>NC_080539.1:370743732-371343732 GCF_028640845.1 Ahaetulla prasina | reverse complement strand
ACCGATTCCTTTGGCTCAGCTCCAGGAGCCAGAACCAGACCAGTCGGAGGACGTAATGAGGCCGTCATCCCCTGATTCCTCCCTTCCCCAGGTTATGCCTTCAGACCCAGTTGATAATAATAATCAAGCTTGGATTGATTATTAGAGCGGCGGCGTCATCAAAGGGAAGGGTGGCGCAGGAGCCCCACCCCACAGGATATATAAGGAGCTTTGGGATTGCTCTCACTCCACGGGAAGCAAAGTTTAGCTGATCTGTTTCAAAAAGAGCTGAAAGTCTTGCTACGTGAGTCATTTGTTTGAACTTTGGCAGGCAGCTGGGATTTCTCTGCCAGGACTGATAAGAGCCATGAATCCACTGGCTGAAGGCCAGCTCATGGGTCTGAAGTGGGGAAGGAGACAGAACAGTGGCAGTGTTCCCATGGTCATGTGATCAAAATTCAGATGGCTTGCAATTGTCATATGATTATCTATCTATCTATCTATCTATCTATCTATCTATCTATCTATCTATCTCTATCATCTATCTGTATCTATCTATCTATCTATCTATCTATCTATCTATCTATCTATCTACCTACCTACCTACCTACCTACCTACCCATCTCTGTCTATTTAATCTATCTATTTTATCTCTCTGCCTCATCTATCTATCTATCTGTCTATCTCTAGCTTATGTCTCTACCTCTCATTTCTCATCTACCTATCTAATCTATTTTATCTCTATCTAATCTCTCTGTCTACAGTATCTCTCTGTCTATCTATCTATCTATCTATCTATCTATCTATCTATCTATCTATCTATCTATCTATCTATCTATCTATCTCTTTCTAATCTATCTACCTTATCTCTCTACCTCTCATCTCTCTCTTACTCTTTCCATCTAATCTCTCTATCATCTTATCCATCCATCCATCCATCTGCCATCTATCTTGTGATGATCTCTGAGAATACCCTCCAAACCACAAGACTGTAATTCTGACGGAATACAGGTAGTCTTGGATTTACGGCCACAATTCAGCCCCAAGCTTCCGCTGCTAAGCGAGACAGCTGTTAAATGAAATTCTGTCCCATTTTACCTTTCTTGCTGCAGTTGTTAAGCGAATTACTGCCGTTGTTAAGCAAGTATCACACTTGTTCAGTGACTTTGGCTTCCCCACGGTCTTCGCTTGTCAGAAGATCGCAAAAAGGGATCCCATGACCCCGGGTTCAGTGCCAATGTCATAAATACGAACCAACTGCTAAGCATCCGAATTTGGATCAGTCAAAATTCCAGTCCGTTAACAGATGCATGAAAAGAAGTCGAAATAAAATCGGTCAGAAATAAAACAAATCTAGTTTTCCTCAGCATCCTAAGAAGTGGACTACCCTGGCCTCCTTCTGAGATAGTTGTTTTCTTTACTTTTCCAATTCAAACCTCCCCTTCTGAGATCTCCTGGTGGCCTCTCTTCCAAGGCCAAATAAACCCCACCCTGCGATAGATAGATAGATAGATAGATAGATAGATAGATAGATAGATAGATAGATATAGATATAGATATAGATATAGATATATAGATATTGTCGTGTCCCACTCCTCCGCTGACGGCCGGGCCCCGGCTACTCTGAGGGCGGGCAAGACACAACAGATATATATATATGTATATACACACACACACACACACGTACATACATATATATGTAGGTCTTTGGTTATTCGGGTTTTCTCCCGCGTAAAATTGGAAGTGTCTTGGCGATGTTTCGACGAAGTCTCATTCGTCATCTTCAGGCTTCAGCTTCGTGCTTCTGGGAGCTTCTTCAGCTTCGTGCTTCTTGCTCCCAGAAGCACGAAGCTGAAGCTTGAAGATGACGAATGAGACTTCGTCGAAACGTCGCCAAAACACTTCCAATTTTACGCAGGAGAAAACCCGAATAACCAAAGACCTACATACAAACACCTGCGAAAACCTCAGAGAAATCTATCTATCTATCTATCTATCTATCTATCTATCTATCTATCTATCTATCTATCTATCTATCTATCTCGCCACCAGCGATTCAGGCAGCCTCCAAACGCCCTCAGGGAAGGCTCCCCAACAGCAAACGCAGGACAAGGAACCCCAAAATGGGCCACACTCCTAACCCTTTGCTACAGCCAAAAATCTACATGATCCAAAGCCAAGGAATTTGGAAGTTGCCTAGGCAACCAAGGCAAAAACAAACCCCGAAAAATATATACCTTCCAGCTCTACGAAGCACACTTAAGCACACTAATACCTGGAGGCTTATACTGGGATCAGGCAGGGGTTCAAGGCGTATATACACACATACATACACACACAGCACCCTGTAGCCCCTCCGGCAGCTGATTTTCAGCTGTTGCCATTGTTTATTTAACCGACTGCCAATTCTGGATCCAATAAAGAAGCAAAGAGGGGCAGTTGTTGTGCAGGATGGAAAAGGAACGAAGAAAGAAGGAAGAAAGAAGAAAAAAAAAAGAAAAATGCAAACCGTTTTTCCAAATGACATCCCAGCTGTTGGGAAAAAAAAGAAAAGAAAGAAAATGGAGAGAGGCCACATTTTCCTGTTATCGTTTCCCATTAATACGATTATTATGGTTCCTCGCACAGCCAGATGTTCAAATTGGATCTGGTCATTTTTTTGGGGGGTGGGTGGGTGTCCCATGTTCCCAAGGACCTGCGGCTGAAGGCATTAGTCCTCGACTTAATGGCCGCAATCTCTGTTGGGTCAGCGAGACGATTGTTAAGGGAGCATTGTGTCCTGTGTTACGACCTTGCTCGCCACGGTCGTTAAGCGAATCCCCGCAGCTTTTTAAGTAAGGCTGGGAAGCGAATCTTGGCTTCCACCCTTGACTTTTGCTCGTCACAAAAGGGGATCACGTGACCCCCCAACCGTCATAAATAGGAACCCGTTGCCAAGCGCCTGATTTTCGATCCCGTGATCACGTGGTCGTAAGTGTGAGAAATGGTCACAAGTCCCTTTTTTTCAGGGCTGCTGTAACTTCGGTCACTAAATGAACTCTTAGCCGCAAAAGTGTAGCCTTTTCAAGAGGCAACTGGACTTTCTGGGTTTTTTTTTTCTTTTGAAGGCATTTCGCTTCTCATCCAAGAAGCTTCTTCAGCTCTGACTGAATGATGGAGAATGGAAGGATTTATACTCCTTGCAGACAGCTGGTCATTTCCATTCCCCACCATCCAGTCAGAACTGAGGAAGCTTCTTGGATGAGAAGCGAAACATCTTCGAAGAAAAAAACCAGACAGTCCAGCTTGCCTCTTGAAAAGGCATCGTTGGGACAACCATGACCTGGATGATGGACAATCTCCACAGACATTTAAATGAACTGTTGTTAACTCAAGGACTACCTGAAAAGCTGGCTTCTGCAATTGACTGGTGGTGACTTTATCAAGGCCAATGGTATAACAATGCGCCGATTGTTTCAGGACCGTAATTATTATTAATTTTATATTTACACTACCAAGCAGGGGGCTAACCACACACATGTATGCAAAATGTGGAGACAGAATGCAAAACCTCTGGCCAAATACTTGTATTTATATTTATTCTATTCATCTGTTACATTTTATAGAACAGAACTGGAAGGGACCCTTGAGGTCTTCTAGTCCAACCCCCTGCTCAAGCAGGAGACCCTATGCCATTTCATACAAGTCCACAGTCTCCTTTTAAAAACCTCCAGTGTTGGAGCATCCACAACTTCTAGTGGCAAGCTGTTCCACTGGTTAATTGCCCTCACTGTTAGGAAATTCCTCCTTAGTTTCAGGTTGCTTCTCTCCTTGATGAGTTTCCATCCGCTGCTTTTTGTCCTGCCTTCAGGTGCTTTGGAGATTAATTTAAACCCTTCTTTGTGGCAGCCCCTGAGATATTGTGGGAACAAAAGTTGGAATATTTTTTGTTCCCACTTTTATTATTTTTATCAATAACTCAAGGCGGTGAACATAATTAATACTTTCTCCTCCTCCTAATTTCCCCACAAAATCAATCCTGTGAGGCGGGGTGGGCTAAGAGAGAGGGACTGCTCCAAAATAACCCAGCCGGCTTTCATGCCAAAGCGGGGACTAGAACTCACGGTCTCCTAGTTATTGACCCAAAGTCACCCAGCTGGTTTTCATGCCAAAGGTGGGACTGGAATTCATCGTCTCCTAGTGACTGGCCAAAGTCACACAATTGGTTTTCATGCCTAAGGAGGGACTAGAATTCCCCATTTCCTGACGATTGGTTCAAAATCTCCTAGCTGGCGCCTGAGGGGAGACTAGAACTCGTCACCCGGTTTTTAACCTGGTGCTTTAACCACTAAACACACTCTTCTCTTAAAAAAATTAAATTATTATTATTGAAAAGAACTTCAAAGCACATCAGGGTCTATAAAACATCCACTTGGATTCTTACATCCAAAACCCTCCCAAAAATAAACAAAGTTGATAAATAAACAAAAAAAATGCTGGCATTTTTTATGAGCATTGTGATCCCATTTAAACTTTTTAAAAATATACGTATATACTCAAAGCCTTTTGTATCTCCTCCTTGACAACCAAAAGGCAGAAGAAACTCAACTAAATTTGGTTGCCCGGCGCTCCAAGTAGCAGGGTCTCTATTGTGAGCTTGCCTCAAGTGCCCAGGACTCTGAGCTTAACTGCTCCTGAATGTGGAAGTTCTACAGCACGGCCTCCGGCATTCAGAGAAAGAGGACTAGCTGCACAGAAGAGACGGTCCTTCAACCACACCACTGAATAAGGACATGACCCACAATATCCCGCCAACTTTTCAAAGAGTGCCTTCAAAAACTCACACCACCCAAAACAACAACAAAGAGAGAGAAAGAAACTTGGACAGATGTTTTCCCACGGTCATCCAGGTGGATGAAGTGGGGGGAAAAAAGGTATTATGTGGCAGAGACCTCCCTATTTATTATTCCTCCCCCCAACCCCCCAAAAATCAGATTTTTCACACAAGCGTCCTGTGCATATGGAGTACGGAATAATAATTTAACCGGTATTAATTACACTCCTCACTTGGAGCCCGTAATCCAGTGTTTTTCAACCTGGGTTGCTTTGAGATGGGAGGACTTCAACTCCCAGAATTCCCTGATCAGGACATTTTATAATAGGTGGACGCCCAGAATTTCTTCTCCAGCCAGCGTGCTTTAAGGATGGACTTCAACTCCCAGAATTCCTCAATCCACATGCTTTAAGTCAAGATGTGCAGATTTAAACTCCCAGAATTCCCCAGCCAGCATGCTTTAAGATGGGTGGATTCCAACCTCCAAAATTCCTCCATCAATGTATTTTAGGATGGGAGGAATTCAACTCCCAGAATTCCCCAGGAAGATTTGCTGGCTTTGGAATTCTGGGAGTTGAAGTCCACATACCTTAAAGCATGCTTGCTAGGGAATCCTGGGAGTTGAAGTCTACCTGTCTTAAAGTATGTTGACTCGGGAATTCTGGGAGTTGAAGTCCACACAACATAAAGCATGGTGGTTGGGGAATTCTGGGAATTGAAGTCTACCTGTCTTAAAGCATGCTGGCTGGGGAATTCTGGGAGTTGAAGTCTACCTGTCTTAAAGCATGCTGGCTGGGGAATTCTGGGAATTGAAGTCTACCTGTCTTAAAGCATGCTGGCTGGGGAATTCTGGGAGTTGAAGTCCACACATCGTAAAGCATGCTGGCTGGGGAATTCTGGGAATTGAAGTCTACCTGTCTTAAAGTATGTTGACTGGGGAATTCTGGGAGTTGAAGTACATACAACGTAAAGCATGCTGGCTGGAGAATTCTGGGAATTGAAGTCTACCTGTCTTAAAGTATGTTGACTGGGGAATTCTGGGAGTTGAAGTACATACAACGTAAAGCATGCTGGCTGGAGAATTCTGGGAGTTGAAGTCTACCTGTCTTAAAGCATGCTGGCTGGGGAATTCTGGGAGTTGAAGTCCACACACCTTAAAGCAATTTAGGCTGAACTGTCATATCCCTGAAGGGGTGGGGAGGGCCTTTTATATTTGCAGCTGCTCAAATTAAAGCCAATTTTAAACCTGGTCTCTCTCTCTCCTATTATGCTACCTTGAGGCAAGTAGCAACAATCCTCTAGTCAATTATACTATTTACATTCCTTCAAGTTTGGCAGTGCACAGACTTTTGATTGGACTTTGATTGTGATGATATAGAGCAGCTGGTATGAATGCCACTGTTTTCTTCCCTAGGTAAGACATTTTCTCCATTTTGGAGAAAAACTCAAGAGGTCATCCAGTCCAACCCCGTTGCACAGGATCCTATTAATCTGCTGCACTCTGATTCTCTATGAATTTAGTACGGTTTATTTTGGATTGTTTAAAAAAAAAATTAAGGCTGGGTTGGCTAGAAGTGAATCTGTATGAAATTGCAGGTAGTCCTTGACTTATGTCCACAACTGACCCCAAAATTAGTGTTGCAAAGCAAGACAGTCGTTAAGTGAATTTTGCCCCATTTTGTCCACAGTTCACCCCAAAATTTGTGCTGCAAAAGCAAGACGGTTGTTAAGTGAATTTTGCCACACTTTTTGCCCAGTTGTTAAATGAATCGCCATGGCTGTTAAGTCAGTAAACCTGGCTGTTAGGTGAATCTGGCTTCCCCCACTAACTTTGCGACCGTTATAAATATGAGTCAGTTGCCCAATGTCCAGAATTTTAATCATGGGATGCTGCAGAAGTACTACAAATGTTTGCTACCTTGAGTTACCTATACATAATAATAATTAAAAAAAAAAGACAGGGTATAAATCTGATAACTAATTAAAAACGAGTTAAAACTGTCATGATTTATCAAACTATTACGTTGTGCATTAAGTCAGGGGGTCTGCAAACTTGGCTCTTTTAAGACTTGTGGACTTCAACTCCCAGAGCAAAGCTGGCTGAGGAACTCTGGGAGTTGAAGTCCACAAGTCTTAAAGGAGCCAAGTTTGCAGACCCCTGCATTAAGCAAACCGATTCCATCGTGCCCTCTGCCTTGTACAATTAGTCCTCGACTTCCAACAGTACATTTAGCGATCATTCAAAGTTACAAGGCACTGTAAAAAGTGACTTATGACGTTTTTTTCACACTTACAACTATTGTAGCATCCCCCTGGTCACCTGTTCAAAATTCAGGTGCTTGGCAACATATTTATGACGGTCATAGTCTCCTAGGGTTTACTTATCCTTTTAATAAGTAAAGTTAATGAGGAAGTTAGATTCACTTAACAACCGGGTTACTGACTTATGAACGGCAGTGATTCACTTAACAACGGAGGCAAGAAAGGTGGCAAAATGGAGCCAAAACTCATTTAAGAATTGTCTCACTTAGCCACAGAAATTTATCTGGCACGGCCCTGATCTGGGGAAAGACAAGATTCACTTAACAACCGTGTTATTAATTTAAGAACTGGGGTGATTCACTTAGCAACGGAGGCAAGAAAGGTCGTAAAATCGGACAAAACTCACTTAACCTCTCACTTGAGAACAGACATTTTGGGCTCCATTATGGTCATAAGACGAGGACGTACAGAGACATACTCAAAAATGCAAGGCCACTGCCAACCCCCCTGCGGGAGTCACGGCGTCAAACTTTGTTCTTGCCCGCAAGGTGGGGTATCCGATGTGGCAACTCCTGTGGTTATGCGGGCAGGGGGCTGAGCATGCCACAAAGCAGCTTTTTAAAATGTGTGCTTTGCAGGCAAAATTAAAATAAAATTTAAAAAATGGGTGTATAATCTATGGGAAGCATTAAAGCAGCGCTTTTCAAACCTGGCTAAATTATCCAAAATTGGATAAAAGTGCATTTTTCCCCCATTGGAAAATGACACAGGAATGAACCCATTAGCCATCAACTGCAGGGAGGCTTAAATGGACTTCAAATTGCCACGTGTATGTATGTATATGTATATGTATATGTATGTGTGTGTGTGTGTGTGTGTGTGTGTGTGTGTATGTCTTTGGTTATTCCCACACTGATCATGAAGCACGATCAAGGACCAGAAGCCAGACCGCAGCTGCAACATTAGCCATTTCAAACCCCTCCAATCCATACATGCAGCAGACTGACACCCACTATGAAGATGTAGCACGAACACGAAGCCAAACAACAACAATGCAGCTCACCAGCTCAAATCCCCCTGCAACTCGGACTAATCTGAGCACAACCAAGCCCCCACCCAAACAGGACACACCCCCAGCCAATCAGAGCACAAAAAAAACCCATCCAATCAGAGCACAGCCAAGCTCCCACCCAATCAGTTCAAACCCCCACTAGCAGTTAAAAAGGAAGAAACAGCTGCAATCACACATTACTCCCAGAAGCGCGAAGCTGAAGCCTGAAGATGACGAATGAGACTTCGTCGAAACGTCACCAAGACACTTCCAATTTTATGCGGGAGAAAACCCGAATAACCAAAGACCTACATACAAACACCCGTGAAAACCTCAGAAAACAAATATATATATAGATAGATAGATAGATAGATAGATATACATACACGCACACACATACATGCATACATATATTTTCAGAAATCTCCCTACGTCTTTGCTTTAATGCTAAAAATCAATCATTCGTTGAAATGCCATCAAGATGATTCAACGCCGTTCCTTTTTATGCAACAGGCCGTCCTCGAGTTACGACCATTCACTCAGCGACCTTTCAAAGTTAGGAGGGTTCTGAATGAAGAGACTTAGGATCAGTCCTGAGAGTTTGATAAGACTTTGTGAGACCGGTTTCAGTCATACAGATAGTCCTCGACTTATGTCCAAAATTGAGCCCAACATTTCCGTTGCTAGGCAAGATGGTTGCTAAGTGAATTTTGCTCTGTTTTACGACCTTTCTTGCCACAACCACTAAGTGAATCATTGCGGCTGTTCGTCAACATGGTTGTTGAGTGAATCTGTCCTCCTGCTTGACTCAGCTTCTCGGAAGGTCGCAAAAGGGGATCGCGTGACCCCGGGACGCTGCAACCGTCATAAATATGAGTCAATTGCCAAGAGGTTAAATTTTGATCACATGACCAAGGAGATGCTGCGACGGTTGTTAAAGGTGAAAAACGGTCTTATTAGCGCCATTGTTAATTTCAAACGGTCACTAAACGGACAGTTGTAAATCAAGGACCACTTATAAAGGGAAAAAAATTGGGAAGCACTGGATTAAAGGAATATTCCTTAGACCCTACTAGTAGATTTAAGAAAGCCACAGGGCGGATGACATAAAAAGAACAGCATGCATTTCTGTTTTAACTCAGAATCATGAGGACTAGAAACGTCTTGCTTTGTTTTTAAGTAATATTATCTATATGCCAAAGGTATCACAGCTTGATATTCTTTGTCTGGCTGCCTGGAAAAAGGAACTAACTCAACTCTTAATCCTGCATCTAATTTATTGCCTCCAAAACCTGCACATCACAGCTTAGTTTGGAGATCTGTTCCGTACATAATTTGAGAAAAATGTACAGTTATTTATTGCGACGAGACGGAGAAAATTGTACGCACACCTCTCTCTTTCTCGCCTTCTCTTTCTCGAGGGACCATTTTGCGTCTGTCTACTTTCAAAAAAATGGGGAAAAAAATACCCAAACAAGTGAGAAATTGTCGGTTTTAGAAAAGGAAGAGATTGAAGGTATTCGGAAAGCAAAGGAGCGCAATGCGCACCTCACACTGACACATTTTGAACAAACTAAATTAATTCTTATGTAAAGATTTCAATTTTGCGGCCCCCTCCCTCTCCCCCCCTCCCTCGGTTTCCCACACACAGCGGAGCAGGGCTGGGCTATAAATATCAAACTGTTAAGAAAAATGACAGAAAATTCTGTCTTTTGAGGATGAA
Source organism: Ahaetulla prasina (assembly GCF_028640845.1). Lineage (NCBI taxonomy): Eukaryota > Metazoa > Chordata > Lepidosauria > Squamata > Colubridae > Ahaetulla > Ahaetulla prasina. The sequence goes on along the minus strand of NC_080539.1, from coordinate 371,333,904 downwards.
TGGTGCTTTTCACAAGAGGGCCTAATCGGAGGATGAAAAGAAGGAAGGAGAAAGAAGGAGGGAAGGAAAAAAAAGGAGGGACAGAGGAAGGGAAAAATGAGTGGGGGGAAGAAGGAAGGAAAGGAGGGAGGGAAGAAAGGAAAGAAAGACAGGATGGAGGGAAGGAAAAAGGGAGGAAGGAAAAAGGGAGGAAAGAAAGAAAGACAACAGGAGGAAGTAAAAAAAGGGAGGAAGGAGAGGAAGAAAGAGGAGAGGAAGAGGGAAGGAAGGAAGGAAGGAAGATCAGAAAGGAAGGAAAACAGGAGGAAATAAAAAGGGGGAAAGAAGGAAAGAGAAAAATAACAGGAAGTATAAAAGGGAGGAAGGAGAGAAAGAAAGAGGAGAGAAAGGGAAGGAAGGCAAGAAAGAGGAAAGAAAGAAGGAAGGAAGGAAGGAAGGAAAGAAGGGAGGGAGGGAGGAAAGAAAAGAAAGAAAGACAGGATGGAGGGAAGGAAAAAGGAAGGAAAGAAAGAAGGAAAGAGAAAAGGAAGGAAGGAAAACAGGAGGAAGTAAAAAGGAGGAAGGAGGAAGAAAGAAGGAAAGAAAAAGAGAGAAGAGAGAAAGAGAGAAGAGAGAGAGAGAAAGAGGAAGGAAGGAAGAAAGGAAGGAAGGAAGGAGAAAGAGAGAGAAAGAGAAAGAAAAGAAGGAGGAGGAGGAGGAGGAGGAGGAGGAGAGAATGGGAAGGAGGAGGGAGAAAGGAAGGAGAAAGAGGAAGGAAAAAGGAGGAAGGAGGAAAGAAGGAAGGAAGGAGAAAGGAGGAGGAAGAAAGGAAAGAGAGAGAAGAGAGAAAGGAAGGAAGGAAGGAGAAAGAGGAAAAAGAAGAAAGAAAGAGAGAGAGAAAGAGAAAGAAAGAGAGAGAGAAAGAGGAAGGAAAAAGGAGGAAGGAAGGAGAGGAAGAAAGGAAAGGAAAGAAGGGAGGAGGGAGGAAAGAAAGAGGAAGGAAGGAAAATGAGTGGGGAAGAAGGAAAGAGAGAAGAGAGAGAGGAGAGAATGGGAAGGAAGGAGAAAGAAGGAAGGAAGGAGAAAGAGAGAGGAGAGAATGGGAAGGAAGGAAAATGAGTGGGGAAGAAGGAAGGAGAAAGGAGGAGGAAGAAAGAAAGAAAGAGGAGAGAATGGGAAGGAAGGAGAAAGAGGAAAGAAAGAGGAGAGAAAGAGGGAAGGAAGGCAAGAAAGAGGAAAAAAAAGAAGAAAGGAAGGAAGATCAGAAAGGAAGGAAAACAGGAGGAAGTAAAAAGTGGGTCAGGAAAGAGAGAAAGAAAGAGAAAAGGAAGGAAGGGATAGACAAAGAAGTGGAAGAAGAGAAAACGTTCGGTGGGCAGGGAAGAAACAGGAGACGGATCGATAAAGGGAAAGAAGGGAGGGAGGGAGGAAAGAAAAGAAAGAAAGACAGGATGGAGGGAAGGAAAAAGGAAGGAAAGAAAGAAGGAAGGAAGGAAGTAAAAAAGGGAGGAAGGAGGGAAAGAAAGAGGAGAGAAAGAGGGAAGGAAGGCAAGAAAGAGGAAAAAAAGAAGAAAGGAAGGAAGATCAGAAAGGAAGGAAAACAGGATGAAGTAAAAAGTGGGTCAGGAAAGAGAGAAAGAAAGAGAAAAGGAAGGAAGGGATAGACAAAGAAGTGGAAGAAGAGAAAACGTTCGGTGGGCAGGGAAGAAACAGGAGACGGATCGATAAAGGGAAAGAAGGGAGTGATAGACGGAAGAAAGAAAGAAAGGAGGAAGAGTAGAGAAGCCCCCTTTTGCTCAAACATTCAACTCTCTGGAGGGACAAAATCATATCCAAATACTGAGGGCGGGTGGGGGAAAAAAGAGGAAAAAAATAAGGCAAATAAAGGCCCAAGCGACACCTTTGGGCCTTCCTGGCTCCCCCCATCCAACCTTTGGTGTCTCCCCCCCTCCCCACTTCTTCACAGAACAAAGCCAGCGGGGCTGAAGGCCAAGCGACCCCCACAAGGCAAAACTCATAAATCACAACTCTGCAAACAACACCCAACCCCCCTTTCACACAACGCCTGTGTGTGAAAGGATCCACACAACCCCACACAATTCTTCCCCGAGGGCACAGCAGGCCTCGGATGGAGGCGATGGACCTTCTCTGCAGGTTAAGCCCCCACCTGGCCCTGTGCAAGAACCCACACCTGGCGAAGCCCACAAGCAGCAACCTGAAGGGGGCATTTTTGAAGGGGCTGTTTAAGGAGGCGGCCTCTCTCTGGCTTTTCCCGCCACAAAAGGGCAAAGGCCCTGCATTCTCTCTCTCTCTTTCTCTCTCTCCAGCTCTCCTTTCTTTCTCTCTCTCTCCTCCTCTCTCCTTTCTCTTCTTTCTCCTCTCTCTTCTTTCTCCTCTCTCTTCCTCTTCTCTCCTCTCTCTCTCTCCTTCTTTCTCTTTCTTTCTTCTTTCTTTCTTTCTTCTTTCTTTCTTTCTTTCTCCTCTCCCACTCTCTCTCCAGCTCTCCTTTCTTTCTCTCTCTCTCCTCCTCTCCCTCTCTCCTTTCTTTCTTTCTCCCTCTCTCCCACTTTCTCATCTCCAGCTCTCCTTCCTTCTCTCCCCCTCTCCCCATTCTCTCCTCCTCTCCTCTCTTTCTCTCTCACTCCCCACTCTTCCTCTTTCTCCTCTCCCTCTCTCCTTCTTTCTTTCTTTCTTTCTTTCTTCTTTCTTCTCTTTCTCCTCTCCCACTTTCTCATCTCCAGCTCTCTTCCTTCCTTCTTTCTCCCCCTCTCTCCCCATTCTCTCCTCCTCTCCTCTCTCTCCTCACTCCCACTCTTCCTCTTTCTCCTCTCCTCTCTCCTTCTTTCTTTCTCTCTCTCCTCCCACTTTCTCCTCTCTCTCTCCTTCTTCTTTCCTCCTCTCTCCCATCTCTCCTCCTTCTTTCTCCTCTCCTCCTCTCCTCCTCTCCCCTCTCTTTCTCTCACTGTCCTTCACTCTCTCTCCCCCTCTCTCCTCCTTTCTCGCTCTCCCTCTCTCCTTCTCTCCCATTTTCTCCTCTCCTCCTTTCTCTCCCTCTCTCCTTCTTTCTCTTCTCTCCCCACTCTCTCTCCTCTCCTTCCCTCCCACTTTCTCATCATCTCCCCTTTCTCTTTCTCTCCCCCCTCTCCTCTCCTTCTTTCTCCTCTCCCTCTCTCCTTTCTTTCTCTCCCCCTCTCTTCCTCTTCCTTTCTCCTTCTTTCTTTCTCCCTGTCTCTACCCAATTCTCTTCTCTCCCTCTCTCCTTTCTCTCTCCCTCTCTGTCCCACTTTCTCCTCTTCCCCTCTTTCCTTTCTTTTTCCCTCTCTCTCCTCCTCACTCTCTCTTCCTCCATCTCACACAAATACCATCAAATATGAAAGGCACCTTATCCATTCCCTTCAGCCCATACCCAAGACCAGTGAAAGCAAGCAAATTAGAGTTTATTGCATTTTGCAAGATCACGAGAAAGTTCCTTTATAGCAGAGGCCTTCAAACTTGGCAGCTTTAAGACTTGTGGACCTGCTTGCTGGAGAATTCTGGGAGTTGAAGTCCACAAGTCTTAAAGCTGCCAAGTTTGAAGTCCTCTGCTTTATAGCAAGGCTTAAAGGGCCAAACTCTTAGGCGCTACCAGGATCCACCAGCTTTCTCTACAATTATAGGTAGTCCTTGATTTACAACAATGGTAATCAACCTGGTCCCTACTGCCCACTAGTGGGAGTTCCAGCTTTCATGGTGGGCGGTAGGGGGTTTGGGCCGATACTGAAGCACTTTCCTTTTTTTTTTTAATTTAATTGACTTTTTAAAAAAATTTCATAGCATTATTTAAAAACATTTTCATTAGGTTTTCATAAAATTCCCCGTGACAATTTAAATTTCTGAAAATATACTATTTGTATCGCCCGTGCATAAGTTTAGTTCACGTTACGTAAGTGAAACTAAATGGCGCTATAGTGCGACCGCAAACAAAAGAGCCTCATCCCAGAACAGCTCGCGCATCTCCCCCAAACCACCCAGCTGTAACAGACAAGCAGAGCTGGTAGTCGGCGCCCCCCCACAAACCCAATCCACGATGCGCGAGAGGCATGCACAGACGACGATACACGGCGCATTACTGTGGAACCGGTGGGCGGTTAGAAAATTTTACTACTAACAGAGATACAAAAGTGGGCGGTAGGTATAAAAAGGTTGACTGCTCCTGATTTACAACCACAGCCGAGCACAAAAAATTTGCAAGACAGTTGCTAAGTGAGTTTTGCTCCATTTTACGACCTTTCTTGCCCCAGTTGTTAAGTGAACCACTGCAGTTGTTAAGTGAGGACCATGTTTGTTAAATGAATCTGGCTTCCCCCAAATGACTCGGCTTCTCAGAAGGTTGCAAAAGGGGATTACATGACCCCGGGATCCTGCAACCGTCCTAAATACGAGTCAGTTGCCAAGCATCCAAATTTTGATCACGTGACCCATGGGAATGCTGCAATAGCCATAAGTGTGACCAACAGTTATAAGTCACTTTTTTCACGAATGATTGTAAGTCGAGGACTACCAGCATTGGGTAAAATCTCCCTCTCATCCCCAGCCAGTGTGGCTTTTGTGGCTGGGGATGATGGAAACTGCAGTCCCACAAAGCCAAAGGGTGCCTGGCTCTGGATGGGTGAGAACCGAGAACTCTCAACCCAACAATCTGGAAAAGTTTTCCCACCCTCCAGAAAACTTTTCCTTCTAACATTTAAACGTCTGTTGGCGAGTTCGATTCTCCGTAACTATCTTCCCTTTTCTTGGTCCCTGAAATATTTGTGATTTTGCGAAGCACGACACAGAACAAGCTTTGCATTCAAAAGCTGAAAAGGCTTTGATTGCAAATAGCAGATTCCTTATTTGCTCAGACCCATCAAGTTTCAAAAGAAAGCCGGATTTCATTTTGGGTTTAAATAACTCACTCTTAAATGTTTTCAATCCACGTTCCTCAACCTTGGCAACTTTGAGATGGCTGAATTTCAACTCCCAGAATTCCCCAGGATGGCTGAGGAATTCTGGGAGTTGAAGTCCACTTGCCTTAAAGTTGCCAAGGTTGAGAAACACTTGATTTAAATCACAGGTCTTCAAACTTGGCAGCTTTAAGACTTGTGAACTTCAACTCCCAGAATTCTCCAGACAGAGAATTCTGAGAGTTGAAGTCCACAAGTCTTAAAGCTGCCAACTTTGAAGACCTCCGATTTAAATCCTATATAGAGCGATCAACCATCTTCTGTTCATTGATCCGCTGAATAAATAACAGGAAGAATTTGAGATGCTGGTTTGGAAGAGAGGAAAGGAAGAGAAGGGGAAAAATAAATAAATCAGGGGCCTAGATTTTAAGCAAAATTTCCAAAAATTTCATTTGCAATACCCACCCACCCTTCTAAGCCTTGCTGGAAATGTAATTCAGCCAGCTTCAAATACATCCAAAGGGTCAAATTCATTTTTCTATATTTTGCAACAAAACTCCTGAATCCACGCCAGGCCCAATGAAACAAACCGTTGTTATTTTGTAAAAAAAAAAAAAAAGACTCCAAGAAAGAAAAGACACACAAACACACAAAGCACTGCATGGAATACAGAATCCTGCAATCAGAATGCAAAAAGTTTTTTTTTTCTCCCCCTTTTTCCACTTGGTTGCAAAACCTCTTTTGTTTCCGCCCTCCCTCCTGGAATTTGGGATGCAACACGAGACAAAAGAGAACAAAAACAACAACAGCCACCACATATGGATCTTTCCAAAGAAGGACCCATCTTTTTCTCTTGAAACCGAAGAGAAGAAAAAATAAAAAACGAAAAGAAGGAAAAGACAACAACAACACCAACAACAAAAAAGAGAGAAAAGGAATATAAAATAAAAAGGGAAAGAAAGAAAAGAAAAGAAAAAAGAAAAGAAAAAAGGCAAACAACTAAAAGAAAATTTAAAAAAACAGGAATTCCTAGAGGCCAAAAACCCTCGGATTTTATTTTCTGCAAAAATCATATTTTGATTTCTTAGCATAGGGCGGCCAAATCCAGGGAAAAAGGGCACAGCCAGAGTTTTTTTTCTTTTCTGCCCTTCTTCCCCTCCCCACACATATGCAAAAAATGTTAACCGTCTCCTTTCTCCAAATGAAAGCAGGGGATTGGTTTAAAAAGAAAACGGGGAAAAAAATGGATGAGAGAGAGAGAGAGAGAGAGAAGGGGAATGGAGGAAAAACTGGCAAGAAAAACACGAACGGGGGAGAGAGGAGTTGGAAGAGCGCAAAAGGCGAAATCCGGGGAGGATCCCTGGCCTGCCAAAGGGAGAAAAAAGGAGGAAAAAGAATTGCAAAAAAAAAATTCTGCATCTCGCAAAAAAAGGCAAAAGTTGAGTTTGTCGGCAGAAGGAGCGAAAGGACAAAGAACATTTAAAAAGTAGTCTTTTTTTTTTGCACGGAGAAAGGCGGCAGGGGGAAGATTTCTCGCCCGGATCATCTTCCAATTTCCCAACGGAAAATCCCAAAAGTTTGCCATTTGGCAGGGCAAATGAAGTGGGGCAGGGGTCCCCCATTTCTGGCTTGGGGTGGGGTGTGGGGGTCTCCTGAAACCCACCCACCCACCCCCCAAAGAAAGAAAGGGGAGGAAAAAAAAAGGTGGGGGAGAAATACCCTTTTTCTGGATCGCTGGGGAGGGGGTCCCCATCTGCTTCCAATTAGAGGGAACTCCACCCCCCCCCCGCAATTTCCCAAAGAAAACGAGAAACCGGATTGAACGCCAGGACAGCCCAGCTAACCCCCTCTTTACAATCCGATCTGGCTCGAGGGAGCAACCCAATTTTTTTTTAAAAAAATAATAATACTAAAATAAAATTTAAAAAAATCGGAAGGGAGAAAACGGGACGAGGTTAGAAGAAGCGGCCCAGGGAGGCGCAGTAAGATGCAAGATCCCAGGCAGAACAAGACAAAAATAACTGAAACATTAAATATATAATTAATATATATATATATATATAGAGAGAGAGAGAGAGAGAGAATTTCAATCCACTCGTGATTTTGCAGCTCCCATTCCCAGGATCTTCGCCCCCTCCTCTCTTTTTTCCCCTCTTCTGCAGAGATCTAAGCTACAATGTAACTATTTTTTGGGGATGTATCCTTTTTGCCCCAAAACACAGCAGCCACAACAAACAAACGAGCAGAAAAAAAGTAACTTATTCTCCAATTTACCCATCCAGTCGCAGGTAGATTCCGGGGCTTTCACCCCCTCCCCGCGCCCCTCCAGCCTCGCCAGAAACAGCCAACAGCCTCCGATAGTTCGGGTTAATCCAACTTTTGAAGGCGCAGCGAGTGGGAGGAGCTTGGAGGGGGCCCCACGGAGAAGGGGAGCGGGTGGGGTGGGGAGGGGAGGGAGGAGAGGAGAGGGAGGGAACAGCCGGGTTGTTGGGGGTGGAAGGACGGGGAGGGGTGTTGAGGAGGCGCGTAAAAGATCCCAGCAATCAAGTTTGCCATGCGGGAAATATCCGATTTTTTTTAAAAAAAAAGATTTATTGCATTTACAGGGATGGGAAATGAAAAGAAGAGGAGAGAAAAGAAAAGAAAAGAAAAAAGAGAAGAAAAAAGAAAAAAAGAGAAGAGAAGAGAAGAGGAAAGGAAGGGAAAGGAAAGGAAAGGAAAGGAAAGGAGGGAAGGGAAGGGAGGAAAGGAAAAAGAGAAGAGAAGGGCAGAGGAAGGAAAGGAAAGGAGAGGAAAGGAAAGGAAAGGAAAGAAGGGAAGGGAAAGGAAGGGAAGGGAAGGGAGGAAAGGAAAAAGAGAAGAGAAGGGCAGAGGAAAGAAAGGAAAGGAAAGGAAAGAAGGGAAGAGAAGGGAGGAAAGGAGAAAAGGAAAGGAAAAGAAAGGAAAGGAGGGAAGAGAAGGGAGGAAAGGAAAAAAGGAAAGGAAAGAAAAAGAAGAAAAGAAAAAAGAGAAGAAAAGAAAAGAAGAAAAGAGAAGAGAAGGGCAGAGGAAAGAAAGGAAAGGAAAGAAGGGAAAGGAAGGGAAGAAAGGAAAAAAGGAAAGAAAAGAAAAAAAGAAAAGAAAAGCGATTTCTTAACCAAGTTTTGCTTTCTAGCCTAAACTACAGGTAGTCCTCCATTTACGGCCACAATGGAGCCCCCAAATTTCCTGGGGCGAAGGGAGATAGTTCTTAAGTGAATTTTGATCCGTTTTACAAACTTTCTTCCCACGGTCGTGAAGTGGATCGCTGTAGCTGTTAAGTGAGTCCCAGGGTTGTTCAGGGAATCTGGCTTTCCCCCCATGGGCTTTTTTGCTTCTCAGAAGGTCACAAAAGGGGATCGTGTGACCCCCCCCCCCAGGACACGGCAACCGTCGTAAATGTGAGTCGGTTGCCCAGCGTCTGAATTTTGATCACGTGGCCCCGGGGACGCTGTTAATAGTCATAAGTGTGAGGAAATAGTCATAAGTTACTTTTTGCAGTGCCTTGTAACGTTGGTCACTAGACGAACTGTTGTAACTTGAGGACTATCTGTAGTCTTTTCGCAACCATGGCAACTTGAACCTGGGTGGATTTCAACTCCCAGAATTCCCCAGCCAGGGTTTTCTGGTTTCCTTTCAGAGTTCTCTGTTGAATATGAATCTAGTGGCAGGAAGTTCCAGAGGCTATTCCCTGCTTGGCTGGCTGGAGAATTCTGGGAATTGAAGGCCGCCCGACTTAAAGTGGCCAAGTTGGGGAAAAAAAACCCACTGGTTTAAGTCCCAGACTTCTCTGTTGAATATGAATCCAGTGGTGGGAGGTTCCGGGGATCTTTCCACAGTGGCTGGGGAATTCTGGGAGTGGAAGTCCATCCGTCTTCAAGTTGCCGTGGTTGAGAAGCACTGCTCAGACATATGGAGGTTCTCCTTAACCTCATTAGGGCTGAATTGTGTGATTCAGGCCCAGTCTTGTACATCATGCGGCAGCAGACTTTGTGAATGGGGATGGGAGACCACCAGGAGATGTCAACATGCACCTTCCATTGGGAAGCTGAATATTAGATCAGAATAAACGACAGCACCTCTCTTCGGTACGTTATGAGGAAAAGCACAACATACACAACATGCAATATACATGCATGCAATATACACAACATTCAAATGAATGTTGATTGGCATTTGGGGGAGGGGAATAAAGGGGTGTGTGCCTCCTACTCTGATGTCATTTCCCCCACATGCGGCTGGGGAATTCTGGGAGTTGAAGTCCACCCCTCTTAAAGCATCCAAGTACCACGGTTGTTAAGCAAATCTGGCCTTCCCATGGACTTTGCCTGTCAGAAGTCACAAAAGAGGATCACGTGACCCCCTCGGGGACACTGTGACCGTCATAAATACGAGTCAGTGGCCAAGCAGGGGAATTTTGATCACGTGACCATAGGGATGTTGCGAAGGTCGGGAGTGTGAAAAATGGACATAAGTCACAGTTTTCAGTGCCGTTATAACTTTGAACGGCCACTAAATGAATGGTTGTAAGTCGAGAACTGTCTCTACAGTTAGATCTATATTAGTTGAAGTCCACATTTGATAGTTGAAAATCTCTTCCTCATCTGGATGAATGAAGTAATTATATGGATGGATGGATGAAGTAATGAAAGAGAGAAAAAAGGAGAGACAGAGAAAGAAAGGAGAAAATGATGGAGAAAGAGAGAGAGAAAGTGAGAGAGGGAGGGAGAAAGAGAGAGGGAGTGAAAGAAGGGCGGAGAAAATGAGAGAGAGAGAGAAAGAGGGAGAAAGAGAAAAAAATTCTTTCGTTCACGTTCTCCGCTCCTCTTTCTCTCTTTTCTTTCTTTCTCTCTCTCTTTTCTTTCTCTTTCCCTTTTTCAGCTCCTCTCTTTCTTTCGCTCCCTTTTTCTCTTTCTCTCTTTCTCTCATATTCACTTTCCCTTCTTCTCTTTCTCCCTCTTTCTCTTTTTCCGCTGAGAGAGGGAGAGAAAGAGAGAGGAGCGGAGAAAGTGAAAGAGAGAAAGAAAAGAGAGAGAGAGACAGAGGAGCAGAGAATGTGAAAAAAAGAAAGAAAGAAAAGAGAGAAAGAGGAGTGGAGAAAGTGAAAGAGAAAGAAAGAAAAGAAAGAAAGAAAGAAAGGAGAGAGAGAGGAGCGGAGAAAGTGAAAGAGAGAAAGAAAAGAGAGAGAGAGACAGAGGAGCAGAGAATGTGAAAGAAAGAAAGAAAGAAAGAAAGAAAGAAAGAAAGAAAGAAAGAAAAAAGAGAGAGAGAGAGGAGTGGAGAAAGTGAAAGAGAGAAAGAAAGAAAAGAGAGAGAGAAAGAGACAGAGACAGAGATAGAGGAGTGGAGAAAGTGAAAAAGAAAGAGAAAGAAAAGAGAAAGGAGCGGAGAAAGTAAAAGATAGAAAGAGAAAGAAAGAAAAGAGAGAGAAACAGGAGTGGAGAAAGTAAAAGAGAGAAAGAAAGAAAGAAAAGAGAGAAAGAAAGATAGAGGAGCAGAGAAAGTGAAAGAGAGAGAAAGGAGAGAGAGTGAGGGAGAGAGGGAGAGAGGGGAGCGGAGAAAGTAAAAGAGAGAGAAAAAGAAAGAAAAGAGAGAGAGAAAGAGAACCTTCCACTGAGGTCCCCAACAAGCAAGACGAGGCACATTTCCACCCTACATTTCAACCTGAAATCTGACCAAGAAGGAACCGGTTCAATATTTCTCAAACTTTGTCAATTTTAAGAGTGTGGACTTCAATTCCCAGAATTCAGCCACTTCATCTCAAATCAACAGATCTAAAGCCTCTTTTCCTTTCAGGACTTTCCAATGCTGCAATCTGACTATCTCCTCCCAAAGTTAGAAGCCAAATGAAATCCTGGAGAAATTATTTCCCTACCTTCTTTGTCAGAAAAAAAAATATATATCTACTTTTATTCCAAAAACTAGCAAACAATGGTTAAGGGAATCAATACGCACACAAATCAATGCCAATCCAGAAGAATACAATAATTCGACTGACTGAAAATGAAATCACTGCGTGTGAATTGGGAGGCTATACAAATTTGTTCAATAAATAAAGACAAAATATAGGTTGGTTTCAACCTTCCTTATCATAGGGACTAGAACCGTGATGGCGAACCTATGGCATGTGTGCCAGAGGTGGCGCACAGTGCCCTCTGTGGGAATGCGAGCCATAACCCCACTTCAGCTCTGCCCCATATGCGCGCACATCTCCCGCCGGCCATCTGTTCTTCGGGTCTCTACTGGGCATGTGCAAGGGTGTGTGTGTGCGGGGGAGGACCGTGCATGCATCCACGGGAGTCATGTGGGGACCACGTGGTGGGTGGGGTATATGCATGGGGTCACGCGCGCATTGTATTTCATGGTTTGGGCGTGTGCGAGTGCATTCACGGGAATGCACGTGAATTTGCTTTGTGCACTCAGTCCAGAAAAGGTTAACCATCACTAGACGAGAAGCTTTAGAGTGGGTCAGGTGTAAGTGCAAATGGATTTTTGTTAAAAACAAAAAACAAAACAGCCCTAGGAACAAAAGCAAATGAATAATGGTGGAACAAATGGAGAAAGTGAAAGAGAGAAAGAGAAATAAAAGAGAGAGAGAGGAACAGAGAAAGCGAAAGTGAGACAGAAAAGAGAGAGAGACAGAGAAGCAGAGAAAGTGAAAGAGAGAAAGAGAGAACGGAAAGAGAGAGAGACAGAGGAGCAGAGAAAGAGAAAGAGAAAGAAAAGAGAGAGAGACAGGAGCAGAGAAAGTGAAAGAGAGAAAGAAAAAAGAGAGAGAGACAGGAGCAGAGAACGTGAAAGAGAGAAAGAGAGAAAGAAAACAGAGAGAGAGACAGAGGAGCAGAGAACGTGAAAGAGAGAAAGAGAGAACGGAAAGAGAGAGAGACAGAGGAGCAGAGAAAGAGAAAGAGAAAGAAAAGAGAGAGAGAGACAGAGGAGCAGAGAACGTGAAAGAGAGAAAGAGAGAAAGAAAACAGAGAGAGAAACAGAAGAGCAGAGAACGTGAAAGAGAGAAAGAGAGAAAGAAAACAGAGAGAGAGACAGAGGAGCAGAGAACGTGAAAGAGAGAAAGAGAGAACGGAAAGAGAGAGAGACAGAGGAGCAGAGAAAGAGAGAAAGAAAAGAGAGAGAGACAGAGGAGCAGAGCAAGTGAAAGAGAGAAAGAAAACAGAGAGAGAGACAGAGGAGCAGAGAACGTGAAAGAGAGAAGAGAGAAAGAAAAGAGAGAGAGACAGAGGAGCAGAGAAAGAGAAAGAGAGAAAGCAAGAAAGAAAAAAGAGAGACAGAGGAGCAGAGAAAGTGAAAGAGAGAAAGAGAGAACGGAAAGAGAGAGAGACAGAGGAGCAGAGAAACAGAAAGAGAGAAAGAAAAGAGAGAGAGAGGAACAGAGAAAGCGAAAGAAAGAAAGAGAGACAGAAAAGAGAGAGAGACAGAGGAGCAGAGAAAGTGAAAGAGAGAAAGAGAGAAAGAAAAGAGAGAGAGACAGAGGAGCAGAGAAAGTGAGAGAAAGTGAGAGAGAAAGAGAGAGAAAAAGAGAGAGTGAAAGAGAAAGAGGAGAGAGAGAGAGAGAGAAAGAAAGAGAGAGAGACAGAGGAGGAGAAAGCGAAAGAGAGAAGAGAGAGAAAGAAAAGAGAGAGAGACAGAGGAGCAGAGAAAGAAAGAGAGAGAGAGAAAGAAAGAGAGAGAGACAGAGGAGCAGAGAAAGAAAAGAGAGAAAGAAAGAGAGAGAGACAGAGGAGCAGAGAAAGTGAAAGAGAGAAAGAGAGAACTGAAAGAGAGAGAGACAGAGGAGCAGAGAAAGGAAAGAAAGAAAGAGAGACAGAAAAGAGAGAGAGAGAGGAGTGGAGAAAGTAAAAGAGAGAGAGAAAGAAAGAAAAGAGAGAAAGAAAGAGAGAGAGAGGAGCAGAGAAAGTGAGAGAAAGGAGAGAGAAGGAGGGAGAGAGGGAGAGAGAAAGAGGAGCAGAGAAAGTGAAAGAGAGAAAGAGAGAACTGAAAGAGAGAGACAGAGGAGCAGAGAAAGTGAAAGAAAGAAAGAGAGACAGAAAAGAGAGAGACAGAGGAGTGGAGAAAGTGAAAGAGAGAAAGAGAAAGAAAAGAGAGAGAGACAGAGGAGCAGAGAAAGTGAAAGAGAAAGAGAGAAAGAGAGAAAGAAAAGAGAGAGAGACAGGAGCAGAGAACGTGAAAGATAGAAAGAAAAGAGAGAGAGACAGAGGAACAGAGAACGTGAAAGAGAGAAAGCAAGAAAGAAAAGAGAGAGAGAGAGACAGGAGCAGATAAAGTGAAAGAGAGAAAGAGAGAAAGAGAGAAAGAAAAAAGAGAGAGACAGAGGAGCGGAGAAAATGAAAGAGAGAAAGAAAAGAGAGAGAGAGACAGAGGAGCGGAGAACGTTTGTTTGTTTACATTTATACCCCGCCCTTCTCCGAAGAAAGAGAGAAAGCAAGAAAGAAAAGAGAGAGAGAGAGGCAGAGGAGCAGAGAAAGTGAAAGAGAGAAAAATAAAAATAAATTTTTATTTATTTTATCTGCATTGCCTTGCAACCTTGGAGGAGACAGAGAGAGAGAGAGAGAGTGATAGTGAGAGAGTTTGGCCTTCAGCTGAAAAATTTAGCCACTTCAGTCTCCAAAATTCTTCATTCCTTGTTTTGGTCCCTTTGAAGAGGGTGTGTATGATGTGCATGTGTGTGTTTATGAGAAAGAAAGAAAAAATGTATCTGCAGTCAAAACCATGTATATTATTACATTTCTCATCTTCCCCCCCCCCCTTACATTTTCTTTTTGGTGTGCCTGGTTCCTGAATTACGGCGTGAAAGAGAAGGCCCTTAAAGATAAAAAGTCCAAGGCAGTTTTAATTCTGGCACATGAAAACACACATTTCCACCCACGCAATTAAGTGTGCAAAGTTGCAAAGGGTACGTGCAAGCACAATTGCACACGGATTAAGCTGGTTTGATTGCACCCCCAAGACAGGGAAACGAATCCCTTCATCTGGGGGGCAAAACCGATTTAATCTCCAACTTCGATATCTCATCCTACTTTCCTTGCACATGTTGTGAGCCAGGCCCCAGTAGGTAGTAGGAAACTCAGTCTGTGAAAAAACAAACAAACTTTATCCCAACAGCTGAGAATTACTTCATTCCCAGCGTAGTTCGACTAAATTAAAACAAATTCCTCCCAACACAAATTCCTCAGTCCTATCGCCAACCTTGGTCCAATTAGGCAAACTGCCAAAGGCCTTTCTTGGCAAACGTTCAGAAGTCACAAAAATAAATGCAAGATGGAGACGAAGAAGAAGACGAAGCTACCAACATTGTTTTCCGGCAAAGCCCAAATGCCGTTGCTGGTCTTTTAAGCCTTATGGGAGGGGCCAATCATCTCTTGGCCTTGCTCCCGAGTTGTCCTCTCTGCTTGAGCTGCTCTTGCCTTCTGGCAGCTCTTCTCATGCGTGCATTAGGAACAGGCTCCTCCTGTTCCTCTGCCTCACTACTATCAGTCTCTGGAGGCTCTGGAGTCCTCACCCCACTCCTTGATGGCCCTGGCCCCACCTCAACCTCATCGCTCTCCGACTCCGTTGCCAGCTCCATAGGCCGCTGGCGGACCCCAACAGCACAGAGGGAAACTAAAAATATATCCCTTGCAAGCAGCGGTGGGTTTCACATTTTGTTACCACCGGTTCGCATGTGCGCACCTTCCACGCATGCGCTTTGCTCTTGCACACACCTTCTGCACATGTGTCCGGCCTCAAATGTGCTTAAATAGGACGGCACCCACGATCTCCGCTACCGGAAATGGTACGAACCGGCAGTACCCGCTCTGTGTGTGAGGAATATCAGAGAGAGAGAGAGAGCCAAAACCGTCATACTGGCAGTCCTCGACTTACAACGGTTCGTTTATGAGCCGCGGTGGCACAGTGGTTAGAGTGCAGTACTGCAGGCTACTTCTGCTGCCTGCCGGCTGCCAGAAGTTTGGTAGTTCGAATCTCACCAGGCTCAAGGTTGACTCAGCCTTCCGTCCTTCCGAGGTGGGTCAAATGAGGACCCAGGTTGTTGGGGGCAAGAGGCTGACTCTTAGAGAGAACCGTAAAGCACTGTGAAGCAGTATATAAGTTTAAGTGCTATTACTATTTCTTTCTTTCTTTCTTTCTTTCTTTCTTTCTTTCTTTCTTTCTTTCCTTTCTTTCTTTCTCTTTCCTTCTTTCCTTCCTTCTCTTTCTCTTTCTCTTTCTTTCCTTCCTTCCTTCCTTCCTTCTTTCTTTTTCTTTCTTTCTTTCCTCCCTCCCTGCCATCCATCCATCCATCCATCCATCCATCCATCCATCCATTGTGCACAGTGGTTAGAATACAGTACTGCAGGCTAACTCTGCTGACTGCTAGCAGTTTGATCCTGACCAGCTCCTTCCATCCTTCCGAGGTCGGTAAAATGAGGACCCAAAATTGTTGGGGTTAAGAGGATGACTCTGTAAACTGCTTAGAGAGGGCTGTAAACGCCACTGTGAAGCGGTATATAAGTCTAAGTGCTATTGCTATTTAGTGACCGTTCAGAGTTACATCACCACTGAAATGAGTGACTTATGACCGTTTTTCACACTTACGACCGCTGTAGCATCCCCACGGTCGGGTGATTTTTTTTTTTATTCGGACGCGTGACACCTGATTGACATTTATGACGGTCGCAGTGTCCCGAAGTCACGCGATCGCCTTTTGAGAAGTTCCGACACGCAAAGTCAACGGGAAAAGCCAAATTCGCTTCACAACCGTCTTGCAAATTTAACCGCTGCAGTCATTCACTTAACAAACGTGGCAAGAAAACTCACTTAACAAATTTCCGATTTAACAACATAAATTTGGGGATGAATTGTGGTCGTACGTTGAGGACTGCCTGTACAGCGTCCGTGTTGCATCGAGGTAGTCCTTGACTTACAACCATTCATTTAGTGACCGTTCAAAGTTGTAACAGCACTAAAAAAAGGTGACTTAGTATCTGTATAAACCAGGAGTCTCCAACCTGGGCAACTTTTAAGACTTGTGGACTTCAACTCCCAGAATTCCTCAGCCAGCTTTGCTTATACACTACCTGTATAAATAAACCTCACACTTATGACCATCGCATGGTCACACGATCAAAACTCAGATGCTTTTGCTCACATGATCAAAACTCAGTTGCTTGGCAAATGACTGGTATTTATGACGGCTGCAACAACCCCGGGGTCATGAGATTCCCCTTTTGCAACCTTCTGATCAGAAAAGTCAATAGGAGAGCAGATTCATGTAATAGCCGTGTGGCTAACTTATAATAATAATAATAATAATAATATTTTAATTTGTATACCGCCCTTCTCCTGAAGGACTCAGGGCGGTGAACAGGCAAGTAAAATACAAACAGAAACATACACAATATTAAAACAACCCTTAAGAAACTTATTCAATTAGCCAGGAAATTTAAAATAACATTACACCCCATAAAAAGGGGCCGGGATAGCTCAGGCAGTAGAGAAGCCTGTTATTAGAACACAGAGCCTGCAATTACTGCAGGTTCTAGTCCCACCAGGCCCGAGGTTGACTCAGCCTTCCACCCTTTATAAGGTAGGTAAAATGAGGACCCAGATTGTTGGGGGGGCAATAAGTTGACTTTGTAAAAAAAAAATATACAAATAGAATGAGACTATTGCCTTATACATTGTAAGCCGCCCTGAGTCTTCGGAGAAGGGCGGGGTATAAATGTAAAAAATAAAAAAATAAAAAAAATAAAATTACAGAAATTTAAAACCCATCAAAATTCAATTAAAATTTCAAATTTAAAAATCAGGCCAGTCCAGCCATACGAAATAAATAGGTTTTAAGTTCATGGCGAAAGGTCCTAAGGTCAGGTAGTTGTCGAAGCCCAAGGGGAAGCTCGTTCCACTTAAAACTTGCAATGATTCACTTAACAACAGTGGCAAGTAAAGTCGTGAAAAGAGGCAGGATTCACTTTAAAAAATGTCTTGCTTAGCCACGGAAATGTTGGCTTCAGCTGCGGTCGTACATTGAGGTCTACGGTGCCGTTATAACTTCGAAGGGTCACTAAATGAACATTTGTAAATCGAGGACTACCTGTAATCAGTGGAACGACTTGCCTCCAGAAGTTGTCGGTTCTCCATCACTGGAAGTTGTTGGGGTTTTTTTTTTAGGAAGAGACTGGACAGCCATTTAACAAAGTCTCCTGCTTGAGCAGGGGGTTGGACTAGAAGACCTCCAGGGTCCCTTCCGAACCTGTTATTCTGAACCTGAGATTTGACATAATGATTTGCAGCAAACTGCAATCAGATATTTGGCATATGCCCAAGAATACAGCACCGACTCCGGGGACGAGCCGAAAATTAAGAAAGCAACATTTATATCTCAATTAAGACCAAGAAATGAAGCTGGGAATTTGCATATGCTTGCGGATGGCCAGCTGATTAGATGATCGCAGAATAATTATTATCGCTAATATATTGTTTCTGTACGGGTTTTCCTAATGCAGCAACCAGGTCCTTTGTGGGAGGCATTTATGCAACAAATTTCTATACAACCATTTGTCTTCATCAGTGTCAAACTGGGGAACCAATACAGATTTATTTATTTTTTTTATTTATTATTTTATTAAATTTTTATACCGCCCTTCTCCCGAAGGACTCAGGGCGGTGTACAGCCAGAATAAAAACAAAATATATACAATTTAAAACAACATTTAAAAAGAGCAAATTTTAAAGGCTGATTATTAAAATTTAGATTTAAAAATTTAAAAATATTAAGAATACCCAATTTAAAATTCAACACAAATTATGCCAGTCCCGCTTTAATAAATAGATATGTTTTGAGCTCACGACGGAAGGTCCGAAGATCAGGCACTTGACGCAGGCCAGGGGGAAGTTCATTCCAGAGCGTCGCTGCCCCCACAGAGAAGGCCCTACTTCTGGGGGCCGCCAGCCGACACTGTTTGGCGGACGGCACCCTGAGGAGACCCTCTCTGTGAGAGCGTACGGGTTGGTGGGAGGCATAGGGTAACAGCAGGCGGTCTCGTAAGTACCCGATCCTAAGCCATGGAGCGCTTTAAAGATAGTTACCAAAATCTTGAAGCGCACCCGAAAGACCACAGGAAGCCAGTGCAAGCTACAGAGCAGCGATGTCACGTGGGAGCCACGAGCGGCTCCTCACATTACTCACAAGAGCCGCATTCTGGACTAACTGCAGCCTCCGGGTGCACCTCAAGGGCAGCCCCATGTAGAGAGCATTGCAATAATCCAGCTAGACGTAACCAGAGCGTGAGTGACCGTGCATAAGGCATCCCGGTCAAGGAAGGGACGCAACTGGCGAACCAAGCGAACTTGGTAAAAGGCCCTCCTGGCGACGGCCGCCAGGTGTTCATCAAAAGACAGCCGTCCATACAACTTCTGGAGGCTAGTTGATTGATTGTTCTGACTGTCAGGAAATTTCTCCTTAGTTCTAAGTTGCTTCTCTCCTTGCTTAGTTTCCATCCATTGCTTCTTGTTCTATCCTCAGGTGCTTTGGAAAATAAATTAAACTGACCCCTGTCTTCTTTGTGGCAGCCCCTCAAATACTGAATCCTGCTCTCATGTCCCCCACTAGTCCTTCTTTTCATTAAACCAGACCTACCCAATTCCAGCAACCGTTCATTCTATGCTTTAGCCTCCAGTCTCAGGTGTGCCTAGCCACCTGCTCTTGCAAAAACGTCCGTTTACAATAAACTGTTTGCTGCGTTACTTTAATGACCTCATTAAACTTCTAATTGGTGAGTGCATTTCTCAGAAGATGGTCACAAAAGAGAATCAGATGACCCCGGGACGCTGCAACCATCATAAATATGAGCCAGTTGCAAAGCATCTGAATTTTGATCGCGGGGATCCCGCAACGGTCGTTAAGTGTGAAAAACGGTCATAAGTCCCTTTTTTTCCGATGCCGTCATAACTTTGAATGGCCACTAAAGGAACTGAGGATTAGCTGTAATTAAAAAACTACCATCAGCATTTTCGTAGCCGAAAAACGCCTGCTTTAAAAGTCTCAGCCAAACAACTTTTGTCTTAAGTTTTTTTTTTTATTATTTTCTGAGACCAACTTATCTCCCTGCCTGGAGCGGTATTTTTTTATTCCCTGAAATTAAGCCATGGATCATTTATTAGGCTTACATTAGAGACATAAAAAGTAGATCAGATTAGCTATCTCTGCATTTGAGCTTATGTTATGAAACCTATTGAAGCTTGTATTTTTTCAAGGCTTGGGCCTTAATTAATTTCCCAGAGGGAACGGGGCTCAACTTTTCCTCACGGAATAAGAAAAAAAGAGGGTGTACTTTTTCTTCAAATGTCTACTTCTTTCCCTCGTTTCCGGCTTCTCCTTTTCCCTCAGAGATTTTAAACTTTGAGAGTTGGTGCTAAACTGCAAAAGATTTCATCTTCTGCAGAAGGCAGAATGGCATGAGAAGAAAATGCTCTTTTCCCCCTTGCGTTGGCAGCTAAAAGAAACACGAAAAAGGCCCTAGTCCTGTGATGGTGAACCTATGGCACGCGTGTCATGGGTGACACGTGTAGCCATATCAGTGGGCACGCCAAGTCAGCTTTGGCATGCATTCGTGTGCCGGCCAGCTGATTTTCTGGGCCCGCCAGAAGTAGGGAAACAGGTTGTTTCCTGCCTCCGGAGGGCTTCAGGGTAGTGGTAGGGAAGGCCCGTTTTTCTCTCACACCTGGCTCCAGAGCCTCACTAGGAGTCTGGGGAGGGTGAAAACGGTCTTCCCCACCACCCACGGAGGTCCTTCAGAGGCCAAAAAAGGGCCGTTTCTGTCATTCAGAGGACCTCCGGGTGGGTGGGGAAGGCCGTTTTCGCCAGTGGTGGGATTCAAATAATTTAACAGCCGGTTCTCTACCCTAATGATTTCTTCCAACAACCAGTTTGCCAAACTGCTCAGAAAGTTAACAACCGGTTCTCCCGAAGCGGTGCGAACTGGCTGAATCCCATCGCTGGTTTTCGTCCTCCCCAGACTCCTAGAAAGGCTCTGGAGCCAGGTGAAAGAGAAAAACGGGCCTACCAGGCCATTATGTGCCAGGAGCGAGGGGGACACGGGAGGGAGGGGTGCGTGGGGGCAGGGCGCATAGAATTATGGGTCTGGGCACTCGCGTGTGCCACCCCCCCCCTCCTGGCACACGATGGCAAAAAAGTTAGCCATCACTGCCCTAGTCAGTGGCCCTGACTTCAGGGCTCAGATGTCAGAATTCGAAGCTACACCCTCCATCTTCCCCTCACCCTTGAAAAGGCAGCCATTTTATGGGTGCCCATGCATAATTTTGTTTCGAGTTCCAGAAAGGCCAGACTTCGGATTGTCCTCGACTTACAAACATTCGTTTAGTGACTATTCGAAGTTACAACAAAATGACTTACGGCCGTTTTTCACACCGACGACCGTTGCAGCATCCCTGTGGTCACGTGATCAAAATCCGGACGCTTGGCAACTGACTCAGAGTTACGACGGTTGCCGGGTGACGCGATCCCCTTTTGCAACCTTCTGACAAGGTTAACAACTGCAGTGTTTCACTTTACAACGGTGGCAAGGCAGGTCGTAAAATGGGGCAAAAGGCACTTCACCGCCGTCTTGCTCAGCAATGGAAATGTAGGCCTCCGTTCTGGTCGTAAGCCGAGGACTAACCTGTACAGGCTCATCTGCCGGCCACCCTGCTCCCCCACAAAAATATAAATCCTGAATTTCAACCAACGCTAAAACTAATTAAAGTCTTCCACGATTGCAGATGTATTAACTGATGCATCCATGTCACTCCAAATTGCCCATCATGTGGAAATACCCATACGCACATCCAGAATTTTAAATGAGGCCCTAGGCTGCATCAACAGAGGGATAGAATCAAGATCACGTGAAGTGTTAGTGCCACTTTATAAGGCCTTGATAAGGCCACACTTGGAATACGGCATCCAGTTTCGGTCGCCACAATGTAAAAAAGATGTGGAGACTCTAGAACCGCGATGGCGAACCTATGGCACTCCGTGGCACACGGAGCCATATCGGTGGGCACGCGAGCTCAGCTCTGGCGTGCGCTGGCCAGCTGATTTTCGGGCCTTCTGGGCCCATTGGAAGTCAGGAAAAAAAGACTGTTTCCAGCCTCCGGAGGGCCGCCGGGGGAGTGGGGAAGGCCTGTTTTTGCCCTCCCCAGCCTCCTAGAAAGGTTCTGGAGCCTGGGAAGAGCGAAAAATGGGCCAATGGGCCCACCATGCTATCATGTGCGAAAAGCAGGGGGTGCGCAGGGGACGTCGCGCGCATGCGTGGGGAGTGGGGCACATAAAATTATGGGTGGTGGGCACACGTGCATGCGACGCCCCTCACACTCCCCTCCGCTTTTGGTACGCGATGGCAAAAAGGGTTAGCCATCACTACTCTAGAAAGAGTGCAGAGAAGAGCAACACAGATGATTAGGGGACCGGAAGCGAAAACACATGAAGATCGGTTGCAGGAATTGGGCATGTCTACTTTAATGAAAATAACATAACATAACATCAGAGTTGGAAGGGACCTTGGAGGCCTTCTAGTCCAACCCCCTGCCCAGGCAGGAAACTCTACACCATTTCAGACAAATGACTATCCAACATTTTCTTAAAAATTTCCAGTGTTGGAGCATTCACAACTTCTGAAGGCAAGTCGTTCCACTGATTAATTGTTCTAACTGTCAGGAAATTTCTCCTTAGTTCTAAGTTGCTTCTTTCCTTGATTAGTTTCCACCCATTGCTTCTTGTTCTACCCTCAGGTGCTTTGGTGAACAGCCTGACTCCCTCTTCTTTGTGGCAGCCCCTAAGATTTTGGAACACAGCTATCATGTCTCCCCTAGTCCTTCTTTTCGTTAAACTAGACATACCCAATTCCTGCAACCGTTCTTCATATGTTTTATCCTCCAGTCCCCTAATCATCTTTGTTGCTCTTCTCTGCACTCTTTCTAGAGTCTCAACATCTTTTTTACATCGTGGCGACCAAAACTGGATGCAATATTCCAAGTGTGGCCTTACCAAGGCATTATAAAGTGGCACTAACACTTCACGTGATCTTGATTCTATCCCTCTGTTTATGCAGCCCAGAACTGTGTTGGCTTTTTTAACAGCTGCTGCACACTGCTGGCTCATATCTAAATGGTTATCCACTAGGACTCCAAGATCCCTCTCACAGGTACTACTATTGAGCAAGGTGCCACATATACGGTACTGGTGCATTTTGTTTTTTTGGCCTAAATGTAGAACCATTTGTAGAGCCTAAATGTAGAAATAAGGACTAGTCTTCCAATATTTGAGGGGCTGCCACAAAGAAGAAGGAGTTGAGCTATTCTCCAAAGCACCTGAAGGCAGGACAAGAAGCAACAGATGGAAACTAATCAAGGAGAGAAGCAACTTAGAACTAAGGAGAAATTTCCTGGCAGTTAGAACAACTAAACAGTGGAATGACTTCCTTCCAGAAGTTGTGAATGCTCCAACACTGGAAATTTTTAAGAAGAGACTAGACAATCAATTGTCCAGAATGATATAAGATTTCCTGCTTGAGCAGAGGGTTGGATTAGAAAACCTCCAAGATCCCTTCCAACTGTTATTCTGTAAAAGTTCAGAAGAGAAGAACTAGGGGTGACATGATAGCAATCTTCCAGTATTTTGAGGGGCTGCCACAAAGAAGAGGGAGTCAAGCTATTCTCCAAAGCACCTGAGAGTAGAAAAAGAAACAATGGGTGGAAACTGATCAAGGAAAGAAGCAACTTAGAACTAAGGAGAAATTTCCTGACAGTCAGAACAATTAATCAGTGGAACGACTTGCCTGCAGAAGTTGTGAATGCTCCAACACTGGAAATGTTTAAGAAAATGTTGGATAACCATGTGTCTGAAATGGTATAGGTTTTCTAGATGGGGGTTGGATTAGAAGACCTCCAAGGTCCCTTCCAACTCTATTATTCTGTTTTTCTGAACGACACTTTATTTTTGTCCGAATTAAAGCTCCTGGAACCTGTTCCTATTTTAGAGCAGTCGTTTCGGAAGCGGTAGCGCAGCTTTCAATGCTGAATGTTTCGTTCGATGTTTTTCTAACTTGGCCACTTTAAAGACCGGTTGGCCCGTCAACTTCCAGAACTCTCCAGCCAACAATCCTGGGAGATGAAGTCCATCCATTTTAAAGTTGTCAAGTTGGGGAAACACTGGTTAGTTTCCTCGATTGATTGTGAACCAAGTGCCAGGAAGTTCCAGAGATCTTTCCCTGCTGGCTGGAAAATCCTGGGAATTCACATTTCTTAAAGCTGTCGAGTTGCGAAAACACTGTTTTAGTTCCAGAATTCTCTGTTGAATATGAATCCACGGGTGTGGTTCCAGGGGCCTTTCCGCAATGGCTCGGGAATTCTGGGAATTGAAGTCCACCCATCTTAAATCAAATTGGAAAGACTGTTTCCCCCCACCACAAGATTTGTGCTGAATATGAAACCAGAGGTGGTTTTCAGCAAATTCTGACCAGTTCTGGAGAACTGGTAGTGGAAATTTTAAGTCGTTTGGATCTATTTTGAGTAGTTCGGATCCCATCTATTCTCTGCCTCCCGAGTCCCAGCTGATCGGGAGGGAATGGGGATTTTGCAGTATCCTTCCCCTGAGGTGGGGTAGGAATGGAGATTTTACAGTATCCTTCCCCTGCCACGCCCACCAAGCCACGCCCACCAAGCCATGCCACGCCCACCAAGCCACACCCACAGAACCGGTAGTAAAAAAAATTGAAACCCACCCCTGATACGAACCCAATGGCAGAAGGTTCCAGGGAGCCTTCCGCACTGACTGACGAATTCTGGGAATTGAAGCCCACATATCTTAAAACTATCAAGTTGCAAAACGCTGTTTTAGTTTCAGAATTCTCTGCTGAATATGAACCCAGTGGCAGGAGGTTCCAGGGACCCTTTCACACTGACTGAGGAATTCTGGGAATTGAAGTCCACCATTTTAAAGTTCCCAAGCTGGAAAAAAACCCCACTGATTTACTCTCAAATTACTCTGTTGAACATGAGTCTAGTAGCAAGAAGTTTCGCAGACCTTTTTCAGGGTAACCAATCAAGCTCAGAGCTAACATGTCTTCCAATTTCTCTGATTTTGAACCTTCAACAACAACCCAAGGAAGGGAAAACCCATTAATACAATTAATCAATTGATTAATTGATTAATTGATTGACATCAATACAATTGAACGTGTCCAGAAATATTTTACAAGAAGAGTTCTCCACTCCTCTGAAAACAACAAAATACCTTATCCCACCAGACTTGAAATCCTAGGCTTAGAAAACTTGGAACTCCGTCGCCTTCGACAAGACCTAAGCTTAATTCACAGAATCATCTATTGTAATGTCCTTCCTGTCAAAGACTACTTCAGCTTTAATTGCAATAATACTAGGGCAACCAATAGATTTAAACTTAATGTTAACTGCTTTAATGTAGATTGCAGAAAATATGACTTCTGTAACAGAATCATCAGTGCTTGGAATACTTTACCTGACTCTGTGGTCTCTTCCCATAATCCTAAAATCTTCAACCAAAAACTTTCTACTATTGACCTCACCCCATTCCTAAGAGGACCATAAGGGGCGTGCATAAGCGCACAAACGTGCCTACCGTTCCTGTCCTATTGTTTTTCTTTTCTTCTTCCTATATATGTTTATATGTTTATATACTATATAATCTTTTTGTATGATGTTGTGACAAAATAAATAAATAAATAAAATAAATACTTGGAAGGCCCAACCTCCACATCATTTGTTTTTTAAATTAGTAATTCTGAGGAAATGATTAAAGGGCGGAGAGAAGAGGAGAGTGAGAGAAACAGAGAGTGAGTGTGGGAGGAGAGAGAGAAAAAGAAAAAGAGTTAGGGAAAGAAAAAAAGGAGAGGAAGAGCGAGAGAGAGAAAAGGGAAAGAAAGGGAGGGAAAGAGGGAAAGAAAGAGACAGAGGAGAAGATACTGAAAGAGAGAGGGAGAGAAAGAAAGAAGGAGAGAGAGAGAGAAAGGGAGAGAGAGATTTTGGAAGTGAAAGAAAGAGGAAGAGGGAAAGAAAGGAGAGGGAGAGAGAGAAAGAAAAAGAGGGGGAGAGAGAAAAGAGTTAGGGAAAGAAAAGAAAGAGAGAGAAAAGAGAGAGAGAAAAGGGAAAGAAAAGAAAGAGAAAAGAGAAAAGAGAGAGAGAGAAAAAAGAGGGAAAGGAAGAGAGAACGAGGGAAAGGGAGAGAGGGAGAAAGGGAGAGAGAGAAAGGGTGAGAAAGAGGGAGTAAGACAGAGAAAAAGAGTTATGGAGCAAAAGAAAAAAGAAGGGGGAAAGAAAAGAGAGAAAAAGAGAACGAGGGAAAGGAAGAGAGAGAGGAAGAGGAAGAGAAATGGAGAGATAGGGAGAGGGAGAGAGAGAGGGAGAGAGAGAAATAGCCAGGGAGAGAGAAAGAGGGAGAGATAGGGAGAGGGAGAGAAGAGGAAGAGAAGGAGAGAGTGAAAAAGAATAGAATAGAATAGAATAGAATAGAATAGAATAGAATAGAATAGAATAGAATAGAATAGAATAGAATTTTTATTGGCCAAGTGTGATTGGACACACAAGGAATTTGTCTTGGTGCATATGCTCTCAGTGTACATAAAAGAAAAGATACCTTCATCAAGGTACAACATTTACAACACAATTGATGATCAATATATCAGTATAAATCATAAGGATTGCCAGAAACAAGTTATAGTCATACAGTCATAAGTGGAAAGAGATTGGTGATGGGAACTATGAAACGATTAATAGTAGTGCAGATTCAGTAAATAGTCTGACAGTGTTGAGGGAATTATTTGTTTAGCAGAGTGATGGCCTTCGGGAAAAAACTGTTCTTGTGTCTAGTTGTTCTGGTGTGCAGTGCTCTGTAGCGTCGTTTTGAGGGTAGGAGTTGAAACAGTTTATGTCCAGGATGCGAGGGATCTGCAAATATTTTCACGGCCCTCTTCTTGATTCGTGCAGTATACAGGTCCTCAATGGAAGGCAAGTTGGTAGCAATTATTTTTTCTGCAGTTCTAATTATCCTCTGAAGTCTGTGTTTTTCTTGTTGGGTTGCAGAACCGAACCAGACAGTTATAGAGGTGCAAATGACAGACTCAATAATTCCTCTGTAGAATTGGATCAGCAGCTCCTTGGGCAGTTTGACAGGGGAAGAGAAAGAAAAAGAAAAAGAAAGAGAAAGACAGGGGAAGAGAAAGAAAGAGAGAAACAGAAAGGCCTCCAAGCCTTTTGCTAGCAGCGCCTGCGATCTAAATGCTTCCTTAAAAGTTTCCTAAAAGCTGTTCTGCTTCCAGACTTGCAAATTAAAAGGGGGGAAAATAAACAACCCCACCACAAAACGGTGAAGGAGGAGGAGGAGGAGGAGGAGGAGGAGAGAGAAAATGGCTAAGCATTCCAGCATGTTTATTTAATGCGCTGGATCTGCTTGCTGGACCCAGGGCCCAAAGCCACGGGCAGCAGCACATAATGTCCCGAAGTTGAGCCCTTTGCCAGACAGAGAAATGTGCTGCCAAAAAAACACCCGGCCGTAATCTGGATCCTGTCGAATGCAGAGACAGAAACCCTCCGGGGGAGGAAAACTACCATGATGATATTGAGGATTTTTTGTTTTGTTTTGTTTTCTGATTTCTAAACAGCTCTTTGGACTTAGGCCTCGGCTTGTAGCCGGCGCGGATCAAGGCTTGCAGAAATCAGAAATTAAAAAAAAAAATCGAAATAAAATCTTCCAAGCCTTCAGAAGTTGTGGATGCCCCATCGCTGGAGGCTTTTAAAAGAAGAGACTTGGACAGCCCGCTTCTCTGAAATGACAGAGGGTCTCCCGTTCGAGCAGGGGGCTGGACTAGAAGACCTCCGAGGTCCCATCCAACTCGAATAGAATAGAAAATAGAATAGGAAATAGAAAATAATAGAATGAAATAAAAAACAGAATAGAGAAGAACAGAATGGAATAGAAAATATGAAAGAAAATAGAATAGAAAATAGAAAATAATAGAATAAAGAATAGAATAGAATAGAATAGAATAGAATAGAATAGAATAGAATAGAATAGAATAGAATAGAATAGAATAGAAAATAGAGACTGGACTAGACTAGACTAGACTAGAATAGAAAATAGAATTGAATATAATAGAAAATAGAATAGAGAATAGAATAGAATAGCATAGCATAGCATAGAAAAAAGAATAGAGAATAGAATAGAATAGAATAGAACAGAACAGAATAGAATTCTTTATTGGCCAAGTGTGATTGGACAAACAAGGAATCTGTCTCCAGTACATAAATTCTCAGTGTACGTACAAGCAACAAGTGATAAATGATTTAATAATAAAATGTATTTAATAATAATAATAGTTTAATGGATTATTAATTTTATTATTAAATAATCATAAATTAAATTAAATTATTATTAAATTTAACAGGGCCTCTGTGGCTCAGGCTGCTAATGCAGTCTGTTATTAACAACAGCTGCCTGCAATTGCTGCAGGTTCAAGTCCCACCAGGCCCAAGGTTGACTCAGCCTTCCATCCTTTATAAGGTAGGTAAAATGAGGACCCAGATTGTTGGGGGGGGCAATAAGTTGACTTTGTATATAAATACACAAATAGAATGAAGACTATTGCTAACATAGTGTAAGCCACCCTGAGTCTTCGGAGAAGGGCGGGATATAAATGCAAATTTTAAAAAAATTAAATTAAATTAAATATTATTTACTTAATAACAACATTTATTATTCTATGTTCTATATTCTAAGCCAAGCTATATAAATAAAAAAAAAACTGAAGACCTCACCATTTACACTTTACAAAGGACCTAGTTGTTGATTTAGCAAGCAAAGGCACAAGGCATGCGCGTGAGAGAAGCTATCCCATCCTATACAATTGCTGTGTTTTTGAGGCAGTGCGCATGTGTGCAAGGCGTGCGCGTGAGAGAAGCTATCCCATCCTATACAATCGCTATGTTTTTGAGGCAGTGCGCATGTGCGCAAGGCGTGCGCATGAGTGAAACTATCCCGTCCTATACAATTGCTGTGTTTTTGAGGCAGTGTACATGGGCACAAGGCGTGCGCGTGAGAGAAGCTATCCCGTCCTATACAATTGCTGTGTTTTTGAGGCAGTGCGCATGTGCACAAGGCGTGCGCGTGAGAGAAGCTATCCCATCCTATACAATTGCTGTGTTTTTGAGGCAGTGCGCATGTGTGCAAGGTGTGCGTGTGAGAGAAGCTATCTCATCCTACACAATTGCTGTGTTTTTGAGGCAGTGCACATGTGCGCAAGGCGTGCGCATGAGAGAAGCTATCCCATCCTATACAATTGCTGTGTTTTTGAGGCAGTGCGCATGTGCACAAGGCGTGCGCGTGAGAGAAGCTATCCCGTCCTATACAATTGCTGTGTTTTTGAGGCAGTGCGCATGTGCACAAGGCGCGCGTGTGAGAGAAGCTATCCCGTCCTATACAATTGCTGTGTTTTTGAGGCAGTGCGCATGTGCACAAGGCGCGCGTGTGAGAGAAGCTATCCCATCCTATACAATTGCAGTGTTTTTGAGGCAGTGCGCATGTGCACAAGGCGTGCGCGTGAGAGAAGCTATCCCGTCCTATACAATTGCTGTGTTTTTGAGGCAGTGCGCATGTGCGCAAGGCGTGCGTGTGAGAGAAGCTATCCCATCCTATACAATCGCCATGTTTTGAGGCAGTGCGCATGTGTGCAAGATGTGCGCATGAGAGAAGCTATCCCATCCTATACAATTGCTGTGTTTTTGAGGCAGTGCGCATGTGCGCAAGGCGTGCGCATGAGAGAAGCTATCCTGTCCTATACAATTGCTGTGTTTTTGAGGCAGTGCGCATGTGTGCAAGGTGTGCGCATGAGAGAAGCTATCCCGTCCTATACAATCGCTGTGTTTTTGAGGCAGTGCGCATGTGCACAAGGTGTGCACACGCTCTCATATTCGATTCTGGGTGAACCGGTGGTTAAATTTTGTGAGGCCCACCCTCTGCTTACAAGTCACAATTTCGAAGGAAGCACCAACATTGCACCCTAACACACAAGTTACAAAGAGTACCGAGAAAATATCTACAGACCTGTCACATCCTCGGCGTAAACGGTTTCAGCTCCTCCCCTCAAGACGCCACTTTAGGGCATCGCGTGCCAAAACAACTAGACACCAAGATGGGTTTTTTCCCTTGTGCCACCGTTCTGCTGAATACCTAATTCCCACAGCACTGTCTCACGTCTAAAGACATTTTATCCATGTAGAAGGGCTGTGTTACTGTATTATTAGCATCTGAAGGCTAAAAGGTAGGAGGAACTGTGGGTCTGTCTGCTTTAATGAAAAGAGGGACTAGGAGGAGTAACATGATAGCAGGGTTCTAATATTTGAGGGGCTACCCAAAGAAGAAGGGGTCGACCTATTCTCCAAAGTGCCTGAAGTGCCCCCATCCAGACCGTACGGGTCTGGATGGGGAGAAACAGGCTCAAGCTCAATCCCTCCAAGACGGAGTGGCTGTGGATGCCGGCATCCCGGTACAGTCAGCTGAGTCCACAGCTGACTGTTGGGGGCGAGTCATTGGCCCCGATGGAGAGGGTGCGCAACTTGGGCGTCCTCCTGGATGAACGGCTGTCTTTTGAAGACCATTTGACGGCCGTCTCCAGGAGAGCTTTCTACCAGGTTCGCCTGGTTCGCCAGTTGCGCCCCTTTCTAGACCGGGATGCCCTATGCACAGTCACTCACGCTCTCATGACGTCCCGTCTGGACTACTGCAATGCTCTCTACATGGGGCTCCCCTTGAGGAGCACCCGGAGGCTCCAGTTAGTTCAGAATGCGGCTGCACGGGTGATAGAGGGAGCCCCTCGTGGCTCCCATGTGACACCGCTCCTGCGCAGACTGCACTGGCTACCTGTGGCCTTCCGGGTGCGCTTCAAGGTTTTGGTAACTCTATCTTCAAAGCGCTCCATGGCATAGGGCCGGGTTATTTACGGGACCGCCTGCTGCTACCGAATACCTCTCACCGACCCGTGCGCTCTCACAGAGAGGGACTCCTCAGGGTGCCGTCGGCTAGGCAGTGCCGGCTGGCGACGCCCAGGGGAAGGGCCTTCTCTGTGGGGGCTCCCACCCTCTGGAACGAGCTTCCCCCAGGACTTCGTCAGCTTCCTGACCTCCGAACCTTCCGCTGCGAGCTTAAAACACATCTATTTATCTGCGCAGGACTGGATTAGATTTTAAAATTTAAATTGGTTTTAAATGGGTTTTATTATGTATATTGTTATTTTTAATTATTCGGCCATTTCTAATAAGTTTTTAAACTGATGTTTTATTTTGTATTTATATGTATATTTTTATTTGGCTGTGAACCGCCCTGAGTCCCTAGGGAGATAGAGCGGTATAAAAATACGAAAAATAAATAAATAAATAAAATAAAATAAATAAATAAATAAAGGCAGGAGAAGAAGCAATGGGTGGAAACTAATCTAGGAGAGAAGCAACCTGGAGCTAAGGAGAAATTTCCTGACAGTGAAAATAATTAATCAGCGGAACAACTTGCCACCAGAAGTTGTGGATTCTTCATCACCGGAGGCTTTTAAGAAGCGATTGGAGAGCCATTTGTCTGGAACGGCGTCTCCTGTTTGTGCAGGGGATTGGATTAGAACAGGGGGGTCCCCAACCTTGGCAACTTTAAGACTTGGGGACTTCAACTCGCAGAATTCCTCAGCCACCTTTGCTGGGAGTTGAAGTCCCCAAGTCTTAAAGTTGCCAAGGTTGGCGATCCCTGGACTAGAAGACCTCCAAGTTCCCTGACAATTCTATTAGTCATCTTTCCTACTACCTTCTCCTATTGGTACCTTATAATTATATTATTTTGTTCGAATGTACACCCAGAGCTTATGCGCGAGAGACAAATTTCTTCTTGTTCCACACACTTGGCCGATAAAGAATATTCGGTTCTGTTCTGTTCCATTCTCTGTATTGTGTTGCGTTGTGTATTGTGTCTGTATTCAGGGGTGGGGCTGCTGGGGGTTCGCAGGAGTTCGGGAGAACCTCTAGCTAAGATTCTGTGCCGTTCGGAGAACCCCCAAATCCTACTCCTGGCTAACTCCACCCACCCCGCTCCTCTCCTCCGTTTGGATGCAGGTAAGTGCACGGTGCACACGGAGGCTCGTGGAGGGTAAAAAACGGCCCTACTAGAAGTTCGGGAAGGCCGGAAGCGGGCCCATTTCTGGCCTCCGGAGAGCCTCCAGAGCCTGGGGAGGCAGTTTTCGCTCTCCCGAGGGCTCGAGGAAAGCCTCCAGGGCCCAGGGAGGGCAAAAACATCACCATCCCGCCACCATGGTGTAGGATGCCATCTAGGCCTTGCCCACCATAGCCATGCCCACCCAGCAACCGGGCAGAGAACCCCTTGCTAACATTTTTGAAGCCCACCCCGTGTGTATTCTATATTCTATTTTATATGTATGACTATAACTTGTTGCTGGCAATCCTTATGATTTATATTGATATATTGACCATCAATTGTGTTGTAAATGTCGTACCTTGATGAACGTATCTTTTCTTTTATGTACACTGAGAGCATATGCACCAAGACCATATGCACCAAGACAAATTCCTTGTGTGTCCAATCACACTTGGCCAATAAAAATTCTATTCTATTCTATTCTATTCTATTCTATTCTATTCTATTCTATTCTATTCTATTCTATTCTATTCTATTCTATTTTCTATATTCCCTTCTCTCGTCTCGTCTCGTCTCATCTCCTCTCTCCCTCCTGTTCTTTTTTCTCTCCTCTCTTCTTCCTCTTCTAACAGGCTTCTCCACCTCCCACAAAAACACAGATTCTCTCTCTAGAGAGAATCCCTACAAGCACCCGGGAGAACTGGACAGGAGCGTTCAGTCTCCCAAGGCAGCGACCCATCTCCCCTCCCCACCCTCTGGAGATGCCGAAATAGGAAACCAATCGCCTGGGGGATCCGGAGGCAGACCTGACGCAAGACAAGAGCCGCTCCTCCCGGGGGGGGGGGGGGGAGCAGACCAGCAAAAAACAGCATTAATTGGTCCTTCAGCGGTCCAGAACTCATGAAGGCGTCGTCAAGGCCGGCATTGGCACGCCTTGGCTTTTAGAAGAACCCGCAAGCGGACTTTTTTTCCCCGTCACGAGTCAAAGTGGGGCGCTCCCACTTTTTGACAATCTAGACCAGAGGTGTCAAACTTAATTTCATTGAGGGCCGCATCAAGGTTGTGTTTGACCTCGGGGGGACTGGGGGGGGGAGCGTGGCCGGTTCTATGTCACTCACGTCCGGGGCGCCTTGTCGTCCCGAGCGCTCTGCCAGTGAAAATGGGCTCCTAAGCGCCATTTTTGGCTGCAACAACATCCTCCACCCTCTGCCAACAAAAACGGAGGCGGTTCTGCGGGCCAGATCTAAGCACCTCGTGGGCCTTGAGTCTGACACCCCTGATCTAGAACAGGGGTCTCCAACCTTGGTCACTTTAAGACTTGTGGACTTCAATTCCCAGAATTGAATTCAATTCCCAGAATTCCCAGAACTCTGGGAGTTGAAGTCTACAAGTCTTAAAGTGACCAAGGTTGGAGACCCCTGATCTAGAACGTGGCCCTCCCCACTTCAAGGGTCTCATCCACAGTAGCCCCAAGATTTATTCCACACTGCAAATACTGCATCCAGTTTTGGTCTCCATGATGTAAACAAGATGTTGAGACTGTTAAGAGTGCAGAGCAGAGCAGAGCAACAAGGATTATTAGGGGGCTGGAAGATAAAACAGATAGGATAGGATGGGATGGAACGCAATGGGATGGGATAGGATAAGATATAAGATAAGATCAAAGGTGGGCTTTACATACAGTAACTACCGATTCGCCCAGCAGCAGAAATGCGCACACGCCATCTGCGCACGCCTGTGGCGTCACAAAACATGGCAATTCGCTCTCGCACACCGTCCACGCATGCGTGCGGCGTCACAAAACACGGCAATTTGCTAGCGTGCGACATCCGTGCATGCGTGTGACGTCAAAAACACAGTGATATAAGACGGGATTGCGCCCGGGTGGGTGGGGCGACACCTGCAGGTCGCCACTACCGGTTCGCCCAAACCGCTTCGAACCGGCTGAATAAATACCTCTAAGACAAGATAAGATGATAAATTAAGTAAAGGTAGGGTAGGGTAGGGTAAGATAGGATAGGATAGGTTGGAATGGGATGGGATAAGGTGAAGGTGAAGGTGTAAAATAAGGTAAGGTAAGATGATAAGATAAACCTTTATTGTCGTTTTTTTCTGTGAATACAGTGGCACACGTTAAAAAAAGAAAATTTTAATACGAAGAACGGTTGCAGGAATTGAGTTTGTCTAGTTAACTAATCAAGGAGAGAAGCAACTTAGAACTACGGAGAAATTTCCCAACAGTCAGAACAATTAATGAGTGGAACAACTTGCCTCCAGAAGTTGTGAATAGAATAGAATAGAATAGAATAGAATAGAATAGAATAGAATAGAATAGAATAGAATTTTTATTGGCCAAGTGTGATTGGACACACAAGGAATTTGTCTTGGTGCATATGCTCTCAGTGTACATAAAAGAAAAGATACGTTCATCAAGGTACAACATTTACAACACAATTGATGGTCAATATATCAATATAAATCATAAGGATTGCCAGCAACAAGTTATAGTCATACAGTCATAAATGGAAAGAGATTGGTGGTGGGAACTATGAAACGATTAATAGTAGTGCAGATTCAGTAAATAGTCTGACAGTGTTGAGGGAATTATTTGTTTAGCAGAGTGATGGCCTTCGGGGAAAAACTCTCCTTGTGTCTAGTTGTTCTGGTGTGCAGTGCTCTATAGCGTCGTTTTGAGGGTAGGAGTTGAAACAGTTTATGTCCAGGATGCGAGGGATCTGCAAATATTTTCACGGCCCTCTTCTTGATTCGTGCAGTATACAGTATACAGTATACACTGGAGGTTTTTAAGAAGATGCAGGATAACCATTTGTCTGAAGTGGTGTAGGGTTTCCTGCCTGGGCAGGGGGTTGGACTAGAAGACCTCCAAGGTCCCTTCCAACTCTGTTGTTGTTGTTGTTATTATTATTATTATTTACACAAAATGACAGTATACATAGCAAATGAGATAACTATGCTAGATTTCGTACCACAGATCACTAGCCGAACACTTCCCAAGCGTTTAGGACTGCGTGATGTATCGGCGAATTATGCGAGCATTATTATTATTATTATTATTATTATTATTATTATTATTATTATTATTATTATTATTATTATTATTATTATTATTATTATTATTATTATAGTTTAATGAAAAGAAGGACTAGGGGAGACATGATAGCAGTGTTCCAATATCTCAGGGGTTGCCACAAAGAAGAGGGAGTCAAATATTCTCCAAAGCACCTGAGGGTAGAACAAGAAGCAATGGGTGGAAACTGATCAAGGAGAGAAGCAACCTAGAACTAATGAATTTCCTGAAAGCTAGAACAATTAATCAGCGGAACAGCTTGCCACCAGAAGTTATGGGTGGTTTGCCACTGATGGTTTTAAAGAGGAGATTGGACAACCATTTGTGTCGTGTCCCACTCCTCCACTGACGGCCGGGTCAGGGAAATCCGAATCAGGTGTGCCTCTGCAGCTCTGCCCAAAGTCCTAGCAAAGTCCTCAGAGCAGGCAGGAGACCAGGAAGTGACTTCAGCAAGATAAGTTCGACTTTGCCTGACTCAGAGACTGCCAGAAAGCAGATCCTTTATATAGGCCATGGGGTGTGGCTCCATGACTCAGCACTCATTAAGGCCTGCCCCTCCCTTCCTTCTGTTGCCTCCGCCTATCCAGTCTTCTGATTCGAGGGTCACTCCAGTCGCAGCTGTTGGTAATTGACCTCCCTCAGGCTCACATGCTGTGGGGGAGGGGTCTAGCTGCTCCGTTTGCCTGGGCATGGAGCCAGGGCTGGGGCCGGGGAGTGCTCCCTCCTCTGCAGCCTGCTTGGGCATGGAGCCAGGGCCAGGGACCGGGAGGTGCCCCCTCCTCTTCAGCTTGTCTGGGCATGGAGCCAGGACTTGGGCCGGGAGGCATACATTCCTCCGTGTTCGGGAGCAGATAAGAAGGCCTCGGCTGCTGTGAGAGCGGGCAAGACACAACAATTTGTCTGAAATTGCAGACGGGTCTCCTGCTTGAGCAGGGGGTTGGACTAGAAGACCTCCAAGGTCCCTTCCGACTCTGTGATTCTGTTACCGAGACAATCAGGAACCAGATTTCTAGAGGTTTCAGCATTCTTGCAACAGATCAGGGAATTCTCCAAGGATTGGGGCTCATCGTAGCTCTAACCGAGCTGTTTTCTCGCGGATTGTTGAGCAGCAAATATGTCACAGAGACCTCCCAGTCTAGCATACAGGTAGTCCCCGACTTACGACCATTCCAAGTTACAGCGTCACTGAAAAAAGTGACTTATGACCATTTTTCACCCTTACGACCGTTGCAGCGTCCACTTTGCCCCGTGATCATAACTCGGGACTCTTGGCAACCGATTCATGCAGTGTCCCGGGGTCACGCGATCCTCTTTTGCGACCTTCTGACAAGCAAAGGCGAAAGACAATGGGGAAGCCAGACTGCTTTAAACAACTGTGTGGCTTACTTAACAACTTCCGGGAGTCACTTAACAACGGTGGCAAGGAAGCTCGGAAAATGGGGCAGAATTCACTTTGCAACGGTCTCGCTCAGCAACAGAAATGTTGGGCTTGATTGTGGTCGTAAGTCGAGGACTACCTGTACATGTTTTTGTGTGTGAAGATAAGTAATCCAAATCATGACAATTTCTCTCTCTCGCTCTCTCTCTTTCCCTCTCTCTTTCTCTTCCTTTCTTTCTTCCTCTTTCTCCATCTTCCCCCTCTTTCTCTTTCCCTCTCTTCCTCTTTTTCTCTCTTTTTCTCTCTTTCTCCCTTTCTCTCTTCCTCCCTCTCTCTTTCTTTCTCTTCCTCTCTTTTTCTCTCTCTCTTTCTCTTCCCTCTTCCTCTCCCTCTCCTCTTTCTCCATCTTCCCTTTCTCCCTCTCTCCCCCTTTCTCTCTTTCTCTTTCTCTCTCCCTCCCTCTCTCTTTCTTTCTTTCTTCCTCTTCCTTTCTCTCCCTCCTCTCTTTCTTTCTTTCTTCCTCTTCCTTTCTCTCCTCTCCTCTTTCTCCATCTTCCCTCTTTCTCTTCCCTCTTCCTTCCTTTCTTTCTCTCTCTCTCTCTCCCTCTCTTCATCTCTTCCTCTCTTTCTTTCTCTTTCTCTTCTCTCTCTCTCTTTCTCTCCCTCTGCCTCCATCTTCCCACTCTTTCTCTTTCTCTCTCCTTCCTCTCTTTCTTCTTCCTCTTTCTCTTTCTCTCTTCCTCTCTCCCCTTTCTCTTCCTCTCTTCCTCTTTCTCTCTCTTTCTCTCTTCCTCTCTCTTCCTCTCTCTCTCTCTCTCTCTCTCTCTCTTCTCTCCTCTTCCTCTCTTTCTCTCTTTCTTTCTCTTTCTCTTCCTCTCTCTCTCTTCCTCTCCCTCTGCCTCCATCTTCCCACTCTTTCTCTTTTTTCTCTCTCCCTTCCTCTCTTTCTTTCTCTTCCTCTCTCTTTCTCTTTCTCTCTCTTCCTCTCTCTCCCCCCTTTCTCTTTCCCTCTCTTCCTCTTTCTCTCTCTCTTTCTCTCTCTTCCTTCCTCTCTCTTTCTCTCTCTCTCTCTTTCTGTCTGTCTGTCTCTCTCTCTCTCTTTCTCTTAACAACCATGTTACTAACTTAACCATCGCAGTCATTCACCCTAACCCTGTAGTGATAAAATAACACTCAGGTGCCTCTATGAGTTGCAGGAAGGGTGGCAGGTGGGGGGAATGGCAGGGCCTGGATGGGCGTGCAGCCCCTCCCTTTCCCAATCTTTTCGGAGCCAAGTTGGAAAAGCCCAGGAATGTATCCTTGTGGTTTCCAGCTAGAGATGATGGAAACCAGAAGCCAGTTTGAATAAGAGGTAGGGAGGGAAAATGGGCCGCCGTCCAAGGGGCGGCAGAGCTGCTGAGTCCCCTCCTCTCCTGATTAAATTCCTGAAAGGAATGGCAGCAATTGGATTGGGCCAGTCTAGAGAAAAGACGGACCAGGGGTGACATGAGATTCCAGTATTTGAGGGGCTGCCACAAAGAGGAGGGGGTCTACCTATTCTCCAAAGCAGGGGGTCTCCCACCTTGACAACTTTAAGGCTTGTGGACTTCAACTCCCAGAATTCTGCTCCAAAGCATCAGAAGCATCATCTATTGCAATCTCCTTCCTGTTAAAGACTACTTCAGCTTCAACCGCACCAATACAAGAGCAAACAATAGATTCAAACTTAATGTTAACCGCTCCAATCCTGATTGCAGAAAATATGACTTCTGTAACAGAGTTGTCAACGCTTGGAATACACTACCTGTCTCTGTGGTCTCTTCCCAAAATCCCAAAACCTTCAACCAAAAACTGTCTACTAGTGACCTCACCCCATTCCTAAGAGGTCTGTAAGGGGTGTGCATAAGAGCACAAAAGTGCCTACCGTTCCTGTCCTATTGTTTCCTTTCATTGTATGTGCTTGTATGTAATGTTGTGACAAATAATAATAATAATAATAAAAAAAAAGGCAAGACAAGAAACAACGGATGGATGGAAAGCAATCAAGGAGAGAAGCAACTTAGAACTAAGGAGAAATTTCCTGACAGAGCAATTAATCAGTGGAACGACTTGCCTGCAGAAGTTGTAAATGCTCCAACACTGGAAGTTTTTAAGAAGATGTTGGAGAACCATTTGTCTGAAATGCTCTAGACTAGGGGTCTGCAAACTTGGCTCTTTTAAGACTTGTGGACTTCAACTCCCAGAATTCCTCAGCCAGCTTTGCTGGCTGAGGAACTCTGGGTGTTGAAATCCACAAGTCTTAAAAGAGCCAAGTTTACAGACCCCTGGTCTAGGGCCGTGATGGCAAACCTATGGCATGTGTGCCACAGGTGGCACACGGAGCCACATCTGTGGGCATGCGAGCGTTGCCCTAGCTCAGCTCCAGCGCGCATGCGCGCACCGACCAGCTGATTTTCAGCCCTTCTGGGCCCACCGGAAGTCAGGAAATAAGCCGTTTCCGGCCTCCAGAAGGCCTCTGTGGAGGGGGGGAGGCTGTTTTCGCCCTCCCCGGGCTCCAAGAAAGTCTCTGGAGCCTGGGGAGAGCGAAAAACGGGCCTACCGGACCCACCAGTAACCTTTTTGCTGTCGCGTGCCAAAACTGGGAGAATCACGGGGGTGTCGTGTGCACATGGGGGGGGATTGAATTATGGGTGTGGGCACCCATGCATGTGACTCCTGACACGGGATGGCAAAAAGGTTAGCCATCACTGGTCTAGGGTCTCCTGCTTGAGCAAGGGGTGAGAGTAGAAGACCTGCAAGGCAGGGTTGAAATCCAGCAGGTTCTGACAGGTTCTGGAGAACCGGTAGCGGAAATTTTGAGCAGTTCGGAGAATTGGCAAATACCACCTCTGGCTGGCCCCAGAGTGGGGTGGGCATGGGGATTTTGCAGTATCCTTTCCCCAGGAGTGGGCAGGTAATGGGGATTTTGCAATATCCTTTCCCCAGGAGTGGGGTGGGAATTGGGATTTTGCAGTATCCTTTCCCCAGGAGTGGGCAGGTAATGGGGATTTTGCAATATCCTTTCCCCAGGAGTGGGGAGGGAATGGGGATTTTGCAATATCCTTTCCCCAGGAGTGGGGTGGGAATTGGGATTTTGCAATATCCTTCCCCCAGGAGTGGGCAGGTAATGGGGATTTTGCAATATCCTTTCCCCAGGAGTGGGGTGGGAATTGGGATTTTGCAATATCCTTTCCCCAGAGTGGGGAGGGAATGGGGATTTTGCAATATCCTTCCCCCAGGAGTGGGGCGGGAATGGGGATTTTGCAGTATCCTCCCCCCAGGAGTGGGGTGGGAATGGAGATTTTGCAATATCCTTCCCCTGGAGTGGGGTGGGAATGGAGATTTCGCAGTATCCTTCCCCTGCCACGCCCACCAAGCCACGCCCACGGAACCGGTAGTAAAAAGACTGGAATTTCACCACTGCTCCAAGGTCTCTTCCATCTGCTTGAATCCTAAGGCTTCTCTCTCTCTCTCTCTCTTTCTCTTTGACACACTCCTCCGCTCTCACACCCCCAAATTCTTCCCTTCTCCCAGGCCCAGTGAGCCCCGTGTAAAGGCTCAGAGGACCCCAAACCTGCGGAACTGGGGCCAGCCGCCCCTCCGACAAATGCAGCTCTTCAGAGGGTGTGTACATACACACATACAAAATAGGCATCCTGCTTTTTATACACACACCCACACACCACTCATACAGATACACACACCAAAAGGCACCCTGCTCCTTTTATACAGACCTCCACACAGATAAACACACACACATACACACCAACAGGAGTCCTGCCTGATTGGACTTCAGACTCACTCGTAAGGCTCTTGAAAATCTTTTCTTTCTTTTCCTTCCTTCCTTCCTTCCTTCCTTCCTTCCTTCCTTCCTTCCTTCCTTCCTTTCTTTCCCTCTCTCTCTCTCTCTCTTCCTCCTCCCTTTCTTTCTTTCTTTCTCTTTCTTTCTTTCCCTCTCTCTCTCTCTTTCTCTTCCTCTCCTTTTTGTTCTTTCTTTCTTTCCCCTCCCTCCCTCCCGCCCTCCTTTTTTTTCTATCTTTCCTTCCTCCCTTTCTCTCTCTCCTTCCTTCCTTCCTTTCTTCCTTCCTTCCTTTCTATCCTTCCTCCCTCCCTTTCTTTCTTTCTTTTTCTTCCTTCCTTCCTCTCTTTCTTTCTCTTTCCCCTCTTTCCCTTTTATTCTTTCTTTCTTTCCCCTCCCTCCCTTTCTTTTTCTTTCTTTCTTTCTTTCTTTCTTTCTTTTCTTTCTTTTCTTCCTTCCTCCCTTTCTCTCTCCTTTCTTTCTTTTTGTTCTATCCTTCCTTCCTTCTTTCTTTCTTTCTTTCCTCCTCCTCCCTTTCTTTCTTTCTTTCCTCCTCCTCCTTTTTTCTTTCTCTTCTTTCTCTCCCTCCCTCCTCTCTCTCTTTCTTTTCTTCTTTCTTTCCCTCTCTCTCTCTCTTTCTCTTCCTCTCCTTTTTGTTCTTTCTTTCTTTCCCCTCCCTCCCTCCCGCCCTCCTTTTTTCTATCTTCCTTCCTCCTCCCTCCCTCCTTTCTTTTCTTCCTTCCTTCCTTCCTTTCTATCCTTCCTCCTCCTTTCTTTCTTTCTTTTCTTCCTTCCTTTCTTTCCTCTCTCTCTCTTTCTCTTTCCCTTTTATTCTTTCTTTCTTTCCCTCCCTCCCTTTCTTTTCTTTCTTTCTTTCTTTCTTTCTTTTCTTCTTTTCTTCTTTCTTTTCTTCCTCCCTTTCTCTCCTTTCTTTCTTTTTGTTCTATCCTTCCTTCCTTCTTTTCTTTCTTTCTTTTCTTTCCCCTCCCTCCCTCCCTTTCTTTCTTTCTCTTTCCCCCCCCTCCCTCCCTTTTTTCTTTCTCTTTCTTTCTTTTTCTTTTTCTTTCTTTCTCACTTTCCCCTCCCTCCCTCCCTTTTTTCTTTCTTTTTTCGTCCTTTCTTTCTCTTTCTCTTTCTTTCTTTCTTTCCTCCCTCCCTTTCTCTCTCTCTCTTTTACTTTTCTTTCTTTTCTTTTTCTTTCTTTTTCTTCCTTCCCTCCCTCCCTCCTTCCTTTTTTTCTTTCTTTTCTATGTTCCTTCCTTCCTTCCCTTTTTCTCTTTCTCTTTTTCCTTTCTTTATCTTTCTCTCCCCTCCCCCTCCTCTCTGCCTGCCTCCGAGGGGGAGAATAAAGCTCCCCCACCACCACCAAGCCTTGGATTCTCTTCTGGAGAAAAGAGATGGGGGAGATATCGGATTTAAGGGCCCCAGAGAAAGGGGTGGTTTTTGTAAAGAGGAAAAGGTTTTCCTCCAGCCCTCCTCCCGCAACCCTTTCCCCCTTCCCCCGCCAATTCCCCTCCTCTCCGTCTCCTTCCCACCCCCTGCCCATCCTCCCTCCCTCCCTCCATCCTCCGGGGATCCCTTATCTCCCGTCGGAAACTCGGGATGGCTCCGAGGCGCCGCGTAGATACATCGCCCCACGCGCGCCTCGCCTCGCCTCTTTTCTTCTGCAAGAGGAATCCCAGATCGCGTCTTCCAGGAAGAGCCTTGGATTTTTATTTGTTTTCTCTTTTTTCTTCTTCCAGCATTAGGGAAACCTCTCCGGATCCCCCGTCCGATCCCCCTTTTCTTCGCAGCCTCAGACGCCCCGTGTACACACACACGCGCACGCACGCACGCACAGAGAGACATTTTTCGCTTCATTAAGCCTTCAACATCCGTCACACCCCACTCCACCTTACTCTCAGCTGTAAACCACAATTTTTGTGCTCAGGGCTGGAACCATTTCTATAGAATAGAATAGAATAGAACAGAATAGAATAGGGTAGGGTAGGGTAGGGTAGGGTAGAGTAGAATAGAATAGAATAGAATAAAGTAGGGTAGGGTAGGATAGAATAGAATAGAATAGAGTAGGGTAGGGTAGGGTAGAATAGACTAGAATAGAATAGGGTAGGGTAGGGTAGGGTAGGGTAGAGTAGAATAGAATAGAATAGAATAGAATAGAATAGAATAGAATAGAATAGAATAAAGTAGGGTAGGGTAGGGTAGAATAGAATAGAATAGAATAGAATAGAATAGAATAGAATAGAGTAGAGTAGAGTAGGGTAGGGTAGTATGGAATAGAATAGAGTAGGGTAGGGGCAGCCGAGGGCAGGGCAGGGCAGGCAGGGCAGGACAGAACAGAACAGACCAGAACAGGGTAGGGTAGAATAGAACAGAACAGAATAGAACAGAATAGAACAGAACAGAACAAAGCAGGGCAGGCAGGACAGAACAGAATAGAACAGAGCAGGCAGGGCAAGGCAGCATAGATTAGA
Source organism: Ahaetulla prasina (assembly GCF_028640845.1). NCBI lineage: Eukaryota > Metazoa > Chordata > Lepidosauria > Squamata > Colubridae > Ahaetulla > Ahaetulla prasina. The sequence goes on along the minus strand of NC_080539.1, from coordinate 371,292,019 downwards.
ACAGGATAGGCAGGGCAGGGCAGGGCAGAACAGAACAGAACAGAACAGAACAGAACAGAACAGGCAGGCAGGGCAGGACAGAACAGAACAGGCAGGGCAGGCAGGACAGAACAGAACAGAACAGAACAGAGCAGGCAGGGCAGGGTAGGCAGAACAGAACAAAACAGAACAGGCAGGGTAGGGCAGGACAGAACAGACCAGAACAGGACAGGACAGGACAGGACAGGACAGGATAGGACAGGACAGGACAGGACAGGACAGGATAGGACAAGATAGAGCAGGCAGGGCAGGGCAGGGCAGGACAGAACAGAACAGAACAGAACAGAATAGAATAGAATAGAGCAGAACAGGCAGGGCAGGGCAGGGTAGGCAGGGCAGAATAGACCAGAACAGAACAGGCAGGGCAGAATAGGCAGGGTAGGCAGGCAGGGCAGAACAGACCAGAACAGAACAGGCAGGGCAGGGCAGGGCAGGGCAGAGCAGAACAGAATAGAACAAAGCAGGGCAGGGCAGGATAGAACAGAACAGAGCAGGGCAGGGCAGTATGGAACAGAACAGATTAGAGCAGGCAGGGCAGGGTAGGGCAGGGTAGGCAGAATAGACTAGAACAGGCAGGGTAGGCAGAATAGAACAGAATAGAACAAAGCAGGACAGGATAGGACAGAATAGAACAGAGCAGGGTAGGCAGGGCAGAATAGAATAGAATAGGGTAGGCAGGGTAGGCAGAACAGAATAGAATAGAACAGAATAGAATAGAACAGAACAGAATAGAACAGAATTAGGGCAGGATAGAACAGAACAGAACAGAACAGAATAGAATAGAATAGAATAGAACAGAATACAATAGAACAGAACAGGGTAGGCAGGGTAGGCAGAACAGAACAGGCAGGGCAGGCAGGACAGAACAGAATAGAATAGATTAGGATAGGGTAGGGTAGGGTAGGGTAGAATAGAACAGGGTAGGGTAGGATAGAATAGAATAGAATAGAATAGAATAGAATAGAATAGAATAGAATAGAATAGAATAGAGTAGAGTAGGGTAGGGTAGGGTAGAATAGACTAGAATAGAATAGGGTAGGATAGGGTAGGATAAGATAGAGTAGGGTAGGGTAGGATAGAATAAAATAGAAACAATGGAATGGAATGGAATGGAATGGAATGGAATGGAATGGAATGGAATGGAATAGAATAGAATAGAAAATGGAATGGAATAGAATAGAGTGGGGTGGGGTAGGGTAGGGTAGGATAGGATAGGATAGAATAGAATAGAATCGGGTAGAGTAGGGTAGAATAGAATAGGGTAGGGTGGGAAGGGTAATATAAAGTAGGGCAGGGCAGGGCAGGGTAGGGTAGAATAGAATAGAAACAATGGAATAGAATGGAATGGAATGGAATGGAATGGAATGGAATGGAATGGAATAGAATAGAACAGAATAGAATATGGAATGGAATGGAATAGAAAATGGAATGGAATGGAATAGAATAGAGTGGGGTGGGGTAGGGTAGGGTAGGATAGGATAGGATAGGATAGGATAGGATAGGATAGGATAGGATAGGATAGAATAGAATAGGGTAGGGTAGGGTAGAATAGACTAGAGAAGGGTAGGTAGGGTAGGGTAGAATAGAATAGAATAGAAACAATGGAATGGAATGGAGTGGAATAGAATAGAATAGAATAGAATAGAATAGAATAGAATAGAACAGAATAGAATATGGAATGGAATGGAATAGAAAATGGAATGGAATGGAATAGAATAGAGTGGGGTGGGGTAGGGTAGGGTAGGATAGGATAGGATAGGATAGGATAGGATAGGATAGGATAGGATAGAATAGAATAGAATAGGGTAGGGTAGGGTAGAATAGACTAGAGAAGGGTAGGTAGGGTAGGGTAGAATAGAATAGGATAGGGTGGGTAGGGTAATATAAAGTAGGGTAGGGTAGGGTAGGATAGAATAGAATAGAAACAATGGAATGGAATGGAGTGGAATAGAATAGAATAGAATAGAATAGAATAGAATAGAATAGAATAGAATAGAATAGCAAATGGAATGGAATGGAATAGAATAGAATAGAGTGGGGTGGGGTAGGGTAGGGTAGGGTAGAATAGAATAGAATAGAACAGAACAGAATAGAAAAGAGTAGAGTAGAGTAGAGTAGAGTAGAGTAGAGTAGAGTAGATTAACAGAGTTGGAAGGGATCTTGGAGGTCTTCTAGTCCAACCCCCTGCTCAGGCAGAATACCCTACCCCATTTCAGACAAGTGGCTGTCCAATCTCTTCTTAAAAACTTCCAGTCATGGAGCATTTGCGACTTCTGGAGGCCAGTTATTCAACTGATTAATTGCTCTAACTGTCAGAAAATTTCTCTTTAGTTCTAGCTGCTTCTCTCTTTGATTAGTTTCCACCCGTTGCTTCTTGTCCTGCCCTCAGGTGCTTTGGAGAATAGCTTGACTCCCTCTTCTAATAAATAATTTAAACTATTGTAAACTAATTTAAAAACTCCCTTCCTACTAACTAGTCCCGGTAGTCCTTGACTTACAACAATTTATTTAGTGATCATTCAAAATTATAACTGTACTGGAAAAAAAAGTGACTTTATGACCATTTTTCACACTTACAACTACTGCAGCATCCCCATGGTCGTGTGATTAAAATCCAGATCCTTAGCAACTGGCTCATATTCATGACAGTCGCAACGTCCCGTTTTGCGTGATCCCCTTTGCGACCTTCTGACAAGCAAAGTCAACAGGAGGGAGGGGAGGGGAGGGGAGGCAGTTTCAGGTAAGAATTGTGTCGTTAACAACTGCGGTGGTTCACTTAACAACTGCGGCAAGAAACGTCGTAAAAAAAGGGGGCAAAAAAAGTCAGCGAACAAATGCCTCGCTTAGCAACAGGGCTCAGTTGTGGTTGTAAGTCGAGGACTAACTGCTTAGGATGTTTTTTTGGGGGGAAGATAAAAGTTCTTTCTCCTGGCAGCTGGATCAAAGCTCTCCTACGGTTTGAATTATTCAGGTTTCTAGTCCCTATGATGGACAACCAGAACAATGTTTGGATCCTTAGCCAAAGGGGTGAAATCGATGCTTTAGGGATTCTTGGATTAATATAGTCCTCTGTGTCCATAAAAAAATAATAATAATTAGGCCATGATGCCCTGGCTAGTTTTAAGACGCTGCCAGGAGGGCAGAATCTGCGATGCAAAACGAGAGAAAGGCTGCTTAGTTCACTGCTTGGGTTGTTGGTGTTGTGCTCTGGGGGTTGGAGAAGGCGCCTGAAAATACCGCAGCAGATAGCCAAGGACACACAAACAGATGGAAACAAATCGCACACGGAGTTCTCACTGGAGGCACAAATGACCAGCTTCAAATTATCATATTTTAGACCAGTGATGCAAGTGAGACGAAGTGCCAGCTGCTCCCTGGAGAGAGTTCTGATGCTGGGAAAGAGGGGAGGGGAGGAGAGAGGAGGAGGAGAGACAAAAAGAGGGAGAGAGGGAGGGTGGGAAGGAGGAAGGAGAGAGGAGAAGAGGAGGTGTGAGGGGAAGAGAGGGAAGGGAAGGAGGAGAGGGGAGAGGAAAGGACAGAGAGAGGGAAGGAGGAAGGAGAGAGGGGAGGAGTGTGTGAGTAAGAGAGGGAGGGGAAGGAGGAGAGGGGAAAGGACAAAGAGAGGGAGGGAGGGAAGGAGGAAGGAGAGAGAGGAGGGGAGGGGAGAAAAGGAAAGGAGAGGAGGTATGAGAAAGAGAGGGAGGGGAAGGAGGAGAGGGGAGAGGAAAGGACAAAGAGAGGGAGGAAGGAGGAAGGAGGGAGGGGAGGAGAGAAAAGGAGAGGAGGTGTGAGGGGAAGAGAGGGAGGGGAAGGAGAAGAGGGGAGAGGAAAGGACAAAGAGAGGGAAGGAGGGAGGAAGGAGAGAGGGGAGGGGAGGGGAGAAAAGGAAAGGAGAGGAGGTGTGAGGAAGATTCCAGGGCAGGGATCCCCAACCTTTCGGACTTCAGGGACCACTAAATTCATAATTTTAAATCCCACTGACCCCTAATATGATCTGCCTAATGACCCGCTGGGTGGGCGTGGCTAGGTGGTCATGTGACTGGGTGGGTGTGGCCAACTCACTGTCACGTTGAGGGGCGCCTCGCCCGGCCTCTACTCACCCCTCCCCTCCCAGCCACTCCTCACCTGCCCGCTCGGGCTCCTTAGGGCCCTGACAGGACGCAGTTATTGGAGCTAAGTAGCCACCACGAGAAAGAGTTGGCAAAACAGCTGGCTCAGTTTAAATTTGATCTGACCGAGAAGGAGGCTCAGCAGAAGCACCTCACTGAGGACTAGGAGCATAGACTTTCCAAGCAGGGGGAAGACCTGCAGGAATGCAAGGCCAGGTACCGGCGCCTGGAGGCTCAGCGGGCTGAGATGGTCAGCCAGTTCCAGGCCATGAGGCAGTCCCACTGGAACGAGGCCCTCCGGCTCTTCGCCACCAGCAGCTCTTCCCTCCAGCCTTCACCCAAAGCCTTCACTCTTCACCAAGAGACTGAAACAGACCCCAAGTCGGAATTTCTCCCCCCCTCCAACCCACACAAAAAGACCCCAAAGGGGGAGACTCTCTGCAGCAACACAAACGTTCATTGCACGTATCTGTCCCAGGGGCCATAGTTTGAGGACCCCTGATTGAGTGCAATATAAAAAAATGCAAATAATTTTTCTGCGGACCACCAAAATTTTCTCGTGGACCACCAGTGGTCCACAGACCACCAGTTGGTGACCTCTGATCCAGAGAATGCAGGAGGTTGAACAACAAATTCAAATTATAGAAAAGCTGATTCAGAAAACTCCCAATTGCTCAGAGGAAAAATAACCCCCCCAAAAAAGGAGTTCACAGTCTTCCCTTCAGTGCCTGTGTTCAAACTGAGGCTAAACCACCATCAGTTTGGGATGTTTTAATCTGAATCCCGGCACTGAGAAAGGGGGTTAGGCTGGATGGCCTTAAGGGTCCTTTACCCAGCTCTGTGTTGGAAGAAGACCTTTGGTTCATTTTCATCAACGTTTCCCCATTGTCCTAAAGTGATTTTTCTCAATCTTGACCACTTGAAGATGTGTGGACTTCAATTCCCAGAATTCTTCATCCCCCATGGTGGCTGGGGGAATTCTGGGAATTGAAGTCCACACACCTGAAAAGAGGCTAGGGTTGATAAACACCGGCCTATATAGGCTAAGCTAGGGAATTCTGGGAGTTGAAGTCCGCGCATTTTCAAGCTGCCAAGTTAAAAAAAAATAGTGCCCTAAGGAGTTACTGTGAATATAAATAAAACCAATTTGCTACAAGATGTTCTATTCCCTTCCTCCTTTTCTCTCTCTAATTGCTTGGGTTTTTTTAAATTTTATTTTAAAGCAACAGATTGTATTTACAGATTTGAAATGGGAGACGATTTTTTCCTAACATTTCTTTTTCTAACGTTGTACTGTACTGAGGCCCTCGTCAGTTCTTCCCTCCTCCTCCTCCTCCTCCTCCATAGTTATGTTAGTTAGTTAGAGGACTGTATAACTACTTCCTTTTCCCCACTCTGAATTATAAAACTTCACTGCAGAAAAATAATTGCTACCAACCTACCTTCCATTGAGGACCTGTATACTTCATGAATCAAGAAGAGGGCCGTGAAAATATTTACAGATCCCTCACATCCCGGACATAAACTGTTTCAACTCCTACCCTCAAAACGACGCTATAGAGCACTGCACACCAGAACAACTAGACACAAGAACAGTTTTCCCCCCGAAGGCCATCACTCTGCTAAACAAATAATTCCCTCAACACTGTCAAACTATTTACTAAATCTGCACTACTATTAATCTTCTCATAGCTCCCATCACCAATCTCTTCCCACTTATGACTGTATGGCTGTAACTTTGTTGCTGGCAATCCTTATGATTTATATTGATATATTGACCATCAATTGTGTTGTAAATGTTGTACCTTGATGAAGGTATCTTTTCTTTTATGTACACTGAGAGCGTATGCACCAAGACAAATTCCTTGTGTGTCCAATCACACTTGGCCAATAAAAAATTCTATTCTATTCTGTTCTGTTCTATTCTATTCTATTTTGTTCCCATTAAGCTGGATGGACCTCAGCTCTCTGTCCTTAGGAATCCAGCTGCTGCCAGCTGCTGTTCGGAGCTGTTTCAACTGGCTGCTGTTTTATTCATTCCCTTATTTTTTTAAGGGATGTTTTTTTAAAAAAATGCTTCATTGCTTTTATTTGTTAGCCTCTGGTGGCTCAACAGACTAAAGCAGTCTGTTATTAACACAGCTGCTTGCAATTACTGCAGGTTCAAGTCCCACCAGGCCCAAGGTTGACTCAGCCTTCCATCCTTTATAAGGTAGGTAAAATGAGGACCCAGATTTTTGGGGGTAATAAAAGTTGACTTTGTATATAATATACAAATGGATGAAGACTATTGCTTAACACAGTGTAAGCCGCCCTGAGTCTTCGGAGAAGGGCAGGATATAAATTCAAAAAAAATAAAATAAAAAAAATTACATAATAAAATACAATTTTCACCTAGTCAAGCACAAACAAAGAAAAACACCTAAAATTAGTTGTGAAAGCCAACTGGCTGATTTTGGACCAATCCCCAGGAGACAGTGAGTTCTAGTCCCACCTTAAGCATGAAGGCCAATTGGGTGACTTTGGGCTAATCCCCAGGAGACTGTGAGTTCTAGTCCTGCCTTAGATATGAAAGCCAGCTGGGTGATTTTGGACCAATCCCCAGGAGACAGTGAGTTCTAGTTCCGCCTTAAGCATGAAAGCCAGCAGGGTGTCTTTGGGCCAATCAGCAGGAAGAGGGTGAATTCTAGTCCCACCTTTCTCAGACAACCTACCTCACAGAGTTGTTGTTACAAGGGGAGGGGGGGGAATAAGAGAAGAAAGGTAGTTTCACTCACTGCCTTTTAGTTAGTTGCAAAAATAATAGAGAGAATATAGATAAATAAATAATCTAGCTAATAACCGAGCCATGAAGGCCTGCTGTTCTATGTTATGTAGGTAAAATGTGATGGAAATCAGAAAAATTCTGGTGCAATAAAAATGACAACCCAAACTAAATATTGAATAGAATATTTCTATCCATTCAAAAATGCTTTAGCTCAGGGCAGGGGTAAAATACTCCCAGTTCGGATAGGATCAGTCGATCCGGTAGCAATGGCAGCGGGTGGTTCGGAGAACCAGTAGCAAAAATCCCTGTCCCCCCCCCATGCCCAGCTGAGCCACACGATCGTCAGAGCCTTTTTTTATATACTTTTAAAGCATTTTTTTAACAACCTCTGGCCGAAGAGGTTGCTAAAAAATGCTTTTAAAGGGTTAAAACAAGGCTTTGATAATCCCGGCTGAGGCGCCTGAAATAACATAACATAACATAACATAACATAACATAACATAACATAACATAACATAACATAACATAACATAACATAACATAACATAACATAACATAACATAACAAAACATATAATAAATATTATATAATATATAATAAATATAATATAATATAATATAATATAATATAATATAATATAATATAATATAATATAATATAATATAATATAATATAATAAAATATAATATAATATAATATAATATAATATAATATAATATAATATAATATAATATAATATCAGAGTTGGAAGGGACCTTGGAGGTCTTCTAGTCCAACCCCCTGCCCAGGCAGGAAACTCTACACCATCTCAGACAGATGGTTATCCAACATTTTCTTAAAAAATTTCCAGTGTTGGTGCATTCACAACTTCTGCAGGCAAGTCGTTCCACTGATTAATTGTTCTCACTGTCAGGAAATTTCTCCTTAGTTCTAAGTTGCTTCTCTCCTTGATTAGAAGCTTTTCTTTTTAAAAGCATTTTTTAAAAGGTAAACAAGCTGAAGCCTGCTAGGCAAAAAATGGGGTGTGCAGGCAAAAAATGGGGGGGTTGGGGGGTTCATGAGAGAGAGAGAGAGAAAGAAAGAAAGAAAGGAAGGAAGGAAGGAAGGAAGGAAGGAAGGAAGGAAGGAAGGAAGGAAGGAAAGAGAGAGAGAGAAAGAGAGAAAGGAAGGGAGGGAGGGAGGGAGGAAAAAGGAGAGGAAGGAAGGACTACAAACCTGGCACTAGACCCAGCTTCAGAGGATAATCCAGGGCTGGAAGGGACCTGGAGGTCATCTAATCCAACCCTGCTCCAGCAGGACATTGTTAGTGGATGGGGAGGAACAGGCTCCAGCTCAACCCGACCAAGACAGAGTGGCTGTGGGTTCCGGCGTCCCGGTACAGCCAGCTTTCGCCTTCGCTGACTGTTGGGGGTGAAGTATTGGCCCCCAGGGGAAGGGTGTGCAACTTGGGCATTCTCCTGGACGATAGCTGTCTTTAGAAGAACATTTGACGGCCGTCACCAGGGGAGCATTTTATCAGGTTCGCCTGATTCGCCAGTTGCGCCCCTTCCTTCACCGGGACTCCTTATGCACGGTCACTCACGCCCTCGTTACCTCTCGCCTGGACTATTGCAATGCTGTCTACATGGGGCTCCCCTTGAAGAGCACCAGGAGGTTCCAGTTAGTCCAGAATGCGGCTGCGCGGGTAATAGAGGGAGCACCACGTTGCTCCCATATAACACCCATCCTGCGTGGCCTGCACTGGCTGCCGGTAGCCTTCCGGGTGCAATTCAAGGTGTAAGTGACCACCTTCAAAGCGCTCCATGGCTTAGGACCAGGGTATTTACGAGACCGCCTTCTGCCACCGATAGCCTCCCAACGACCTGTGCGCTCCCACAGAGTGGGCCTGCTCAGGGTGCCGTCGACCAAACAATGTCGGTTGGCGGCCTTCAGAGGGAGAGCCTTCTCTGTGGCGGCACCGGCTCTTTGGAACGAGTTACCTCCGGGGTTACGCCAACTCCCCGACCTCCGAACCTTCAAGCGGGAATTAAAAACTTTATTATTTCATCGTGCGGGACTAGCCTAAATGTATTTTAAATGTATTTTTAATTATAGTTTTTAAATTTTAAAGGGTTTTGAGTCGGTTTTGACCGTTTTAGTAATTTGGCCAATAAATAATATTCGTTTTAAATGTTTTTAATTTGTTATTTATATTATGTGTATTTTTGTCTTTTTAATATGGCTGTAAACTGCCCTGAGTCCTTCGGGAGAAGGGCGGTATAGAAATTGGATTAATAAATAATAAATAATAAGTGAGTTTCTGTCTTCTGATCCTCCTAGTCACAAAGCCACGCCCACCCAGTCACAGGACCCACCACCACTAAGCCACGCCCCACCAAGCCACGCCCACAGAACCGGTAGGAAAGAAATTTCGATTTCACCCCTGGCTCAGGGTTTCTCAACTTAGGCAACTGAAACAGTGACTGATGACTGGACTCCTCGCACTTACGACCATCACAGCATCCCCACGGTCAAGGGATCAGAATTTGGAGATTTGGCAACCCGCATGTATTTATTATGGTTGCAATGTCCTGGGGTCACGTGATCACCATTTGGGACCTTCCCAGCTATTCCCCATGTTGTCTGGGGAATTCTGGGAGTTGAAATACTGGCTGGGGAATTCTGGGAGTTGAAGTCCACCCATCTTAAGGTTGCCAAGGTTGAGAAAGAAAGAATTAGACCCTGAACTTCTTCCTGGATGCAATTCTCTCTGCCAACACAGAGTCCTGTTTCGACGTGCAGGACTAGCTTGAACATAGTTTTAAATTGGGGTTTTAAATTGGGGTTTTAGATGGGGTTTTTAATCGTATTTAAAATTTTTAGGCCATATATCGAATTAGTTTTTTATACTGTTTTTTAATCTGTATTATATGTATTTTGGTTTTTATTGGCTGTGAACCGCCCTGAGTCCTTCAGGAGAAGGGCGGTATACAAATATAATAAATAAATAAATAAATAAATAAATAAATAAATAAATAAATAAATAAACACAAAGAAGCTTATCCAGAGATCTCGGTTTCATCTCCGCAACCACCACCCTGCAAGGTAGGCCACGTGCAAAAAAAAAGAAGAAAAAAAACGGATCAGCCTCCGATCGCCGAGAGAGCTGTTTGTGGGTTCAATTAGAATCTGGGCCTGTTTCTCTCTCCACCCACCCCTGTTCTAGTCCAAGATTAACCTCATTACCACACTCACTTTTCATTTGTGATTCTCAACACAACGCAGTTCTCTGCAAGGAACAGAATTAACGGTATTTTATTAAAGGCACATTAAATCTAGCAGCAGGGGTTTTCTCCCCCCACCCTTTTATTCCACCCACTTCCTCATTTTTGCCCTAGCTTCTTTTCAACAGTCTGTCCCAGTGACGTCAGCATGATAATGGCTATGCTTTTATATAGAAAAATGGATTTTTAAGAATTGCACGTTGGCTTGTACCAAATACGTTTATTTAAAAAAAAAAAAAACAGCTTTTCCTCTTTTTTTTAAAAAAAAATTCCCAGTGGTGGGATTTAGCCGGTTCGGTCCGATTCGAGCAAGCCGGTAATTAAATAAAATACCTTATCCCACCAGACTTGAAATCCTAGGCTTAGAAAACTTGGAACTCCGTCGCCTTCGACAAGACCTAAGTTTAACCCACAGAATCATCTATTGTAATGTCCTTCCTGTCAAAGACTACTTCAGCTTTAATTGCAATAATACTAGAGCAACTAATAGATTTAAACTTAATGTCAACCGCTTTAGTCTAGATTGCAGAAAATATGACTTCTGTAACAGAATCATCAGTGCTTGGAATACTTTACCTGACTCTGTGGTCTCTTCCCATAATCCTAAAAGCTTTAACCAAAAACTTTCTACTATTGACCTCACCCCATTCCTAAGAGGACCATAAGGGGCGTGCATAAGCGCACAAACGTGCCTACCGTTCCTGTCCTATTGTTTTTCTTTTCTTCTTCCTATATATATATATATGCTTATACCTCCTTATATTTACTCATATAAGTGTTTATATACTATATAATCTTTTTGTGTGATACCTACATATATTGTTGTGACAAATAAATAAATAAATAAATAAATTGCTGGCTGGCCCCACCCCTTCCAGGAGTCTCCATGTGCTTCATTCTGACTCCCAGGTAAGTGCAGGGAGGCCTCCTGGCCCCAAAATTGTGTGTGTGTGTGTGTAGCACAGCCCCCCCCCCGGCCCATTTTTGCTCCCGGGGTGTGTGTGTGTGTGCAGGAAGCCAAGTGCTGCCTGCCACACCCCTGGCCACGCCCACCATGGCCACACCCGCCCACCCGGTCATTAGGGCAGAGAACCGGTTGTTAAATGATTTGAATCCCACCACTGAAAATCTCTACGCGGCTATAAATGTCCCAAGATTTGGGGCACATTAAGAAATGTCTCTATCAAGGAATCGACCCCAAAAAGTTGTCATGTATGTATCCTAATGTACAGGCTAAATGTTGGAGACGCGATTGTGAAGATGCCACTTATTACCATATATGGTGGACTTGTAAAAAAGTTAAAGCATTTTGGATTAAAGTATGGTGGATCATGCAGAATATTTTGAAAAAGAAGATTAAGTTTACTCCGCAGTTCTTTCTACTAGGAATAATTATGGACTGTACAGCTATAGAGACTAAATTGATTTTGAACTTAATAACAGCCGCGAGGCTTTTGATTGCTCAATATTGGAAGAAAGAAGAATGACCTACAATTGAAGAATGGACACTCAAAGTATCAAATCTGGCAGAAATGGCAAAAATTTCTGCTTACTTGAAAGACTATACGCAAGAAAAATATATTTTAGAATGGAAAATGTGGATTGATTATATTCAAAATAAGTATCAGATAAAAAAATATCGAATAGCATATGAGTAAATTTAGGAAATATTTTGTATTAGATATATTTCTGAAGGAGAGGGGAATTGAGAGTGTGATTATGTGTGGAGTGACTAGAGATTATAATTTAGGATTTATTTTGGATTATGGTTGTTAGGGCATAGGGCCGGGCTATTTACGGGACCGCCTACTGCTACCAAATACCTCTCACCGACCCGTGCGCTCTCACAGAGAGGGACTCTTCAGGGTGCCGTCAGCTAGGCAGTGCCGTCTGGCGACACCCAGGGGAAGGGCCTTCTCTGTGGGGGCTCCCACCCTCTGGAACGAACTCCCTCCAGGACTTCGTCAACTTCCGGACCTCCGAACCTTTCATCGCGAGCTTAAAACACACTTATTCATCTGCGCGGGACTGGATTAGATTTTAAATTTACTGGTTTTAATGGGTTTTTATTATTTATACTGTTTTTAATAATTTGGCTATAGAATAAGTTTTTTAATCGTTGTTTTAGTCTGCATTTATATGTATTTTAATTGCCTGTGAACCGCCCTGAGTCCCTAGGGAGATAGGGCGGTATATAAATATGAAAAAATAAATAAATAAATAAATAAATAAATAAATAAATAATAGTTTTGATACCCGGCATTTTGTACTGGGAAGTCGGGGTGGGGGGTGGGGGGTAAGCGGGAGGGGAATTGGGGGATTGAGGGTAGAGGATGGAGTGATAGTTAATGTACAGGGATTATTGAAGATGTATAAATATAATTAATGTAGGGTCGAGTCTGCCCAGTTACCATTTTAGAACGGTGGGGAGGGAGAAAAGAGGAGAGAGTAGGAGGTAGGAAAGAGGAGAAGAGGGGTAGAAGAGGGAGAAGAGGAAGGAAGAGGTGTAGAAGAGGGAGAAGGAAGGTGGAGGGTGGAGGGAGGAGAGGATGTAGATAAGAGAAGGAGAGGAAGGTCTGGAAAGTAGAAGAAGGTAGAAGAGGGAAGAGTGTTAAAAAGGGTGGTGGTGACTGGGCAAGCCCGACTAATTGTATATAACTGTACATTGGGGAAAAAAAAGGAATCGAAGTTAAAAATAGTTGAAATATTTAGGGGTTCTTCCCTAATACAGGCAGTCTTGGGACCACAGCGGAGCCCAAAATTCCTGTCGTTAAGCGAGACAGTTGTGCAGTGAATTTTGCCCCATTTTACGACCATTCGGGCCAAGTTGTTAAGGGAATCACTGCAACGGTTAAACTAGTAACACAGTTGTTAAGTGAATCTGGTCCCCCCCTCCCCCACTTAACTTTGCTTGTCAGAAGGTCGCAAAAGGGGTTCGTGTGACCCCCCCAAGAAGACACTGCAGTGCTGATAAATATGAGTCAGCTGCCAAGTCTCTGAAATTTGATCTTGCGACTGCAATGGTCGTAAGTGTGAAAAATGGTCCTACGTCGCTTTTTTTTTCAATGCCCTGGTAAACGTCGAAAGGTCACTAAATGAACTGTTGTAAGTCGACAACTACCGTGTCTTCCCCACCCCCCACCCCAAATAAATTAAAAACTAAAGATGAGAGGAAAAAAGTATGGATCCACACCCATTTTCGCCCCTGCGTTGGGCAAAGGGTTGAACTAGATGATCTCTAAGGTCCTGTTGGACGAAATGTCCATCTGGGTTTTATTTATTTATTTATTTATTTATTTATTAAATTTCTAGACCGCCCTTCTCCCGAAGGACTCAGGGCGGTGTACAGCCTTATTAAAATACATAGATAGACAATAAATTTAAAATAATTTTAAAATGAAATATTTAACCGGCCAATTTAACTAAAAATAACAAAACCAATTAAAATCAGTACAAAATTTAAAATTTAAAATTTAAAAAACTAAAAAATCTAATCCAGTCCTGCACACCTGAATAAGTGTGTTTTAAGTTCACGACGGAAGGTTCTAAGGTCCGAGAGTTGGCGAAGTCCTGGGGGGAGCTCGTTCCAGAGAGCGGGAGCCCCCGCAGAGAAGGCCCTTCCCCTGGGTGTCGCCAGACGACACTGCCTAGCTGACGGCACCCTGAGGAGTCCCTCTCTGTGAGAGCGCACGGGTCGGTGAGAGGTATTCGGTAGCAGAAGGCGGGTTCAGTTCCAAGCGGGGGGAAAGACACTGGATTCGTGGAAATTGCTTGGAAAAAAGGTTTAATGACATGGGTTCAGATCCTGGGCAGAAAATGGGCAGAGATGCTGAGAGTGTGCCTGGGTTTTATGCCCTCTAAAGGGCTTTGAATTGGAGCTTGTGTGTTCTGGTTGGTGGTCAGACTCCCATGGGGTCATGCAGGGGTTACTTGGTAGGTTGTCTTTTGAGCTTGGTTGACTCTTGCTGGGTGATGATGTCATGAAAGGGCTTTGGGCAATTCCTACCATGGCTCTTCCTGAAGGAGGTAGATCTTTGTTATGAAGAATAGACCAGGGGTCTCCAACCTTGGTCCCTTTAAGACTTGTGGACTTCAACTCCCAGAGTCCCACAGCCAGCAAAGCTTTGTAGGTTGTACTTTTATACTTTGTAGGTTGTCTTTTGAGCTCGGTTGACTCTTGCTGGGTGATGATGTCATGAAAGAGCTTTGGGCAATTCCTACTATTGTATGGCTCTGCCTGAAGGAGGTAGATCTTTGTTATGTAGAACAAAGCTGGCTGAGGAACTCTGGGAGTTGAAGTCCACAAGACTTAAAGGGACCAAGATTGGAGACCCCTGGAATAGATTGGCCCAGGCCTTAATGGCCCATTGACAAAGGTGAGGGGGAGGCTGAGTTTCTGCCTCCCTTTTAGGGGAAATATTCTGCCCTTTTTAACGTTCCCTAAAATATCTCGTTTTCCCAAGAGAGGGGTGGGTGCTACCTTCCTACAGTCGCTTTCTTCCCTATGATTCAACGCAGATCTTTCCATCCAGAAATGCGGAAAGAGTCAGGACTGGGCCTCTGCGTAGACAGCAAGCCTTTCTCTCCCCCCCTCCCCACATGTTTTTTCCAATTTAAAAAAATAAAACGCAATAAAAAGTGGCCACCTGTTCCGAACCAAGAGACCCACAAGATTTTTTCCCCACCTCTTTTAACGTTCTGTTCCAGGCGCCTTTCGCACCTACGCGCCATCCCGAGACATGATCTCTCCCACACGTGGAGGCTGCCATCTGCCAGCTCCCCTTTTCGGGACTTGTTCCCATCCATTCGGCAGAGATGACAAGCCTCCCCCACCTTCCTACCCACCCACCCACCCCGGCTTTGAAAGCTCCGGGTGGAGGGTTCCAATCTGGGCCAATTTTCAGTAGAGAAACCTGGGTTTCGGGAATTCTCTACCTGTGGTTGCCCAGGTGAGACCATTGAGCAAAGACTGCGACTCCCAGAATTCCCTAGCCAGTAAGGATAGGTAAGAAAAGAAGGGAGGGAGGGAGGGAGGAAGGGAAGGAAGGAAGGAAGGAGAACAGAAGAAGGGAGGGAAAAGAAATGAGGAAGGATAGGATAGGATAGGATAGGATAGGATAGGATAGGATAGGATAGAATAGCATAGCATAGCATAGCATAGCATAGGGCAGGGCAGGAAGGAAGGAAGGAAGGGAATAGGAGAAAAGAAGAGAGGGAGAAGGGAGAAAAGAAGGGAGAAGGGAAGAAGAGAAGAGAAGAGAGAAAAGAAGAGAAGAGAAGAGAAGAATGGAGGGAGGAAGGTGAAAAGGAGAGAGGAAAGAAGGAAGGAAGAGGGGATAAGAAGTGTAGAAGAAGAAAGGAGGAAGGAAGTCGATAGGATAGAATAGAATAGAATAGAATAGGATAGGATAGGATAGGATAGGATAGGATAGGATAGGATAGGAAAGGATAGGATAGGATAGGGCAGAGGAAGGGAAGGGAAGGGAAGGGAAGGAAGGGAAAGAATAGGAGAAAAGAAGAGAGGGAGAAGGGAAAGAAGAGAGAAGGGAAGGAGAGGAGAGGAGAGGAGAGGAGAAGAGAGGAGAGGAATGGAGGGAGGAAGGAAGAAAGGAAGAGGAGAGAAGAGAGAGAGGAAGGAAGAAAGGAAGAGGAGAGAAGAAGTGTAGAAGAAGAAAGGAGGAAGGAAGGGAGAAGAGAAGAGGTATAGGAAGGAAGGAGGGAGGGAGGGATTGGAAGAGAAGGGAACAAGAAGAGGTGGGAAAGACAGAAAAGAAGGAGACATAGAAGAGGGAGGAAGCAAGGAACAAAGGAACAAAGAATGAAGGAATGAAGGAGAGAAGAGAAAAAGGGTATCAAAGGAGAGAAAGAAAGGGCCTTTATCACAAGGATCATTTCCCATCTATATAGGGACCCGAAAATGCAGGGACTCCAGCTCCCAGAATTCCCCAGCCAGCCATGCTGGCTGGGGAATTCTGGGTGTTGAAGTCCACGCCTCTTAAAGGGCCCTGAGGTTGAAAAACACTGATGTAAAAGCCCAGGGAAAGCCACCCTCCCTCCCTCCTTCCTTCCTTCCTTCCTTCTTTCTGATTTCATCTGGAAGGAAGGGTTGTGAAAAAGGAGAGAGGGGAGGGGGAAAAGAAGAAGAAGAAGATATATTAATTATCTTCAAAGAGCTTCTGGTAGGCCGCCGAGATCTCGCTCGGATCCGGCGCTGCGTGGCAGGAAGCTTTAATGAAGGTGGAGACAGGGGCAACGCAGATTAATATTTTATTTCTGGAAATCTTAAATGGAGCTATCCATCATCCTTCCAAACCCAAGGAGAGAGGCAGCTTCCGATTGTTAGAGAAGCAGAGGAAAAAACTTGAGGGGTGGGCCAAGGATAATAGCCATCATCATCGTATTAATCAGGGAGAAATTCCCTCCTGGTTCCCGATGAAGACATCAAAGCAAAAAAACCTGATTTCACAGCTCAAGACACCCAGAAAAGATCGGAAATTTCTAGAAACATCCTGTTCTAATTGAACCTTGGCTAATGTTTACATCTATACTTTTTTCAATTTCGATCGGTAGTCCTCAATTTTACGAACGCACCTGGACCAGAACGTCCAAGATGGTTGTAAAGTGAGCCGCGCTCCGTTTTACGACCGTTTTTTTTGCCACGGTTGTTAAGCGAATCATCGCAGTCACGTTGGTTGTCGTTAAGCCAATCCGGGTTTCTCGATGGGATTTTCCTGGTCAGAAACCTCTTTTGGGAAGATTGCAAACGCAACCTGGAATTAAGGAGAAACTTCCTAACGGTGAGGAGAATTAACCCGTGGAACAGCTTGCCACCAGAAATCGTGGATGCTCCATCACTAGATCTTTTTAAGAAGAGTCTAGACAGTCACTTATCTGAAACGGTATAGGTTCTCCTGCTTGAGCAGGGGGCTGGACTCGAAGACCACTGAGGTCCCTTCTAACTCTGTTATTCAGTTATAGAAGCAATGGTTGGGTTATTTAGGAGGACAATGCCCAAAACTGGAGGAACAACTCTCAAACTTTCATTCTTGGGAACCGATAAAGCTCTTTTCAGCTAGATCTTTGATCTGACCACCCAAAAAAATCATTTTGCCAACTTTGCCAGAGACCGGGGCCAAAAAAAAAAAAAAAGACGTTTTCCCATAACCTCCCCTGGATCTTTTAAAGCCGAAAACCGCAAAGTTGGAACGGGGACTTGCCCGCTGCCAGCTGGGTGTTTTGATTTCCGAGGGACAACCGCTTCCCCGAAAAAGCAGGGTGTTACTTAGACACACAAACACACACACACAGCCTCCACAGCAGCTGTGCTGGCAACCAGCAATCCGACGCACGAAATTAAATCTTATTTCACATTGCAAGTCCTACATTACGGAAGGCCCACTCAGGGCGACACAATGACCTGGCTAATGGCTAATGGCATTTCCACCGCCTCCCTTTCTTCCTTCCTTAAGCGTGGCACCAATGGATTTTCTCATTTCCGTTCACAAGGTTTTCTCCAGGTCGTCCTCGCGTTACGACCGTAATGGAGCCTCCCCATCACGGTCGCGTAGATAGTCCTCGACTTACAACCAAAAGAGAGTCCAGAATTTCCACGGCTATGGAAACGAATCGCTCCCGATTCAGACCTTTTTTGTTCACCGCGATTGTTAAGGGAATCACTGCAAATTCAATTCCCAGAGTTCTCTGGGCATCCTGCTGTCTGGGGAATTCTGGGACTTGAAATCCACCCGGCTTCTTTTGTCTAACAGCAACCTTTGTGTTACGTAGCCAGTGACGCAACAGCGAGACGTTCCTTCGCCAATGTAGGAGCTGCCAGCCATACAATGGCAAAAGAAAAATCATAAGGATTTTATCTGGTTTAATATCAGCTGTTTGTAAAAATCGGCATAGGGAATGGAATGGAATGGAATAGAGTAGAACAGAACAGAACAGAACAGAACAGAACAGAAGGCTATGGAATAGCATATGGAATATGGAATGGAATGGAATAGAATAGAATAGAATAGAATAGAATAGAATAGAATAGAAGGCTATGGAATAGAATATGGAATATGGAATATGGAATAGAATAGAATAGAATAG
Organism: Ahaetulla prasina; assembly: GCF_028640845.1. Classification (NCBI taxonomy): domain Eukaryota; kingdom Metazoa; phylum Chordata; class Lepidosauria; order Squamata; family Colubridae; genus Ahaetulla; species Ahaetulla prasina. Next base: position 371,273,741 of record NC_080539.1, on the reverse strand, counting down.
AATAGAATAGAATAGAATATAATAGAATAGAATAGAATAGAATAGAATAGAAGGCTATGGAATAGAATATGGAATATGGAATTTTCGCCCTCCCCAGGCTCCTAGAAAGACTCTGGAGCCTGGGGAGAGCAAAAAAAACAGGCCTTCCGGTCTCACCGTGCCATCGCGTGCCACAAGCGGGGGGGAGGGGAGGAGCAGGAGGATTTCGCACATGCATGTACGGGGCGCATTGAATTATGGGTGTGGGCATGCGCGCGTGCAACCCCCCCTGCCCTGTGCTTCCCTCACTTTTGGCACGCGACGACGAAAATTTTCACCATCCCTGCCCTATCCCATTCCAGCCGTCCAATCCCTTCTTAAAAACCTCCAGTGATGATGGAGCCCCCACAACTTCTCGTTCCAGCGAATCCGAAATCGTCCCATTCTCATCCGGGGGGGTGCTGCTTCTGAACCCCGAATCAGCTGCCTCGTGCCCCTGCCCCCCCCAAAAAAGCGATCAAAGCCTCCATCTGTCCATCCCCCGCTTGCTCTTAAAAAAAATTTCGAGCATGCTGAGCGGAATCCATCCAGGGAGCCAGACGCATTACGCACCGCCATCGCCAAGGCATCGTGACTAATGGGACGAGTGGCGGCACGGAACGCCATCCGACGACTCCTCGGAGCCTCCCCGGGGCCCGGCCATCATCTGAATTTAAAGCGCCTTTCCCACAATGCACCGCAGCCTGCTGGAAACATTTGGCAGATGTCCGAACGCCCTGAATCCTTACGGCCTTGAATGCAATCAATCCAGTCTTGTTGCAAGAAAAGGACTCCGAAGAAGCAACCAGGGGTCAAAGGATAGGATGGAGAGAAAGAGCCAGAATCTACCTTTTTAATAATAATAATAATTATAATAATAATAATAATAATAATAATAATAATAATAATAATAATAATAATAATAATAATAATAATAATAATAGGAAAAAGAAGAAGAAGAAGAAGAAGAAGAAGAAGAAGAAGAAGAAGAAGAAGAAGAAGAAGAAGAAGAAGAAGAAAATCTGAATTTTGCAAACCGAAGGCAAAGGGGCTCTTTAGCAGGGAGTTGAAGTCCGCCAGGCTTAAAGCTGCCAAGGTTGGAGACCCCTGCTCTAGATGATCCTTTATCTATGATCTCCAGGCAGTCTTCGACGTACGATGGTTCATTTAGTGACCATTCAGACGGCACTGAAAAAATGTGACTTGGGAATGTTTTTTCCCAGCTACGACCTTTTTTTTATTTATTTATTTTTATTTATTTTTCAAATTTATATACCGCCCTATCTCCCTAAGGACTCAGGGCGGTTCACAGGCAGTTAAAATACATATAAATACAGATTAAAAAACAACAATTAAAAAACTTATTCTATTGCCGAATTTAAAAAACAATATAAATAATAAAAAACCCCTTAAAACCAATAACTTTAAAATCTAATCCAGTCCTGCGCAGATGAATAAGTGCGTTTTAAGCTCGCGACGAAAGGTTCGGAGGTCCGGAAGTTGACGAAGTCCTGGAGGGAGTTCGTTCCAGAGGGTGGGAGCCCCCACAGAGAAGGCCCTTCCCCTGGGTGTCGCCAGACGGCACTGCCTAGCTGACGGCACCCTGAGGAGTCCCTCTCTGTGAGAGCGCACGGGTCGGTGAGAGGTATTTGGTAGCAGTAGGCGGTCCCGTAAATAGCCCGGCCCTATGCCATGGAGCGCTTTAAAGATTGTCACCAACACCTTGAAGCGCACCCGGAAGGCCACAGGTAGCCAGTGCAGTCTGCGTAGGAGAGGTGTCACACGGGAGCCACGAGGGGCTCCCTCTATCACCCGCGCAGCCGCGTTCTGGACCAACTGAAGCCTCCGGATGCCCCTCAAGGGGAGCCCCATGTAGAGAGCATTGCAGTAATCCAGGCGAGACGTCACAAGGGCGTGAGTGACCGTGCATAAGGCATCCCGGTCTAGAAAGGGGCGCAACTGGCGCACCAGGTGAACCTGGTGGAAAGCTCTCCTGGAGACGGCCGTCAAATGGTCTTCAAAAGACAGCCGTTCATCCAGGAGGACGCCCAAGTTGCGCACCCTCTCCATCTTTTGCTGCATCCCCGTGGACAGGTGATCAAAATTCAGATGCTTGGCCACACCGGTTCATACTTACGACCGTTGCTGAATTCCGGGGTCACGTGATCCCCTTTTGTGACCTTCTGACAAGCAAAGTCCAGGGGGAAAGCCAGATTCGCTTAACAACCGGGCTTACTAACTTATCCGCTGCAGTGATTCACTTAACAACAGTGGCAAGAAAGCTCAAAAAAATGGGGCAAAACTAACTTAACCAATGTCTCACTTAACAACATAAATTTCGGCTCAATTGCGGTCATAGGTCAGGCACTACCTGTGTTATCTTTCTTTATCTATTATCCTTCTCACCTTTCCTATTACCTACTCATATTGGTATCTCGTGCCTATCACTTGTTGGTTGTCTCTTATGACTTATGATTGTATCTGTGTTAAGACCACTTTATAAGGCCTTGCTAAGGCCACACTTGGAATATTGCATTCAGTTTTGGTCGCCACGATGTAAAAAAGATGCTGAGACTCTAGAAAGAGTGCAGAGAAGAGCAACAAAGATGATTAGGGGACTGGAGGATAAAACATAAAGAATGGTTGCAGGAACTGGGTATGTCTAGTTTAATAAAAAGAAGGACTAGGGGAGACATGATAGCTGTGTTCCAATATCTCAGGGGCTGGAGAGAGTCAAGCTATTCTCCAAAGCACCTGAAGGCAGGACAAGAAGCAATGGGTGGAAACTAATCAAGGAGAGAAGCAACTGAGAACTAAGGAGAAATTTCCTGACCATTAGAACAATTAATTACAATTAACGACGCTATAGAGCACTGCACACCAGAACAACTAGACACAAGAACAGTTTTTTCCCGAAGGCCATCACTCTGCTAAACAAATAATTCCCTCAACACTGTCAGACTATTTACTGAATCTGCACTACTATTAATCTTCTCATAGTTCCCATCACCAATCTCTTTCCACTTATGACTGTATGACTTTAACTTGTTGCTGGCAATCCTTATGATTTATATTGATATATTGATCATCAATTGTGTTGTAAATGTTGTACCTTGATGAACGTATCTTTTCTTTTATGTACACTGAGAGCATATGCACCAAGACAAATTCCTTGTGTGTCCAATCACACTTGGCCAATAAAAAATTCTATTCTATTCTATTCTATTAATCAGTGGAACGACTTGCCTGCAGAAGTTGTAAATGCTCCAACACTGGAAATTTTTAAGAAAATGTTGGATAACCATCTGTCTGAGATGGTGTAGGGTTTCCTGCCTGGGCAGGGGGTTGAACTAGAAGGCCTCCAAGGTCCCTTTCAACTCTGTTGTTGTTGTTGTTGTTGTTGTGTGTATATTGAGAGCTTACGCACCGGAGACGAATTCTTTGTGTGTCCAATCATACTTGGCCAAAAAAGAATATTTTGTTGTCCAGCCTGACCGGGTGTGGAAAGCCGGTAAATCCCACATTCTAACGTGGTGGGAATCCTGTTTTATTTTCATTAAGAGTTCCCACGCCTTGAAACGTGCAAAGCAGGAAGGAATGTGAGCGTGAAAAAGGCCCTATTTTCCTTCCGCAGAAAGTAAGTTGTCCTCGCCTTACGACCCACAATTGAGCCTAGAATTTCCGTTGCTAAGCAAGGTGGCTGTTTAAGTGGGTTTGGCCCCATTTTATGACCTTTCTTGCTACAGTTGTTAAGCGAATCGCCGGTCATTGTTAGGCACTTCTGGAAATAAGCCGTTCCACCGATTAATTGTTCTCACTGTCAGGAAATTTCTCCTCAATTCTCGGTTGCTTTTCTCTTTAATGATCTTCCATCCGTTGCTTCTTATTCTGACTTTCAGGCGCTTTGGAGAATAGCTTGACTCCCTCTTCTTTGTGGCAGCCGCTCAAATATTGGAAGACTGCTATCATGTCACCGTCTTTGCATTAAACTACTAGCCATACCCAGCTTCATTATTCCAACTTCATTAAACCTTACTTTCATTCTGACTAGAAACTTCCAAGTTTATTGGAAACATTTAAAGCAGTGTCGTTCACGAAGGGTGGACCTCAACTCCCAGAATTCCCCAGCCATCAGGCTTTAAAATAAGTGGATTCCAACTCTCAAAATTCCTCAGCCAGCATGCTTTAAGGTGGGTCAATTCCGACTCCCAGAATCCCCCAGCCGACAGGCTTTAAAATAAATGGATTTCAACTCTCAAAATTCTCCAGCCAGCATGCTTTAAGATGGGTGGGTTTCAGCTCCCAGAAGCCCCAGCCAGCATGGCTAACTGGGGAATTCTGGGAGTTGAAGTCCACCTACCTTCAAGTTGCCAAGATGGAGAAAGACTGATCTACGGAGTCCTAGTGGATAACCATTTAGATATGAGCCAGCTGTGTGCAGCAGCTGCTAAAAAAGCCAACACAGTTCTGGGCTGCATAAACAGAGGGATAGAATCAAGATCACGTGAAGTGTTAAGACCACTTTATAATGCCTTGGTAAGGCCACACTTGGAATATTGCATCCAGTTTTGGTCGCCACGATGTAAAAAAGATGTTGAGACTCTAGAAAGAGTGCAGAGAAGAGCAACAAAGATGATTAGGGGACTGGAGGCTAAAACATATGAAGAACGGTTGCAGGAACTCAGTATGCCTAGTTTAATGAAAAGAAGGACTAGGGGAGACATGATAGCAGTGTTCCAATATCTCAGGGGTTGCCACAAAGAAGAGGGAGTTGGGCTGTTCTCCAAAGCACCTGAGGGTAGAACAAGAAGCAATGGGTAGAAACTAATCAAGGAGAGAAGCAACCTAGAACTAAGGAGAAATTTCCTGACAGTTAGAACAATCAATAAGTGGAATGACTTTCCTGCAGAAGTTGTGACTGCTCCAACACTGGAAATTTTTAAGAAAATGTTGGATAACCATCTGACTGAGATGGTGTAGGTTTCCTGCCTGGGCAGGGGGTTGGACTAGAAGGCCTCCAAGGTCCCTTCCAACTCTGTTGTTATATTATATTGTTATATTACGGGAGGGAAAACTGCAAATAATCAAGAAACTATCAACCTGCTCAGATAGCATGAACAAAAACAGAACACGTTTTTTTCCCCCCAAAGCTGTGAGTGCGAAACTTTGTCCCAACAGGGCTGGGTCCTGCTTTTTGACGCACCAGGACTGATCTGGCCATGTTGCTCGTTTTTTGTTTTGTGCAAGAGTTGTGTGTGATTTAGGGTGGCTGGCCGGAGGAGACCTCCACAGCCGGCCAGCCTTGTGTTCTCATCAGCCTTGCAAAATCCACCGTGGGATTTACAAATGGGAAGAATTCGAGACGTTTTTCCTGTAACCATAAGCGGGAAGAGGGGAGGGGAGCGCCGGGGAGGGGGGGAACGACCCGTGTCGCAATGCATCACTCGCTGAACCGACCGACCCACACAGGGAGAAAGGAAAGGAGGGAGAAAAAAAGACCCCTGGATCCCCCTAAAAGCTGGAAAATGTCAACCACACCAGCCCTGTCCTCCTTTTTTGTGTTTTTTTCCTTTCATCCTCTCCTGCCCCATCTGTCTCCCGTTTTTTCGGCAAACAAACTCTGAAAGGAAAATAAATACTTTCCAACACGATCATTAATTGGAGTCAAGAAAAAACCATCGTTTTTTCCCCCCCAACAGGGCGGCTCTGAATAAGCTGTCAGGACCAAACGGGGCACACGCTCCCTGGCATACAAATGACTTCATAATTCAATGTTAGATAGGGAGCAAGGGAGAGAGAGAGAGAAGAAAAGAGCAAGGGGGGAAAAAAGAGGACAAGAAAGAAAGGAAAGAATTAATGGAAGGAAGGAAGGAAGGAAGGAAGGAAGGAAGGAAGGAAGGAAGGAAGGGAGGATGGATGAATGGAAGGAAAGAAGGAAGAAAGGAAAGAAACAAAGGAAAGGAAAAAGAATGAAAGGAAGGAAGGAAAGAAAGAAAGAAAGGAAGGAAGGAAGGAAGGAAGGAAGGAAGAACAGTAAGAAAGAAAGGAAAGAAAGGAAAGAAAGAAAGAATGAAAGGAAAGAAGGAAGGAAGGAAGGGAGAAAAGAAAGAAAGAAAGAAAGAAAGGAAAGAATGAGTGGAAGGAAAGAAAGAAAGGAAGGAAAGAGAAAGGAAAGAAAGAAAGAAAGAATGAAAGGAAGGAGGGAAGGAAAAAAAGAATGGAAGAAAGGAAAGAAATTAAGAAAGAAAGGAAAGAATTAATGGAAGGAAGGAAGGAAGGAAGGAAGGAAAGAAAGAAAGAAAAGAAGAAAGGAAGGAAGGAAGGAAGGAAGGAAGGATGAATGGAAGGAAAGAAGGAAGAAAGGAAAGAAAGGAAAAAGAATGAAAGGAAAGAAAGAAAGAAAGAGGAAAAAGGTAGGAAGGAAGGAAGGAAGGAAGGAAGGAAGGAAGGAAGGAAGGAAGGAAAGAAAGAAAGAAAGAAAGAAAGAAAGAGGAAAAATGAAGGAAGGGAGGAAGGAAGGAAAGAAAGAAAGAAAGAAAGAAAGAAAGGAAAGAATGAGTGGAAGGAAAGAAAGAATGAAAGGAAGGAAGGAAAGAAAGAATGGAAGAAAGGAAAGAAATTAAGAAAGAAAGGAAAGAAAGAATGAAAGGAAGGAAGGAAGGAACGAAAGAAAAGAAAGAAAGAAAGAAAGAAAGAAAAGAAAGGGAAGAAAGAATGAAAGGAAGGAAGGAAGGAAGAAAAGAAAGAAAAAGAAAGAAAGAAAGAAAGAAAGAAGGAAAGAAAGAAAGAAAGAAAACGAACGAACACACATGCCAAGGCTGGGAACAGCTCAATCTCGTGGCATTTCTGCACCGAGAGATGCAGAAGGCAAGCCCCCCATGTGCCAGGAGAGGCGCCTTGGCAGAACCAGGCGACATCGCTCGGTACATCACAAATTGTTTAGCTGGAACAAAATAATCCGGCCGCTAATCGATCGCCCATCCTTGTTTCTTATTCTGTACCGAAGGAGGATCATTAAACAACCCCTCAGGGGGCAAAATGTGAGACAGAGCAATCAACCTGTGGAACAGGAGTTGCCTTCCGAAGCTGTGGGAGCTTCATCACTGGAAGCTTTCAAGAAGAGTCTGGACTGCCATCTGTCAAAAATGGTGTAGGGTCTCCTGCTTGGACGGGGGTGTGTGGGGTTGGACTAGATGGCCTGCAAGGTCCCTTCCAGCTCTGTTAATCTATATCTGAAATCATTTTATGACGGCTACTCTATGAGTTGATCCAAAATATGCTTAACGCAGGAGTAGAACTCACCATCTCCTGGTGATTGGCCCAAAGTCACCCAATAACTTTCATGCTTAAGGTGGGACTAGAACTCCTAGTCTCCTGGTGATTGGCCCAAAATCACCCAGCCAGCTTTCATGCATAAGGCAGGACTAGAACTCCCAGTCTCCTGGTGATTGATCCAAAATCACCCAATAACTTTTGTGCCTAAGGCGGGACTAGAACTCCCAGTCTCCTGGTGATTGGCCCAAAGTCACCCAATAACTTTCATGCTTAAGGTGGGACTAGAACTCCTAGTCTCCTGGTGATTGGCCCAAAATCACCCAGCCAGCTTTCATGCATAAGGCAGGACTAGAACTCCCAGTCTCCTGGTGATTGATCCAAAATCACCCAATAACTTTTGTGCCTAAGGCGGGACTAGAACTCCCAGTCTCCTGGTGATTGGCCCCAGATCACCCAGCCAGCTTTCATGCATAAGGCAGGACTAGAACTCCCAGTCTCCTGGTGATTGGCCCCAGATCACCCAGCCAGCTTTCATGAATAAGGCAGGACTAGAACTCCCAGTCTCCTGGTGATTGGCCCAAAGTCACCCAATAATTTTTGTCCCTAAGGCGGGACTAGAACTCCCAGTCTCCTAGTGATTGGCCGAAAATCACCCAGCCAGCTTTCATTCATAAGGCAGGACTAGAACTCCCAGTCTCCTGGTGATTGGCCCAAAGTCACCCAGCTGGCTTTTATGCTTAAGGCAGGACTACAACGCACGGTTTTGACTCTGAGGATTGGCGTTGTAAGTCACATTTCCCACTGCTGTTGTAATTTCAGTGCTAAACCAACGGTTGTAAGTAGACGAAAATGTATACTGTATAGTCTGGGAACTATTAGGGAGGCGCTGTCTTCACCTTCTTTCTCTCACACTTACTATCAGGGCTGAGTTGCCTCTTACTGCTCCGTAATGCCCCCCTCCCTCAATGGTACATTCCATCCCACATTAGACATACCCCCATCTTTAAGTATTATATTTTCCAGCTTTTTCCTAAGCCTCTCCCATTCCGTACCCACAGTTTAGTATCTAGTGCCTTCGGCTTCCCTTCCTGGGTCTCCTCCGTGCAAATCCAATCGATCGATCGATCAGTCAGCCCATTGATACACGGGAGAGAGGCCAACAGTTCAGCAGCTTTTAAATGAAGCAAGTCCTCCCTTTGATTGCCATAGGCATAGCAAAGGCAACTGTTGCCTAACCCTCGGACGGTGTCGTCAGTCACTGGGGATCGTAAAAGCCTGCAGTGCCCTTAACACTCGGGGAACCCAAAGGGGGATCCCAATGCTATTATGAAGGGGAAAATACGAGGATTTCCCACGGACCCACACCCACGATAGGGAAACAAATCTACACATTGGTAAAATAACGTAATAAGAGAGTTGGAAGGGACCCTGGAGGTCTTCTAGTCCAACCCCCTGCTCAAGCAGGAGAACCCTATGCCATTTCAGACAAATGGTTGTCCAATCTCTTTTTAAACATTTCCAGTGTTGGAGCACCCACAACATCTGGAGGGAAGTTGTTCCACTGATTAATTGTTCTCACTGTCAGGAAATTTCTCCTTAGTTCTAAGTTGCTTCTCTCCTTGATTAGTTTCCACCCATTGCTTCTTGTCCTGCCTTCAGGTGCTTTGACTCCCTCTTCTTTGGGGCAGCCCCTGAGATATCGGAAGACTGCTATCATGTCTCCCCTAGACCTTCTTTTTATTAAACTAGACATACCCAGTTCCTGCAACTGTTCTTCATACGTTTTAACCTCCAGTCCCCTAATCCTCTTTGCTGCTCTTCTCTGCACTCTTTCCAGAGTCTCAACATCTTTTTCTAAATCATGGTGACCAAAACTGGATGCAGGGTTCCAAGTGTGACCTCACCAAGGCATTACAGAGTGGTATTAACATTTCCCGTGATTCAAGCAGAAGAAGGAAAAAAAAAAAAAATCAACGTTACAGCTCAATGACATTCACCATCACTCTCCGTGCAGAATTTTCTTGGCTTCTTGCATGCAAAGCAATCAGATAAATGGGGAACACGAACTAGGTTGGCTTCAATTCTAAAACGTCTTTAGAACAAGAGCTTTTAGCCATTTCTATCTTAAATCCCACCGGTCGCTTTTTCCAGGAGTTTCAGAAACAGGGCCTGACATTTTGATATTTACACACACGTATAATTGTTTTGTGATTCGCTGCATCGCTTAACGGCAATTCAATTTTTATACAGGTGGTCCTCAACTTACGACCACCACGGAGCCCAAAAGTCCTGTCTCTCTAAGCAAGACATTTGTTAAGGGAGCTTTGCCCCATATTACGACCTTCCTTGCCACCGTTGTTAAGGGAATCCCTGCAGTGCTTAAATTAGTCACGCCGTTGTTAAGTGAATCCGGCTTCCCCACGGACCTCACTTGACGGAAGGTCGCAAAAGGGGACCGCGTAATTCTGGGACACCACAACCGTCATAAATATGAGTCCGTTGCCAAGCGTCTGAATTTGGATCGCGTGACCACGGGGGATGCTACCAACGTCATCCGTGTGAAAAACAGTCAGAAGGTCTCTTTTTTCAGGGCCGTTGTAACTTTGAACGGTCACTAAATGAACTATTGTAAGTCAAGGGGGCTATCTGTACATCCCTCCCTCCCTCCCCAGCTGCTTTGTCTATTTTCTTAATATGACATCGGGCAATGAAAATAATCACTTTTATTCAGCCGGTTCGAGCGAATTGGTATTCAGCCGGTTTGGGAGAATTGATATTCAGCCGGTTTGGGTGAATTGGTATTCAGCCGGTTTGGGAGAATTGGTATTCAGCCGGTTCGGGAGAATTGGTATTCAGCCAGTTCGGGAGAATTGGTATTCAGCCGGTTCAGGAGAATTGATATTCAGCCGGTTCGGGCGAATTGGTATTCAGCCGGTTTGGGAGAATTGGTATTCAGCCGGTTTGGGAGAATTGGTATTCAGCCGGTTCGGGCGAATTGGTATTCAGCCGGTTCGGGCGAATTGGTATTCAGCTGGTTTGAGCGAATTGGTATTCAGCCAGTTTGAACGAACTGGTATTCAGCCAGTTCGGGTGAATTGGTATTCAGCCGGTTCGAGTGAATTGGTATTCAGCCGGTTCCAGCAAATTGGTATTCAGCCGGTTCGGGTGAATTGGTATTCAGCTGGTTCAGGTGAATTGGTTGTGGCAACCTGCAAGGGGGGGGGTGGAACCTGCAAGTGGGGGTGGGACCTGCAGGCGGGAGTGGTCCCACCCCTCGCCCCAGTGCTATGCTGCCCTATTTAGCCACGTTTTTTAAGCTGCGCGCATGTGTGTAGGCCGCGCGCGAGAGCCAAGCAAGCGTGCACGCATGCACGCTCAAATTTTCGGTGCGCGGCAAACCGGTGGTAAAATGATGCAAAACCCACCTCTGCTTTTATTCTGTTGCAGAAAAGAACCGAGCAGCTCGATAATAGAAACGTAAGTGAGAAACTGAAATGTTTTAAGAGAATTGATCAACTATGCAATGAAGGTTTATGAGCATGGATAAGCAAGTGTTGTTATCGTTATGTGATTATTATTCACGTTATGAATTTTGGGGTTATTATTACTATTCTTCTTTCCTCGGCTCAGGCTTTTAAGACTTTAAAATTTAAAAAAAAAAGAATAAGATTAAAGGAACCAAACAAGGAAAAGGAAAAGGTAGAGGAAGGTGACATTAAATTTGTATCTGACCCTGGCAGAGTCTAATTAAGAATTTCCAATAATCCATGAGAAAAACTTCTGCAGAGGCTGCTTCCTTGCTGCTTGCCAGGTTTTCGATCAACGAAATATTGCAGCTTTCCCCACCAATCCAGGTAGTTCTTGACCTACAACCATTCATTTAGTGATCGTTTGAAGTTACCACGGGACTGAAAATAGTGACTTGCAACTAGTCCTCACACTTATGACCGCTGCAGGATTCCAATGGTCAAGAGATTATAATTGGGGCGCTTGGCAACCGGTAGGTATTTATGATGGTTGCAGGGGTCCCGGATGGTCACGAAGCAAAACGCACAATTCTTTTACCAATGGCAGTGATTCGCTTAACAACGATGGCATTGTTTGATTCTTGTTAATATTGTCAGCTGCAGAGTTATCTCATGGTAAGATGGGAGGGGAGGGAAAGGAAGGGAGGGAGAGACGGAGGGAGGGAGAGAGAAGGGGGAAAGAAGAAAAGAAGGTGAGAGAGAGACAGGAAGGATGGAAAGAAGGAAAGAAAAAAGAGGAAGGAAGGAAGGAAGGAAAGAGGAAGGAGGGGAAGGAAGGAAAGAGGAAGGAAGGAAGGAAGGAAGAAAGGAAGGAAGGAAGGAAGGAAGGAAGGAAGGAAGGAAGGAAAGAATGGGTGGGACAGAAGGAAGGAAGGAAGGAAGGAAGGAAGGAAGACAGGAAGGAAGGAAGGAGTGGGCAGAACAGAAGGAAGGAAGGAACAAATGAAGGAAAGAAAGAAAAATTGTGTTGTAAATGTTGTACCTTGATGAACGTATCTTTTCTTTTATGTACACTGAGAGCATATGCACCAAGACAAATTCCTTGTGTGTCCAATCACACTTGGCCAATAAAAAATTCTATTCTATTCTAAAAAGAGGAAGGAACAAAGGAAGGAACAAAAGTAAGAAGTAGAGGAAAGATGGAAAGAAAGAAGGAAGGGAAGAAAGAAGGGAAGAAAGAAGAAGGAAGGAAGGAAGAGGAAGGAAGGAAAGAAAGAAGGAAAGGAACAAACAAAGGAAAGAAAGAAAGAAAGAAAGGAAGGAAAGAAGGAAGAAAAAGAGGAAGGAAGAAACAAAAGAAAGAGGTAGAGAAAGGATGGAAAGAAAGAAGGAAGAAGAAGAAGAAAGGAAGGAGAGAGAAGAGGGACAGAAAGAAGGAAGGAAGGAAGGAAAGAAAGAAGGGGAAAAAAGAGGAAGGAAAGAAGGAAGAAAAAGAAAAAGAAAGAAGTGAGAGAAGGAAGAGAGGAAAGAAAGAAAGAAAAAAAATTAAAATCTGACATGACTCTTAAAAACCTCCTTCCTTAGCAGCAGAAATTCTCCTCCCAATTGTGGCTGTAAGTCGAGGATGACAGGTAAATGGGAATTGAGCTCCCACTCCCCCCCTCCTCTCCCCGTGTGCCACTTCCTTATCAAGAGTGGGCCAGGTTATCCCACACCAGCCTGGAGAATCTCTGGATAGCCTGTCCTGTTTGGGAGGATATTTCCCAATTAAATTCCCCTTTCCCCCCTCACTCCCACTCAAGGAGAACCGGGAGGAAAATCCACACAGCAGCCTTCCCGAGAGCAGCATCCTCAGAATCAGGCCATCTTGGAAGGATTGTGGGATTGAATGCTCCACTGGGCAATTTTACGGGGCTATAAATAGACGGCGGACTTGATTTATACCAGCTTCCCTCCGCGCCCGTTTTCTGTGCCAAGCAGGGACCACACGACCCATAGTGCTGGGTAAGAAGGACCTGAGGAATTCACCCAAAAATGAAGATGAAGAAGGTACGGCGGCCTTTGGTCTGTGACTTCAGCCCCAGCACCATTGCATTAAAAATAAATTTAAGCGCGGGTAATCCTCGACTTATAACAGTTCATTTAGTTCAAAGTCTAAACTTCACTGGAAAAAGTGATTTACGACCGTAAAGGTAAAGGTTCCCCTCGCACATACGTGCTAGTCGTTGCCGACTCTAGGGGGTCGGTGCTCATCTCCGTTTCTAAGCCGAAGAGCCAGCGCTGTCCGAAGACGTCTCCGTGGTCATGTGGCTGGCATGACTCAACGCCAAAGGCGCACAGAACGCTGTTATCTTCCCACCAAAGGTGGTCCCTGTTTTTCTACTCGCATTTTTTACCTGCTTTCGAACTGCTAAGTTGACAGAAGCTGGGACAAGTCACGGGAGCTCATCCTGTTACGTGGCGCTAGGGATTAGAACCGCTGAGCTGCCGACCTTTCGATCGACAAGCTCATCTGTCTTACCCACTAAGCCACGGTACTTTCCCTACCGGTTCGCAAATGTGAGCGCGGGTGTGCACACTGTTGCTTTGCTCGCACACACCCCATCCATGCATGAGCCCGGCCTCAAAAATGTGCCTAAATAGGATGGCATAGTACCGGAGCGGGTGTGCAGGCCCACCTGCGATTCCCGCTAGCATTTCGGGCGAATCGGCTGAATACCAGCTCTGTTTACGACCCTTTTTCACGCTTACAACCATTACAGCATTCCCAGGGTCATGTGATCAAAATTCAGATGTTTGGCACCTGACTCGTATGTATGACGGTCACAGTGTCCCGGGGTCACGTGATCCCCTTTTGTGACCTTCTCACAAGCCGAGTCAATGAGGAGTCCAGATCCGCTTAACTGCCATGTGACCGATTTAACAACTTCAGTGATTCACTTAACAACGTTGGCAAGGCAGGGCGTAAAATGGGGCAAAGCTCCCTCAACAAGTGTCTCGCTTAGCAAGGGACATTTTGGGCTCAATTGTGGTCGTAAGTTGAGCACCACCTGTATTTGTTGACATGGATATCAGATCTTCTTTGCCACGGGAAGATCGAGTTATTTTTTTTTTTCCTTCTGAATAGGGATGGTTCTGGTTTTTCGGAACCGTTGTGATTGGTTGCATAATCAGCCAGATGTTTAGACTGCATTTGGCAATTTTGCCCACCTTCCCAAAGGCCTAGGACAGGCAGATGTGGTTGTTTAATAATATTAATGGAACTGTCACAGGATGGAAGCTATTTGAGTAAAGCTACCTTTTGCAATTGACTGATAGGGGATTTGTCAATGCCCATGGTGTTTAAGTGGTGCTCCAGATGTTTTGGGGATAGCGCCCAAAGCGCTTATGACTATTGTTCCTATCTTTGCTTTCTTTTGCTGCAGTCGTTCCATTTCTATTCGCAGGTCCCTTACAGCTCTATTCTGATTGACATCCTACAAAAGGTAAAGATTTCCCGCCCAGACGTCTCTGACTCTAGGGCCCAGTGCTCATCTCTCTTTCCAGAGTGGTACCTATTAATCTACTCGCATTTGCATGGTTTCGAACGGCTAACTTGGCAGGAGCTGGAGCAAGTAACAGGAGCTCACCCCATCTAGCAGCGCTCGGGTCTTCCAGCTGACAAACTCAGCGTCTTTACCCACTGAGCCATTGCACCTCTTTTTACCATACCCATACCTACACCCACACCCGTACATACATGTGTACACATATGGTGAAATATGTATAACTTGTCATGGCTCTTGATCTTTGATCCGATTCAGATTCATGCAAATTGAGAGTCCCAACGAGTGTAATGGGAGAATGGAATGGAATGGAATGGAATGGAATGGAATAGAATAGAATAGAATAGAATAGAATAGAATAGAATAGAATAGAATAGAATAGAATAGAATAGAATAGAAAAAATATGGAATGGAATGGAATGGAATTTTATTAACTACATTAAGCGGTCACCTCATTGAACATTACAAGGTATTTCCTATTTCTTCACTTTATTAAGTAAAGCTTTATTCTAACTTAAACTGGGTTTTTTTTTAAAAGCGCTTTAAAAAACTTTTTATTATATCGTAAGCCGTCCAGATTCGCTGTATTAGAATAGAATAGAATAGAATTTTATTGGCCAAGTGTGATTGGACACACAAGGAATTTGTCTTGGTGCATATGTTCTCAGTGTATTAGTGAGATGGGTGGCACTGAATTTGAATAAATAAAGATGTAATATTGATTTTTTCTTTCCCCCGCCCCTGCTTATCATGAGGGTGGATAAGGAAGCGGTTTTGTGCACAGCCTGATAATTTTCTCCCTAATTAAGTTTCACCATGACTTGGAATTTTTCTGTTGTATGCAATGGTGCATTTTTAGGTCTTCGAAAAAGAGATAAAAGGAACAGAGGTAGCTCTTACAACCATTCAACCATTTAGTAACTGTTCCAAGTTACAACAGAATGGGAGGTATGAGCCGTCCTGCCAGTTTAGTGTCGTAAATCCCTGCGGTCATGGGATCAAAATTTGGAGGCTTGGCAACTGGCATGGACAGGTTATCCTCGACTTACAACAGTGACCGTTTGAAGTGACAACGTGTTCTGTCCCCCCTCACCTCCGTCCGAGTGATGACTTAATTAGCCGGCACTATCAGCTCTGGCAGCAAAATAGTGAGCGTCTGCCAAGTGTCTCAGTTATCTCCCTCGATGCCGATGAGTCACCCAGGAACAAACTTCAGCTCTTAGTTAATCGGTTGATTTGCTTGCCACGAAGTGGTATAGCAGCCCTTGCTGCTTTTATATCCTGTGGGGTGTAGCTCCATGACTCAGCACTTCCTAGGCCTGCTCCACCCCTGCTTCTGTTGTTCCCGCCTCTCCTGCCTACGAAACCTAGGGTCCAGCCAGGCCTGATTGCCATCAGCTGGGTCTGGAGGCGTGGCCTGGGTGGGGGAAGAGTCAGGGGACGGAGGCCTCGTTATCTCTTCCACCTGGCCTGCCTCTGGCTCCTGGAGCTGAGCCAGGGAAGCCGGTGCTCCCGAGGTAAGTCCTGACGGCCCTTCCCCCTCACTTTCCAAGTCCCTTTCTGGCAGGAGGCCTGGCTCAGGGGGCGCAGACACAACACAACGGGACTGAGAAACCCTAACTAATTACATTCATTAGTGCTTAATAAACATCGTTTTGTCTGGGTATTTAATTTGCTTAACAATACATATTATGTTCTTAATCTCCAGCCAGGGGTGGGATTCAGCCGGTTCCGACCGGTTTGGGCAAGCTGGTAGTGGCGACCTGCAGGTGGGCCTGCCCACCCGCCCTGGCACTATGCCATCCTATTTAACCACACTTCCTACGCCACGCGCATGCGTGCGAGTGAAGTGTGTGTGTGGGGCGGGTGCACTCACATTTTTGATGCGCGGCAAACCGGTGGTCAAATTATGTGAAATCCACCTCTGTCTCTACCCCTTTTTTCCAACCACTGATAAAATACCATGTTTTCCCCAAAATAAGACCCTGTCTTATATATTTTTTTTGAACCCCGAAATAAGCGCTTGGCCTTATTTTTGGGGAAGTCTGGTTTTTTTAAAAAAACAAGTCTTTATTGATTTTTTAATTCCCCCCCAACCTACACACATACATTGTTTATGAACAGAGTATTGGCCATATCATATCTTATACAATTTAACATATTCAAATATATTTTACTTAGTTACAATTTTTGCCAGAATATTCTTTTTTTTTCATAATTTTTATCCCTATCCTAATATTTCCTTGCTCATTTCCCTAAGTCACATCTTCTTTCGCCCTTAAGGTCTAATTCCTCCATTTTTTTAAACGTTCATTCTCTTTCATTCTTTTTTTAATTGTTTCAATTTTTATCCTAATATATTCAAATATATTCTTCCATTTCATCTTTTCCTTTTTACAGCAATCCTTTCTTCTCACTCCTCTTCCTCCCTTCTTTCATCCTCCCTACTTTCTTCTCTCCTTTCCTGTTCCTTCTCGACTTCCCCTTCCTTTCTCCCCCTCCTCCCTACTTCCTCCCTGTCTAACCTTCTCTCCTACTCTTATTTCCCCTACCTTTCCTCCTCTCCTCTCCTCTTCTCTTTCTTCTTTCTCTCTCTCTTTTTGGGGAGGTCTTATTATTTTGGGGCGCGTGCAGCAAGACCGGGCTCCTCTTGGCATCTTACCTGATTTCCAGCTCTGTCCCCCTAACCCTAACCAGAGGAAATGGTGGGGACCCACTGCGCATGTGTCTAAATATTTTCAGGGAGGTCTTATTTTCGGGGGTGGTGGTGGGTTATTTTAGTGCATGCGCTCAAAAGTCCGATTGGGCTTATTATCAGGGGATGTCTTATTTTTGGGGAAACAGGATAGATTCCATGTTTGATAATATTCAATCTGAGCTCCATCTGAGAATATACACTATAAAAATTGGAAAACACTTTGTACAACCAAAAAAATTACAAATAATATGGATAAATTATTCTCTGAAATAATATTCTGTAATCTTCTTTCTGTTTCATTTTTATCCTTTTGCGAACTCCTGACACGCAAAGCTAACCGGGAATCAGATTCACTTAACAACCTTGTTCCTGGCTCTGGAATTCGGGGAGTTGAAGTCCACAGGTCATAAAGAGGCCATAATTGTCCACTCAAGCAGTCCAGAGCAGGGGTCTCCAACCTTGGTCCCTTTAAGACTTGTGGACTTCAACTCCCAGCTTTGCTGGCTGAGGAACTCTGGGAGTTGAAGTCCACAAGTCTTAAAGGGACCAAGGTCGGAGACCCCTGCTCCAGAGTCTCTTTATAACAGATAGTCCTCAACTTACAACAGTACATTTAGGGACCGTTTTGACGTTACAACGGCACTGAAAAACGTGACTTATGATCATTTTTTCACACGACCATCGCAGCATCCCCATGGTCACGTGATCAAAATTCGTATGCTTGGCAGCTGATTCATATTTACGACGGTGTCTTCGGGTCAGGCGATCTTTTTTTGTGACCTTCTGACAAGCAACTTAACAATAGCCGTGATTCACTGCGGCAAGCAAGGTCATAAAATGGGGCAAAACGCACTTAACAGATGTCTTGCTTGGCAACAGACATTTTGGGCTCAACTGTGGTCGTAAGTCGGGGACTATCTATATGTCTGTCTAATTATCTAGCATTCATTTCCACACCTGGAAAAAAAACACACACCCTCACTTCAACATCAGCCTAATTATTCCTAATTAGAAGGTTTTTTTTTTAAAAAAAACATAGTAATTTTATAGACCGTCAGACAAATACACTTGAGAGAGGCGCAGAATGCAGAAATGCTTAAAAAGCGGAGTAAGTTGAATACAAATATAGGAAAAACAAGGAAAACGCAAAATAATTTAGGGAGTTCCTGACTCGAGGGGAAAAGAGTGGGAACGAAGAGAGATGCTCACTGCCAACTCACACACACAAACACACAAACAACACAAGACAGTAAGAATTTCCGATTGGCCCCAAAATACCTTCTGCAGATGTGCAAATGTCAAGCCATAAAAACCTATTTGCCATGTTGATATTGAGGATACATCGGACAAATTCAAAAGACCAGATTGGGTTTTGGGCAGTGGTGGGTTTCTCATTATGTTACAAGTGGCTTACTGTGCGCGAGCGCGCCCGGTTTACGCACACGCCTGCCTTTCACACATGCGCCCAGTCTTTCGCGCATGTGCCCAGCCTCAAAAACATGCCTAATAGGATGGCATAGTGCCAGGGCGGGTGGGCAGGCCCACCCACAATTTCCGCTACCGGTTCGGGCAAACCGGTTGAATACCAGCTGGATGGAGTCACTGAAGCAGTTGGCATGAGCTTAAATGGCCTCTGGGATATAACAGAGGACAAGAAGGCCTGGAGGAACATTGTCCATGGGGTCGCGATGGGTCGGACATGACTTTGCAACAAACAACAACAACAACAAAGGTTACTTTTTCTATCCTCTTTCTATGTTTGGAGCATTTCAGAATAATGAAAATAAAATCCAGAAATTAATATTACATAAAATATTTACGTCTCTGAATATGATAATTTTTACAACTCTGGTTTTGAGGAAGAAGAAAGACAGAAAGGAAGATAAAGAAGACAAATGCCATCGCAGACAGACATTTAAGGCACTGCAACTTACGACCGTTCGTTTTGTGATGGTTCAAAGTTACAACGGCACTGAAGAAAAGTGACTTACGACCGTTTTTCGGACTAAAGACCACTGCAGCATCCCTATGGCCACGGGATCAAAACTCAGCCGCTTGGCGACTGGCTTGTATTTATGACGGTCTGCAGCGTCCCAAGGTCCCATCAACTCGCTTTGTGACCTTCTGACAAGCAAAGTCAAAGGTGGAAGCCAGTTTTGCTTAACAACCGTGTTACCCGCTTAACAACTTGCGGTGACTCCCTTAACCGCCGTGGCAAGAAAAGACATTAAATGGAGCAAAACTGACTTCACAAAGGTTCCGAGTGGCCGACGGAAAGGTTGAGCTCCATTGGGATCGTGAGTCGAGGACTACCTGTACGCTGAACGTGCCTGTGGAACTCCCTGCCAAGGGAAAGCTTTAAAAGGCCGGTTTTGGAACCGGCCCAAAACCGCAGAAGGAAGAAAAGGCTTTGAGTGGAGAGCTTAGATTTTCAAAGGCTGCCAAACTGCAACTGGTTTCCATAAATGTTGTATCGTTGTTTGCTGAACATCGCCTGAGCCGAATCTCTCCCCCCCAAACGCTCACAGGTGGCTCCTGACGAACCGGACAGGTAGACTGCCACTGCCCAGGGAGCACGCAGGGCACGCTTGAGAGAGGCCTCGAGTGTCAATTCCCAGGAGTCTTCATGTTTTTGCTTAGTTTTTATTGAACCCGTTGAAATCAACAGCATCACCATGGCAATGAATTCCTCACGGGAATTAAGACAAGCGGTCGGCAGAGGAAGGCGGCTTTACTTGGGAAATTTAAGTATCTTCAACAATTCTTACACACACGCACACACACACACACACACACACACACACACACACACACACACAAACACATACACACCACGACGTCTCGCTCACTCTCCCGATGTTTGCAATTTTTCCTCTGCCTTTCAAAACTGTATGCTCCAAAGCAGTGGTCACCAACCTTGGCAACTTTAAGCCTGGAGGACTTCAACTCCCAGAATTGCTGGCTGGGGAATTCTGGGAGTTGATGTCCTCCAGGCTTAAAGTTGCCAAGGTTGGAGACTCCTGCTCCAAAGAATTAAGCTTTCTTTGTGGCACAGTGTCACAAGCCAGGTAACTTTAAGATAGTTGGACTTCAACTCCCAGAATTCCCCAGCCAGCAACGCTTTAAGAGGGGTGGACTTCAACTCCCAGAATTCCCCAGCCAGCAACGCTTTAAGAGGGGTGGACTTCAACTCCCAGAATTCCCCAGCCAGCAACGCTTTAAGAGGGGTGGACTTCAACTCCCAGAATTCCCCAGCCAGCAACGCTTTAAGAGGGGTGGACTTCAACTCCCAGAATTCCCCAGCCAGCAACGCTTTAAGAGGGGTGGACTTCAACTCCCAGAATTCCCCAGCCAGCAACGCTTTAAGAGGGGTGGACTTCAACTCCCAGAATTCCCCAGCCAGCAACGCTTTAAGAGGGGTGGACTTCAACTCCCAGAATTCCCCAGCCAGCAACGCTTTAAGAGGGGTGGACTTCAACTCCCAGAATTCCTCAGCCAGCAACGCTTTAAGAGGGGTGGACTTCAACTCCCAGAATTCCCCAGCCAGCAACGCTTTAAGAGGGGTGGACTTCAACTCCCAGAATTCCTCAGCCGGCAATGCTTTAAGAGGGGTGGACTTCAACTCCCAGAATTCCCCAGCCAGCAATGCTTTAAGAGGGGTGGACTTCAACTCCCAGAATTTCCCAGCCAGCTGGCTGGGGAATTCTGGAAATTGAAGTCCACAAAATTTAAAGTTGTCAATGTTGAGAAACACTGCTCTATAATCTACTTCCAAATATACAGGTAGTCCTCAATTTACGACAATTGAGCCCAGCGTTTCTGTTTGTAAGCAGTTGTTCAGCGAGTTGTACCTCATTTTACCCACTTTTCTGCCACCGTTGTTCAGTGAATCACTGCAGTTGTTAATTGGAATCATGTGGTCATTAAGCAAAACCGGCTTCCCCCATTGTCTTTGCTTGTCGGAAGCTGTCTGGTGTTCATATGACCCTGGGACAGCGCAACTGTCATAAATTCATGCCGACGAATGGTTATAAGTTGAGGACTGCCTTGTACTGAGTTTCCGTCATCCACAACTCTTATAGGCTTGGGGCTGGTGAGGACCCCAACACATCCTGAGGGCTCCAGGCTGCAGAAGCCAACCATACGCCCCCCCCCCCAAAGACCCCAATCCTTAGAGAGAGCTCAGCATAACCCTTGTTTTACAACCAAGCTAGTTTTACCCCTCCAGCACTCAAGCCATCCAAAACCTTAACTCACCCAATTCAAGCCACTTTCTAGCCAGCCTTCCTTTCTTCCTTCCTTCCTTCCACTTTCTTTTGCTTCCTCCCTCCCTCCCTTTCTTTCTCTTTCTTTCTCTTTTTTTCTTTCTTTCTTTCTTTCCTCTCCTTCCCCCCTCTTCTTCTTTCTCTTTTCCTTCCTTCCTTTCTCTTCCTCCCTCCCTTTCTTTACTTTTCTTTCCCTCTTTTCTTTCTTTCCCTTCCTTCCACCCTCTTCTTCTTTCTCTTTTCCTTCCTTCCTTCCTTCCTCTCTTTCTTTCTCTTCCTCGCTCCCTTTTTCCCTTTCTTTCCCTCTTTCTCTTTCTTTCCTGTCTTTCAACCCTCCTCTTTCTCCTTTCCTTCCTTCCTTTCTCTCTCTTTTTCTCTTCCTTTTTCACCCTCCTTCTCTCCTTCCTTCCTCTCTCTCTCTCTCTTTCTCTTTCCTGTCCTTCTTCCCACTCTCCTCCGCCACTCCTCTCCTTCCTTCATTCCTTCCCTCCCTTCTCCTTCCTTCCCTCCCTCCCTCCCTCCCCCTTCCTTCCCTCTTTCCCTCCCTCCCCCTTCCTTCCCTCTTTCCCTCCCTCCCCCTTCCTTCCTTCCCTCCTTCCTGAAGAAGAATCACGCTAGATAGAAAAAGGTCCCTTCAATTCATAAGAAAATCTACCCTTTGCAGCTGAGAAGGCAAAAACACCACATACATTTCGAAAATTGGCAAATTGAAGAGCAGAGATTGACATCCTTCTTACCTGCAAGAAGCTGTTTGCCCCTTTGAAAAGACACACACACCACGCAAACGGGCACTGCCCGACATCACACAGCATCGACGGGGGGGGGGGGAGAGGGACTGTGCTAAACCTCCCCAAACACCTGGAAAACGTCCCTGTCAGGTTGGCCAACATCTCCCCCCTCCAGCTGCTCTTCTCTGAAGCCTAAACCAACAATGGCTTGACTGACAGCCATTTGGAGTTTGATTGACAACCGAGGGCTTGATTGACATCCCTTACTGAAAGTGGTGGTGGGGGAGAGAAATGCCAAAGGGACCCTCTTCCCCCACAGCATCTACAGGATGCCAACCACATCTGGACGTACAAGGGGCACACAACCACATCTGGCCAACACACCCACCACCCAGTCTCCCTATAGTAGGGAGAGGAGGGCCCTTTTCTAAATCTGATCCATGCATGAAATAAAATAAAGACCCTCCCTTTTCACCCACAGCTGTTTCTGACCCCCTCCGCAAAGCCCTTCCCCGCTGGCACTTCAAAGGTAGACTGCCTCTGGACAAGGAGTGCCCACAGGCGCGCAAGTCCCGGGCGCGGATTTCACCCCACAACCAGCGCGCAACGCTCTCAGCTTTAGAAAACTCCAAAAAACATAAAATCTAGGAAATGAATTCCCCGCATGGGCTGGAGGGGGGGGAGAAGAGGGGGTTGGACTAGATGACCTAAAAGGTCCCCTTCCAACTCTGTAATTCATCGGAGATCTATATATATATTTATATATATAAAAAAAATATCCCCGCGGGGAGCTCGGATCTCAAAGTCGTCTCGACGCGTCGGTTCTCCGTTGCCAAGCGCTGTCCCCGAACCCCGACACGTGTACAAGGCACACACGTACACACAAGCACACACACACCCCGATTTACTTACGGTTCCCCGCGGAACCTGCGTGGAGCCACGGAGGATGAGGACGGCTCGCCCGGCTGGTGAGAGATTCTGTCGCCCGGCAAGAAGAGGGTGCGGTGCCCTCGGCGAGTGATAAATCCATGGATTGGGGGGGGGGGAGAGGGGGAAAAAAAACCCCACAAAACGCCCCCCACGCAAAACACGCGGGCGCTTTTGTTTCGCGACCAGATCGCGGCTCTCTCTAGTCCGTTTGGACCACCCCCGTCTGAAGAGTCTGGCTTGAAAACGCCGGCGGTCGGCTCGACTCCCCGGCCACTGCAAAACACCCAAGTGATGGTGAGCGGCGGGGGAGGAACGGACGATTCACACACCCCAAGGCTGGGGGGAAAACCCCCCTCTCCGCGACCCCCCCCCCAGGAACACGTCGGCGGAGACCCCACGATGAATGCAAATTTTGGGGGAGGTAAGGCGAGAATCCTACTTTTGGAAGGATGGGGTGGGGTTCGGGGGGTGGGGAGAAGGGGAACAAAAGCGAGACCCCCACTTCTCCAAGAAGCCCCCTCCAAAGGACGAAGCCCCCCTCCCCACGCCGGAGCGAGCGCCAAGCCACGCAGAACAAACAAAAGAGACCCCGTTTCTCCACGCTGGGAGGAAAAAAAAACAGAACGCTTCTGATGCTGAGTGGGTTTTTTTCTTCTTCTTCTTCTTCCTCGCCTCCTGCTTGGTTTCACCGTCTCTCTCTCTCCCCCCACCTCTTTTCCCCCCCCCCCAACTGACAATCTGCCCACCCCCTCCTTATTTTAGGAGGCCACGCCCCCTCCCCACGAGGGTGGGGTTTTTTTTCTTTCAGAACAAACCGCTGAAAAGAGTAAGAAAGCAAGCGCCTTCGGGAGATTGAGGAACAGATTCACGGTGGAATCGAAGGAGGTTTTTTGGTTTTTTGTGTTTTTTTTTTAAAAATCCCTTCTTTGTAGTTTGCCCCTCCCCTCAACAAAAAGGACTTGTGGCTTTGGATGGTGAAATACACACAGAAATACACAAACACACATTAGATCTATATTTATATATCTATATATCCAGGTAGAGAGAGAGAGAGAGGGAGGGAGGGAGGGAGAAATATAGACATACATACGCACACATATGCATTATATCGCAATGTATTTATAACATAGAAATTATAAATAATATATAGTATATATTATAAATGATACATATACATATACATATAGACATCTATCTATATAGACACAAAGATATATGCATGCACACATACATACACATATATATACACAAAAATACACATATATTATATGTAGCATACATACAATGTATATATATATATATATATATATATATATATATATATATATATATATATATATATATATATATATATACATACACACACACACAGTATATATATACACACACACACAGAGTATACACACACACAGTGTGTGTGTGTATATATATGTCTGTGTGCCTATATATATGTATATATTTATACAGACACATACATTATTTTATTTATATTTCATATTTCTTAACCCCACATCTTCCTCAGCTATATTGTAATCGATATATAAACAATATATTTTATATTGTATATGTACACAAACATATAATTTTTTTTCGACTCAGTGTAATTCCTTCATTTGGGGTAGAGTCCGAACGACTCTATATATTCACAAACATATATAGATATGTATATGTATATTATATGTATATGTACATGCATTTATGTACATGTATATTATAAACACACACATACACTCTACACACAGCCAAGGGGACAGAAGTAGAGTATGCAGAAGCACCTTCAGGCTCTGCTTTTCCAACCAGCCAAAGGTGAATTTTAATAAGCCCGTTGAAATGGGTTTTATTGTCACCGATCGCACACTTCACATTCCTTTTTATGTTTTTTTTTCCTCCTTGGGACACCAGTGACTCTCTCGCTGGGTCTCTCCGCTGCAAAATGCTTGAGGGGTCGAGATTCTCTCCCCCCCCCACCCCCAGCATGTTGAGGGCTGCACCAAAGGAAGGTTCGAAGGGGGCGACTCGGGGGGGGGGGGAAGGAAGGACCAAGTGAGGTTCCACCGCCCCTCCTACCATCCGCGCCTCCCTCTTTCCACGGGTGTCTCAAAGAGGCGCGTGAGAACCGGGAAGGAGCGGTGGGGGGGGGGAGGATGTCTTCAAAGCAACAAGTGAAAAAAAAGGCTGAATCTCTCGATCGGTTTGATGGAGAGAAAAAGGCAAGCCAGAAAGGCTAACCCACCTCGGAGTTTCAGAGCTTCCGTTTTTGGAAACTCCAGGACCCCCCCCCCAAATTCATACACACACCCAGAGAGGGGGGGGAGAGAGGGGAAAAACCCCACAAAACGCCCCCACGCAAAACACGCGGGCGCTTTTGTTTCGCGACCAGATCGCGGCTCTCTAGTCCGTTTGGACCACCCCGTCTGAAGAGTCTGGCTTGAAAACGCCGGCGGTCGGCTCGACTCCCGGCCACTGCAAAACACCCAAGTGATGGTGAGCGGCGGGGAGGAACGGACGATTCACACACCCCAAGGCTGGGGAAACCCCTCTCCGCGACCCCCAGGAACACGTCGGCGGAGACCCCACGATGAATGCAAATTTTGGGGAGGTAAGGCGAGAATCCTACTTTTGGAAGGATGGGGTGGGGTTCGGGGGGGAGAAGGGAACAAAGCGAGACCCCACTTCTCCAAGAAGCCCCTCCAAAGGACGAAGCCCCTCCCACGCCGGAGCGAGCGCCAAGCCACGCAGAACAAACAAAAGAGACCTGTTTCTCCACGCTGGGAGGAAAAAACAGAACGCTTCTGATGCTGAGTGGGTTTTTCTTCTTCTTCTTCCTCGCCTCCTGCTTGGTTTCACCGTCTCTCTCTCTCCCCCACCTCTTTTCTCCCCCAACTGACAATCTGGCCACCCCCTCCTTATTTTAGGAGGCCACGCCCCCTCCCCACGAGGGTGGGGTTTTTTTTCTTTCAGAACAAACCGCTGAAAAGAGTAAGAAAGCAAGCAAGCGCCTTCGGGAGATTGAGGAACAGATTCACGGTGGAATCGAAGGAGGTTTTTTGGTTTTTTGTGGTTTTTTTTTTAAAAATCCCTTCTTTGTAGTTTGCCCCTCCCCTCAACAAAAAGGACTTGTGGCTTTGGATGGTGAAATACACACAGAAATACACAAACACATATTAGATCTATATTTATATATCTATATATCCAGGTAGAGAGAGAGAGAGAGAGAGAGAGGGAGGGAGGGAGAAATATAGACATACATACGCACACATATGCATTATATCGCAATGTATTTATAACATAGAAATTATAAATAATATATAGTATATATTATAAATGATACATATACATATACACATAGACATCTATCTATATAGACACAAAGATATATGCATGCACACATACATACACATATATATACACAAAAATACACATATATTATATGTAGCATACATACAATGTATATATATATATATATATATATATATATATATATATATATATATATATATATATATATATATATATATATACATACATACACACAGTATATATACACACACATACACAGAGTATACACACACACACAGTGTGTGTGTGTATATATATGTCTGTGTGCCTATATATATGTATATATTTATACAGACACATACATTATTTTATTTATATTTCATATTTCTTAACCCCACATCTTCCTCAGCTATATTGTAATCGATATATAAACAATATATTTTATATTGTATATGTACACAAACATATAATTTTTTTTCGACTCAGTGTAATTCCTTCATTTGGGGTAGAGTCCGAACGACTCTATATATTCACAAACATATATAGATATGTATATGTATATTATATGTATATGTACATGCATTTATGTACATGTATATTATAAACACACACATACACTCTACACACAGCCAAGGGGACAGAAGTAGAGTATGCAGAAGCACCTTCAGGCTCTGCTTTTCCAACCAGCCAAAGGTGAATTTTAATAAGCCCGTTGAAATGGGTTTTATTGTCACCGATCGCACACTTCACATTCCTTTTATGTTTTTTTCCTCCTTGGGACACCAGTGACTCTCTCGCTGGGTCTCTCCGCTGCAAAATGCTTGAGGGGTCGAGATTCTCTCCCCCACCCACAGCATGTTGAGGGCTGCACCAAAGGAAGGTTCGAGGGGGGCGACTCGGGGGGGGGGGGGAAGGAAGGACCAAGTGAGGTTCCACCGCCCCTCCTACCATCCGCGCCTCCCTCTTTCCACGGGTGTCTCAAAGAGGCGCGTGAGAACCGGGAAGGAGCGGTGGGGGGGGGGAGGATGTCTTCAAAGCAACAAGTGAAAAAAAAGGCTGAATCTCTCGATCGGTTTGATGGAGAGAAAAAGGCAAGCCAGAAAGGCTAACCCACCTCGGAGTTTCAGAGCTTCCGTTTTTGGAAACTCCAGGACCCCCCCCCCAAATTCATACACACACCCAGAGAGGGGGGGGAGAGAGGGGAGAAGGTAGAAAGGGAGGGAGGGAGAGGGGATGGAGAGAGAGGCAGATGGAGAGGAAGATGGAGATGGAGATAGGAAGAGAGGGAAGGGGAGATTGAGAGGGAGAGAGAAGGAGAGAGGGAGAGAGAAAGATGAAGGAGAGAGAGAGGAAGAGGAGAGAGGAGATGGAGAGAGGAGAGAGAGGCGGAGAAGGAGAGAGAGAGGAGGACGAGGGACAGAGGGACAGAGGAAGAAGGAGAGGGGAGAGAGGGGGAGATGAAGAGAGAGAAAGATGGAGAGAGAGAGGGAGAGGAAGTTGGAGAGGGAGGGAGAGGAAGATGGAGAGAGAAAGAGGGAGGGAGAGAGGGAGAGAGAGAGGAAGATGAAGAGGGAGAGAGGGAGATGGAGAGAGGAAGAGAGGAAGGGGAGAGAGGGGGAAAAAAGGAAGATTGAGAAGGGGGGAGAGAGAGAGAGGGGGGAGAGAGAGAGAGGGAGGGAGGGAGGGAGAGAGAGAGAGAGAGAGAGGGAGGGAGAAATACACACACAATCCAAAAATTAAACACAACCCAAGGAAACCCTCTACCCCGCAGTTCCATCCACAAACCTAACCTTCCTGGAGGTAGGAATCTACCATTCCCAAATAAAGCACTATTTAAACCCCAGAGTGAATGAATGGGTGGAAAAACAATTCGGGCACCCTCTTCCTTCCTTCCTTCCTTTTTTTTTTTTTTTAAATATCTTTCTCTCCCCTGGATCACTTCTTCAGCTTCAACTTTAAGCCCAGGTGTTTCCAGGACGGGTGGGGGGGAAAGAGAGAGAGGAAGAGATTAAAGGTCAACAACAACAACAACAACACTAAAACTCAGAAATGTTTTTTTAAACGTCAGAAATGGTTCCAGCTTAGATCAAAGCGGTTTTTTTTGAGGGTTTGAGAGAGCGTGCTTTTGGTTGTCCCTGCTCAACACACACGCGCGCGCGCGCACACACACAGAGAGACACACACACACAGAGAGACACACACACACACACACCGACGCAACACAAACACGGGCGCACACACCCTGAGCTATCCACAAATAAGAGGGATGCCGGATTTGATCGCGGACTGCAAAGAAAGGCGAGCGCTAAAGGAACGCAACAACTCCTTCTAGCCAAGCAGCGGAATATTATCCATCCCGGACGGCTTGACTCGTTCGTTTCTTTCTTTTGAGAAGAAGAGGGGAGGGAAAAAGCAAAAAGGGAAGTAGGATCAGAACTCAGGAGGATGAATCAAAAGCCCAAACGGATCCACTCAAGCCCTCCATCCTTCCTTCCTTCCTTCCTTCCTGGAGTGGCAACGGGGAAAGGAGAATTAAAGGTCTTCTAACGCCCTCTTGGGAATAAAAGCAATGACTACATTTCCAGACAGAATAACTTTAAAATAAAATTAAAATTAAAATTAAAATCAAAGGCAAAATTAAGGACCAGGAGAACGGGATTCCGAGGGAAAGCGAGGTTGTTGACCCGTTTCCCCGATCTGATTTCTGCATTTCAGAGAAAAAGCTGAAGAAGACAGGCGGTTGTTTTTTTGTTTTGAGCAGATCGGAAAGAAAGGTGGGAAACCCACACAGATCGCTGGAATTAAAAAAAAGAAAGGAAAGGAAAGAAAAGGAGAGGAAAAAAGAAGGAAGAAAGAAAAAGAAAACCAGCCACGCCACTGGAGATCTGCCAACTTTGAAGCCACTCAAAAGACCGAGCGGGGGGGCGAAAAAGGATGGTGGATTTGACCTTTTATTGGGGATTAGAGGGTAGGGAGGGGGCTTTCAAAAGAAATAAAAACCCAAACGAGAAGCGGCGGCGTTTGGGGGAAAAAAAAAACCATAGCTCAGAAGAGCTTGCAAAAGGAGAGACCTTTAGTATTTCACCCAAAAGATAAATAAAATCTGAGTTTAGCCAAGAGCGGAATTTACACCTCGCCCGCAGCTCGTAGCTTCTTGGGTGAAAACCCCCTGCGGGTCGGTCGCTAAGATCGCTGGGGATGATGGGGGCTGTGTTTCCACCGGGTGGGGGGAACCATGTGCCGGATTTTGGAAAGAGAGGGGCGGAAAGTTAGGGGTAGCAGAAAGGGGAAACAGCAGCTGGGACAGAGGAAGGAATTCCTGTGTTGTTGTAACTTTGGTGGTGAGGACACCCCGCACTGTTGCGGGCCCCCGCACCAGATACACACACTCTCTCGCTTCCTCTCTCTCATTCTCTCTCCCTCCCTCACGCACACACCATCTAAGCCGACTTTAATGGACTGAAACACACTCCAGGTTTTTGGAGATCTCGGAATAGAATAGGATGGAATGGAATGGAATGGAATGTAGGATAGGATAAGATAGGATAGGATAGGACAGGACAGGATAGCATAGCATAGCATAGAATATAGAATAGAATAGAATAGAATATGGAATAGAATGGAATAGAATAGAATGAATGGAATAGAATGGAATGGAATGTAGAACAGCATAGCATAGCATAGCATAGCGAATAGAATAGAATAGAATAGAATAGAATAGAATGGAATGGAATGGAATGGAATGGAATGTAGAACAGCATAGCATAGCATAGCGAATAGAATAGAATAGAATAGAATAGAATAGAATAGAATAGAATAGAATAGAATAGAATAGAATAGAATAGAATGCAGACTAAAATAACTTTATTGGCCAAGTGTGATTAGACACGCAAGGAATTTGTCTCCGGTGCACAATGTCAAAGAACGCCGAGCAAATTTTGACACCGCCGCGTGTACACTCCGCAAAACCACAGATCGGGGTGGGGGGGCATCCGCGGAAGCAAGGGGGGGGGGAAAAAGCGGCTTCATCTCTTCTCTCTCTCCCTCCCCCCCCCCCGGAACCTTTATCGCAAAAGCATCAAAGGCTGTGAAACGGATGGAAGAGGTGGGTGGAGGGTTTATTTATTTATTTATTTAAAAAAAATCAACCTTGCCCTCCGCTAGCACGGAAGGCGCTTGCCAAGGGGCAAGACTTTTTTTTAAATTTTAAATTAATCCTAGGCTTGAAGACGAGGGGGGGGGGGCGTGCAAGCGTGCACTTCGGTGTGCAAAGTGGCTCGCCCCCCCCCGCCACCGTGCAACCGGGAGGGTGTGGAACGGCAGAAGACCTGAGGAATGATGGGGGGGGGGGCACGGGGGGGGGACGGGTGGCAAAGGTTGCCCAATAGAGCATAAACAGGTTTCCACCGATGAGACCAGGCTCTTCTTACCCAGCAAGGAAATGGGTCCAGGGAATCGGGGGGTGGGGGGAGAGAGAGAGAGAGAGAGAGATGCTTCCAATTCCCTCCCCCCTCCCCTTCCACCAGCAGGGTTTTGAAAACAGTGCCGGGAAAGAGCTTAAAGAAGAAGGGGGGGGTAGATTTTGGGCAGGGGAGGGGGGGCAGTTGAATGGCACACAAGGCTGTGAAAAGGGGAAGAGGAGAAGAATGGGAGGGTGGTCGCCGAAAATTCAAAAGGTAAAGAAGAGAGTGAACGACACATCCCTTAGCAAGCCTTCTCCCCCCCACTCTAAAAAACCCCTTCTGGGGTTCGCCGGGGACCTACCCTCTCCCCTCCTTCCCCGCCCCGTAAAAACACTAGCGCCGATTTTCTCCGCACGAAGGAAAGTTTTAGGGGGACGTCAAAATACTTGGAAGGAGGGGAACCACAGAAGAAGAGATCGAGCGAGACACCCCGGCTGTTATTATCCGCGGCTCCCCACTGGGGAAAGTAAAGGAAACCCATGCTCCACTCCCCGAGGACACCGGTTTTTTTTTCAAGCCCCCACGGGGCGGGGGGGGGGCGGCTCGGGCGACGGTAACCCCCTTCTTTTCGGCCAGCTGTGTACCATGGGAGTTGCAACTCCCCCACTGCCAGAAAGATGCGGGCGGGGGGGGGAGAGAGAGAAAGTTGCTAGGGGTTTCGTTGAGAGAGGAGGGGTTTTTTGGGGGGGGAGGGCGCTGCGTCTCCTCCAGCTCCGAGGGTCCCAGCTGGGATGCCCAGCTGTTTCTCCAACCGCCCCTCCTCTCCAAGCGGATGTATTCTATCTCTCCATCCTCCCCCCCCCCAACCCCCGATTTCCCCTTCAGCAAACCGATTGCAAACTAATAAAATAGAATAAACCTAGCAGGTTTAAATGCAACCCCCCTCCATATATATATATGGATCCAGACGTGTGTGTGTTTGTTTGTTGCATGCAATGGGTCCCAAGTAGCCAGACCCTTTGCATACTGCCAGCTCCATCCCTCCCCCAGATATTTCTCTGCACCGCCCCAGATTTTTAGAGTCACCTCTCACCCCCCCAAGTCGCAGGCACACAGAAAAGTCCGGGGCAACCAACTCCTTCTCCCCCTCGCCTGGGTCCACCATCAACTCCTCCCCAACTCCGGAGGCGCCCATGCCGCCTGTCTCTTACCTCCCCTCCACCCACCTATCCCCCGCCACCCCACAGCTCTCACCCACAATACAGCCCCCCCCCGGGTTCCAAAAGCAAAGACCGACCCCGACACCCCCAAAACACACACACACACAACCAGCAGCTAAAGCAAGAATTCTGGCCAAGCTGCAGCCGCCTCCGGCTGCTCCAACGCCGCCCCCTCAAATCAAAGCGTTTTGCAACCTGCCTCTCTCTTCACTCCCTCCTCCAAGCTGCTTCAGGTTGCAACCGCGGCGCCTCTTCGGCGAGACCCCCCGAAACCGCCCCCCCTCTCCATGCATGCTTGGATGCATGGGTGCATGACCCCCTTCGGCGCCCCCCCACCCCCGCCGCCCTTAGCAAAGCAATGCAATTAAAAAAAAAAGCGAGGAGGGGAAGGGAGAGGTGTGTGTGTGTGGGGAGGGGGGGGATGCAACCAGGTGGGCAGAGCTTCGATCCCCTCCCCACCCTCCTCCCCCCACCCCACCCCACCACAAAACCCATCACCCTCATCCCACACAATCGCTTCTCCTAACCACTGCGCCCCTCCCCATCGCGATGGAGCTTCCGACATAATTGTGGGGAGGGAGGGAGGGAAGTGGGGGGGGGGGGAAGAAAGGAAAAGCAAAGGGATCGTGGATCTTTCTCCCCCCCCCTCCCCTCCCCTCCCCACTTCCCATCTTTCAGCGATCGCCCAGCAACCGGGGTGCCCTCTCCCATCCTTTGCAAAGAAGCGAGGTAGGGGGTTTAAAACTGCAAGGACCCCGCGATTTCCTATCCCCCATTTTTTAATTTTTTTTTTTGCAAGCCTCCCCTCCCGCCCCGGAAGCCTCGCCTTACCTGCTCTTTGCCGCTTGCGCCGCCCGGGTTCACATCCTCGCCCGGGTTGGAGAAGCTGCATGGAAAGCCCCCCATCCTCCCGCGCGGCGTCTTCTTTTTTTCCCCCCCCCCTCCCCCCCCCCCCCCCCTCCCCCAAAAAAAGGACCGACTCGGGGGCTTCCCCTCCCAGCCGAAAAAAAAAAAAAAAAGGATGCTCTTGCACGCCGGAGGCGGGGAGGGGCGGGGGACACTGCGGCTCGCGCTCCCGCCCGGACAACCAGCTGCCACCCTCGCAGGTGATGTCATTCCCCGAGCCTCCGCCGGCTGACGTCACTCGGGAGGCGTGACCCGCGAGCCGGTCTCTCCCCCTCCCCTCCCCTTCGAGCGCGCGCGCACACACACACACACAAAAGGAGAAGGGGCCGAGGGGCGGGGCCGCGGCCAGGAGCCCGAGAAGGAAGGCGGTGACGTCACCGCCCCGGGCGGTATTGTGGAGGGGGAAAAAAAAAAAGGAGGGGCCGGAGGACGCGCGCGCGCGCGCGGGGGGGGGGTTGAAACAGCCAATGGGGAGAGGGGAAGGTGTGAAAATGCAAATCGAGGGGGCGGGGACGGGGCGGGGCGGGGTGGGAGGGAAGGCGAGGCTGGCACGTGGCGCCCGCGGGCGTCGAGGCGGGTCAATAGGGCAAACCGAGTTTGTATTGAGGGGGCGGAGCTTACATTAAGCCAGGATGAGGAAGGGGTTTTTTTGGGGGGGGGCGGCGGCTTTCTTTAAAGGTTAGGCGCCTGAGCCTTGAAATCTGATCATTGATGTGTATTTTTGGGCCAATTACTATCATTGGGTCCACACGCACACCAGTTTTTTTTGGTGTGAGCGGTGATTGCAGAAACCATCATTGATGGTTTATTTGTTTCTTTTCTTTATTTATGAATAAGATAACAGGTAGCAGTATAAACATAATTTGGATAGATGAAAAGAGTAAGTAAAAAGGAATATTATCTTCGGACCTTTAAGCGCCAGCTCAAAACCTTCTTTTTTCACCAAGCAGGGCTGGCCTAACGATGCAGTTTTTAATTGAGTTGTTTTAATGGGGTTTTAAGAGAATTAATTCTATTTTGTTAATTTTTACCTAGAAATTTTTAATTCTTCAGCTTATTGAATCAGATTCTTAATTGTTTATTGTATTTTAAATTTTTTCGGTATTTATGTTTTATTTCTGCTGTACACCGTCCTGAGTCTTCGGAGAAGGGCGGTATAAAAATACGAAAAATAATAATAATAAATAATAATAATAATAATAATTATTATTATTATTATTATTATTATTAGGACAGGGACGGTAGCCACCTGCGTGGATCTGGCTGCTCTGGTTTGGAAAGCACATGGTGCGTGTGTGTGTGTGTGTGTGTGTTTCAGTGGTGGGTTGCTACCTGTTCGCCGGGATCAGGCGAACCTGTAGTGGCGGCAGGAGGCTCCGCCCGCCCACCCGGACGTCTCTGCACACGCTCAGAAGCTTCTGCGCATGGGCAGAAACATCACGCAAACACGCACGCCCACCAGCGAACCAGTAGCGGCCAAAACTGAAACCCGCTACTGGTGTGATTGCACTAAATGAGCCAGTTTGTGGTGCAATCCCGTCAAATAATGGCTTAACCTTGCAGGTGGATACGGCTAGTCCTCGCTTTAGGACCACAAAAATTGGAGGCCAAAACTGATGTGACCAGGAGAGAGACATTCGGTGAACTTTGCCCCGTTTTACGACTCTTCTTGCCGCAGCTGTTCAGTGAAACGCTGCAGTCGTTAAGTCACACGGCCGTTAAGTGAATCTGGCTTCCCCATCGGCTTTGCTTGTCAGAAGGTCGCAGAAGGGGATCACGTGATCCCGGGACATTTGGGCCGTCATAAATACGAGTCGGTTGCCAAGCGTTTGAATTTTGATCGCGTGACCCTGGGGATGCTGCAGTAGTCGAACCTCTGAAAAACGGTCATAAATCACTTTTTTCAGGGCCGTTGTAACTTCGAACAATCACTAAATTAACCAGATTGGGTCCTGCGACATCATCCTGGGACACATTTATTCATCTTCATGCTTACTAAGCGAACGGTTGTAAGTCAAGGACTACCTTTAGTTGCAGAATGCACATCTACAACTCACTGGGGAGTGAGCCGGATTAAGCCATTATCTGATGGGATTAAACCACAACCAGCCAGATTTAGCGTAGCCACGCTCCATCCACGTGCTTTCCAATTCCAGTTATGAGTCTCCACAGGAAGCCATCAATCATAGCTACTTCAACCCTATTCATCCCACAAAGTTGGTGGACCAAGTACAGTGAGTTGATAAGAGCCGATGTCTTTTTTAATAACGTGGAGAAAGCAAAATAATTTCCAAATCTGGGGATTGTAATGACCCAAGATTCTCTAGGATTCTTCCTTGAGGCTGGTGGGGGACCACAAGATGGAAGGGGCAAAATTAAACCACGAATGTTAGGTAGTTCTTAAGGAGGGAAGCTATAGATCTGATCTTGAGGTAGGGATTCCAGTGACAAGAAACAGGGTTATCTGGTTGTGTGAACTCACAGGAAACTTTCTTCTAAGTAAGTCTCCATAGGTTGTCCTTGAATTTTGCTGTAATTTTGAAGAGAATGCTGACATCCCTAAAAAAAATGGTGTTATTAATCATTAAAAAAATAATGTTTGAAATATTTATATCCTGCCCTTCACTAGAAGGGCAACGGAGAAGAAACAATTAACATGGATGCATGGTGAGTGGATTTCCTCCTTCTTCTCTTGGTATTTTACTCACATGTAAATATTCAGAGTGCTTACCAGGTTGTCAAGAAACAATGGGTGTAAAAAAAAGCATCATTATTATAACCCTTATTATTGTATAAGTCACTCAAGGTGCTGAATATCGCTCATACTCCTTTCTCCTCTTATTTTCCCCACAACAACCCTGTGAGGTGGGTTGGGCTGAGAGGCAGGGACTGGCCCAAAGTCACCCAGCTGACTTTTGGGACTAGAGCTCACCGTCTCCTGGTGATTGGCCCCAAAGCACCCAGCTAACCTTCATTTCTCAGGTGAGACTAGAACTCACCATCTCCTAGTGATTGGCCCCAAAACACCCAAATAACGTTCATGTCTCAGGCAGGACTAGAACTCGCCGTCTCCTGGTGATTGGTCCCAAATCACCCAGCTGAATTTCATGTGTAAGGTGGGATTAGAATTTACCATCTCCTGGTGATTGGCCAGGAGTCACCTAGCTGACTTCCATGTCTAAAGCGGGACTAGAACTCACCGTCTCCTGGTGATTGGCCCCAAATCACGCAGCTGACGTTCATGTCTAAGGTGGGACTAGAACTCACTGTCTCCTGGTGATTGGCCCCAAATCACCCAGCTGACGTTCATGTCTAAGGTGGGACTAGAACTCACCATCTCCTGGTGATTGGCCCCAAATCATGCAGCTGACTTTCATGTCTAAGGTGGGACTAGAACTCACTGTCTCCTGGTGATTGGCCCCAAATCATGCAGCTGACTTTCATGTCTAAGGTGGGGCTAGAACTCGCTATCTCCTGGTGATTGGCTCCAAAGCACCCAACTAACCTTCATTTCTCAGGTGGGATTAGAACTCGCCGTCTCCTGGTGATTGGCCCCAAAGCGCCCAGCTGACTTTCATGTCTAAGGTGGGACTAGAACTCGCCATCTCCTGGTGATTGGCCAGGAGTCACCTAGCTGACTTCCATGTCTAAGACGGGACTAAAACTCACCGTCCTCTGGTGATTGGCCCAAAGTCACCCCTCTGACTTTCACGCCCAAGGCGGGACTAGAACTCACTAGAACTTTCTGTTTTATTTCCCCAACCCCAACCCCTCCCCATCAGCAATTTAATGTTCCCCTTGCATGTCTTTGCTCCAAACCAGCAAGTCCCATTTTCAAAAGAGGTTTAACTAACATGGAGCCTCTCCATAGAAAATTGATCAAGGTGGCTGAGGAACTTAAATCCAAATTTGAGAGGAAGAGGTGAATTCTTTCGGGGGGGGGGAGCATAAACATATTTTATATAGCATGAGCGGGGCCTCTGTGGCTCAGATTGCTAATGCAGTCTGTTATTAACAGCAGCTGCCTGCAATTACTGCAGGTTCTAGTCCCACCAGGCCCAAGGTTGACTCAGCCTTCCATCCTTTATAAGGTAGGTAAAATGAGGACCCAGATTGTTGGGGGCAATAAGTTGACTTTGTATATAAATATACAAATAGAATGAAGACTATTGCTAACATAGTGTAAGCCGCCCTGAGTCTTCGGAGAAGGGCGGGATATAAATGCAAATTAAAAAAATAATTTGTAGATAAGGGCTATAGTTGGCATTTTAGTGGCCAAAGGCAATGTTGGAGTAAAGGAAGGAAGGAAAGAAGAAAGGAAGGAAGGAAGGAAGAGAGAAATAAAGAAAAAGAAAAAGGAGGGAGGGAAAGAAAAAAGGAAGAATGAAAAAAGGAAGAAAGAAAAAAAAAAAGAACAAGAGAAGAGCAGGAGAAAGAGAAAGGAGAGAGAAAGAAAAAAGAAGAAAAGGAAAGAAAGGGAATGAAAGGAAGAGAGAAAAAAGGAGAGAGAGAAAGAACAGAAAAACAGGAAAGAAAAACAAGGAAAGGAAAAAGGAGGAAGGAAGGAAGGAAGAAGAGCGGGAATGAAAAAGAAGAGAGAGGAAAAAGGAAAGGAAGACCAGGATGAGAACCGAATTGGGTGTAATTTAATTTATGCTG
This sequence comes from Ahaetulla prasina, assembly GCF_028640845.1. Lineage (NCBI taxonomy): Eukaryota > Metazoa > Chordata > Lepidosauria > Squamata > Colubridae > Ahaetulla > Ahaetulla prasina. The sequence continues at coordinate 371,236,348 of NC_080539.1, read as the reverse complement.
AGAGCTTAATTAAAATGCGACTGATTAAATACAGTTAATTGTTCTTCCCGTGTCTTTGTTAGTTTTAGTCACATTTCTGTTTATAAATTGATGGCAGTTTCGGGAAAGATTGATAATATCCTGTAGCAGTATCGGAGCGGAAACTTCCATACAGCTAGTCCTGGACAAACAACCATTCATTTACCGACCATTTGAAGTTACAACGACGCTGAAAAAGGTGGCTTAAGACCAGTCCTCGTACTTATGACCATCACAGGAGTCCCATGGGATCAAAATTTAGACGCTTGGCAACTGGGAAGTATTTATGACAGTTGCACTATTTTGGGGGGTCACACGATCACCATTTGTAACCTTCCCAGCTGGCTTCCCACAAGCAAAATCAACGGAGGGTTTGCTTAACAACCACAGGATTCAGTTAAGAACTGCAGTGACTCACTTAACGTCCATGGGATAAACGGTAAATTTGGGCACAACTCAGCTAGCAGCCTTCTTGCTCAGCCTCAGACGTTCCGGTGCCAATTTTGATCATAAGTCAAGGACTGCTTGTACTTCCAACGGAAGTTGTTACTACAGCTTTCAACTGCGCTACACAGGGCTGTGTGTTCCATCTCAGTGGCCATTTCCGAGGCAGCAGAAGCACCTTGTAGCATCTGCAACTCTGCGCTACATCTCTGTGTTCCTGAACCTTTTAAAAAAGTGTTTTTTCAACCTTGTTTGCTTGAAGATGGGACTTCAACTCCCAGAATTCTCCAGCCACCTTTCTCAAATTTGGCCCCGTTTAAGACAGGTGGACGTCAACTCCCAGAATTCCCTAGCCTGCTGGTTTGGTTGGGGAATTCTGGGAATTGAAGTAATAATAATAATAATAATAATAACAACAACAACAACAACAACAACAATAATAATAATAATAATATCAGAGTTGGAAGGGACCTTGGAGGTCGTTTAGTCCAACCCCGTGCCCTCCTCTTTTAAAGGGACCAAGTTTGAGAAACACTGTAGCGCAGAGGTCTGCGACCTTAAACACTCAAAGAATAGAATAGAATAGAATAGAATAGAATAGAATAGAATAGAATTTTATTGGCCAAGTGTGATTGGATACACAAGGAATTTGTCTTGGTGCATATGCTCTCAGTGTACATAAAAGAAAAGATACGTTCATCAAGGTACAACATTTACAACACAATTGATGGTCAATATATCAATATAAATCATAAGGATTGCCAGCAACAAGTTATAGTCATACAGTCATAAGTGGAAAGAGATTGGTGATGGGAACTATGGAACGATTAATAGTAGTGCAGATTCAGTAAATAGTCTGACAGTGTTGAGGGAATTATTTGTTTAGCAGAGTGATGGCCTTCGGGGAAAAACTGTTCTTGTGTCTAGTTGTTCTGGTGTGCAGTGCTCTATAGCGTCGTTTTGAGGGTAGGAGTTGAAACAGTTTATGTCCAGGATGCGAGGGATCTGCAAATATTTTCACGGCCCTCTTCTTGATTCGTACAGTATACAGGTCCTCAATGGAAGGCAGGTTGGTAGCAATTATTTTTTCTGCAGTTCTAATTATCCTCTGAAGTCTGTGTTTTTCTTGTTGGGTTGCAGAACCGAACCAGACAGTTATAGAGGTGCAAATGACAGACTCAATAATTCCTCTGTAGAATTGGATCAGCAGCTCCTTGGGCAGTTTGAGCTTACTGAGTTAGAGCCATTTGGACCCAAGAGCCATTTGGACCCGTTTCCCACAGGAAAGAAAACACCGGGAGCCACAAAACCCTTCCTGTGCCTGACATATTTCTTAAGCGGCCACAAAACTAGCATATGCAGTTGAACTAAACGTTCTGTTTTCTTCTGAAACTTTTCTTTTCTTGGGATTTATCCGTGGTTGGCCTACCGGGGGTTTAAAAGCTCAATAAATCGCATGCCGGTGGGTGTCGCACATTGGTGCTTGCGATGCATATTTTGAGTGACAGGGAGCCGCAGCTGAGGGGTAAAAGAGCCGCATGTGGCTCCAGAGCGGCAGGTTGCTGACCCCTGCTGTAGTGGAATGCCGCAATTTTTGCATAAAATGTAGGGTCAGTCTAGATCAGGGTTGTCAAACTCGATTTCATTGAGGGTCGCATCAGGGTTGTGTTTGACCTTGGGGGGCTGGGGTGGGTGGGTGTGGCCAGGGTGGGTGTGTCACCTCGACGTCACTCGTCCCGGGGGTGCCTGTGATGGCCAGAGCGTTTTGTCAGCGAAATTTGGCTCCCGAGATCTGTTTTTGCTGGCAAACCACTGCGGGCCGATCCTTTGCTATTTCTAGGGAAGCCCCGCAGGCCTGATCTAAACACCCCTTGGGCCATATCCGGCCCCTGGGCCTTGAGTTTAACCAGTGGTGGGATTCAAATAATTTAACAACCGGTTCTCTGCGCTAATGACCACCGGGTAGGTATGGCTCAGTGGTCATGTGACCATGTTGGGGTGGCCAACTCAAGGTCACTCACGTCGATGGGTGCTTCACCTTAGCTGTTACAATGTACTAAGGGTTAAGCAGAGAGGCAGTTTCTGTAAGCAGGGCAATAAAGACGAGGCTAGAAATACCACCAGAATGTTTCCTTCCTGCCTTCCTTACAGGATTAGCCCTGTAAAGTGGGAAAAAATAAAATAAGATTTCTTCCGGTTCTCCGAACTGCTTAGAAAGTTAGCAACCGGTTCTCCCGAATAGGTGCGAACTGGCTGAATCCCACCACTGATTTTAACGCCCCCTGGCCTAGCTGGTTTTCAGATTCCTTTAAAACAAACCCCCCACCCCACCCTAATTTTCTTCTGGGAAGTTAATCATATTTAATCAGCCAAATCGTGGTCCTTAGACACCTTTCTTGGATCGTAGCTGTACAAATCTGATCCTACACACACACACACACATATATATTTACCGGCTGTTAAAACCCCACCCCATTCAATCGGCCTTCTGCCCGAGGCAGCGCGCATTTAGAACAAAGTGACAACATTGTACACTTTGATGAATGAAACAACTGCTGGAGCGCTTTAAACATGAATAAAATATGACTCATGCAAATATTACCATATCGGGTGTTGCTTAGATTTGTTATTTTTTTTATTTTTTTATTTTTATTTTTTTTAAAAAAGGGTAAATATTGATCGACGCAAATGTTGGTTTTAATGTTGAATGGGATTCCCGGTCTGTTACACTAATGTGATTAGAGATACGGTTGATTTTCAATTTTTATTTCCAAAATCTTGGTACAAGAATTGACTTGCAGTTTCTGGAGTGAGGGTTCCCCCCCCCGGCAGGAAAGAGTTTTCATTCCTTCCAGGTGAAAAAAATTGCTCAAATATACAGGCCTGCAAAAAATTCAAATCGGTAATCCTCGAATTACAACCGTCCGTTTAGTGACCACTCGAAGTTACGGCAGCACTGAAAAAATTGACTTATGAATGTTTTTCACACTTACAATCGATGCAGCATCCCTGTCAGTGATGGGTTGCAACTGGTTTACCCTGATTTGTGCGAACTGGTAGCAGCAGCAGCGGGAGGCTCCGCCCACACGCCCGGATATCGTCAAATATGCTCTGCGCATTTGCAGAAGTGGGGCGTTTGTGAGCAAACCAATAGCAAAGGTAAGTGAAACCCACCGCTCATCTCCATGTCACATGATCAAAATTGAGGTGCTTGGCAACTGACTTGTATTTATGACGGTTGCAGCGATGGTCGTAGTGTACCCGGCGTCAGGTTGATTCCCTTTTGTGACCTTCTGACGAGTGAATTCAACGAGGAAGCCAGATTGCCTTACACACTGTAAGCCGCCCTGAGTCTTCGGAGAAGGGCGGGATATAAATGTAAATAAATAAATAAAAAGATTGACGTAACAATCGTATTGCTAACTTAAGAATTGTGATTTAGCATTTATCCAGGCCTGCCCCTCCCTTCCTTCTGCTGGTGTCGCCTCTCAGATCTCCAGAAGCGAGGATCCTCCCACCCTGAATTCTCTTCAGCTGGATCTGCTGTCAGTAATTCCAACACGTGGCTGGCTTCCTGCTCACATGCTGTAGGAGTGAAGTTTATCGGGCTTGTCTGTTCACTCCTGACATCCTCTCCGGGCATGGAGCCAGGGCCGGGCGCTGGAGGCATGACAGGCCGTTCATCTTCATTATCAGACTCCGAGTCTGATAACAGGCCCGGGTGGAGACGGGAGGAGTCCGGCTGAGGAGAGGAGGGAGGACGAGGCACAACAGCAACTTTAAGACTTGTGGACTTCAATTTCCAGAATTGCACACCTCCTGCTGGCCAGCTGCTTTTTGGGTCTCTGCTGCGCATGCGAGGGATTGTGCACGCATGCGCAGGGTTGGGGAATGTGGTGTGCCCCCTCACACTGCTAGGCCCAAAACGGGGCACGGAGCTGTCACGCATGTATGCGCGGGGTGGGGGAGCAGGAGGAGGGTTGCGTGTGCATGCACAGGGGGCAGGGTGTGCGGGGAGGGGGCATTGCATTATAGGTGTGGGGGCACGCACACGCTTTCGGCACCCGAGCAATAAAAGGTTATCTATCACTGACTTAGACCACCCAATTTTTCAACCGGTCCTTGCCTGCCTTCCCATTCTCCTTCGAAAAATGAGTAAACATTGTGCCAAAGTACCCAAATCCATCACTCTGCGCCTGTTTTTTGTCATTCGCACACCTCTTTGCAATCATTCGCTCCATTTTGCCTCCATTTCAACATAAACTCTCTTGTGTTTTTGAGATATTAATTTCCTGCGCCGGCTCTCTTAATGCATTCATCTAATCTGTCTCATATTCGTAGCAAATTGTGCAGGTTCTTCTTCACCGACGGCCACGTCGTCCGTCGATGTGCAAAAATGCACATCTATCCACGCCGCAGCCCAAGGCGCTCTTAATTCCGTTGCAAACATAACTTAACCCGTTTCCCCATCAACATATTTAAACCAGCCGGAAAACCTCACATATCTTCATCTTTAGTCCTGGTGCGACGTTAAGCCATTTCCTAAGCATTGCATTTATTCCCGCACGGACTTAATTGCTGTCCTATATATCTCTCTCTTATTGCATTCAGCAACCGCCCTCCAATTCGGTGTTGCGCAGAAAATTTCATAACTCAACTCTGCTCGTTTTGTCCTAGGCTTTGTCTAAATTAACCCGCCATCAACTTCCTTTTATTCATACATTTCTCAATGAGCTGCTGAGTGGATAATAAATAAATAAATCTGGTCTGTTTGTCCCTTCTTTGCCTGGCGGTTAGCCACCCTGCCTGCGCATTCCAAATTTTGCGAAGGCTCAACTCTTAGATCCTTTTTGGACTATGTTTTGGTCACCACATTATAAAAAAAAAAAAGATGTTGAGACTCTGGAAAGTGTGTGGAGAAGAACAACGAAGATGATTAGCGGGCTGGAGCAGAGCTGGTCTTCAGCCAGTTCAGAGCGGTTCGCCCGAACCGGTAGTGGAAATCGCGGGTGGGCCTACCCTGGCTTTATGCCATCCTATTTAGTCATGTTTGTGAGGCCGGGCACATGCGTGGAAGGCGCGCACGTCTTTGCTGGCTGAGGAACTCTGGGAGTTGAAGTCCACAAGTCTTACAAGAGCCAAGTTTGCAGATCCCTGCCTTAGAGCCATGATGGCGAACCTATGTCAGCTCCACCGCATATATGTGCGCATCTCCTGCCAGCCAGCAGCTTTTGGGGTCTCTGCCGTGCATGCGGGAGACACACACGCATGCGCGGGGGGTTGTACACGCATGCGCGGGGTGGGAGTATGTGATGTGCCCCCTCATGCACCATTTTTGGTCCCAGGAGGCTTCTGTTTTGTCCCCCTCACCTCCATTCGAGCGATGGCTTAATTAGTCGGCACTATCAGCTCTGGCAGCAAACTGGCGAGCATCTGCCAAGTGTCTCTGTTATCTCCCTTGATGCTGATGAGTCACCCAGAAACAAACAGTACTTCAGCTCTTAGTTAAGCAGTTGATTTTGCCTGCTACGAAGAGGCATAGCAGCCCTCGCTGGTTTTATATCCTGTGGGGTGTATGGCTCCATGACTCAGCACTTCCTAGGCCTGCCCCACCCCTGCTACTGTTGTTCCCGCCTCTCCTGCCTACGAAACCTAGGGTCCAGCCAGACCTGATTGCCATCAGCTGGGTCTGGAGGCGTGGCCTGGGGAGGGAGAAGAGTCAGGGGACGGAGGCCGCCTTATCACCTCCACCTGGCCTGCCTCTGACTCCTGGAGCTGAGCCAGGGAAGCCGGTGCTCCCGAGGTAAGTCCTGATGGCCCTTCCCCCTCACATTCCCAGTCACTTTCTGGCAGGGGCCCGGCTCGGGGGAGCGCAGACACAACAGCTTCAGGGATGCCTGCTAGGCCCAAAAGGGGTCACGGAGGGGTCACACATGTATGCGCGGAGGTGGGCCAGCCTGGGGGGAGTGCGCATGCACGCACAGGGGGTGGGGTGTGTGTGTGTGGCATTGCATTATGGGTGTGGGGGCGCGCACAGGCTTTCGGCACCCGAGGAATCAAAGGTTAGCCGTCACTGCCTTAGACAATAACATTTACGGCATTGTTTAAATTTTATTCTTTGGCCAGCTGCTCTGGCTTTCCCGGATACCTTTCTATATGGTTTTTTTTTTTTTTCAGCATTTCCCTCACTTCAGTTTCCCTCCAGATCATTTCACTGCTTTTTTATTTTTAATTCCCATTCACTTCCCCGGAGGCCCCGGAGTTTATTTATTGGTGTATTTATTGATTGTGCCGGGATTTTTCTACTGCCCACTCAAAAGGCCGTGATAAAGCAGGAGGCATAAATCAAAGGAACATCACCAGCCTTTCGAATCTTTTCAAACCTCTCGAAAAATCCACATCAAAAATAGCAATAATAAAGCAAGAGCTCCGTCGCCACCAATTTAGGTCTCGCTTGAGAATTCGAGAAGGGGCTCGGCGTCTTCTAAGGTGGCTGGAGAGAGCAATACACGTACGACACTTATAACGCTCAGCGGGGCCTTCAGGGTTTCTCCAACCTTGGCAATTTTAAGATGGCGGGATATCAACTGCCAGAATTCCCGAGCCAGCGGTTGTGACTTCAATTCCCAGAATTGTCAAGCCACCATTTGTGGTCTTCCAACTCCCAGAATTTCCCAGGCAGCAGTTTTGGACCACAACTCCCAGAATTCCCCAGGAAGCAATTTTGGACTTCAACTCCCAGAATTCCCCAGGAAGCAGTTTTGGACTTCAACTCCCAGAATTCCCCAGGAAGCAGTTTTGGACTGCAACTCCCAGAATTCCCCAGGAAGCAGTTTTAGACTGCAACTCCCAGAATTCCCCAGGAAGCAGTTTTAGACTGCAACTCCCAGAATTTCCCAGGAAGCAATTTTGGACTTCAACTCCCAGAATTCCCCAGGAAGCAATTTTGGACTTCAACTCCCAGAATTTCCCAGGAATCAATTTTGGACTTCAACTCCCAGAATTCCCCAGGAAGCAGTTTTGGACTTCAATTCCCAGAATTCCCCAGGAAGCAGTTTTAGACTGCAACTCCCAGAATTCCCCAGGAAGCAATTTTAGACTGCAACTCCCAGAATTCCCCAGGAAGCACTTTTGGACTTCAACTCCCAGAATTCCCCAGGAAGCAATTTTAGATTGCAACTCCCAGAATTCCCCAGGAAGCACTTTTGGACTTCAACTCCCAGAATTCCCCAGGAAGCAGTTTTAGACTGCAACTCCCAGAATTCCCCAGGAAGCAGTTTTGGACTTCAACTCCCAGAATTCCCCAGGAAGCAGTTTTGGACTTCAACTCCCAGAATTCCCCAGGAAGCAGTTTTAGACTGCAACTCCCAGAATTCCCCAGGAAGCAGTTTTGGACTTCAACTCCCAGAATTCCCCAGGAAGCAGTTTTAGACTGCAACTCCCAGAATTCCCCAGGAAGCAGTTTTAGACTGCAACTCCCAGAATTTCCCAGGAATCAGTTTTGGACTTCAACTCCCAGAATTCCCCAGGAAGCAGTTTTAGACTGCAACTCCCAGAATTCCCCAGGAAGCAGTTTTGGACTTCAACTCCCAGAATTCCCCAGGAAGCAACACCCCCAACGAAAGAAGACTCCAAGGCTTGAAGTTCCTCAACGTTCCCATTTTATTAGAGATGTCATATTGAATCTAAAATCTTCCAGGTTTTCCCCACTCAAGTCAAAGTTCCTGCCCAACACCCAAAGGTCCATCACATGGTTCAATCAAAGCATTATCCCAACTGGAGATGCCTCCCAGTCACGCCCCTCCAGGTGCAGGGCAGGATGTCCTTGACTCTCAGAGAAAAGAATGTTATTATGGCTAGATATCTTCCCAACTCCATAGAATCCCTCCTTCCAGTTTTCCACAGCACTAAATGTGGCAGCCCTGAAGATCCAAATAAAAAGATGGCCTCCAGGACTGACAAACTGTGAACTTCAACTCCCAGAATCCCCCAGCCAGCAGTTTTGGACTTCAACTCCCAGAATTCCCCACCCATCATTTGTGAACTTCAACTCCCAGAATTCTCCAGGAAGCGGTTGTGGATTTCAGCTCCCAGAATTGCCCAGCCAGCAGTTTTGGACTTCAACTCCCAGAATTCTCCAGCCAGCATTTGTGGACTTCAACTCCCAGAATTCTCCGGGAAGCGGTTGTGGACTTCAACTCCCAGAATTCCCCAGCCAGCAATTGTGGACATCAACTCCCAGAATTCTCCAGGCTTGCTTAAAATGAGAAATATTGAGAAATGTGGTTCCAAATGACCTTACAGTTCATTAGGGATAAAACAATTTCCACCATTTCTTAAAATGTCATCTGAGGATCCCTGGAACTGTCCCAACACTTTTGCAGCGGTCCAGAACGTCCAAAATATTTGCCAGATATTTGAAAGTACTTGCAAAAATCTAAACAGCTGTCCTCCTTTTCCCTGTTTTTTTCTTCATTTGTTAAAAATAGTTTTTTTTTAAAAAAAAAGAGAGGAATATCATACCGATACTGATGTTAATATCAAATGGGTTGAATGCTGGTTTTTTTAAATATGATTTTATGAATAAGTATTTGTAGAATGCATTTATTTTACTTTACCCTGCAAATACAGCTAGTCCTCTACTTACGACCGTCGCTTAACCACCGTATGAAGTTAAGGCGCTCACCTTCCACCCAAAGCTACTTATGAGCCGGTTCTGGAGTTCTGATGGCTGCGCACACACACACACACACAAAAACACACACAGTCACACGATCGCTTGTCAGGCGCTCGGCAATCGGCTCACCGTTACGTCCCATGGCAACATGCCACGGTCATGTGACTGTGATCTATGACTTTTTGCTGTCTGTTTTTGCCTTTTTAATCCACTTTCTGGCAAAATGGACGATAGGAATAGAGGTAGTCCTCGACTTACAACCGTTCATTTAGTGACCGTTCAAAGTTACAGTGGCAGTGAAAAGAGTGACTTGTGACCGTTTTTCCACACGACCTTTGCAGCATCCTCACGATCGCCTGATCAAAATCCAGACCCTTCATATTTATGACCGTTGCCATGTCCCGAGATCACGGGGTCCCATATTACGACCTTCTGACAAGCAAAGTCAATGGGGAAGCCAGATTCATTTAATATTACTAACTTATTAGAAGTTATCTGCAGTGTTTCATTTAACAGCAAGAAAGGTCATAAAATGGGGACAAAAGTCACTTAAGTGTCTCACTTAACAACAGACATTTCGGTCGTAAGTCAGGGACTTCTTGTCTATTGAGTCATGACTGCGATGTTTGTTTAATTACCGTTGTGTTCATTTTATGACCATGGTGTTTGCTTAAGGACCACCACAAAAACAGTCATAATATCATGCCCACGCACATGGGGGCCTCTATATATGACCCTCCTGGCTAATGACGGAAATTCTAGACTCTGTTAGGGTCGTATGTCGAGAACTACCTCCAAAATCTCTGTAAATTTTAAATGTGGGTGAGAAAGTGTAGAAAGATAGCACCCAACCCTCTCCTAGAAGACTGAAAAATTTTGAGAAATATTAAAAAGGAAGTTTATTATATATCTATAATATATATACCGTATATATATATATATACAGTTTTCAGCATGTTTTTGTGCTGAAAACGTCCTCGGTTTATACTCGAGTATATACGGTTTACTCAGTTTTTTTTCTTCTTTTTTTCACATTATACCGGATGGTGCAAACTTGGCGGGCTTTTGCATTAGCGCGGGGAAGCCCTGCCGGTGCAGTGAGAGGGCGGGGCGGGGGAGCCGCCAGCCTTCTCGGCTGAGGGAGGGAGGCTTTCCCTGACCCGTAGCTGCCTCATTTCCCTCCCTCGGCTTATACTCGAGTCCCCAGTTTACCCCAGTTTTTTGGGGTAAAATTGGGGACCTCGGCTTATACTCGGATCGGCTTATATTCGAGTATATACGGTATTTGAATTTATATCCTGCCCTTCTCCAAAGACTCAGGGCGGCTTACATTGTGTTAAGCAATAGTCTTCATCCATTTGTATATTATATACAAAGTCAACTTATTGCCCCCAACAATCTGGGTCCTCATTTTACCTACCTTATAAAGGATGGAAGGCTGAGTCAACCTTGGGCCTGGTGGGACTTGAACTGGATGAGAAATGAGAAACACGCTCTTGGAAGGCAGCCCCCACCTTTCTTAATAGCCCTCAGCAGATGTCAGCACTTAAGTGATAAAGAGAAAGCTAGCTCTATTCATAAGCAAATTCCCTGCAGCAAGGTCTGAACAAAGGTAGGAGTAGCCTTCAGCCACAATAGGAATTGCCCAAAAAATCCCTTTCATTGCATCAGCCCAAACTTCAACCAAAGGTAGCTCATACAAACATGACCCCCTACATGGCTCCATGGGAGTCTGACAACAGCCAATAGAATACATCTTTTTGCACAGGAACAGGAAGTTCAAGTGCAAAGACCAAGAGAAGTTATTAATACCACCCCCCACTCAACTCCATGTGGTCAGCTGCCCAGGTCCATCCATGTAGTTCTGCTTCCTCATTAAACCCTCTTTCCAATCAGCCTCCAGGTTTCCAGTGTTTTTCTCCCGGCTTGGAATTGAACCGGATTGGATATTTCTTCCAACAGAAGATTCCGAAAAATAAAAGTTTAAGAAATACTGCAACCTGTGAGCCAGAGGTGGCATTCAGCCGGTTTGCACCGGTTCGTGCGAACCGTTGGTGGAAATTTGGCCAAGGTCGCCAAACCGGTAGCAATGGCTGGCCGGCTGCACCCCTGAACCATTCCCCTGCTTGCCGCTTGCTCACCCCGCTCGCCATGTTCACTGCCACCATGTTCTTTGCGCATGCGCATCCCATTGCCTTGCAAGTCCAATGGGATGCCCATGCGTGAAGGACATGGCGACGGCAGCAGCTTTTTCCGCGACCTCTGGTAATTTTTGGCGGCTTCTTTGAAAAGCCGCTTTCCAGCAGCGGTGGCTGGCTGGGGGCTGCCGAAAACTCCGGTCAGCTTGCCTTCCAGACTCTGGACCAGCTGCCATGGAAGGTAATCAGCCCGAAGAAAGAGATGGTGGGAGGGGAGGAAGCAGGGCTAGGGCCGGGACTGCTAAAGGAGTGGAAATGAGGGTGACTGGCAAAGGGAGGGCGGGGGTAGATATGTGGAAATTCCCAAAAATTTCCCACATTTTCTTGTAGGCGTGGCTAGGGAGGTCATGTGACTGAGTGGGGGTGGGCATGAGTGATGTCAAGTTGGCCATGCCCACTCAGTTACATGCTCCCTACCTAGCCATGCCCACCGAACCAGTAGCGAACATTTTTGAAACCCACTACTGCTGCGAGCTGTGTAGATAATCAGCGGCGCTTTAAATTGGGCCTGGGATTGGAACTGGTGTGGCAACCACATGCTAAATACTATTTTACAACAGCGAGTTCCGCCTGCAACTAGTTTGGCAGCTGCATTTTCCACAGCCGTACCTCTCAAATCATCTTCAAGGGCAGCCCCGTAGGAGCACCCGCTGCAGTAGTCCAACCACATGGGGATAAAAGTTTGAGTCACGGCCAGCGGGTGTTCTGGGTTTAGTTTGGATTATATCTTATAATAATAAGATATAATAATTGGGCCTCTGTGGCTCAGGCTGCTAATGCAGCCTGTTATTAACAGCAGCAGCCTGCAATTACTGCAGGTTCAAGTCCCACCAGGCCCAAGGTTGACTCAGCCTTCCATCCTTTATAAGGTAGGTAAAATGAGGACCCAGATTGTTGGGGGCAATAAGTTGACTTTGTATATAAATATACAAATAGAATGAAGACTATTGCTAACATAGTGCAAGCCGCCCTGAGTCTTCGGAGAAGGGCGGGATATAAATGTAAATAAATAAATAAATAAATAATATATTTAAAAATCTTTTATTTTATTATATAGCCTTTGCATGCTGGCTATGTTAAAGGAACAATTTGGCCTCTTCTCAGTCGCTTTTACAATAGTCTTTTTTAAATTATTGTTATTATTCCCAGCAAATTAAATTTCTGTCTCATCCTCATTTTGTTTTAATCGTGATTTTCTCAGCCTGTCTCTTTCGTAACTCTGCAGTGTTTCTTTTTCCCTTGCGTCCTCCTTTTTCAGACCGATTCTATTACTATTAGTATTTTTTGTCTTATCCATAGACACTTTCGCTTCATCGTTCGGGCAAGCGCCTTGTTTTATCTATCTCGTTAGCAAAAAATTTGTGGCGCTTCGTAACATAAAATTCACTTTGCTGTGTTTCAGTCAGATCCGTATCCTTTTTTTCCTTTCATCCTTCTGTTCGTTTCTTCTGTTGGGAACTTAATCACCTTCTAAATGCTTTCTTACACAGGAATTCACTCTCATTTCTTTCCTTTCCTTTTAATTATATTTCCCCCAAGTTTTTCATCATATGCAGGGAAATTTGTCACCCGTTTAGATTCGTTCCTTTGTTACTGTATGAATGAATTTACCGATGTTCAAAACCGTATATTTAAAACCGGCGTTTTTCTAAGCAGATGCTTCGTTCAGTTATTGTCATTGCTTCCCATATCTCTGAATGGCTTTTTCTGTTTGCTTCTTCTGTTCAGGTAGTCCTCAATTTACAACCATCCATTTACCGTTATTCACGTTTATGACCGTTGCAGCATCCTCATGATCATGTGATCAAAATTCAGATGTTTGGGGTCTGGCTCATATTTATGATGGTTGCAATATTCCAAGGTTATGTGATTGCTTTTTGTGCTCTGACAAACAAAATCAGGATTCCTTCCTCCTTCCTTCCCTCCCTTTCCTTCCTTCCTTGCTTCCCTCCTTCCTTCCTTCCTCTCTCTCCCTTCCTCTTTCCTCCCTCCCTTCCTCCCTCCTTCCTTGCTTCATTGCCCTTCCTTCCTTCCTTCCTTCCTTCCTTCCTTCCTTCCTTCCTTCCTTCCTTCCTTCCTTCCTTCCTTCCTTCCTTCCTTCCTTCCTCCCCTACCTACCTACCATTCACTTCTTTCCTTCCTTCTTTCCACTTTCCCTCCCCTCCCTCTCCTCCCCTCCCCCTCTCTTCCTTTTCATTGATTGATTCATGTATTCATTCATGCGGCTTACCATTTGCTCTACCTACCCCTGCGTGCATCTTAGCCTGTTCATTCAGAATTAAACATACTTTCACTTCCCTGCCCAGCTGCATCAAATCCAATCCATCGTATTAGACCCCTTCATTCAGATCTATTGCATACTTCTGTTTTCCTTCTTTCCTTTCCTTTCCTTCCTTCCTTCCTTCCTTCCTCCCTCCCTCCCTCCCCTCCTTCCTCCCTTCTCTTCCTTTCCTTTCCTTTCCTTCCTTCCTATCCCATCCCATCCCATTCCTTCCTTCCTCCTCCCATTCCTCTACTTCTCCCTTCTCTTTCCTTTCCTTCCCTTCCCTTCCCTTCCCTTCCCATTTCTCTACTGCTCCCTTCTCTTTCCTTTCCTTTCCTTTCCTTTCCTTTCCTTTCCTTTCCTTTCCTTTCCTTCCCTTTCCTTTCCTTCCTTCCTTCCTTCCTTCCTTCCTCCCTCCCTCCCATTCCTCCCTTCTCTTTCCTTTCCTTTCCTTTCCTTTCCTTGCCCTTCCTTTCATCCCTCCATCCCTTCCTTCTTTCTTCCTTTCCTTTCCTTTCCTTCCCTTCCCATCCCATCCCATCCCATCCCTTCCCTTCCCTCCCCTCCCCTCCCCTCCCATTCCTCTACTTCTCCCTTCTCTTTCTTTTCTTTTTCCTTTTCTTTCCTTCCCTTCCCTTCCCTTCCCTTCCCTTCCCTTCCCTTCCCTTCCCTTCATTTATTATTCTCTCCTCTTTCCCATTCAACCTGCAAGATATAATCTTCCATCTGGAGGGTAATTGTCAGGTTGGCCAAGGGATATTAACCTCTGCCACCCATCGTGATTTTCGTTAATTCAGTTTTTTTCTGTAATATCTTTTAATAAAAGGAAAAAGAAGGACACAGAGACTGGGCTTTTTAACATTTTTTTAGGCATGGAACCTCTTCATTAGATTTTGGTCAGCTATGCAGTGTCTGTTGAGGTGGGCGGCTACAATAAATTTCAGGAAGTAAATGCGGCATTTTAATTTTTTTTTAAAAAAATGCCACCGTCCCTGATCAAGAGGAGGCAGCTTCCAAAGGACAAAATGCTAGAAGGGAGTGTAGTGTATTGTTTATTTTATAATTATAATTTTTTATTATGAATTTTAAATGGGGTTTTAGTTTTTCTATACATTTTAAATTTTTAGGCTAATTATAATAAGCTTTTTAATTTTGTATTTTATACTGTATATTGTCTTGTTTGTTTTTTATTCTGCCTGTACACCGCCCTGAGTCCTTCGGGAGAAGGGCAGAATAAAAATCAAATAAATAAATAAATAAATAAATAAATAAATTGTTTACTCAAACATTAATGAGCAACCTCATCAAAGAATCACCAAGAATGCTCCCACTGTCATGGCCAGCCACTAAGCATATAAGTAGAGAGCAAAACCCCACTCCCTTCTAGCACTGATGATGTTACCTAGTTGGGTCATGAAACGTCTGCAAGAAAAGAACCAAGTTCAGAGAACACCAAGGACCCAATCCCCCTCCCCTCCCCTCTCCTCCTCCTCCTGCTTGCCACAAATCCCACTCCCTTCCAGCCCGGATGATGTTACCCAGTTGGGCCCTCAAACGTCGTGTTGTGCCTCGCTCGCTCCCCGCAGCCAGGCCCCTCTTATCTCCTGCCGGACGCTGATAGTACAGGAGAATGTCCTGGCATGCCTCCAGCCCCCAGCCTTGGCACCATGCCCGGACAGGCCGAGCAAGACGAATGGCCTGACGTGCCTCCAGCCCCCAGTCCTGGCACCATGCCAAGACAAACGGAGCAACTAGACCCCTCCCCCACAGCATCTGAGCCTGAAGAATGTGAAGCCAGTCATGAGCTAAGATTACCAACAGCTGGAGGCTGGAGAGATCCTCGCTTCCGGAGAATAGAGAGGCGACGTCAGCAAAAGGAAGGGAGGGACAGGCCTGGAGAAGTGCTGAGCCACAGCACTTATCCAGGCCACACTTATCATGGAGCCAGACCCCATGGCCTATATAAAGGATCTGCTTTCTGGCATTCTCTGAGTCAGGCAAAGTCTAACTTGCCACTGAAGTCACATCCTGGTCTCCTGCCTGCCCTGAGGACTCTGATAGGACTTTGGCAAAGCTGCAGAGGCTTCGCAGCCACGCTTGATACGGACTTCCCCGACCCGGCCGTCAGAGGAGGAGTGAGACACGACATGTCTGCAAGAAAACCTTCAAGCTCAGAGAGCACCAAGGACCTCACACACCTTAAAAACAAAACAAAACCTCTGTTTCTAGAAAACAAGTCTTTTTGCAATCCTTAGCATTTCCTTCTCGGTTTAATACGGGTGACCGAAATGCCATCTTTTGCCCTCTACACAAACCCTCATCTATGTCATCAATAGATTTTGTAATTCAATTCTTTCCTTTCTCTGGTTTAATCCTGTCCTTCCTCCCATCAATGGCTCCGGTATATAACAGCCATCTAACCTGTTCTGGGTCACAGCCCGGCCAGCTCCTGTTAACCTATTTCAGGCCTCGTCACACGCAGCGTTGGTGCATTTGGGTCTCCAATTATATCCCCAAACATCGGCCATCGATGGCCAGGTCAAAGTTATTTTTGGAAGAGAAAGTAGCAGCTACTTTGCAGGTCATTTCTTTTTTTTTTAAAAAAATGCATGTTTAAAGCAAAATCAATACAGGTGTACAAATTCCTACTGGATCAATATCTTGTTTAGTCATTCCAGGATTAAATTCTCGCAGCGACCAACGGATGCAATCAAGACTTCTCAAAAAGAGCCCCGAGGTTTAGATGGCTATTTTAATTTACGGATGGCCCCCTCGACTTACAACCATTCATTTAGTGACCGAAGTTACAAACGGCCACTGAAAACAGTGACTTACGACCGTTTCCACCACCCCCACTCTTATGACTGTTACAAGATGAAATCAGATGAGGCTCGCTTAACGACCGCTTAGCGAGAGAAAAATTCAGCTCGTAAATCGAGGAGCTTCTGTGTGAGAAAGCAGGGGAAGAAACCGCAGAGGTCTTAGGGAGAAAAGGTAAAGATAAAAGTTCCCCTCCCACATACGTGCTAGTCGTTCCCGACTCTAGGGGGCGGTGCTCATCTCCGTTTCAAAGCCGAAGAGCCAGCGCTGTCCAAAGACGTCTCCGTGGTCATGTGGCCGGCATGACTCAACACCAAAGGCGCACGGAACGTTGTTCCCTTCCTACCAAAGGTGGTCCCTATTTTCCTATTTGCATTTTTTTATGTGCTTTCGAACTGCTAGGTTGGCAGAAGCTGGAGCAAGTCACGGGAGCTCACCCCGTTACGCGGCACTAGGGATTCGAACCGCTGAGTTGCCGACCTTTCGATCGACAAGCTCAACGTCTTAGCCACTGAGGCATCGCGTCCCTCTTTAGGGAGAAAATCCCCTTGGATATTTTGCAACCTGCCTGTCCCCATTGGGTGCCCTCCAAAATGATGTGGGACTACCGTTCCCATCATCCTTAGCCAGCACGAAGCGAAAGGCAGCAAGTCGGGGAAGACGGGTGCCTGGTGTTGGAAAGGAAGCTGCTGCATTTGGGTGCAGGAGTGCGTTAAATATAAAAATTAGAATTGGACTGTAGCACCAGAGTGATCCCTGCACAGTTGTAAGATCGATGGCTCCATTCTATCCCTTGGCCAGCTTGCTTAATTTAATAGAGGTCGTAATTTATGTATGGCCTCCAATCCAGACAGCTCCAACGGAAGAACAGAATGACAGACTTGGAAGGGACCTTGGAGGTCTTCTAGTCCAACCCCCTGCTCAGGCAGGAGACCCTATATCAGTGATGGCGAACCTTTTTGGGCACCGAGTGCTGAAAAGGTCACGTGGAAACGTCGCACGCACATGCTCGTCGGGACTGCGCTCCAGAAAAGTCGAATGTCTGGGTTCTAGCACGCCTGCCAATGATCAGCTGGCTGGTGTGCATGCACGGGCCAGTTTTCGGCACTGCCATGTGCAAAGGGATCTGTTATGACTCGTCCTCCCTCCTCTCCTCAGCCGGGCCCCTCCCGTCTCCAACCGAGCCTTTTATCAGACTCCGAGTCTGATAATGAAGATGAACGGCCTGTCATGCCTCCAGCCCCCGGCCTTGACCCCATGCCCGGAGAGGATTCCAGGAGTGAAAGGACAAGCCCGATAAACCTCACTCATACAGCGTGTGTTCCTTTGGCTCAGCCTTCAGAGGAAGCCAGCCAGGTGGTGGAATTACTGACAGCAGATCCCGCTGAAGACAGTTTTGTGTGGGTGGACCCTCGCTTCCGGAGATCTGAGAGGCAACGCCAGCAGAAGGAGGGGTGGGGCAGGCCTGGATAAATGCTAAGTCATGGAGCCACACCCCACAGCCTATTTATTTATTTATTTATTTATTTATTTATTTATTTATTTATTTATTTATTTATTTATTTATTTATTTATTTATTTATTTATTGTTTCAATTTCTATACCGTCCTTCTCCCAAAGGACTCAGGGCGGTTTACAGCCAAAGTAAAGACAGTTAGTACAATATAAAGGACCTGCTTTTGGCATTCCAACCTTGAGTCAAGCAAAGTCTCATCTAGTTTGCTGATACCGGACTCTATCGCTGAAGTCACAACTTGGACTCCTGCCTGCCCTGATAAACCTCGAAGGAACTTGGCAAGCTGCAAAGGCTTCGTTGACAAGTTTGTTACGGACTTCCTTGACTCGTTCGTCGGAGTGGGAGTGGGAGTGGGACATGACAGGATCACACTCTGGAAAAGCCAAACTTCTGGGTTCTGGCGTGCATGCGCACCCGACAAGCAGCTGGCCAGCATGAATGCGCACACCGGTTTTTGGCACTGCCGCTTGCGCGAAGGACAGCTGATCATTGTATGCGCATGTGCGCCAGAAACCCGAGAGACAAACAGGCAAGGCCGCGCATGCCTGCCGACATGGCTTTGTGTGCCACTTTGAGCACACGTGCCATAGGTTCACCATCACGGCCCTATACCAGTCCAGTCTCTTCTTGAAAACCTCCAGTGATGAAGCATCCACAATTTCTGGTGGCAAACTGTTCCGCTGGTTAATTGTCCTCACTGTTTGGAAGTTTCTCCAGGTTGCTTTGCTCCTTGATTAGTTTCTACCAGTTGCTTCTTGTTCTGCCTTCAGGGGCTTTGGAGAATAGCTTGACTTCCTCTTCTTTGTGGCAACCCCCAAATATTGGAAGACTGCTATCAGGTCCCCCCACCCCAGTCCTTCTTTTCTTTAGACTGGCCATTTCCAATTCAGTGGTAGGTTGCCCCTCGTTCTATTCGGTTCTTGAGAACCGGTAATAAAGATGGCGGGAGGCTCTGCCCACCTACCCTGACGTCATATTTGGCGATCTGCGCATACTCAGAGTTTGCGCGCTCCCATTGCGAACCACAGCTGTCTGCAAGGAATATAAATCCTTCCATTACCCCGCCATCCAGTCAGAGCTGAAGAAGCTTCTTGGAGGAGAAGCGAAATGTCTTCAAAGGAAAACCAGAAAGACCAGTTCCTGAATGAAGTCTTACCTTCTGCATCTTGCCTTCTTATGCAAAAGAGGTGCGGATTTTTGCCGTTCCCTGGGATTTTGACACAGGCGCTGGCACGTACCATCGTCCCCCACCCAATACATTACGGAGGGCAGTTGAAATAATTGCATTTATTTTTCCTTGTTCAATTCAATTTCTGCACTGCCTGACTCCTAATGATTCTGGGCCGCGGCCAGGAAAATGGGAGAACTATAAAAAATGATGCAGCGATAAAAGAAAAAATACCCAGATGGCAGAAAACCAGGTGACAACCAGCGGTGGGATTCAAACGATTGAACAACCGGTTCTCTGCCCTGATGACCGGCTGGGTGGGCATGGCCATGGTGGGTGTGGCTAGGGGATTGACAGGCAGCACTTGGCCTTCTGCACCCCCCCGGAAGCGAAAATGGGCTTCAGGGAGGATGTGCCGCCTTCCCAGCCCCCATTTTGGGCCTTGGAGACCTTCCTGCACTTACCTGGAAGCCAAAATGAGGCACGTGGGGACTCCTGGAAGGGAGGGAGGGGCGGGGCCAGCCATCAATTTAACTACCGGTTTGCCTGAACTGGCCGGAGCCGGCTGAATCCCGCCACTGGTGATAACCAACAGGCATTTGCTCCCAGAAAGGAGCTATAGAGGTAATCCTCGAGTTATGACACAAATAGGCGTAGAATTTGCATTGGTAAGTGAGGCGGTTGTTAAGTGAGTTGAAGCTGATTTTACGACCTTTTTTTGCCAGGGTTGTTAAGCGAATCATCTCTGTTGTTAAACGAATCACTCCGTTGTTAGGCAAAGCCAGCTTCCCTTATTGACTTTCTTTGTCAGAAGCCAGCTGGGTTGGTCGTAAAGGGAGATCACGTGGCCCCCAGGACACTGCAACCGTCATAATTACATGCCAGTTGCCATGAATTTTGATGACGTGTGTTGTGACTCGTCCTCCCTCCTCTCCTCAGCCGGGCCCCTCCCGTCTCCACCCAGGCCTGTTATCAGACTCTGAGTCTGATAATGAAGATGAACAGCCTGTCATGCCTCCAGCCACCGGCCCTGGCCCCATGCCCAGAGAGGATTCAAGGAGTGAACAAACAAGCCCGATAAACCTCACTCGTACAGCATGTGTTCCTTTGGCTCAGCTGTCAGAGGAAGCCAGCCAGGTGCTGGAATTACTGACAGCAAATCCAGCTGAAGACAATTCAGTGTGGGAGGACCCTCGCTTCTGGAGATCTGAGAGGCGACGCCAGCAGAAGGAGGGGTGGGGCAGGCCTGGATAAATGCTGAGTCATGGAGCCACACCCCACAGTCTATATAAAGGACCTGCTTTTGGCATTCCAACCTTGAGTCAAGCAAAGTCTTATCTAGTTGGCTGATATCGGACCCTATCGCTGAAGTCACAACTTGGACTCCTGCCTGCCCTGAGAAACCTCGAAGGAACTTGGTAAGCTGCAGAGGCTTCGTTGCCAAGTTTGTCACGGACTTCCTTGACCCGGTCATCGGAGGGGGAGGGGGACACGACAACGTGACTTGAGATTGCTATGCCAAATGGTTGTTAAAGCGAGCCACACTTGATCTTACAAGTAGATTTTACTATCTTTTTGGCCACTGCTGTTAAGTGAATCATATGGTCATTAAGTGAATCCAGGTTCCCGCACTGACTTTGCTTGTCAGAAGCCAGCTGAGAAGGTTGCAAATGTCTGGAAAGCTTGTAAATACATACCGGTTGCCAACCTCCCAAATATTATCACGTGACCACGGGGATGCTGCAACGGTCGTAAGTGTGAGGATCGGTCAGAAGTCACTTTTGTCAGTGCTGCTGTAAGTGCGAACAGTCACTAAACAAACGGTTGTAAGTTGAGGGCTACTTCTAGTCATCTCAGCCAAAGGGTAGATACTGTGATCGTCAATCCTGCGAGGTAGTCCATACAACAAGTAGCCGGCTTCACTTAACGACCGCATGATTTGCTTAACAACTACAGCGATTTGCTGAACAATACAGGCTGTCTTTAACTTACAACAGTTCATTTAGTGACCGCTCAAAGTTACAGCAACCCCGTGGTCGGGTGATCAAAATTCAGACGATTGGCGACTGGTTCATACTTACGACCGTCGCTCTGTCCCCGAGTTGTGTGATTCCCCTTTTGCGACTTTCTGACCAGCAAAGTCAATGGGCGAAGCCGGATTCACTTAACAACCGGGTTACTCACTTATCCACGGCCGTGATTCACTTAACAACGGTGGCAAGGAAGGTCGAAACTTTAGGCTCGCTTGTGGTCGTAAGTCGAGGACTACCCGTAGTTGGAAAAATCGGGCGCGACTTGCTTAAGAACTGTCTTGCTTAGCAACAGAAATTCAGGTCCCAATTATGGTCGTAAGTGGAGGATTACTTGCATTGAACTAGAGCAGGGGTCTCCAACCTGGGCAACTTTAAGACTTGTGGACTTCAACTCCCAGAGTTCCTCAGCCAGCAAAGCTGGCTGAGGGACTCTGGGAGTTGAAGTCCACAAGTCTTAAAGTTGTCCAGGTTGGAGACTCCTGAACTAGAGAAAGATTAAGGAGTCCTTTTCTGAAATACTATTTATTTTTGCTTTCTTGCTTTAGCTATTACGCTGAGTTTCATAGCTCTGTGCCCAAAACTTGAGATCTATTCTGTTTTCCTTTAAATATTTAAACTAAAATCTGTAACGTGCATGTTCGCTCTTCCATTTCTAATGGGCCATGCTGATTTTGCAAATAGTTTCACTTAATGTACTTCGTTCCAATATTTGCCTTTTGGTCCAGTCTTATCTTTAATATGTTTGTTTCTTTTTTTAAAAAAAAAAGAAAGAAAAAAGAAAGAAACGATAAATTGGGCGGCAAACTTCCGAGATCTGCAAATTTTGATTAATTGTGTTGGTTTTTAAATCCTGTTTTGTTAGTTTTTGTTAGTTAAGTCAGCGTAATTCCAGGACCTCGGAAAATAAATTCCTGCGAAGGCCGACAAGCTGTTTTATGCGGAGATAAAAGTGGCTTAATTGAATCTGTCAATCAAGTGAAGGCACTGAATTAAAAAATCTCAGCTTGAGTACCATGGTTAAAGGAGGCAACCTGTGATCTCCTGCGTCATCGTTTCAGAGATATTTCTTCACCTGGAGTGAAAAACCGAATGACTCCCAGGTGGGCAAAAAAGCCGCAGGAGAACGAGTGACTTTCGACTTCCTGCAGGCTTCCCCAGTGAGTTCCCTTGTGGGAATCTGGCAGGAAGCATTGGGAATCCTTCTTTCCTTCTTCCCTCCCTTCTCTCCCTCCCTTCCTCCCTCTCTTTTCTCCCACCCTCCCTCTTCCTTCCTTCCCTCCTTCCTTCCTTCCCTCCTTCTTGTTGTGACCCAGGCCCAAGTAGGTAGTAATAAACTTAGTCCGTGGAAAAATAAGCTTTATTTGAACAGCTGGGAATGACTTCATTCCCAGCATTGTTCAACTCAAAGTAAAACAAATGCCTCCCAACACAAATTCCTCAGTTATCTCACAAATCTTAGTCCAATTAGGCAAACTGCCAAAGGCCCTTCCTGGCAAACGTCCAGAAGCCACAAAAACAAAGTCATACATGAAGCAGAAGATGAAGCAGAAGACGCAGCTACAACATTGTTTTCTGGCAAAGCTGAAACACTGGTGCTGGTCTGTTTTAAGCCTTATGGGAGGGGCCAATCATCTCCTGGCCTTACTCCCGAGTTGTCCTCTCTGCTTGAGCTGCTCTTGCCTTCTGGCAGCTCTTCTCATGCGTGCGTTAGGAACAGGCTCCTCCTGTTCCTCTGTCTCACTACTGTCAGCCTCTGGAGGCTTTTGAGTTAACACCTCACTTCCTGATGGCCCTGGCCTCACCTCAGCCTCATCACTGTCTGATTCAGTTGCCAGCTCCATAGGCTGCTGATGGACCACAAGACCTTCCTTCTCTTCCTCCTGTTTCCTCCCTCCCTCCTTTTTTACTCCTATCCACTCGCTCCCTTCTTCCTTTTTCCTTCCTCTCTCCCTCCCTTTTTCTTCTCCCTCTCCTCCTCTTTCCCTCTCTCCTTCACTCTCTGCTTCCCTTTTATCCTCCCTCCCTCTACTTTCCTCCCTCCCTCCCTCCCTTTCTTCTTCCTCCCTCTCTCCCCTCCCTTCCTTCTTTCTCTTCCTCCTGTTTCCTGTTTCCTCCTGTTTTGTCCCTCCCTCCCTCCCTTCTTTCCTTCATCTTTCCTTCTCCCTCTCCTATTCTTTCCCTTCCTTCCTCCTTTTCTCTCTTTTATCCTCCCTCCCTCCCTCTTCCTTCCTTCTCTTCCTGCTGTTTCGTCCCTCCTTCCTTTCCATTTCCTCCCTCCCTTCCTTCTTTCCTTCATCTTTCCTTCCTCCCTTTTCCTTCTCCCTCTCCTATTCTTTCCCTTCCTTCCTCCCTCTTTCCCTTTTATCCTCCCTCCCTTCTCCCTCCCTTTCTTCCTTCTCTTCCTCCTGTTTCCTCCCTTCCTCCTTTCTTACTCCTATTCATCCCCTCCCTTCTTTCCTTCTCCTCTCCTCCTCTTCCTTCCTCCTTTTTCTTCTTTCCCTTCTTTCCTCCCACCCTCCCTTTTTTCTTTCCTCCCTCTACTTTCCTCCTTCCCTCCCTCCATTCATTCCTCCTTCCCTCCCTCCCTCCCGTGGCAAGAAAGGGCGTAAAATGGGGCAAAGCTCACTTAACAAATGTCTCACTTAGCAACATAAATTTTGGGCTCAATTGTGGTCATAACTCGAGGATTACCTGTACAGGTGGTCTTCAACTTACGACCACTGTAAGTCGCAACAGTCATAAAGCAGACCACCCAGCTGACCGACTGAATCGTATGACCATACCGATGGCTCTCCGAAAGCGCCTGCCACAATTGTAAAATGAACCCCGCCGTCATAAAGCGAACTCGCTGTTTGTATAGAACATTTTTTCACCCCGAAAATGGGAAGTGAATGTCAGATTTTGGCACAGAAATCGTAAAATGGGCCCAGGTATTCATGGGACATTGCAAACAGCTGCAAATGCAAAGCTAGTTGTTGAATTGTCGATATGTTGGCGAGGGCAGCTGTCAGAACTTCGGAACCGCAATTTTTTATTTATTTATTTATTTGTCAAACACAACAGTATATTTATTTATTTTTATTTATTTATTTTATTTGCATTTATATCCCGCCCTTCTCCGAAGACTCAGGGCGGCTTACACTATGTTAGCAATAGTCTTCATCCTATTTGTATATTTATATACAAAGTCAACTTATTGCCCCCAACAATCTGGGTCCTCATTTTACCTACCTTATAAAGGATGGAAGGCTGAGTCAACCTTGGGTCTGGTGGGACTAGAACCTGCAGTAATTGCAAGCAGCTGCTGTTAATAACAGACTGTCTTAGCAGTCTGAGCCACAGGGGCCCTATATATATATATAACTAAAAGCATGAAATAACCATACGAATTGGATAAAATCAAAGGGAACATTAGGACAGGAACGGTAGGCACGCTGGTGCTCTTATGCACGCCCCTTACAGACCTCTTAGGAATGGGGTGAGGTCACTAGTAGATAGTCTTTGGTTGAAGCTTTGGGGATTTTGGGAAGAGACCACAAAGTCTGGTAGTGCATTCCAGGCGTTAACAACTCTGTTACTGAAGTCGTATTTTCTACAATCAAGATTGGAGCAGTTCACTTTAAGTTTAAATCTATTGTGTGGTCGTGTATTGTTGTGGTTGAAGCTGAAGTAGTCTTCGACAGGAAGGACATTGTAGCAGATGATTTTATGAGTTATATTCAGGTCATGCTGAAGGCGGTGGAGTTCTAAATTTTTTAAACTCAGGATTTCAAGTCTGGTGGCATAAGGTATTTTGTTCTAATCAGAGGAGTGGAGAACTCTTCTTGTAAAATATTTCTGGACACGCTCTATTGTATTAATGTCCGAAATGAGGTGTGGGTTCCAGACAGGCGAGTTATTGATAAAATTGATAAGAGTTACCAGAGATGGCTAAATTGACAGCTTTGGTTAAAATACTTTTATTTCTCCTTGGAAACCGCTTCTGGACTTTTTGCTCGAGGTGGAGAAAAAAAAAAAAAAAGAAACTTTGATTTTGGGTTTGACCGATGAGATAGATTTGTTGTTATAGAAGTTGGCTAGTCTTTGGTAACTATCTTCAAAGCGCTCCATGGCTTAGGGCCGGGTTACCTACGGGACCGTCTGCTGCCACTGATTGCCTCCCACCGACCTGTGCGCTCTCACAGGGAGGGTCTCCTCAGGGTGCCGTCTGCCAGGCAGTGCCGACTGGCAACACCCAGGGGAAGGGCCTTCTCTGTGGGGGCTTCCACCCTCTGGAATGAACTTCCCCCAGGACTCCGCCAACTTCCTGACCTTCGAACCTTCCGCCGCGAGCTTAAAACACATCTATTTATTTGTGCAGGACTGGACTAGGATTTTAAGTTTTAAATTTAATTTTAGGGGGTTTTATTGTCTTAATTGTATTTTTAAATTTTGGCCTTTTCAAATAAGTTTTTTAATTAGTGTTTTTATCTTGTATTATATTTGTATTTTTATCGGGCTGTAAACCACCCTGAGTCCTTCGGGAGATACGGCGGTATAAAAATTTGAATAAATAAATAAATAAAAATAGTCTAAACTATTATTTAAAATTAAAAAGTTGAAGTTTGATGTTAATGCCTTATTTTACTGCACCGAAGGGAGTCGGAAGTCAATGCCTTTTCTTCCGTTTCCCTCTTTTCTTTCCCCCATTTTTTCTCTTCTCTTTTCTCTTCCTTATTTTTCCTATTATTTACTTTTGGATTTTCTTTGTGTGCTACATTATAAACCAATAAAATTGTTATAGATATATTTTAAAAAAAGAACTTTGGAACTGGATCGTAAGTAGCTTTGGGTCGGTCGTAACTTTGAACGGCAGCTAAGCAGTCAGTTGTAAGTTGAGGACTAGTTGAATTAAGGCCACAGTTAACCGGTCCAGGAAAATCAATAAGTACAGGTAGTCCTCGATTTACGACCACAAACGAGCCCAACCTTTCTGTTGCTAAGCGAGACAGTCGCCCTATTTTCTGAGCGTTTTTTTTTTGCCAAGTGAATCACTGCCGTGTTTAAGCTAGTCACATGGTCGTTAAGTGAATCTGATTTCCCCATTGACTTTGCTTGCCAGAAGGTCGCAAAAGGCCATCGCATGACCCCAGGACAGTGTGACTGTCATAAGTATGAGTCAGTTGCCAAGCGTTTGACATTTGATCACGTGACCAAAAGGAGATGCGGCAATGGCCTCGCGTGTGAACAACGATCAGAAGTCCCTTCAAATGGTCCCTAAATGAACTGTTGTAAGTCGAGGACTACCTGTTGTGACCCAGGCCCAAGTAGGTAGTAATAAACTTAGTCCGTAGAGAAACAAACTGTATTCAAACAGCTGGGAATTACTTCATTCCCAGCGTCGTTCAACTCAAAGTAAAAACAAATGCCTCCCAACACAACTTCCTCCGTTATCTCACAAACCTTAGTCCCATTAGGCAAACTGCCAAAGGCCCTTCTTGGCAAACGTCCAGAAGCCACAAAGACGTAGACGAAGCAGAGGACGAAGCAGAAAACGCAGCTACGGCAAAGCTGAAACACCGGTGCTGGTCTGTTTTAAGCCTTATGGGAGGAGCCAATCATCTCTTGGCCTTACTCCTGAGTCATCCTCTCTGATTGAGCTGCTCTTGCCTTCTGGCAGCTCTTCTCATGCGTACAGAGGAACAGGCTCCTCCTGTTCCTCTGCCTCACTACTGTCAGTCTGTGGAAGCTCTGGAGTCCGCACCTCACTCCCTGATAGCCCTGGCCTCATCTCAGCCTCATCGCTGTCCGACTCCGTTGCCAGCTCCGTAGGCTGCTGACGGACCACAACACTACCTGTATTTAAGACTCCCTTGGCCGAGTGTGATTGGACACACAAGGAATCTGTCTTGGTGCATATGCTCTCAGTGTACATAAAAGAAAAGATACCTTCATCAAGGTACAACATTTACAACACAATTGATGGTCAATATATCAATATAAATCATAAGGATTGCCAGCAACAAGTTATAGTCATACAATCATAAGTGGAAAGAGATTGGTGATGGGAACTATGAGACGATTAATAGTAGTGCAGATTCAGTAAATAGTCTGACAGTGTTGAGGGAATTATTTGTTTAGCAGAGTGATGGCCTTCGGGAAAAAACTGTTCTTGTGTCTAGTTGTTCTGGTGTGCAGTGCTCTATAGCGTCATTTTGAGGGTAGGAGTTGAAACAGTTTATGTCCAGGATGCGAGGGATCTGCAAATATTTTCCCGGCCCTCTTCTTGATTCGTGCAGTATACAGGTCCTCAATGGAAGGCAGGTTGGTAGCAATTATTTTTTCTGCAGTTCTAATTATCCTCTGAAGTCTGTGTTTTTCTTGTTGGGTTGCAGAACCGAACCAGACAGTTATAGAGGTGCAAATGACAGACTCAATAATTCCTCTGTAGAATTGGATCAGCAGCTCCTTGGGCAGTTTGAGCTTACTGAGTTGGCGCAGAAAGAACATTCTTTGTTGTCCTTTTTTAATGATGTTTTTGATGTTAGCTGTCCATTTGAGATCTTGCGATATGATAGAACCTAGAAATTTGAAGGTTTCTACTGTCGATACTGTGTTGTCTAGTTTTGTGAGAGGTGGAAGTATGGAAGGGTTTCTCCTAAAGTCTACCACCATTTCTACGGTTTTGAGTGTGTTCAGTTCCAGATTGTTTTGGTTGCACCACAAGGCTAGTCGTTCGACCTCTCGTCTATATGCGGATTCGTCATTATCAGAGAAGCCTTTAAAACCCAAAGATACTCAGAGGATACGTTTCTACCAGGGCATTATATTTTTTCCCCGCGTTTTGCTTGGGAAAAGTCGCTGGGCCATCGATTTGCGAGCTGTTTATGATCATCTCCATTCCTGGTGCTTAGGACTCAAAAGAGGGAAGAAGGTTTGAACAGGAGGCTAAGCCAGGATCTGCCCCGATCACCATTTGATGAAGACCTTTGTTGAGCAGGGACTTGGTTAAGCCAGTGGCATTTTCCTGGCACAGGGAAGGATTGCTGGGGTTGAACCAGGCTCTTCGCTGGCAGCTGTGGTAGAGCAGGGTACAAATGAAGGTTATAAAAGAGTTCTTTTATAAATAACTGAAATGCGTGAAGAGAATGGAAAATGTCAAGCTTCAAATTTTGCAAGTTGTGCAAGCATTGAGATAGCCACAAGATTAGCTGTTGAAAACCTAGACGTTTCTCGCAGGAAACCTGTAACCGCATCCCGGAGAGGAGGGGGAGAGCGAGCTATTTAGCTGCTTTAGCACTGCGACAGGCAGCTATAACCAATTAATGCTGATATGCTGTATGTCTGTGTTTTTTTTTTCTACTTTTGTAAAGTATATAACTGCTTGTTTTTTTCCCCATAAGGAAGCTGTTCAGATGTCGCTATGGCTATATTGCTCGGAACCTTTTGCGCAAATAAATACAGCTCCTTTGATTCCGAGGTCTGAGTCTCATTATTCCTGCAACAGTGGAGCACTGAGAAAGCTTGCCAGTGTGTGTGTGTGTGTGTGTGTGTGTGTGTGTGTGTGTGTGTGGCTGGACTCCCAGGGAAGGGGCCTCGCCTTGGCCTCTGTGACATAGTCCTGTTCCGTCCCCCGTCCCCCGCATGATGCAGAGATGCTGGAGTCTTTTTGGGAAAAGCACGTGCTGAATCTTTGCTTTCGGTGGGTGGGATGTGAATAGAGAAGAGCAGAAAAGGAGAAAGGAGAGAGGCAGGGGTGGGTTCTACTTACCTTTACTACTGGTTTGCATCGTGCCCGCGTGTCGTGTCCCACTCCTCCGCTGACGGCCGGGTCAGGGAAATCCGAATCAGGCGTGCCTCTGCAGCTCTGCCAAAGTCCTAGCAAAGTTCTCAAGGCGGGCAGGAGACCAGAAAGTGACTTCAGCAAGATAAGGTAGACTTTGCCTGACTCAGAGAATGCCAGAAAGCAGATCCTTTATATAGGCCATGGGGTGTGGCTCCATGACTCAGCACTTATCCAGGCCTGCCCCTCCCTTCCTTCTGTTGCTGCCGCCTATCAATTCTTCTGAAGCGAGGGTCACTCCAGTCTGCAGCTGTTGGTAATTGACCTTCCTCAGGCTCACATGCTGTGGGGGAGGGGGAGGGGTCTAGTTGCTCCGTTTGCCTGGGCATGGAGCCAGGGCTGGGGGCTGGGGGCGCTTCTTCTTCCTCGGCCTGTCTGGGCATGGAGCCAGGGCTGGGGCCAGGAGGCATGTTAGGACATTCCTCAGCGTTCAGAAGCAGATAAGAAGGCTCCGGCTGCGGTGAGAGCGGGCAAGACACAACAAAAAGTATGCGCTGAATCTTTGCTTTCGGTTGGT
This sequence comes from Ahaetulla prasina, assembly GCF_028640845.1. Classification (NCBI taxonomy): domain Eukaryota; kingdom Metazoa; phylum Chordata; class Lepidosauria; order Squamata; family Colubridae; genus Ahaetulla; species Ahaetulla prasina. The sequence goes on along the minus strand of NC_080539.1, from coordinate 371,206,872 downwards.
GGGATGTGAATAGAGAAGAGCAGAAAAGGAGAAAGGAGAGAGGCAGGGGTGGGTTCTACTTACCTTTACTACTGGTTCGCATCGTGCCCGCGTGTCGTGTCCCACTCCTCCGCTGACAGCCGGGTCAGGGAAATCCGAATCAAGCGTGCCTCTGCAGCTCTGCCAAAGTCCTAGCAAAGTTCTCAAGGCGGGCAGGAGACCAGAAAGTGACTTCAGCAAGATAAGGTAGACTTTGCCTGACTCAGAGAATGCCAGAAAGCAGATCCTTTATATAGGCCATGGGGTGTGGCTCCATGACTCAGCACTTATCCAGGCCTGCCCCTCCCTTCCTTCTGTTGCCACCGCCTATCAATTCTCCTGAAGCGAGGGTCACTCCAGTCTGCAGCTGTTGGTAATTGACCTTCCTCAGGCTCACATGCTGTGGGGAGGGAGGGAGGGAGGGAGAGAGGGAGGATGGATTTCCTGCCAGATTCCTACATGGAAACTCAGTGGGGAAGTTTGAGTTTCCCCACTGTAATGGAGGGAGAGAGAGAAAGAAGAAATGAAAGAAATGAGAGGGAGGAAAGGAGGAAAGGAAGGAAGGAAAGAAGGAAGAAGAGAGGGGAAGAGGAAGAAAGGGAGGGAGAGAGGAATGAAAAAGAGCTGGAGAGGAAGGAAGGAGAGAGGGGGAAGGGGAGGGAGAGAGATGGAGGGAGGGAAGAAGGAAGGAAGGAAGGAAGGAAGGATGGATTTCTGCCAGATTCCTACATGGAAACTCAATGGGAAAGTTTGAGTTTCCACATTGTAATGGAGGGAGAGGGAGAAAGGAGAAAGAAAGGAAATTAGAGGGAGGAATGGAGGAAAGGTAGGAAGGAAAGAAGGAAGGAAGAAGAGAAGGAGGAGGGAGAAGGGAGGGAGGGAGGAGGAAAGAAGGAAGGAAGAAGAGAGGGAAGAGGAAGAAAGGGAGGAGAGGAATGAAAAGAGCTGGAGAGGAAGGAAGGAGAGAGGAAGGGAGAAGGAAGGAGATGGAGGGAGGGAGGGAAGAAAGAAGGAAGGAAGGAAGGAAGGATGGATTTCTGCCAGATTCCTACATGGAAACTCAATGGGAAAGTTTGAGTTTCCACATTGTAATGGAGGGAGAGGGAGAAAGGAGAAACAAAGGAAATTAGAGGGAGGAATGGAGGAAAGGTAGGAAGGAAAGAAGGAAGGAAGAAGAGAAGGGAGGAGGGAGAAAGGGAGGGAGGGAGGGGGAGGAAGGAAGGAAGGAAGAAGAGAGGGGAAGAGAAAGAAAGGGAAGGAGAGAGGAATGAAAAAGAGCTGGAGAGGAAGGAAGGAGAGAGGGAGAAGGGGAGGGAGTGAGATGGAGGAGGGGAAGAAGGAAGGAAAAAGGAAAGGAAGGGGGAGGAAGGAAAGAAGGAAGGAAGGAGGGAGGGAGAAAGGAAGGGAGTGAAGGAGGGGGAGGAGAAGGAAGGAAAAAGGTGGAAAGGAAGGAAGGAAAGAGAGGGAAGGAGGGAGGAAAGAAGGAAGGAAAGAAAGAAGGAGAGAGGGAAGGAAGGAAGGAAGGAAGGAAGGAAAAAGGTGGAGAAGAAGGAAAGAAGGAAGAAACAGAGAGGGAAGGGGAGAAGGAAGGAGGGAGGGAAGGAAGGACTTAAATAGTTCGCTGAACAACATGGCAAAAAAAAGTTAGTAAAATTGGGTGCGACTCACTTAACAACCCCCTTGCTTCCAGTGGAAATTTTGCTTCCAGTTGTGGTCGGAAAACAAGGACTTAGCCGTACCTGTTATTGTTCTTTCTGCCTTTTTGGCCATGGAGCTTTATTGAAAGGAAACAGCAAATAAGCACAGGTCACCTGTTGGCTTTGCTGTTTAGCTCTCCTTCATCCTTTTTTTTAAAAAAAATCCATATCCATTAGGTCAGAAACCTGTTTTCCTCTGGATCTACTGGATGGTTGAGAAGAAATAATTCTCTTTTCACTTTTGCAGTTTCAACCCCTGATTTCTTATTCCAGTTCTGGTCATTCCAGCCTGTATTCACCTCTGATTAGCCCAGAATCCTAATTAATAATGAATATTTATCACAGACCAGAAAGGAAAAGGAATTGAATTCTTCATTTGCCGCTTCGGTTTCCTGCAATTTTTCTTTCTTTCTTTCTTTTTTTCTTTTTTATTTCTTTCTTTTCTTTTTTCTTTTTTTTTTTAAAAAAGGAGGTCGGGTATATGCATGAGGTCAGGCAGGACCGAAATGGGAAAAGTTAATAATTGATAGTCCTATTTCCGTGGCGTTTGATCAAAAGGGGTGATTGCATGACAAACGGCCAAATTACTGTAAAATACTACATGCCTATTAATAATAAAGCTGCTCCAGATACAACCAGAGCATAATGTGAGATCAGATTTTGCTACAAGATAGATGTGGGAGATGGAATGCGTTCCAGGGTGGATCAGAAACCCAGAAAGGGGTGAAAAATTGATAGAGATTTTGGCATTATGCCAACCTTTAGGGAGAGAGCGAGAGAGCGAGAGCAAGAGAATGAGAGAGAGAAAAAAGAAAGAGAGAGAGAGAGAGAATGAGAGAGAAAATGAAAGAGAGGAGAAAGAGAGAGAAGAAAGAAGAAGAAAGAGAAAAAAAGAGAGAAAGAAAGTTAGAAATTAAGATTTTGGGATTTTGCCAAAATTGTGGGGCGGGGGGAGAAAGAGAGAGAGAGGGAGGGAGGATGGGGGAGACAGAGAAGAAAGAGAAAGGAAAAAAGAAAGAAAGAGAGAGAAAAATAGAGAGAAAGAAAGAAAGAGAAGAAAAAAAGAGAGAAAAAGAGAGAGAGAAAAGATAGAAAATAAGATTTGGGGATTTTGCCAAAATGTAAGGGGGGGAGAAAGAGAGAGAGGGAGGGAGGGAGGGGGAGAGGCAGGGAAGAAAGAGAAAGAAAGAAAGAGAGAGGGGGGAATGAGAGAGAAAATGAGAAAGAGAAAGAGAAAGAGAGAAAGAAAGAAAGAAGAAAAAGAGAGAAAAAGAGAGAGAGAAAAGAGAGAGAAAAAAAGAGAGAGAGAAAGCGAAAATGAGAGAAAAAAGAGAGAGAAAAAAGAGAGAGAGAGAGAAAGAAAAAAAGAAAGAGAAAACGAGAGAGAAAAAAGAGAGAGAAAAAGAGAGAGCGAGAAAGAGAGAGAGAAAGAAAATACAGATTGTATTTCATGCCCAATCATAAGTTCATGACTGGTCATAAGTTGAGGATTCTGACCAGTTGTAAATCAAGGATTTCCTGTAGTTCATGACTGGTCATAAGTGCAGGACTACCTGTAATTCATGGCCAGTTGTAAATTGAGGAATATCTTATTTCATGATTGGTGATAAGTTGGGGAATACCTGTATTTCATACCCAGTTGTAAGTCGTGGACTATCTGTATTTCATGCCCAGTTGTAAATTCATGACCGTCAAAAATTGAGGATTATCTGTAGTTCATGACCGGTCATAAGGGGAGGACTATCTGTATTTTGGGACTGGTCATAATTTGAAGTCATAAGTCGAGGACTACTTGTATTTCGTGACTGGTCATAAATTTTATTTATTTATTATTTATTTATTGTTTATATTTATATACCGCCCTATCTCCCAAAGGACTCAGGGCGGTTTACAGGCATTTAAAAGCAAATAAATACAATCTAAAAACAATTAAAAAACTTATTCAAAAGCCTAATAATTAAAAATATAAAAAATAAAACCCAAGTTAAAACCCATACATTAAAATCTAGCTCAGTCCTGCGCAATTAAATAAGTATGTTTTAAGCTCGCGGCGGAAGGTCCGAAGGTCCGGAAGCTGACGAAGTCCTGGGATCAAGGATATATGGCCGTCAATATAACCCACAGAACAGGGGTGAAATGTTCCCAGTTTGGACCAGATTAGCTGATCTGGTAGTGATGGCGGCGGGTGGTTCGGAGAACCGGTAGCAAAAATCCCTGCCCCCGCCCCGCATGCCCACCCAATCGCCCGGTCACTTGCTTGCCCGCTTGCCGCTTCTTTTAAAAAAAGCTTTTAAAAGTTAAAAAAAGGCTCTGACAATCAAAGCTGAGCTATGTGATCATCAGAGCTTTTTTTTATTTATTTTTAAAAGCATTTTTTTACAACCTATTTGGCCGAATAGGTTGTAAAAAAAGCTTTTAAAAGGTAAAAAAAAGAGGCTCTGACAATCCCAGCTGAGCTGCCTGATCATCAGAGCCTTTTTAAAAACTTTTAAAAAGCATTTTTTACAACCTTTTTGGCCGAATAGATTGTAAAAAAATGCTTTTAAAAGTAAAAAAAAACACAACCCTCTGATGATCGTGCGGCTCAGCCGGGCATTGGTGGGGGGCAGGAATTTTTGCTACTGGTTCTCCGAACCACCCGCTGCCATCGCTACTGGATCGAGCGATCCTGTCCAAACCAGGAGTATTTCACCCCTGGTCAAAATTCAGATGCTTGGCAACTGATTCATACTTATGACCGTTGCGGTGTCCTGGGGGTTACACGATCCCCTTTTGCGAACTTCTCACAAGCCAACTCAATTTCGCCGTGAATTGAAAACGTACTTGTTCATCCAAGCGGGACTGGCTTAATTTTTAACTTTTAATTTTTAAATTCTGAAATTTGAATTTTAATAATTTTAAATTGGGGTACTGTGTTTTATTGGGGTCAATTTGACGGTTTTACATTTAAACTTTTTAATTTTTCGGCCATTATATAATATGTTATTTTAATTTGTTGTTTTAATATTGTATATTGTATATTTTTAACTTGGCTGTACACCGCCTTGAGTCCTTCGGGAGAAGGGCGGTATAAAAGTCTAAATAATAAATAAATAAATAAATAAATAACGGGGAAGCCAGATTCACTTAACCAACGGTGTTACCCACTGATCAACTGCGGTTGTTCACTTAACAACGGTGGCAAGAAGGGTCGTAAAATGGAGCAAAACTCGCTTGAACCAATGTCTCCCTTAACAGACAGAAATTTGGGGGAGCGGTTGCGGCCGTAAGGTCGAGGACTACCTTGTCATTTCTTCCCATCCTTTTACAGCCTCTGCGGGAACCCAAAAAATGCAGGTGCGTGGAGAGGGGGGGGGGGGGGATAAAGTTGGAAGCAATCCCGCGCCCCCCCTTCCAAAGTTAGCTCTCCTTCCCCCCACCCACCCAGTTTTCCCTGTACGGCTCTGCAGTGCGGTCTCCTTTTGCGATGCCGTCTGTTGCGTGCCAAGCTCGTGGTTGCTTCCGTGGCAACTCCGTGTACAAGGCCGTAGCGATGGCAACCCCTGCGGCACAAACCAGAGAGAACCTGTAATAAAAACATTAATATTATTATGACCGATCTAACACTACGGATTACTGTGTGAAATTATGATCGGCGTAAGAGATAATTAATCGAGAGATTTTCCTTCCCCATTTCTGCACACCTCGGGAAACTGGAAGTCAGTAGAGATTCCCGGGTCATGGTTCTTTTTTTTCCAAGAGGCCGCTGGACTTTTTGGGTTTTTTCTTGGAAGGCGTCTCGCTTCTCCTCCAAGAAGCTTCTTCGGCTCTGACTGGATGGAGGAGAACGGGAAGAGTGATACTCCTTGCGGACCGCTGGTCATTTGCATCCTTTGAGAGAGTCGTTGAGGCCACTTTTTTTAAAATTTGCATTTATATCCCGCCCTTCTCCGAAGACTCAGGGCGGCTTACACTATGTCAAGCAATAGTCTTCATCCTATTTGTATATTTATATACAAAGTCAACTTATTGCCCCCAACAATCTGGGTCCTCATTTTACCTACCTTATAAAGGATGGAAGGCTGAGTCAACCTTGGGCCTGGTGGGACTAGAACCTGCAGTAATTGCAAGCAGCTGTGTTAATAACAGACTGACTTAGTCTGCTGAGCCACCAGAGGCTAGGGTCCAGCCAGGCCTGATTGCCATCAGCTGGATCTGGAGGTGTGGCCTGGGGGGGGGAAAGAGGTTTAATCTGTATCCTCAGGGTTTTACAGACTTTTTGCTCTACAATTTGGGGTGGACGACCCTTGGAATGGGGTGGGAGTAAGGAATGGATTTCCAGAGGGGGGGAAAAAATGGCAGACTACAGGAATCATTTGCACCACTCAAGGGACCCTGACGGACCCTGACGGATGCAGATAAACTCAATGACCTTCTAAAACAATGATGGTCAACCATTTTTTTTTATTATTTGTCACAACAGTATATATAAGCATTGACATGTAACAGCTATATAATATATAAGCATATATATGAGCATAAGTATGTAATAACTATATTAATTAGATATAATGAAAGGGAATAATAGGACAGGAACGGTAGGCACGTTTGTGCTCTTATGCACGCCCCTTACAGACTTCTCAGGAATGGGGTGAGGTTAATGGTAGATAGTTTTTGGTTAAAGCTTTTGGGATTTTGAGAAGAGACCACAGAGTCAGGTAATGAGTTCCAAGTGTTAATAACTCTGTTACTGAAGTCATATTTTTTGCAATCAAGATTGGAGCGGTTCACATTAAGCTTAAATCTATTGGTTGTTGGTTTTTTTTGGTTTTTGTTTTTTTTTGCATTTATATCCCGCCCTTCTCCGAAGACTCAGGGCGGCTTATACTATGTCAAGCAATAGTTTTCATCCATTTGTATATTATATACAAAGTCAACTTATTGCCCCCCAACAATCTGGGTCCTCATTTTACCTACCTTATAAAGGATGGAAGGCTGAGTCAACCTTGGGCCTGGTGGGACTTGAACCTGAAGTAATTGCAAGCAGCTGCTGTTAATAACAGACTGTCTTAGCAGTCTGAGCCACTCAAGGACTCAGACTCAAGGTTGCTCTTGTATTGTTGCGATTGAAGCTGAAGTAGTCTTCAACAGGAAGGACATTGCAATAGATGATTCTATGAGTTAAACTCAGGTCCTGTCGGAGGCGGTGGAGTTCTAAGATTTCTAAACCCAGGATTTTAAGTCTGGTGGCATAAGGTATTTTGTTGTATTCGGAGGAGTGGAGAACTCTTCTTGTAAAATATTTCTGGACACATTCAATTGTATTGATGTCCGAAATGTGGTATGGATTCCAGACAGTCGAGCTGTATTCAAGAATTGGTCTAGCAAATGTTTTATATGCTCTGATTAGTAGTGTAGTGTTTCTGGAGAAGATTAGGTTTGCAACTCTTAGAGCAGTGGTTCCCAACCTTTTCTTGTTTGAGGCACAACCTTTTCTTGTTTGAGGCACCCTTGGAAAGCCTTTCAAAAGTTCCCGGCACCCTTATAAGGAAATAGATATTTAAAATCTCCGTAGCTCAAAAGTTCCCGGCACCCTCAAAAGATCTCACGGCACCCCTTAGTGCCGCGGCACACTGGTTGGGAACCACTGACTTAGAGCCTTTTTTGCGATGTAGTTGCAATGGGCTTTGGCCCTTAGATCATTTGATATGAAAACTCCAAGATCTTTAACAGGGTGGGGGGTCATCTTTAAGGTAATGTCCGTCAAGCTTGTACTTAGCGTTTGGGTTCTTTTTTCCAATATGTAAGATTGAGCATTTGCTGGTTGAGATTTGGAGTTGCCAAGACCATTCGGATACAAAGTCAAGGTCTTTTTGAAGGGTAGAAGTATTGTTGGTGGTGTTAAATAGTTTGACATCGTCAAACTTTTGGGTGCCGCCTGCCCAAAGCGCAGAGGTGCTTGTGCGAATACACACCTGGTGTCAGAACCCCCAAAATGCAATGCGAGCATCCCCCTACGCATGCGCCTTCCTGCGCATGTGCGCACATCCCCTATGCATGCACACACACAAACCCCATACTCCGTTTTGGCTTCCAGGTTGGTTCAGGAGGGTTTCCAGGCCTAAAATGGGATGTTTGGGGGGGCCTAGCCTAGCGTGCCCCGTTTTGGGCCTGGAAAGCCTTCTGCACCAACCTGAAAGTCAAAACAGGGTGCAGGGCAGGGGTGAAATCTAAACATTGGCTTAATTGGTGGGCGTGGCTTGGTGGTCAGGTGACTGGGTGGGCGTGGCCAATAACAATAAATAATAAAAATAATAAACAAAGTATACAAAACAATAAGAGGTATCAAAAACCAACTTTCACACTTTACACACACACACAACACAACACAACACAACTGACTCACACACAATGTAAAAGCAGCTGCACTTCACACTTCTTCACACAGCCACAAAAAGCTCAAAAACCAACTTTCACACTTTACACACACACAACACAACACAACACAACTGACTCACACACAATGTAAAAGCAGCTGCACTTCACCCTTCTTCACACAGCCACAAAAAGCTCAAAAACCAACTTTCACACTTCACACACACACAACTCACACACACACACACACACACCAAATGCCACGTACAGCTTTCTGAGATTTTGTGTGTTTGTGTAGTTAGAGTGAAACACTACAGAAACACACCAAATCTCAGAAAGCTGCACAAATATTTTATTTTATTATTTTATTTTATTTTATTTTATTGTGGACTTCAAATCCCAGAGTTCCTCAGCTAGCAAAGCAGGAAGTCAAAGCAAACTTTTTTGTCTTCTTCGGTAGCTGAAGAAAGCATGCAGTAATTATAGGTAAGTGAGGAGGGGGCATTGGATGGGCATGGGTGGGGGCTCTTGTAAGTGGGGGCTGTTAAAAAGTGAGTTTAAAAGCCTGTGAGGATCAGGAAACTCCTCTGGGATCGCCAGAGGAAGCTTTTAAATCCTGGGTTTTTTTTCATTTTTTTCCCCCTTCGGCTGAAGAGGGTTTTTAAAAAAAAAACTTTTAAAGGGTTTTGATCTCTGCTCAGCCCCGCGATCATCAGAGGTTTTTTTTTTTTTTTACTTTTAAAGGCATGTTTCGGCTGAAGAAAAACTTTTAAAAGTAAAACAAAAAACCTCTGCTGATGGTGCGGCTCAGCAGAGGCAGGGCGGGGCAGGGCCAGGGATTTTTGCTACCGGTCCTCCGAACCAGCAGCTGCCATCGAGCCGGTGCGAACTGGGAGCATTTCACCCCTGGTGCAGGGGCGCTGCGTGAGGTCCCCCCCATGCCCCATTTTGGGCCTGGAAAGCCACCTGCACCACCCCCTCCTCTGCACAAGCACCCCAACCCCCCTGCGCATGTGTGGCAGAGATGCGAAGACTAGCTGGCCGGCAGGAGGCACAGGCCCGTGCGCAGTGGAGCGACAGCCGGTGTGCCCGCAGAGAGGGCTGTGCGTGCCACCTGTGGCCATCACGGTTCTAAAAGGATGATAAAGGGAAAGAGGAAAGGAGAGGAGAGGAAAGAGGAGAGGAAACAAAAGGGGAAAAAAAAAAAGAAAACATATCCCAAATGATGGGCTGTCTGCTAAAATAAAGCCAGGTTATGATACACACTTGAAAGTAAATCAGGAAGCCTGTAATTGTGGAGTGTGTCTGGCAATGTTGTGCCTCGTCCTCCTCAGCCGGGCCCCTCCCGTCTCCTCCCGGGCCTGTTATCAGACTCCGAGTCTGATAATGAAGATGAACGGCCTGTCATGCCTCCAGCCCCCGGCCCTGGCCCCATGCCCGGAGAGGAGTGAAAAGAGAAACCCAATACAGCTCATTCATACAGTGTGTGTTCCTTCGACGCAGCCATCGGAGCAGGAAGTCAGCCAAGTGGTGCAATTACCCGGATCTGCTCCCTCTGACCCCTCCCTTTCCCAGATGCCGACAGCAGAGACAGCTGAAGACAATTCAGAGTGGGAGGATCCTCGCTTCCGGAGATCTGAGAGGCGACGCCAGCAGAAGGAAGGGTGGGGCAGGCCTGGATAAATGCTGAGTCATGGAGCCACACCCCACAGCCTATATAAAGGACCTCCTTTTGGCATTCCAACCTTGAGTCAAGCAAAGTCTTATCTAGTTTGCTGATATCGGACTCTATCGCTGAAGTCACAACTTGGACTCCTGACCTGCCCTGAGAAACCTGGAAAGAATTTGGCAAAGCTGCAGAGGCTTCGTTGCCACGCTTGCTACAGACTTCCTAGACTCGGTCATCGGAGGGGGAGAGGGACATGACAGGCAAGAACAAAGAATGCTTATCTACAGGAAATATCCATGTGTAAATCTTGTAACAATTCTGGGTGGTTAGAAAACTGATAAAAGTAACAAGAGTTAGACAACTTGCAGGCCTCAGCTAAAAATTAGGAATACAGATGGCCTGCAGCCAATTAAATGTGTATTAGATAACTCCTGAGGCATTCATTAGCCAAGGCTTAGGAATAGGGACGGTTAGAGACCAATAGAACAAATTGTAGAATTATTACTAAAATATTGATAGATGATATTTCTTATTATCTCTCCTTCTCCTGCCTTCTCCCATCTATTCTCTGACTCCCTGAGTCCCAGCTGATCGGGAGGAAATGGGGATTTTGCAGTATCCTTCCCCTAGAGTGGGGTGAGAATGGAGATTTTACCGTATAACCTTCCCCTGCCACACCCACCAAGCCACGTCCACCATCATACCACGCCCACCAAGCCATGCCACGCCCACCAAGCCAAACCCACAGAACCGATAGTAAAAAAAATTGAAATTCAACATCTGCACGGCCCCCACATCCTAGCCCTCTTGCCTTTCTTCGCCCCGGCCTCCCATATGGCCCATCTCCCTTCCAAGCCTTCCTCCACCATTCTCCACTGCCTCCCATGTGGCCCAGCTCTGCCTGCCTGGTGAACATTCCTTCTCCCCTTTGCCCGCCTGAACAGCCTCTGCCGCCACGGCCATCTCTTTGCCAGCCCGAACCGCTGCCTCTTTTCCAGCCCCGAATCACTGCCAGTGCCTCTTTGCCAGCCTGAACCGAGGCATCAGTGGAGGTGTTGGGCCATTCAGGCCAGGAAAGAGTCAGCTGCGGCCATTCACGCCGTCAAAGCGACGGCGGAGATTTGGGCCAGCAAAGAGGCGGCTCCAGCCGCAGCAGGTCAGTGTCTCGCAGCGAAGTTGTGCCCAGATGCACCAACAGAAGCCGAAAGTAGCCGCCTGCCGTTTCCTGCTGCAAAACCCTTTTTAAAAACCCTGACTGTTGGGTAGCGAGACCCAGCAAGAAACGGGGCGTCGGAGAATCCCCGTTGCTGTTGCTGCACAAAGGTAAGTCTAAGGGTACGGCCATTGCTATCGCCCTTTTGGCCCGCCTGCGCCGCCCCACCTTGCCATGAGTGGCATCGAATTGGCCACGCCCACTCAGTCACATGACTCCCCCCCACAGCCACGCCCACCCAGTCGTTAGGAAGAACCGGTTGTTAAATTATTTGAATCCCACCAGTGCTCCAAAGTCCCTTTGATTCTATGAAAATGTTGGCCCGTTGCCTTTTTGAGGAATATTTTTTTTTTGTCAACAGCTTACTGTGGTTGGCTTTCTTAGTGGCCTCCTATCCCAGTACTAGTCAGCTCTGACTCTGCTTAAATTTGATTGGCTTTCTTGGCTAATCCCCCAAAGGAATATTTGAACTATACTGTAAGTCCTTTTGTAAATTCTTCCTGAGCCTTTTATTTTTATATATTTTTCTTTCTTTCGGCAGAGGAAATCAATCAAACAAGGACTGGGGTCAGAACGCACCCTCTCCGTCCCTCTGTTTATTTTAGAGTAGAAGATTTATAAGGGTTGACAAAATGGAAGTCTCTTCTGGACACATTGCAAATGTGTCACTGAGCTGATTGTTGGCCGTAACCAACAAGTATCGGAGAGCTGCTTCTGGGGACAATAAACCTGGTTTCCAGTGCAGGTGGCTTGGCGTAAGCCGACTGATGCGTCGTTCCAATCTAGATCTGAGGCCATTTAATTGTGTGAATGCATGGATGAGCAGAGGCTGAAGACACGTTGAAATCATCCAGGCAGTGTCATCCCTTCGCTCAGATCCTGTTCAGCCTCTCAGTGATTCTCCACCTGGGCAACTTTCAGAACTGTGGACAACCTCCCTGAATTTCCTAGCCAGCATTGGTGGACTTAACCTCCCAGAATTCCCCAGCCAGCATTGGTGGACTTAATCTCCCAGAATTCCCTAGCCAGCATTGGTGGACTTAACCTCCCAGAATTCTCTAGCCAGAATTGGTGGACTTAACCTCCCAGAATTCCCTAGCCAGCACTGGTGGACTTAACCTCCCAGAATTCCCTAGCCAGCATTGGTGGACTTAACCTCCCAGAATTCCCTAGCCAGCATTGGTGGACTTAACCTCCCAGAATTTCCTAGCCAGCACTGGTGGACTTCACCTCCCAGAATTCCCTAGCCAGCATTGGTGGACTTCACCTCCCAGAATTCCACAGCCAGCATTGGTGGACTTCACCTCCCAGAATTCCACAGCCAGCATTGGTGGACTTCACTTCCCAGAATTCCCCAGCCAGCATTGGTGGACTTCACCTCCCCGAATTCCCCAGCCAGCATTGGTTGGACTTCACCTCCCAGAATTCCCTAGCCAGATGTGGGTTTCAGCAGGTTCTGACCAGTTCTGGAGAACCGGTAGTGGAAATTTTGAGTAGTTTGGAGAACCAGTAAATACCACCTCTGATTGGACCTGCCCCCATCTATTCTCTGCCTCCTGAGTCCCAGCTGATCAGGAGTAAATGGAGATTTTGCAGTAACCTTCCCCTGGAGTGGGGAGGGAATGGAAATCTTATAGTATCCTTCCCCTGCCACGCCCACCAAGCCATGCCACGCCCACCAAGGCACATCCACAGAACCGGTAGTAAAAATTTTTGAAACTCACTACTGGACTTCAGCTCCCAGAATTCCTCAGGCAACCTTTGTGGACTTCAGCTCCCAGAATTCCTCAAATTCTGGGAGTTGAAATGTATAGATGCTCAGATTCCCAAGGTTATACTGCAATACAGGTAGTCCTTGTCTTACAACCATTTATTTAATGATCGTTCAAAGTTACAACATCACTGAATAAAGTGACTTACGACTGTTTCTTTCTTTCTTTCTATCTATCTATCTATCTATCTATCTATCTATCTATTTATCTATCTAACTATCTATCTATCTATCTATCTATCTATCTATCTATCTATCTATCTATCTATCTATCTATCTATCTATTTTACACAAGTAAGATTTTTGCAGCATCTGCGTGGCCATGTGAACAAAATTTGGACATTTTGTTTGGACATAGGGCCGGTTTAGCTCAGGCTGGTAAAGCCTGTTATTAAGAACACAGAGCCTGCAATTACTGCAGGTTCAAGCCCGGCCCAAGGTTGACTCAGCCTTCCATCCTTTATAAGGTAGGTAAAATGAGGACCCAGATTGTTGGGGGGGCAATAAGTTGACTTTGTAAAAATATACAAATAGAATGAGACTATTGCCTTATACACTGTAAGCCGCCCTGAGTCTTCGGAGAAGGGCGGGATATAAATGTAAACAAAAAAATAATAATTTGGCAGTTGACTCATATTTATGACGGTTGCAGGGTCCCAGATGGACACATGATCAATTTTTGCGACCTTCTGACAAGCAAAGTGAATGGGGAAGCCAGATTCCCTTAACAACCGCGTTACTAACTTAACAACTGCAGTGATTCACTTAACAACTGTGAAAAGAAAAGTCGAAAAATGGGGCAAAAGTCACTTAACAACTATCTTGCTTATCAATGGAAAGAAAGGAAGAAGGGAGGGAGGACGGAAGGAAAAGGAGAAGGAAAGGAACAAAGGAAGAAAATAGAGAAAGGAGAATGAAGTTAGGAAAGTAGGAAGGGAGGAAGGAAAGAAAAAAGGAGGGGAAGAAATAGAGAAAGAAGGAAGGAAGAAAATGGAGAAGGAAGGAAGGAATGATGGAAAGAAGGAAAAGGAACAAAGGAAGAAAATAGAGAAGGGAGAATGAAGTTAGGAAAGTAGGAAGGGAGGAAATAGAGAAAGAAGGAAGGAAGGAAAGAGAGAAGGAAGGAATGATGGAAAGAAGGACAGGGAGGGAGGGAGAAAGGAAGGAAGGATGGAAGGAAGGAAGGAAAGAAGGACGGAAGGAAGGAATAAGAGGAAGAGGAGGGAGGGTGGAAGGGTGGAAGGAAGAAAGGAAGAGGAAAGAAGGAAAAAGAGGAAGAGAAGTGAGGGAGGGAGGTTGGGAGGGAGGGAGGAAGGAAGGATGGAAGGAAAAAGAAGGCAGAAGAGAAGTAGAGGGAGGGCAGAAGGAAGGAAGAATGGAAAGAAGGAAGGAAAGAAGGAAGGAAGGAATAAGGAAGGAAGAGAAGAAGAGGGAGGGTGGAAGGAAGAAAGTAAGAAGAAAGAAAGAAAAAGAGGAAGAAAAGTAAGAGGAAGGGTGGAAGAAGGAAGGAAGGAAGGAGAAAGAAGGAGAGGGGGGGAGGACGAGAGGGAGGGAGGGAAGAAAAAGAGGGAGGAAAAGAAGGAGAGGGAGGGCAGAAGGAAGGAAGGAAAGAAAGAAGGAAAAAAGGAAGAATGGATGGATGGAAGGAAGGAAGAGAGGAATAAGAGGAAGGAAGAGAAGTAGAGGGAGGGCGGGAGGGTGGAAAGAAGGAAGGAAGGAAAAAGAGGAAGAGAAATAGGATGGGAGGAGGGAAGGAAGGAAGGAATGGGAAGGAAGGAGAGGGCAGGAGGGAGGGAGAAAAGAAAGAAGGAAAAATAGGGAGGGAAGTAGAGGGAGGGCGGAAGGAAGGAAGGAAGGAAGGAATGGAGGGAGTCACCCTGAGGGAAAAGTGAGCCTCCTTCAGAGCACATACTGAAGGCGAACGTCAGAACCTGCCCTTTCCTTTCTTTATTTTTCATCCCCAAATTCTCTCTCTCTCTCTCTCGGAATAAAACTTGGGGCGCAGGGGGCACGGAGGAAGGCTTTGCAGAGATGAGGGGGAGGCCTCCCTCCCTCCGTGCCCTCCAGCCTCCTGCCCATCCTCCCCAGCCGGGCCCCCTGAGGGAAGAGGCGAGGGGGGCAGCAGGAAACGTGGCTTCTCCACAGTTCAAGGCTGGCAACCTCATCACCGTCCTCCACTCTTCACGCTTCCCGTTGCCTAGCAACCACATCGCCAAGCCTGCTTCTGCTTGGGAAGCCAAGAGGGGTTTTGAAAATAAAGCCAACCCCACAAATGCCCTCAGCTTGGGCAGCATTGCCCCATTGCTGAACGTTTAATCGGGGAGCCCCTCTGCCAGGCACTTACGGGCAGTCCTCGACTTGCAATCAAAATTGCAAACCAGTTGCTGTTTCCCCCCCCCCCCCACAGCCTTTGAAAATCTAAACTCTCCATTCAAAGCCCTTTTTTAAAAATATAATATAATATAACAACAGAGTTGGAAGGGACCTTGGAGGCCTTCTAGTCCAACCCCCTGCCCAGGCAGGAAACCCTACACCATCTCAGACAGATGGTTATCCAACATTTTCTTAAAAATTTCCAGTGTTGGAGCATTTACAACTTCTGCAGGCAAGTCGTTCCACTGATTGATTGTTCTAACTGTCAGGAAATTTCTCCTTAGTTCTAAGTTGCTTCTCTCCTTTATTAGTTTCCACCCATTGCTTCTTGTTCTACCCTCAGGTGCTTTGGAGAATAGTTTGACTCCCTCTTCTTTGGGGCAGCCCCTGAGATATTGGAACACTGCTATCATGTCTCCCCTAGTCCTTCTTTTTATTAAACTAGACATACCCAGTTCCTGCAACCGTTCTTCATATGTTTTAGCCTCCAGTCCCCTAATCATCTTTGTTGCTCTTCTCTGCACTCTTTCTAGAGTCTCAACATCTTTTTTACATCGTGGCGACCAAAACTGGATGCAATATTCCAAGTGTGGCCTTACCAAGGCATTATAAAGTGGTATTAACACTTCACGTGATCTTGATTCTATCCCTCTGTTTATGCAGCCCAGAACTGTGTTGGCTTTTTTGGCAGCTGCTGCACACTGCTGGCTCATATCTAAATGGTTGTCCACTAGGACTCCAAGATCCCTCTCACAGGTACTACTATTGAGCAAGGTACCATATATACGGTACCTGTGCATTTTGGGTTTTTTGCCTAAATGTAGACCAAAAAAAAAACCACAACCAAAATGCACAGGTACCGTTTTCTTCTTCTGCGGTTTTGAGTTGCTTCCAAACCGGCCCTTTAAAACTTTCCCTTGGCAGGGAGTTCCACAGGCACGTTCCGCATACGGGTAGTCCCTGACCTACGACCACAATCGAGCTCAATTTTTCTGCCGGTAAGCGAGACGTGTGTGCAAAGTGAGTTTTGCCCCCATTGTACCACCTTTCTTGCCACAGTTGCTAAGTGAACCAGCGCAGTTGTTAAGTGAGCATGACTAGGTGGCTCAGTGGCTAAGACGCTGAGCTTGTCGATCAGAAAGGTCGGCAGTTTGGCGGTTCGAATCACTAGTACAGGTTTCCTGCGTGAGTAGGGGGTTGGACTAGATGACCTCCAAGGTCCCTCCCAACTCTACCGTTACTGATAAGTGAAACTGGCTTCCCCATTGACTTTGCTTGTCAGAAGGTCGCCGAAGGGGATCGCGTGACCCCGGGGACATGCGACCGTCATAAATATGAGTCAGTTGCCAAGCATCCAAATTTTGATCACCTGATCCTGGGGATGTTGCGACGGCCATCGGTGTGAAAAACGGTCACAGCAGGTCACCTTTTTCAGGGCCGTTGTAACTTCAAACGGTCACTAAGTAAACCACTGTAAGTTGAGGACTACCTGTGTTTTCAAAAATGTCTCCATTTCAAGCCCTCTGAGTGTCAGGACTGGAAGCCATCTTTTGCATTGGGCACTCAGGCTTGCCACATTTACTGCTGTGGGAAACTTAAGATGGGGGGATTTTATGGAGCAGGAGAGATATGTAGTCATAATAACATTCCTTTCTCTGAGAGTCAAGGCCATCTTGCCCTGCACCTGGAGGGCTGGAACTGGGAAACTTCTCCACTTGGGATGGTGCTTTGATTGGACCATGTGATGGACATGTGGGTGCAGGGGAAGAGACTCGGACTTTCCTTTGGGTGTGGAAAACCCGGAAGCTTTCAGAGTCGGGTTTCCCCAGATGTGCCAATATGACATCTCTAATAAAAATAAAACTTTGAGGAACTTCGTGCCTCGGAGTCTTCTTTCGTTGGGGGGGTGTTACTTGGAACCCTGACACTGAGCGTCTTTCTTGAGCTTCTGTAGCCTCCTTCCATATCTTTGGGCCCGTCTTCGCGCGTGGAGTCTCCAACCAGAGATGAAATTCCGCCGCCAATCCTGGGCAAGGCCGAATATTTTCTAGCAACGATTTCGTATCCTTGAAAAGCTCTGATGAAAAGCCTGAAATTGGCTTTGCAAACCCATCAACCCCACCCGGCAACTCCGCATTGTGTGGGTAGCAGCTAATCTAATCCCTACCGAAGGTATGGTGTTTCGAGATCAAAAGAACCACCCCCGTAACTAACTCCCGCAAGCCAGCCAAGCTGCAGACGAGAGGGGGGGGCGGGAACCGCCAGCTCCGTCTGCCTGCTTCAGCTTCATCTGCAGGGAAGGGAAACCAAGGGAAGCTTCCTGTGAAGTGTGGGGCAGAGGGAGAAAGAATGCATGGTCCTTAGGAGAAAGTAGGGTGCCTTTGATAACTTTAAGAGGTATGGACAGGAGGAGGAGGAGGATGGAAGTACAGGAGAAGGAGAACGAGAAGGAGAAGAAAGAGAAGAGGAAGAAGAATGTTCATGCTTCAAGGTGTTGGTTACCACCTTTAAAGCGCTCCATGGCTTAGGACCGGGCTTTTTACGGGACTGCCTAGTGCCACCAACAGCCTCCCACCGACCTGTGCGCTCCCATAGGAAGGGCCTCCTTGGGGTGCCGTCGGTAAAACAATGTCGACTGGCGACCCCCAGGGGCAGGGCCTTCTCTGTGGGGGCTCCTGCCGTCTGGAATGAGCTGCCTCTGGGGCTCCGCCAACTCCCCGACCTTCGGACCTTCCGCCGTGAGCTGAAGACTCTTTTATTCCATCGAGTTGGGCTAGCCTGAATAAGTAATTTTAAATGGGGTTTTAGTTTTTATATTGTTTAGTTTTTAATATTTTGGCCACTATTTATATAAATTTTAGTCTGTTTTTAATTTGTATTTATTGTATTTTTAACTGGCTGTGAACCGCCCTGAGTCCTTTGGGAGAAGGGTGGTATACAAATGTAATTATAAATAAATAAAATTAAAAAATAAAAATGGAGGAGGAGGAGAAGGAGGAAAAGGGAAGAAGGAGGAGAAGGAAGAGAAGAAGAGGAGAAAAAGGAGGAATGGATGAAGATGAGGACAAAGGAAGAAGAAAATGAAAGAGAAGGAATGGATGAAGGCGAGGAGGTGGAGGGAAGGAGAAGAAAAAAGAATGATAGAAGGAGAGAAGGAGAGAGGGAGAAAAGGAAGGAAAGAAGAAGGAGGAGGAGGAGAAGGAGAAAAAGAAAGAAGGAATAGGGAGGAACAGGAGGGAAGAAGAAGAAGAAGAAGAAGAAGAAGAAGAAGAAGAAGAAGAAGAAGAAGAAGAAGAAGAAGAAGAAGAAGAAGAAGAAGAAGAAGAGGAAGACTTCAAACCGTCATTAGATGCATGGTTGCAAATCGAGGACTATCTGAAACGGGGAGAGCCAAACTTAGGCATTTTGGGTGTCAGTAAACCAACTTTTCTACATTCCTTGGCATCTCAACACCAGTTAGAATGATGGCGCAGGTAACCCTCAACTTGCGACCACAACTGAGCCCAACATTTCCGTTGTTAAGTGAGACTTTGGTTAAGTGAGCGTGGTCCCATTTCACAACCTTTCTTGCCACAGCTATTAAGGGAATCACTTAAAGTTTGAAAAGGGGTTGTTGAGTGAATCTGGCTTCCCCGTTGTCAGATGATCATACAAGGGGATAACCCCCAGGACGTAGCAACCGTCATAAATATGAGTCAGTTGCCGAGCATTTGAATTTTGATCGTGGGGATCCTGCAACGGTTGTAAGTGTGAAAAACGGTCATAAGTCACTTTTTTCCGGGCCATCGTAACTTGGAATGGTCACTAAACGAAGTTTTGTAAGTTGGGAACTACCTGTATAGTTGTTTTTTTTATTATTTGCATTTATATCCCGCCCTTCTCCGAAGACTCAGGGCGGTTTACACTATGTCAAGCAATAGTCTTCATTCTATTTGTATATATTTATATACAAAGTCAACTTATTGCCCCCAACAATCTGGGTCCTCATTTTACCTACCTTATAAAGGATGGAAGGCTGAGTCGACCTTGGGCCTGGTGGGATTGGAACCTGCAGTAATTGCAGGCAGCTGCTGTTAATAACAGACTGCATTAGCAGTCTGAGCCACAGAGGCCCCTGTATAGTTGACTAATTGTCTCTAGAGCAGGGGTGTCAAAGTCAATTTCATTGAGGGCAACATCAGGGCTGTGGTTGACATTGGGGGGCTGGGTGGGCAGGACCAACCGGGTGGGCGTGGCCAACCGGGTGGGCGTGGCCAGCTTAATGCCACTCCCCAAACTGCTGCCATGTTTCCACTTCGCATTGGGTAGACCGGGCCGAAGAGATGCAGGCCGGCCCCTTACATTTTCCAGGATGGCCCCGTGGGTCGGATCCAGGGGTGAAATACTACCAGTTCCCTCCGGTTCGGGCGAACCAGTAGTAAAAAAATGCTTTAAAAAGTAAAAAAAAAAAAAAAGGGGGTTCCAACGATCACAGCTGTGCCACGCGATCGTCGGAACCTTTTTAAAAAACTTTTTTAAAGTGTTTTTTTTTAAACTACCATTTTGGACGAATAGGTAGCAAAAAATGCTTTAAAAAGTAAAAAAAAAAAGTTGGCCACACCCACCCAGTCACATGACCCTCCAAGCCACGCCCCCCAGCCACACCCACAGAACCGATAGCAAAAAAATTTGCGTTTCACCGTCGTGGACCCCATCGGGTCAGTGGGTTTTGTGTTTGACACCCCTGCTCTAGAGCAGTCCAACAAAGCACTTTAAGACTTGGATTAACTCCCAGATTCCTCAGCCAGCTTAGCTGGCTGAGGAATTCTGGGAGTTGGAGTCCACAAGTCTTAAAGTTGCCAAGGTTGGAGCCCCCTGCTCTAGAGGAACCTGAAGGCTAAAATAATAGAAAATACTTGTAGCTCGGGTTTTTACATTTTGGCAGCGTTTTTGCTTTCCAAGCTTGTTTCAATCTTAGCCTCTGAATGTTTCGTTGCCACGCTAGGTAACGTCATCAAGAAACTCAACTGAAACAAGCTTTGGCGAGCAAAAACCGCGGCCAAAAAACCTGAAGGGTTCCTGGCCTGTCCGGTTTTTGAAATTTCTCGCCCTTGGGGAGGGAGGAAGAAACTGTCAGCCGTTGGCCGTTGGCTGTGCGCCGCCCAGGGTGCTAAGCATGAAAGCCGAGCGCTGAGCCAGATCAGAGAAGATTCTCTCCTTCTGCCTTGCAGCGGTACCAGCCTTTGGCTACAGCCTTTGTCTTCCTTGGCTTTGCACCCCCTGGTAGGGAGCGCTGCCAAACCACTGCAGATGGATTAGGAGGAATCTGGCAGTGTCCGGAGTCTACTGGGGGGGGGGAGGGCTTGCTGGCGGTACACGGGCCTGCCGGAGCCAATGTGTGCGGACATGTTAGCATGTCTTTGAGAGCCTCCATCAGGTGCTTTGCTGAGGGGTGAGGGGAGCGAAGGGGCCCTGATTTGGAGACGGTGGCATCCGAGAGGCACAGGTGAACCTTAGGGGGTTTACAGGAAGGGAGAAGAGAGAGGCCGTCCCTTCGGTTATTTATTTATTTTCATTTATTTTTATAAATCAGACACCAAACATAGTTAGTACAGTTTCTTCCTCCTCTTTACCACTACCACCACAACAACCCTGTGAGGAGTGGGGGTCGGGGGAGGTTGGACTGAGAATCACTGGCCCGAGATCACCTAGCTGGTTTTCAGGCGTAAGGCGGGACTCGAATTCATCATATCCTGAGGATTGGCTCAAAGTCACCCAGCTGGCTTTCATGTCTAAGGCGGGACTAGAACTCACCATCTCCTGATGATTGGCTGAAAATAACCTAGCTGGGTTTCACGAGACGGTGAGATCTAGTCATATCTTAGCCATGAAGGCCAATTGGATGACTTTGGGCCAATAACCAGGAGACTGTGAGTTCTAGTCCCGCCTTAGACATGAAAGCCAGCTAGGTGTCTTTGGGTCAATAACCAGGAGACTGTGAGTTCTAGTCCCGCCTTAGACATGAAAGCCAGCTGTGTGTCTTTGGGCCAATAACCAGGAGACTGTGAGTTCTAGTCCCGCCTTAGACATGAAAGCCAGCTAGGTGTCTTTGGGCCAATAACCAGGAGACTGTGAGTTCTAGTCCCGCCTTAGACATGAAAGCCAGCTGTGTGTCTTTGGGCCAATAACCAGGAGACTGTGAGTTCTAGTCCTGCCTTAGACATGAAAGCCAGCTAGGTGTCTTTGGGCCAATAACCAGGAGAGTGTGAGTTCTAGTCCTGCCTTAGACATGAAAGCCAGCTAGGTGTCTTTGGGCCAATAACCAGGAGACTGTGAGTTCTAGTCCCACCTTAGGCATGAAAGCCAGCTAGGTGTCTTTGGGCCAATAACCAGGAGACTGTGAGTTCTAGTCCCGCCGTAGACATGAAAGCCAGCTAGGTGTCTTTGGGCCAATAACCAGGAGACTGTGAGTTCTAGTCCCGCCTTAGACATGAAAGCCAGCTGTGTGTCTTTGGGCCAATAACCAGGAGACTGTGAGTTCTAGTCCCGCCTTAGACATGAAAGCCAGCTGTGTGTCTTTGGGCCAATAACCAGCAGACTGTGAGTTCTAGTCCCGCCTTAGACATGAAAGCCAGCTGTGTGTCTTTGGGCCAATAACCAGGAGACTGTGAGTTCTAGTCCCGCCTTAGACATGAAAGCCAGCTGTATGTCTTTGGGCCAATAACCAGGAGACTGTGAGTTCTAGTCCTGCCTTAGACATGAAAGCCAGCTGTGTGTCTTTGGGCCAATAACCAGGAGACTGTGAGTTCTAGTCCCGCCTTAGACATGAAAGCCAGCTAGGTGTCTTTGGGCCAATCACCAGGAGAGTGTGAGTTCTAGTCCTGCCTTAGACATGAAAGCCAGCTAGGTGTCTTTGGGCCAATAACCAGGAGACTGTGAGTTCTAGTCCCACCTTAGACATGAAAGCCAGCTAGGTGTCTTTGGGCCAATAACCAGGAGACTGTGAGTTCTAGTCCCGCCTTAGACATGAAAGCCAGCTAGGTGTCTTTGGGCCAATAACCAGGAGACTGTGAGTTCTAGTCCTGCCTTAGACATGAAGCCAGCTAGGTGTCTTTGGGCCAATAACCAGGAGACTGTGAGTTCTAGTCCCGCCTTAGACATGAAAGCCAGCTAGGTGTCTTTGGGCCAATAACCAGGAGACTGTGAGTTCTAGTCCTGCCTTAGACATGAAAGCCAGCTGTGTGTCTTTGGGCCAATAACCAGGAGACTGTGAGTTCTAGTCCTGCCTTAGACATGAAAGCCAGCTGTGTGTCTTTGGGCCAATAACTAGGAGACTGTGAGTTCTAGTCCTGCCTTAGACATGAAAGCCAGCTGTGTGTCTTTGGGCCAATAACCAGGAGACTGTGAGTTCTAGTCCCGCCTTAGACATGAAAGCCAGCTGTGTGTCTTTGGGCCAATAACCAGGAGACTGTGAGTTCTAGTCCCGCCTTAGACATGAAAGCCAGCTAGGTGTCTTTGGGCCAATAACCAGGAGACTGTGAGTTCTAGTCCCGCCTTAGACATGAAAGCCAGCTGTATGTCTTTGGGCCAATAACCAGGAGACTGTGAGTTCTAGTCCTGCCTTAGACATGAAAGCCAGCTGTGTGTCTTTGGGCCAATAACCAGGAGACTGTGAGTTCTAGTCCCGCCTTAGACATGAAAGCCAGCTAGGTGTCTTTGGGCCAATCACCAGGAGAGTGTGAGTTCTAGTCCTGCCTTAGACATGAAAGCCAGCTGTGTGTCTTTGGGCCAATAACCAGGAGACTGTGAGTTCTAGTCCCGCCTTAGACATGAAAGCCAGCTAGGTGTCTTTGGGCCAATCACCAGGAGAGTGTGAGTTCTAGTCCTGCCTTAGACATGAAAGCCAGCTAGGTGTCTTTGGGCCAATAACCAGGAGACTGTGAGTTCTAGTCCCGCCTTAGACATGAAAGCCACCTAGGTGTCTTTGGGCCAATAACCAGGAGACTGTGAGTTCTAGTCCCGCCTTAGACATGAAAGCCAGCTAGGTGTCTTTGGGCCAATAACCAGGAGACTGTGAGTTCTAGTCCCGCCTTAGACATGAAAGCCAGCTAGGTGTCTTTGGGCCAATAACCAGGAGACTGTGAGTTCTAGTCCTGCCTTAGACATGAAAGCCAGCTAGGTGTCTTTGGGCCAATAACCAGGAGACTGTGAGTTCTAGTCCTGCCTTAGACATGAAAGCCAGCTAGGTGTCTTTGGGCCAATAACCAGGAGACTGTGAGTTCTAGTCCTGCCTTAGACATGAAAGCCAGCTGTGTGTCTTTGGGCCAATAACCAGGAGACTGTGAGTTCTAGTCCCGCCTTAGACATGAAAGCCAGCTAGGTGTCTTTGGGCCAATAACCAGGAGACTGTGAGTTCTAGTCCCACCTTAGACATGAAAGCCAGCTAGGTGTCTTTGGGCCAATAACCAGGAGACTGTGAGTTCTAGTCCTGCCTTAGACATGAAAGCCAGCTAGGTGTCTTTGGGCCAATAACCAGGAGAGTGTGAGTTCTAGTCCTGCCTTAGACATGAAAGCCAGCTAGGTGTCTTTGGGCCAATAACCAGGAGACTGTGAGTTCTAGTCCCGCCTTAGACATGAAAGCCACCTAGGTGTCTTTGGGCCAATAACCAGGAGACTGTGAGTTCTAGTCCCGCCTTAGACATGAAAGCCAGCTAGGTGTCTTTGGGCCAATAACCAGGAGACTGTGAGTTCTAGTCCCACCTTAGACATGAAAGCCAGCTAGGTGTCTTTGGGCCAATAACCAGGAGACTGTGAGTTCTAGTCCTGCCTTAGACATGAAGCCAGCTAGGTGTCTTTGGGCCAATAACCAGGAGACTGTGAGTTCTAGTCCTGCCTTAGACATGAAAGCCAGCTAGGTGTCTTTGGGCCAATAACCAGGAGACTGTGAGTTCCAGTCCCGCCTTAGACATGAAAGCCAGCTGTGTGTCTTTGGGCCAATAACCAGGAGACTGTGAGTTCCAGTCCCGCCTTAGACATGAAAGCCAGCTGTGTGTCTTTGGGCCAATAACCAGGAGACTGTGAGTTCTAGTCCCGCCTTAGACATGAAAGCCAGCTAGGTGTCTTTGGGCCAATCACCAGGAGACTGTGAGTTCTAGTCCTGCCTTAGACATGAAAGCCAGCTAGGTGTCTTTGGGCCAATAACCAGGAGACTGTGAGTTCTAGTCCTGCCTTAGACATGAAAGCCAGCTAGGTGTCTTTGGGCCAATAACCAGGAGACTGTGAGTTCTAGTCCCGCCTTAGACATGAAAGCCACCTAGGTGTCTTTGGGCCAATAACCAGGAGACTGTGAGTTCTAGTCCCGCCTTAGACATGAAAAATATTTGAGCTTCGGCGTCAATAAAGGTAGTCCTTGACTTATGACCACTATTGAGTTCAACATTTCAGTTGCTAAGCAAGACAGTCGGTAAGTGAAGATTGCCTGATTTTACAACCTTTCCCGCCGCACTTGTTAAGCGAATCGCTGTGCTTCTTAATTTAATAACAGGGTTGTTAAGTGAATCTGGCTTTTCCATTGATGCTGCTTGTCAGAAGATTGCAGAAGGGGATCCTGTTGTGACCCAGGTTCCTGGACCCGGACTCCTGGACTCGGATGATTCAGAAAGTGAGGGAGAAGACCTGGCAAGCCCTTCTTCTCTTGGGCCCTCTCCCTCCCTGGCACCCACTCAAAGGGAGGAGGAGGGGCCGGCAAGGTCTGATTCTCCTGAGCCTTCTTCTGATTTGGCAACGCCCCAAGAACAGTTTTGGAGTGATGCAAGACTGCGCAGACGTGACCGGCGCGCGCAGCAGAAACAGCGTTGGGATAAGGCCAAGGAATGATGGACATCTGCAGAGACTATAAATAGGAGGCGGGACTTCCTGGTTTTTTGTCTTGGACAAAGCAATGAATTTGCGTGGGCAAACTGTATCAATGGAGGGAAGAATATATTCGTGAGTAATTCTGGCCTTATCTATAATTTCCTCGTTATCTCCAGAAACTTGGCAGGCCCGTGGGTAGACGTGGCCAGGACATTTATCTATGTAAATTAAATTAGAAAAGGAGGCCTCTGACTGACTCTTTGCTGGGAGTATTGGGGGAGGGAAACAGAACGGATCCTGTGACCCCGGGACACGATGTAGGGTCTCCTGCTTGGGCGGGGGGTTGGACTAGATGACCTACAAGGTCCCTTTCAACTCTGTCTTTCTGTTAAAAAGGTAAAGGTTCCCCTCGCACATACGTGCTAGTCGTTGCCAACTCTAGGGGGCGGTGCTCATCTCCGTTTCAAAGCCGAAGAGCCAGCGCTGTCCGAAGACATCTCCGTGGTCATGTGGCCGGCATGACTCAACGCCAAAGGTGCACGGAACGCTGTTACCTTCCCACCAAAGGGGGTCCCTATTTTTTCTACTTGCCATTTTTACGTGCTTTTGAAACTGCAAGGTTGGCAGAAGCTGGGACAAGTCATGGGAGCTCACCCTGTTACGCGGCAGCACTAGGGATTCGAACTGCTGAGCTGCCGACCTTTCGATTGACAAGCTCAACGTCCTAGCCCCTGAGCCACCACGTCCCCTTGTCTTTCTGTTAACCATCATAAATTTGAATCAGTTGCCAGGCATCTGAAGTTGCTCATGTAACCGTGGGGATGCTGCAACGGTCTGAAAAATGGTCTTAAGTCACTTTTTTCAGCGCCGTTGTAACTTCAAACGGTCACTAAATGAACTTTTATAAGTCGAGGAGTACGGGTAATGCCCAAGAACACTGGCAGACAAATCCTAGAGGAATATTTGCTTTGGAAACAACCCTCAGGCAAACTTACTATGAATTAAACGTGCTTAGAATGAAGTTTTTAGTGAAACAAGCTTTCTCAACCAGCTAAGTTATCTGAGCTTGAATTATTTAATGAGATTAACTAGTATGGAACTCAACAGCGTGAAGTTTCAGTGGCTTTTATAGCTCGGGGCGAGAACAATCCGTGGCTCTTCCATTTTAGCAGGCAGAAGTCAAGATGACAGCGTGGGAATGCGACAAGAGCATACAGCTAGTCCTCGACTTACGACTAGAATTAAGCCCAACATTTCTGTTGCTAAGAGAGACATTTGTTAAGTGAGTTTTATGACCTATCGTGCGACATTTGTTAAGTGAATCACTGCGTTTGTGAAATTAGTCACACGGTCGTTAAATGAAACTGGATTTCCTCAATGACGTTGCTTCTCAGAAGGTCGCAAAAGGGGATCACGTGACCCCGAGGGGACACGGCGACCGTCATAAATATGAACCAGTTGCCAACTGTCCGAATTTTGATCACACGACCATGGCGGATGCTGTAATAGCCATAAGTGTGAAAAACGATCATGTCACTTTTTTCAAAGTCACTGTTGTAACTTTGAATCGTCACTAAATGAACAGTTGTAAGTTGAGGACTACTTGTATTAATATATGTAGTTGAGTGAACCTGTTTTAGGGTTAGCCTCCCCCCTTCCCTCCACCACCAAAGGGCAAGTTGGAGAGACGATATTGTCGCTGTGTTTTGATCTTTTGAACAACGGGATAGAATCAAGATCACGTGAAGTGTTAATACCACTTTATAATGCCTTGGTAAGGCCACACCTGGAATACTGCATCCAGTTTTGGTCACCACGATGTAAAAAAGATGCTGAGACTCTAGAAAGAGTGCAGAGAAGAGCAACAAAGATGATTAGGGGACTGGAGGCTAAAACATATGAAGATCGGTTGCAGGAACTGGGTATATCTAGTTTAATAAAAAGAAGGACTAGGGGAGACATGATAGCAGGGTTCCAATATCTCAGGGGCTGCCACAAAGAAGAGGGGGACAATCTATTCTCCAAAGCACCTGAGGGTAGAACAAGAAGCAATGGGTGGAAACTGATCAAGGAGAGAAGCAACTTAGAACAAAGGAGAAATTTCCTGACAGTTAGAACAATTAATCAGTGGAACAACTTGCCTGCAGAAGTTGCGAATGCTCCAACACTGGAAGTTTTTAAGAAAATGTTGGATAACCATTTGTCTGAATTGGTGTAGGGTTTCCTGCCTGGCCAGGGGGCTGGACTAGAAGACCTCCAAGGTCCCGTCCAATTCTGTTATTGTGTTATGTTATTTTATCATCTCTTCAACTGCCAAAGATGCTCAGACGTTGCATGAAGAACAACAGGACTGTTGTGACTCATCCTCCCTCCTCTCCTCAGCCGGGCCCCTCCTGTCTCCAACCGGGCCTTTTATCAGACTCCGAGTCTGATAATGAAGATGAACGGCCTGTCATGACTCCAGCCCCCGGCCCTGGCCCCATGCCCGGAGAGGATTCCAGGAGTGGGAGGACAAGCCCGATAAACCTCACTCGTACAGCATGTGTTCCTTTGGCTCAGCCGTCAGAGCAGGACGTCAGCCAGATGCTGGAATTACTTGGCCCTACTCCCTCTGAACCCTCCCTTTCCCAGACGCTGACAGCAGATCCAGCTGAAGACAATTCACTGTAGGAGGACCCTCGCTTCCGGAGATCTGAGAGGTGATGCCAGCAGAAGGAAGGGTGGGGCAGGCCTGGATAAATGCTGAGTCATGGAGCCACATCCCACAGCCTATATAAAGGACCTGCTTTTGGCATTCCAACCTTGAGTCAAGCAAAGTCTTATCGAGTTTGCTGATACCGGACCCTATCGCTGAAGTCACAACTTGGACTCCTGCCTGCCCTGATAAACCTCGAAGGAACTTGGCAAGCTCCAAAGGCTTCGTTGCCAAGTCTGTCACGGACTTCCTTGACTCGTTCGTCGGAGTGAGGGGTGGGACACAACAAGGACTTTCACTCCTGCTCCAGTCCCCTAATGATGTTCGTTGCTCTTCTCTCTCACACTTCCTATTGTTGAGCCAGGTACCACCTATTCTGTACTCTTGGAGTGTGGAAGGTTGAACAGTTACAGAGTCGGAAGGGACCTTGGAGGTCATCTAGTTCAACCCGCCGAACTGCTGCTGACCTTTCTGATCAGCAAACTCTGTGTCTTAGCCACTGAGCCACCTTGTCGGGCTCCCTCCTCCTTTGGCTACAGGGTAGTCCTCAATTTAAAGTTACAACCTACTTGAAAAAGAGGAGTTATGACGTGAATCTGAAGTTCTAATGACTGCCCCTCCTCTCTTTGCTTACCCCTGAGTGGAAATCGCTTGAAAAGGATCTCTGGGCTGAATCCGAAGATCCATTTCCGTGACTAACTTAATTCTGGTTTATAAAAATCTGTTTCATTAAAAAATCCTCTTGGTACCATTTTAAAGGAATTCTATTTCACAAAACTGTCAGCTTCTTTGACTTCAATCTGTTTCTCAACCTTGAAAACTCTATTATGTGAATCGGAATCCACAAACTGGCTGGGGAATTGTGGGAATTGAAGTTCACAGATGGTGGCTGGGGAATTCTGGGAATTGAAGTTCACAGATGGTGGCTGGGAAATTCTGGGAATTGAAGTCCATAAATGCTGGCTGGGGAATTCTGGGAATTGAAGTCCATAAATGATGACTGGGAATTCTGGGAATTGAAATTCATAAATTCTGACTGTGTGGAATTATGGGAATTGAGATCCATAAATGCTGGCTGGGGAATTCTGGGAACTGAAATTCATAAATTCTGACTGTGGAATTGTGGGAATTGAAGTTTACAAGTGCTGGCTGGGGAATTCTGGGAATTGAAGCTTACAAATGCTGGCTGGGGAATTCTGGGAGTTGAAGTCCACCCATTTTAAAGTTGCCAAGTTGAAAAACACCGCCCGCAGTGAAAGAAAGTGGAGTAGAAATAAATAATTGTGACTTAAATGTCACCAGTAAATACAAACACGATCAAATGAGAATATTAATATTCCTGCCAGCGCAGTTACAGATATTAGAAAACCTCAAAGCTGGAAACAATAAATTAGCAATCTCTGTAGAGCACAATAGAAAATGTTTCCGGATCCTTCTTCACTCACTTAAACAATTTGCTTATGAGGATTATTAAATATACATGTTTAATTAAATTAGATGCTTAGCAAAACACACACAAGCACACAAGGGGAAAGGGTCTGGAGCGCCATTCTAGGTTTTTTTTCACTTCCTTGCTATGTGTAACATTGGAATAAACGTTTCCGATTTTGGAGATGCGAAAGATTTTTCTAATATCTAATTCTATCTAATAATTAATAATAATTAATATCTAATTATTATTAGGGGCCTCTGGTGGCTCAACAGACTAAGCAGTCTGTTATTAACAGCAGCTGCTTGTAATTACTGCAAGTTCAAGTCCCACCAGGCCCAAGGTTGACTCAGCCTTCCATCCTTTATAAGGTAGGTAAAATGAGGACCCAGATTGTTGGGGGCAATAAAAGTTGACTTTGTATATAATATACAAATGGATGAAGACTATTGCTTAACACAGTGTAAGCTGCCCTGAGTCTTCGGAGAAGGGCGGGATATAAACAAATTCAAATAATAAATAAATAAATAAATAAAATAATAATTCCCAGACATATGGACTTCAACTCCCAGAATTCCCCAGGCAGTCCACATGCCTTAGTCACTAAGGTTAAGAAACCCTAATTTATATCCCCCCAGATACATACAGCTGACAAATTCTATTCCATTTTCTATTCTATTCTGTTCCGTTCCATTCCGTTCCATGTGGCGTTTCATTCTATTATTCTCTTCTCTTCTCTTCTCTTCTCTTCTCTTCTCTTCTCTTCTCTTCTCTTCTCTTCTCTTCTCTTCTCTTCTCTTCTCTTCTCTTCTCTTCTCTTCTCTTCTCTTCTCTTCTCTTCTCTCCTCTCCTCTCCTCTCCTCTCCTCTCCTCTCCTCTCCTCTTCTTATTCCATTCCATTCCATTCCATTCCATTCCATTCCATTCCATTCCATTCCATTCCATTCCATTCCATTCTATTCTATTCTATTCTATTCTATTCTATTCTATTCTATTCTATTCTATTCTATTCCATTCTATTCTATTTTGTTCTATTCTCATGTGATCCAAATTCAGATGCGTGGCAACTGTTTCATACTTACGACTGTTGCAGTGTCCTGAGATCATGTGAGTAACTTTTGAGACCTTCGGACAAGCAAAATCAATAGGGGAAGCCAGATTTACCTAACAACTGGGCTACTAACTTATTAACTGCAGTGATTCACTTTACAACTGTGGCAGGAAAAATGGGGCAAAGCTCATTTCACAAACGTCTCCCTTTACAACAGAAATTTGGGGCTCAATTGTGGTCGTAAGTCGAGGACTACCTGTACCTTTACCTGGTAATCCAGCAACGAGAAGTGTGAATTTGATTCACGTCTTTTAAAGGCTAAAATCGGTTTCGTTGCACCCAGGCCTGGCTGCGCAGATTGTTGTGACCCAAGTCCAAGTAGGTGATAATGAACTTAATCCGTGGGGAAAAAAAACTTTATTCGAACAGCTGGGAATTACTTCATTCCCAGCGTCGTTCAACTCAAAGTAAAACAAAGGCCTCCCAACACAAATTCCTCAGTTATCTCACAAACCTTAGTCCAATTAGGCAAACTGCCAAAGGCCCTTCCTGGCAAACGTCCAGAAGCCATAAAAACAAAGACATAGACGAAGCAGAAGACACAGCTACAATGTTATTTTCCGGCAGAGCCCAAACGCCGTTGCTGGTCTGTTTTAAGCCTTATGGGAGGGGCCAATCATCTCTTGGCCTTACTCCTGAGTCGTCCTCTTTGCTTGAGCTGCTCTTGCCTTCTGGCAGCTCTTCTCATGTGTGCATTAGGAACAGGCTCCTCCTGTTCCTCTGCCTCACTACTATCAGTCTCTGGAGGCTCCGGAGTCTGCATCTCACTTCCCGATGGCCCTGGCTCCACCTCAGCCTCATCGCTGTCCGACTCCGTTGCCAGCTCCGTAAGCTGCTGGCAGACCACAACACAGATGAAGCAGGAGATATTTTTCATTCTGAGGTTTGTCTATGTTGTTTCTATGACGGTTCTAAATCCTGCTCTGTGTCCCACTCAGCAGTATGCTTTGAAAATAACACAGAATTTGTGATTCATAGATTTTTCTTTTTGGTAAAAGAGTCCAACACCACAAATAATCAGAATGGGACAACAGTCAGGTTGCCAGAAGCCAGCAGGGATAAAATGCTCCCGGTTCGGACCAGATCGCCCGATCCAGTAGTGATGGCGGTGGGTGGTTCGGAGAACCAGTAGCAAAAATCCCTGCTCCCCACTTCTCCACCACATGCCCAGCTGAGCCGTACGATCATCAGAGGGTTTTTTTTTAACAAAAAAATGCTTTTTTAAAAAATTTGAATTTATATCCCGCCCTTCTCCGAAGACTCAGGGCGGCTTACATTGTGTAAGGCAATAGTCTCATCCATTTGTATATTATATACAAAGTCAACTTGTATTGCCCCCCCAACAATCCGGGTCCTCATTTTACCTACCTTATAAAGGATGGGAGGCTGAGTCAACCTTGGGCCTGGTGGGACTCGAACCTGCAGTAATTGTAATTGCAGGCAGCTGTGTTAATAACAGACTGCATTAGCCTGTTGAGCCACAAGAGGCCCCTAAAAAAGTAAAAAAAAAAAGCCTCTGATGATCGCGCGGCTCAGCTGGGATCATCAGAACCCTTTCAAAGCATTTTTTCTACAAGCTCTTCGTAGAAAAAATGCTTTTAAACATAAAAATAAAAAAGTTGGCCACGCCCACCCAGTCACATTACACCCCCCACCCACCAAGCCACGCCCAAAGAACTGGTAGTAGAAGCTTTAAAAAAATGCTTTTAAACAGTTCTGGCAATCAGGCAATTCAGCTGGGATCTTCAGAACCCTTTTGAAGCATTTTTTTCTACAAGCTCTTCGTAGAAAAAATGCTTTTAAAAATAAAAATAAAAAAGTTGGCCACGCCCACCCAGTCACATTACCCTCCCCCACACCAAGCCCACAGAACCGGTAGTAACAAATTTTACATTTTCACCCCTGCGTGAGAGAGGCGGCGAGAGCAGATGCTTGCGTTTCCTTTGAAAACTGCTGAAGAAAACCCACCTGAGATTTCCGCCGTTTGTCTGGAATGGTAAAGGACCGTGATGGCCATTGGTGGGTTTCTACCGGTTCGCCCCGGTTCAGACGAACCGGTAGTGGCAGTGGCGGGAGGCTCCACCCACCCACCGGGACGTCATCACGGACACTCTGTGCATGCGCAGAAGGTTCTGCGTATGTGTAGAAGTGCCACACGTGAGTGTGCTCATAGTTCTGGACCAGTAGTGGAAGGTAAGTGGAACTCACTATTGGTGATGGTGAACCTATGGCACGCGTGTCAGGTGGCATGCAGAGCCCTCTCTGCGGGAATGTGCGCCATCGCCAGCTGCTCTTCTGGTTTCTGGCAAGCGTATGTGTGCTGGTCAGCTAGTTTTTGTGGCCTCCAGAGCTCTGGAAAACATTCTGAAAATATCCTGAAAAAACATCTTGAAAACGTTCTCAAAAATGGCCTGAAAAACAGACTGAAAACAGCCCAAAAAACGGCCTGAAAACAGCCTGAAAAATGGCCTGAAAATGGCTTGAAAAACAGCCAAAAATGGCCTGAAAAACAGCCTGAAAACAGCCTGAAAAATGGCCTGAAAATGGCTTGAAAAACAGCCAAAAATGGCCTGAAGAACAGCCTGAAAATGGCCTGAAAAACAGCCTGAAAACGGCCCAAAAATGGCCTGAAAACAGCCTGAAAACCAGCCTGAAAACAGCCCAAAAAACAGCCTGAAAACAGCCTGAAAAATGGCCTGAAAATGGCTTGAAAACCAGCCAAAAATGGCCTGAAAAACAGCCTGAAAACAGCCTGAAAAACAGCCAAAAATGGCCTGAAAAGCCTGAAAACAGCCCCAAAAACAACCTAAAAATGGGCCCAAAAATGGCCTGAAAATGGCCTGAAAACAGCCTGAAAAACAGCCAAAAATGGCCTGAAAAACAACTTGAAAATGGGCCAAAAATAGCTTGAAAATGGCCCGAAAAACGACCTGAAAATGGCCCGAAAACCAGCCAAAAATGATAAAACAACAGCCATGCGTGTTCCGGCCTGCTGGTGTTCAGATTTCCGGTGCTCCGGTGCGCACACATGCATCCATGTTCCGATTTGGGCACTCGGTGCCGAAAAGGTTCATCATGACTGGTATAGGACCTCCTCCTTGAGCAGGGGGTGGATTAGAAGACCTCTGAGGTCCCCTCCAACTCTGCTGTTCTGTTATTCGGAGATTAGCAGCAGCTTCCTTCAGACCTGATCCTGATAGGTCCTGATTTACAATGATTTGGTCAGTGACCGTTTGAAGTGATAACGACACTGAAAAAAAGTGACTTATAGCCATTATTGAGCCCTGGTGGCGCAGTGACTAGAGCGCAGTACTGCAGGCTACTTCTGCTGACTGCCAACTGCCAGTTTGGCAGTTCGATTCTGATCGGCTCAAGGTTGACTCATCCTTCCATCCTCATCCGTAAAATGAGGACCCAGATTGTTGGGGGCAATATGCAGTCTGTGTAAACCGCTTAGAAAGGGCTGTTAACGCCACTGTGAAGCGTTATATAAGTCTAAGGGCTATTGCTATTGCTATTTTTCACATTTACGTGATTCAGAATTTGGACACTTAGCAACTGGCTCATATTTATGACGGGTTGCGGTGTCCCCAGGGTCACGTCATCCCTTTTTGCAACCTTCTGACCGGCAAAGTCAATGAGGGAGTCAGATTCACTGAACAGCCATGTGCAGTGATTCACTTAACGTCTGTGGCAAGAAATTTGTCATGGTTCCAGAAAAACCTCTTCTGCATAAAAAAAACCTCAGAAGCCATTGTCTTTCAGAGTTCTTTTCTAGCATGAGGAAACTGGCACACGATGAGTGAAATTCCAAAACTGAACTTCCGGATTCTTTTCCCAGTTATACAAACCCCAAGAGTCCCACCCCCCTGACCCCTTTGATGGTCACATGGTCCCACGTTCTCCCAGTTCATTCGAATATCTTCTCGCCACTCTTCCTGCAGATGTGAACACCATCCGACCTTGACCGCTTGAAGAATGTTACCATACCCCTCAACCCCCCTTCTTCCCCTCAGGGGAAAAATGTGGCAGCGTCTGGAACCTTAAAGTCTAGTATGGTTTCCAGGCCTGACAAAATTCATAAAATGGGACAAAAACCCGCTTAACAAATTTCTTCAATCAGAGCAGAAATTTTGGACTCAGTTGTGGTTGCAAGTAGAGGAATGAATAATAAAGAAACAAACAAAAACAAACACATAAACAATGAATTTATCCCAGTCTCTCCAAACCTACCTATGAGTGGCATATAAATTGGATGGATGGATGGATGGATGGATGGATGGATGGATGGATGGATGAAGACAAGGAAAAAAAGTCCAGTTGCCTTTTGAAAAATCACCTTTGAGACAATCATGACCTGGATGACTGAGAATTTTCACGGACGTTTAGAACAAACACCAACAAACAACAAACACATAAACAATCAAACAAACAAATAATACACAATTTGACTATAACTGCTTCAAGGAAAGTTGGAAGTCACTTCTTCCATTGTCTTTTTAATTCTTTCTTTTAAGGGCATGGTTTTCTGCGTCTCGTCCCTTGATTCGGTACGTGTATTTGTTTTTGATTTAATGTATAGGCTTTGAACGATAAAACAAGAAGAGCAAAGGAACGTGCGCCAGTCGTAGTTGGGAAAACCAGGATTTGGTTACCTTGAGGAAACAGAATAACGGAATAACAGTCAGAAGAGACCTTGGAGGTCTTCTAGTCCAACCCCCTGCTCAGGCAGGAAACCCTACACCATTTCAGACAAATGGTTGTCCAATCTCTTCTTAAAAACTTCCAGTGTTGGAGCATTCACAACTTCTGGAGGCAAGTTGTTCCACTGATTAATTGGAGATGTTTCCTTAGTTCTAAGTTGCTTCTCTCCTTGATCAGTTTCCACCCGTTGCTTTTTGTCCTGCCTTCAGGTTCTTTGGAGAATAGCTTGACTCCCTCTTCTTTGGGGCAGCCCCTGAAATATTGGAAGGCTGCAATCATGTCTCCCCTAGTCCTTCTTTTCATCAAACTAGACATACCCAGTTCCTGCAACCGTTCTTTTATTTCCTGCAGCCGTTCTTCATATGTTTTAGCCCAGGGGTCTCCAACCTTGGTCCCTTTAAGACTTGTGGACTTCAACTCCCCGAGTCCCTCAGCCAGCTTTGCTGGGAGTTGAAGTCCACAAGTCTTAAAGGGACCAAGGTTGGAGACCCCTGTTTTAGCCTCCAGTCAGTGGTGGGATTCAAGTAATTTAACAACCGGTCCTCTGCCCTAATGATTTCTTCCAACAACCGGTGTGCCAAACTGCTCAGAAAGTTAACCACCAGTTTTCCCGAAGTGGTGCAAACTGGATGAATCCCACCACTGCCTCCAGTCCCCTCATCATCTTGGTTGCTCTTCTCTGCACTCTTTCTAGAGTCTCAACATCTTTTTTTATATATCGTGGCGACCAATACAGTATTCCAAGTGTGGCCTTACCAAGGCATTATAAAGGGGTATTAACACTCCGTGTGATGTCAGGAGCACATTACAAAGAGGGTGCTCAGTTGGCAGCCAGAGATACTTGTGTCAGTTCTTGGTGGATTCCTGCAGATCCCCAGGAACCTCTGTGGATCCCAGGGTGATCCGCTGTTGTTGCTTGTACCTTCCTCTTTCTCACCCACCCATCCCACGCCATCTTTCTCTCTCTCTCTCTCTTCTTTGGGGCAGCCCCTGAAATATTGGAAGGCTGCAATCATGTCTCCCCTAGTCCTTCTTTTCATCAAACTAGACATACCCAGTTCCTGCAACCGTTCTTTTATTTCCTGCAGCCGTTCTTCATATATAGTGAAGCTAGGTCTCCAATTTGGTCCCTTTAAGACTTGTGGACTTCAACTCCCTGAGTCCCTGAGTCCCTCAGCCAGCTTTGCTGGGAGTTGAAGTCCACAAGTCTTAAAGGGACCAAGGTTGGAGACCCCTGTTTTAGCCTCCAGTCAGTGGTGGGATTCAAGTAATTTAACAACCGGTCCTCTGCCCTAATGATTTCTTCCAACAACCGGTGTGCCAAACTGCTCAGAAAGTTAACCACCAGTTTTCCCGAAGTGGTGCAAACTGGATGAATCCCACCACTGCCTCCAGTCCCCTCATCATCTTGGTTGCTCTTCTCTGCACTCTTTCTAGAGTCTCAACATCTTTTTTTATATATCGTGGCGACCAATACAGTATTCCAAGTGTGGCCTTACCAAGGCATTATAAAGGGGTATTAACACTCCGTGTGATGTCAGGAGCACATTACAAAGAGGGTGCTCAGTTGGCAGCCAGAGATACTTGTGTCAGTTCTTGGTGGATTCCTGCAGATCCCCAGGAACCTCTGTGGATCCCAGGGTGATCCGCTGTTGTTGCTTGTACCTTCCTCTTTCTCACCCACCCATCCCACGCCATCTTTCTCTCTCTCTCCTCTCTTTCTTTCTCATTCACTCTGCATTGTTTCCCCTGGTCTTGCCTGGATGCCAATACCTTCCCCCACCCATATTTCCTCAAATCAATCTCACCTCTTATTAATTTGCTCCCCCTTGTGAAGATTTATGACTGGCTTTTTTTTCCCGGCGAGAGATCCAGAACGCTTGGCAGCGGCTCAACCAGCCTTTTTAATTTTGAGAAGCCAGAGGGAGAGTGTTGGCTTTGGAAGCTCCTCTTGGGTTCCGTTCCAGCTCCGGGCCATGAGACTGGAGACTCGCTACTTTGAGTGAGTTCACCCAGCCTTAGTATCCACCGTTTGTTTGCTTGTGGTATAACAAGCTGGAGTTTCTGCCAGAAATTGACAACTCCTAGATTACAGACCGATGGAGGAGAAGAAGGAGAAGGAGGGGGAGGAGGGAGGAGTAGGAGGGGAGGAGGAAGAGTGGGAGGAGGAGGTGGGAGGAAGGGGAAGAAGAGGGGAGGAGGAAGGGGAAGAAGGAAAGGAGGATGGGGAGGAAGGGAGGAGGAGTGGGAGGAAGAGGAGGAGGGGAGGAAGGGAGGAGGAGCGGGAGGAGGAGGGGAGGAAGGGGAGGAGAAGGAGGAGGAGGAGGAGGAGGAGGAGGAAGGGAAGGATGAGGAGGGGGAGAGGGAGAGGAGGAGTGTGCTCTCTAAGCTTGGTGGTTTTCTTGCAGACATTTCATGACCCAACTTGGTAACATTATCAGTGCTAAAAGAGAGTGGATTTGTGGAGAGGAGGAGGAGCAGCAGATTTAGAAAAGAAGGAGAGATTTAAAAAAAAATCAGGATTTAAAGCCCTGCCTTTTGGACAGAGGCCAGGACTGCTGCATGTTGTAATAGGAATCGGTTGTCGATATTGTATATATATATATATATATATATATATATATATATATATATATATATATATATATATATATATATATATATATATATGTAGGTCTTTGGTTATTCGGGTTTTCTCCCACGTAAAATTGGAAGTGTCTTGGCGACGTTTCGACGAAGTCTCATTCGTCATCTTCAGGCTGGTGTTTACAGCTTCGTGCTACCACGAACGTGCACGACCATGAACGTGAAGCCAAACAACAGCAATGCAGCTCACCAACTCAAACCCCCCAGCAACTCAGACTAACCTGAGCACAACCAAGCTCCCCCCACCCAAACAGAACACACCCGCATCCAATCAGAGCACAGCCAAACCCCACTATCCAATCAGAGCACAGCCAAACCCACAACCAATCAGAACACACCTCCACCCAATCAGAGCACAGCCAAGCTCCCAACCAATCAGTTCAGACCCCCACTAGCAGTTAAAAGGAAGAAACGGCTGCGATCAACACATTGCTCCTAGAAGCACGAAGCTGTAAACACCAGCCTGAAGATGATGAATGAGACTTCGTCGAAACGTCGCCAAGACACTTCCAATTTTACGTGGGAGAAAACCCGAATAACCAAAGACCTACACACACACACACACACACACACACACACACACACACACACACACATATATATATTTGTTTTCTGAGGTTTTTGCGGGTGTTTGTATGTAGGTCTTTGGTTGTTCGGGTTTTCTCCAGAAATTGAAGTGTCTTGACGTTATTAAGTCTCATTCGTCATCTTCAGGCTGGTGTTTACAGCTTCGTGCTACCACGAACGTGCACGACCATGAACGTGAAGCCAAACAACAGCAATGCAGCTCACCAACTCAAACCCCCCAGCAACTCAGACTAACCTGAGCACAACCAAGCTCCCCCCACCCAAACAGAACACACCCGCATCCAATCAGAGCACAGCCAAACCCCACTATCCAATCAGAGCACAGCCAAACCCACAACCAATCAGAACACACCTCCACCCAATCAGAGCACAGCCAAGCTCCCAACCAATCAGTTCAGACCCCACTAGCAGTTAAAAGGAAGAAACGGCTGCGATCAACACATTGCTCCTAGAAGCACGGTTGTAAACACCAGCCTGAAGATGATGAATGAGACTTCGAACGTCGCCAAGACACTTCCAATTTCGTGGAGAAAGAATAAGACCACACACACACACACACACACACACACACACACACACACACACATATATATATTTGTTTTCTGAGGTTTTTGCGGGTGTTTGTATGTAGGTCTTTGGTTATTTGGGTTTTCTCCCGCGTAAAATTGGAAGTGTCTTGGCGACGTTTCGACGAAGTCTCATTCGTCATCTTTAGGCTTCAGCTTCGTGCTTCTGGGAGCAATGTGTGATTGCAGCTGTTTCTTCCTTTTTAACTGCTACTGGGGGTTTGAACTGAGCAAAGATGAACTCACCAGCTCAAATCCCCCTGCAACTCAGACAAATCTGAGCACAACCAAGCCCCCACCCAAACAGGACACACCCCCAGCCAATCAGAGCACAAAAAAGCCCCCATCCAATCAGAGCACAGCCAAGCTCCCACCCAATCAGTTCAAACCCCCAGTAGCAGTTAAAAAGGAAGAAACAGCGGGGCGTGGCCATGACCGTGGTGGGGTAAGGACC
The DNA here is from genome assembly GCF_028640845.1 of Ahaetulla prasina. Lineage (NCBI taxonomy): Eukaryota > Metazoa > Chordata > Lepidosauria > Squamata > Colubridae > Ahaetulla > Ahaetulla prasina. Next base: position 371,167,750 of record NC_080539.1, on the reverse strand, counting down.
TTTCCTTCACTTCACAGGGCTTAATAATGAAGATTTATGAGGATTAATGCTGTTTGGAATGCACCGTTATGGATGAAAGTTAATAAATCATGAAGTGGAAGTGTTAATAGCCCAGCAGACTGAATTTAAAACTGGTAGGTCATCTGAAACTGCTTGAATTAAGGAGTTTTTACTGCGTGGGATGACCGAACTGGCAGATACAATGAGTTTGGAATAAACTGCTGTCTTTTGCTTTCCTTATTATAATTATCGTGTTCTGTGTTAAATGCTGAGGCTAAGGAATATCAAAGACTGAATTTGCTAATGAGAAGAATTTTAATTGAAGAGATCGATCTTTTGTGCTGGACTGACTGGCTGACTGGCTGAAGAAGCTTTTATTAGGTGGATAATTTTTTTTTAATTATTTTCTTTGAGAGGAAATTAATAGCTTGTTTATATTACAGAAAACAAAAAGGACTTTGTTTTGAAGTTCAAGCTGGTTTGTTTTTTTTTTCTCTGCCGACGTGGAGAAAAATGGCGCTGATTAAGCTGTGAGGTAATTGTGTTTCTTTGTGGAGTGAATATGACTCATAAGTTACTGATAAGCTACTAACGAGTGCAAATAAGCCGCTTCGCTTCAATTAAAGATTGTCGCCCTTGATCTTCATCAAGACCCTCTGTAAAATTGGTTTGACTGCTGTCCTTTGATCTTCACTAAGACTCTTTGAAAAATTGGAATCCCAGTTTGAGAAATTTTTGGTTTTTTTTTTCAAAATGACTCAACAACTTTCAGAAACGCAGCAAATTGCTGCAGCTTTAAATAAAATTGGGGAAAAATAGCAGCACTATCAGAGCGTATAGATAATTTGACATTTAAACTGACATCCGGCGCAAAATTTAAAGCAAGATATGAATGATAACTTTGCTAAACAAAAGAGGAAATGACAATGATTAAAGATGAAATGGAGCAGCTGCATGTGCATGAGGCAAAAGTAGATCGGCAAATTGGCAAAATATTTTATAAAATGAGCAGCAAGATAAGAGAATTTGTCTTTTGGAAGAAGAGATGAGGAAATATAATTTTGTTATCAGAGGAATCTCGGAAGAAAGGAAGATAAATTGAAACAGCGGGTTTTGAAATGGATTAATGATTTGGATACGCAACTTACGCTCACAATAGCAGACCTGGCAAGTGTTTTAGAATTGGATATAGAAGGCAAAATGGTTCTAACAGGAATGTGCTTGTCAGGTTCGCAAATCTTGGTGATAAGTTGGAAGTTATGGCCAAGTTAAGAGAGTTGGGAGATGCTTTGAAGTTTGAAGGGAAGACTATTCAAGTCTTCCCGGATATATCAAGAGAAGAAAGGGCATGGAGATTTTTTTTAAAACCAATTACAAAAGTTTTGAGAGATAATGGAATTAAATACAATTGAGGCCACCACAACAATTGAAATTTTTTATAAAGGAAGGATGCGTACAATCACCCCAGATATAGATGCATTATTATATTTACGGGAGCTTGGACTGATTGAGATGGAGGATTTAATGGAGATAAAAGATCAAATGCTTCAGATGGGTGGAACATACGTGGAAACATCAATCTCAGAAGAAGAAAAAGGGGCTATTGGAGGGCAAGACTCTAAAGGGTTAAAGAGGAAAGAAATATCACCTGTGTTGGTTGAACAGAAGAAGAGTCGTGAGGATACAGTAGGAGAAGAAGCAGATAAGAGTCTTGGAAAATATGAAGCTGAATGCGGTCATCGCTATCTTTTTTTGAGTGATGAATTTAAATAGACAGCCGAAAGAAGTGCCCGGCATTGGCACGTCCCTCTCCCCATTCTCTTTATAGAGGCGAAACCGATGAGGATGTGGGGAAGAAGATTGTTTGTATTTTATTGTTTGTTTGTTTTGTTTTTTCTGTTTTCTTATTGTTGTTTATATGGTAGTTTAATGTCGGGTGGTGGGCACAGAAAGGAAGATGCGGGATAGGATTAAAAATTTATATTTTAAATGGGAGTTATAAAATAATGTCATGGAATGTGAAGGGTACAGGAATCAGATTAAAAGAAGAAGATTGGAGTTTAAGATTAAAAGGATTTACCAGACATTTTATTTTTACAAGAAACCCATCAGAAATCTGAAGATTCAAATAGAATGTATATAAAAGGTATGCAAATATATGAAAAGCATTTGGAACTTCAAAAGCTAGAGGAGTTGCAACACTGATATCAGATAGGGTGTACTTTGAAAACATAAGGTAATTTTGGATGAAGATGGAAGATATGTAATAATTGTTGGAAATCTTAATGAGGAAAAAGTGACACTTGTTAATTTATATTTACCGAATGAAAACAAAGAGAATTTCTTGAAAAATAACAAAATTTTGGAGAATGAAAGTGTAGGAAAGTAATTGTGGCTGGGGATTTTAATTAAATCAGAGATAAAATAGACAGTACTAATCCCACCCGCTGTGGAGGAGCAAATAAAATGGGGATTTTAAATATGTGGATGCTTCGAAACGGCGTGGTTGATGTGTGGAGAGAGGTTAAAGGAATTGAGAGAGTATACACTTTTTTCTAAGATATATAATACATATTCTAGAATTGATTATATTTTTCTTTCTAAAGATTTGTTGAATAATGTGGATAAGGTAGATGTGGGAATTTAAAGATTCTGATCATGCAGAAGTTATGGTGGACTTAGATTTTAATTTTGAGAAAAAGAAGCTATTGGAGATATGACGAGAAATTGTATAAAATGAAAAGGATAAAAATGGATACTTAAAAAATTGGAGGAAAGTTGGAGATTAAATGATAACGGGGAGGTTAAATTTGAAATTGTTTGGGATGCGATGAAAGCGGTGTTTAGAGGGGAGAGTATCAAATTATCAAGTAGGAAATATAAAAATTATAAAAATTAAAATGGAAAGAGATAAAAATAAGATTAAAGAATTGGAAAATCAATTTTGCTTACTAAAGAAAAAAATTCTTCAGGAGCTTAATATGTTAAGAAATAAAATGATAGAAGAAGATACAGAGTTAGTAAAAGAAATTTGAGATTTTAAATAGGAATTTTTGAATTTAGTAATAGAAATTCTAAATTATTGGCAAAGATGGCGAAAGATAAAAGAGAGAAGAGAGAAATTGGAGTTTTGATAGATGATAGAGGTATAAGATGTTATAAAAAATTAGAGAAATGTGAAGTGGTTAGAAACTTTTTTCAGAATCTATATTCAAAGAAACCAATTAATCGGGAAAATTGCAAAGCTATTTAGAAAAGTATGTGGTGAAAATTGATCAAACATATAAGGAATTGATGGAAGAAGATATAACACAAGATGAGATTAATGGAATAATACAAAAATTAAAATTAGGGAAAGCTCCAGGTGAGGATGGATTACCTGTTGAGTTTTATAAAGAATTTAAAGAATTAATAATACCAAGACTGCAAAAATTATTCAATGGAATATTACATGGTGGGAAAGTACCTTCGTCATGGAATAGAACGGTGATATCCCTAATTCCTAAACCAGATAAAGATTTAGAAAGGATTGAGTCCTATCGGCCCATTTCTTTAATTAATCAGGATGCAAAGATATTTACTGCTATTATAAGTAATAGATTAAATAGATTTATAGATAGATATATAAGTTATAATCAAGTAGGTTTTGTGAAGGGTAGATACATGAGTGATATTGTTAGAAGAGTATTAAATATTATAGATGTAGCTGAATATAATGGTGATAAAATTGGTATAGTATCATTGGATATTTTTAAAGCTTTTGATTCTGTACAATGGGAAACAATTAAAGTAATTGTGGAGGCTTTAGGCTTTGGTAATAAGTTTATACATGTTATTTCAAAATTGTACCAAAAGAGCAGTGCAAGAGTGAAGGTGAATGGAATATTAACTGAAGAGATAAAATTAGAAGCTGGTACGAGACAAGGATGTCCCTGTCCCCAACATTATTTTTATTGGCTATGGAAATATTGACAAAATGATAGAAAAGATGAAGAATTAGAAGGATATAAGGGTATAAGATAAATTTGTATGGATGATACTTTAATTATTTTGAAAATGTAGAGAAAGATTTGAAAAGATATATAAGCATTTGATAGAATTTGAAGAAATGACAGGATTGAAAGTAAATTGGTCAAAGTCAGAATTATTGATGGATAGTAATGGTAATGAGTCTGAGAATATGCAAGAGCAATTTGGGATAAGGATTAAAACACATTGAAATATTTGGGTATAGTGCTTTCACTTAAGGTTAAAGAATTGAAAAAACTTAATTATGATGTGGTGATTAACGAAATTGAGAAGAAGATAGATAAATATAAAATTTTAAAGTTGTCTTGGTTTGGTAGAATTGCAATGTGTAAGATGATGTTGCTGCCCAAGTTCAACTTTTTATTCGAGATGCTACCACTAAATTTGACAGAGAAAGATATTGAAGGATATCAGAAAAAACTGGATAAATTTTGCAATGGTGGCAAAAGACCCAGATTAGTGAAGAAAATGTGGTATCAAAATCAAAAGGAAGGGGGATTAGGAACCCCCAAATTATTTAATTATTACTGTGCGTATGGTATCCGGATAGTGGTAAAAATACTTAAAGGTGAAGATAATTATTGGAGAGATTTAGAGTTAAGGGATATAGAGAAATTTGGATCAAGGTGGTTTTAGATAAAGCAAATTTAAAATGTGTAAGTAGAAGTTATTGGTTAAAGGGATTAAGTAAAATGTGGAACAAATTTGTTAAAATTTTAATTCGGATATAATCTTTTGGGGAGACAACTGAATTTGGCCGATTAAAAATAATATAAAACGTAATGAAGTGATTAAAGAGGAAAATATAGAAATTATTAAAGATTGGATAAAAGTTATGGAAATGAAAGGAGGAATAAAGAAATTATTGAAAAATTAGGGTTAAGTTGGTTTGAAAAATACAGATAGAAAATGGACAAAAAACTAAAGGAAAATTATTCGATAAATTTGTATGGATGATACTTTAATTATTTTGAAAAATGTAGAGAAAGATTTGAAAAGATATATAAGCATTTGATAGAATTTGAAGAAATGACAGGATTGAAAGTAAATTGGTCAAAGTCAGAATTATTGATGGATAGTAATGGTAATGAGTCTGAGAATATGCAAGAGCAATTTGGGATAAGGATTAAAACACATTGAAATATTTGGGTATAGTGCTTTCACTTAAGGTTAAAGAATTGAAAAAACTTAATTATGATGTGGTGATTAACGAAATTGAGAAGAAGATAGATAAATATAAAATTTTAAAGTTGTCTTGGTTTGGTAGAATTGCAATGTGTAAGATGATGTTGCTGCCCAAGTTCAACTTTTTATTCGAGATGCTACCACTAAATCTGACAGAGAAAGATATTGAAGGATATCAGAAAAACTGGATAAATTTTGCAATGGTGGCAAAAGACCCAGATTAGTGAAGAAAATGTGGTATCAAAATCAAAAGGAAGGTGGATTAGGAATCCCCAAATTATTTAATTATTACTGTGCGTATGGTATCCGGATAGTGGTAAAAATACTTAAAGGTGAAGATAATTATTGGAGAGATTTAGTGTTAAGGGATATAGAGAAATTTGGATCAAGGTGGTTTTAGATAAAGCAAATTTAAAATGTGTAAGTAGAAGTTATTGGTTAAAGGGATTAAGTAAAAATGTGGAACAAATTTGTTAAAATTTTAATTCGGATATAATCTTTTGGGGAGACAACTGGAATTTGGCCGATTAAAAATAATATAAAACGAATGAAGTGATTAAAGAGGAAAATATAGAAATTATTAAAGATTGGATAAAAGTTATGGAAATGAAAGGAGGAATAAAGAAATTATTGAAAAATTAGGGTTAAGTTGGTTTGAAAAATACAGATAGAAAATGGACAAAAAACTAAAGGAAAATTATTCGATAAATAGATGTGAAACTGAATTTGAATATTTAGTATCTCGGATTATGAAAGATGAAATTGGGCTAAAGGGACTCGTTAGTAGGGTTTATAAGATTATAAATTCTGATGAAAAATTACAAAGAGTGATGAGGACAAATTGGGAAAAAGATCTTAATATTGAAATACCAGAATCAGATTGGAATGTGAATTGGAAGAGTAGAATTATGAGAACTTTATCTATAAGGATTAAAGAGCACAATTATAAAGTTGTTTGAAATGGTATTTGACTCCAGTAAGATTGTCACAAATGGATAAAAAACTAGTAAAAATGTTGGAGATGTGAGATGGAATTGGGGACTTATGAACATATGTGGTATAATTGTGATAAGGTTAAAAGTTTTGGCAACAATTGGAGAAAATGATATTTGAAATGATGGGGAAAGTAATAACATTGAGAGTGGAAACTATATTATTGTTGGTAATTAAGGAAATAGAATTAACAAAATATGAAAAAGAATTGATTAGAATTATGATTATAATAGGTAGAATTATAATAGCTAGATATTGGAAACTAGATGTGATTTTTAGAATAGAAGAGTGGAATTCTGAAATGTGGAAATTAGCTTTAAATGATAAAATGACATGTGATATTAAAATTAGAAGTGGTGTGTATAAAGAAGATATTTTCTGGAAGACTTGGAAACCATTTGTGGACTTTGCGCTTGGAACATTGGACGCTTCAGTACCTGTACCTCGAGAACGTGGATTTTGGCAATCATGAGGATATATCCGAAGACCCAAATCTTCCTTTTATGTATAGCACAAGGGTGTAATAATGTATTTTCTTTTTGTTTGTTTGTTGCAAAAAAAAAATAATAAAAAAATTTAAAAAAAAAAAAAAAAAAAAAAGGAAGAAACAGCTGCAATCACACATTGCTCCCAGAAGCACGAAGCTGAAGCCTGAAGATGACGAATGAGACTTCGTCGAAACGTCGCCAAGACACTTCCAATTTTACGCGGGAGAAAACCCGAATAACCAAAGACCTACACACACACACACACACACACACACACACACACACACACACACACATATTTATTTGATGATGTTACCTAGTTTGGATTAACGAAACGTGCTTTCTGAGGTTGCTTGTTTTCTTGCAGACATCTCATTACCAAACTAGGTAACGTCATCTAGAAGGGAGTGGGGTTTGTAGAGCGAGGGAGGAGGTAGACGGGGTGGGGGGAGTGTTCCTTGGAGCTTAGTCATTTTCTTGCAGACATTGTATGACCCAGCTAGGTAACATCATCAGGGCTTAGCAGACAGTGTGGGATATTTGTCGCTCAGGGTTGAACTGCGCTTTCTAAGTTTGGTTGTTTTCTTGTAGCTGTTTCAGGACCGAACTACGTAACATTATCACCGTTAAAGAGGTAATGTGGGTTTTTTCTGTCTGTTTACATACAGGCCGCCCTCGACCTACGACCCACAACTGAGCCCAAAGCTTCTGTTGCTGAGCAAGATAGTTGTTAAGTGAATTCTGCCCCATTTTACAACCTTTCCTGCCACGTTTAAGGGAGGTTGTTATAAGGGAATCATCTGGTCGTTAAGGAAACCTGGCCTCCCCCACTGATTTTGCTTGTCGGAAGCCGGCTGGGAAGACCACAAGAGGGGATCTCCATGACCCTGGGGACACTGCAACCGTCATAACTATGAGTCAATGGCCAAGCAGCCAAATTTTGATCATACGGGTCATGGGGATGCTGCAATCGTTATAAGCAGTGGTGGGTTTCATATATTCTTACCACCGGTTCGCCAAACGCTCACGCGCTTGCTCCACGCACACATGTGCCTTCCACGCATGCGTCCGGCCTCAAACACGTGGCAATTAGGACATCTTTATGCCGGGGTGGGTGGGCAGGTGGGCAGGACCAGCTGCAATCCCCACTACTGGTTCATCCGAATCAGTAAGAACTGGCTCAATACCACCACTGGTTGTCAATGTGAAAAAACATTGTTGTGGTCCGCCAGCCGCCTGCGGACCTGGCAACGGAGTCAGACAGCGATGAGGCTGAGGTGAGGCCAGGGCCATCGGGGAGTGACGTGCGGACTCCAGAGCCTCCAGAGCCTGATAGTAGTGAGGCAGAGGAACAGGAGGAGCCTGTTCCTAATGCACGTATGAGAAGAGCTGCCAGAAGGCAAGAGCAGCTCAAGCAAAGAGGACAACTCAGGAGTAAGGCCAAGAGATGACTGGCCCCTCCCATAAGGCTTAAAAGACCAGCAACGGCATTTGGGCTTTGCCGGAAAACAACTTTGATAGCTTCGTCTTCTTGCATTTATTTTGTATCGGTGTCTTCTGAACTTTTGCCAAGAAAGGCTTTTGGCAGTTTGCCTAATTGGACCAAAGTTTGCAATAGGACTGAGGAATTTGTGTTGGGAAGAATTCGTTTTAATTTAGTTGAACTACGCGGGGAATGAAGTAATTCTCAGCTGTACGAATAAAGTTTGGTTGCTTTTTTCACGGACTGAGTTTCCTACTACCTACTTGGGCCTGGGTCACCACACATAAATCACTTTCTTTCAGCGCAGTTCAGTAACTCTGAACAGTCACTAAACAAATTATTGTAAGCCATAATGGTATCTGTAAGTCGTTGGTGGATTTCGGAGAAAAGAACGGATTCAGCAAATTCCCGAGAAGTTTTGTAAGGGCTGAAGCTGGCAAAGTGGGAAATGACAATTCTCAAGCCAAAAAGAACATTTTGTAAAGACGGGTGAGATATTATAGCCGTCATTCAGGCCTTGAAAGGAAGCAGTGACTTGGAAAAAAAGGAGAGATTTTTATTTTTTTTTTAAAATTAGGATTTAAAGCCCTGACATTTGGACGGAGGTCAGGTCTTCTGCACGGTGTAATACAGAGGTGGGTTTCAGCAGGTTCTGACCAGTTATGGAGAACCGGTAGTGGAAATTTTGAGTAGTTCGGAGAACCGGTAGTAAAAATTCTGACTGGCCCCACCCCCGTCTATTCTCTGCCTCCCGAGTCCCAGCTGATTGGGAAGAAATGGGGATTTTGCAGTAACCTTCCCCCAGCAGTGGGGTGGGAATGGAGATTTTACAGTGTCCTTCCCCTGCCACGCCCACCAAGCCACACCCACAGAGCTGGTAGAAATTTTTTTTAAAACCCATCACTGGTGTCATAGGAGTTGGCTGTTGATATATATATCCTGTATATGGGATCCTTGGTGTTCTCTCAGCCTGGTTGTTTCCTTGCAGACGTTTCATTTACCAAACTAGGTAACATCATCAGTGCTAGAGGGAGTGGGCAAGAGGAGGAGGACAACGACGACAGTGGGGGTCCTTGGTGCTCTCTGAGCTTGGTTGTTTTCTTGCAGATGTTTCATGAACCAAACTAGGTAACATCATCAGTGCTAGAAGGGAGTAGGGTTTGTGGAGAGGAGGAGGAGGAGGAGGAGGAGATGGAGATGGAGATGGAGAAGAAGAAGAAGAAGAAGAAGAAGAAGAAGAAGAAGAAGAAGAAGAAGAAGAAGAAGAAGAAGAAGAAGAAGAAGAGGAGGAGGAGGAGGAGGAGGAGGAGGAGGAGGAGGAGGAGGAGGAGGAGAACTATGAGGTCCTTGGTGTTCTCTGAGCTTGGTTGTTTTCTTGCAGATGTTTCATGACCCAACTAGGTAACATCATCAGTGCTAGGAGGGAGGAGGGTTTGCGGAGAGGAGGAGGAGGAGGAGGAGATGGAGATGGAGAAGAAGAAGAAGAAGAAGAAGAAGAAGAAGAAGAAGAAGAAGAAGAAGAAGAGGAGGAGGAGGAGGAGGAGGAGGAGGAGGAGGAGGAGGAGAACTATGAGGTCCTTGGTGTTCTCTGAGCTTGGTTGTTTTCTTGCAGATGTTTCATGACCCAACTAGGTAACATCATCAGTGCTAGAAGGGAGTGGGGTTTGTGGAGAGGAGGAGGAGGAGGAGGAGGAGGACAATGACTGTGGGGTCCTTGGTGCTCTCTGAGCTTGGTTGTTTTCTTGCAGATGTTTCATTAACCAAACTAGATAACATCATCAGTGCTAGAAGGGAGTAGGGTTTGTAGAGAGGAGGAGGAGGAGGAGGAGGAGGAGGAGGAGATGGAGATTTAGAAGAAGAAGAAGAAGAAGAAGAAGAAGAAGAAGAAGAGGAAGAGGAGGAGGAGGAGGAGGAGGAGGAGGAGGAGGAGGAGGAGGAGGAGGAGGAGGAGGAGGAGGAGGAGGAGGAGGAGAACTATGAGTGTTGCGATATTATGCCATATGAACCCCTTTATGAAACTGTTTATGAAATTACTTATATGCAAATATAAGCATGAGCAAGTTTTGAGAAATTGCTTATGTGCAAAAATATCAGCATAGGTAAGTCTGGCTAATTGTTATCATGTAAGCAGAAATCTGTTTGATGCCAAGGTTACAAAGATGTTTGCCAGTAAATGTAGCAACACCTATGAGATAGCCACAGAACATTCCTTCTCTGATAAGGTCAGCTTCACAGAGCTTCAAAAGAAGTTTGCTCCTACACACAATTATATGAGATTTATTAGTATGTAGTCAGGATGTCTCAAGATGTATTTCTGTTTGCTGTACCACGTAGGCAAAAAGCAGAGAACAAAGAACCACTTCATGGTAAAACTCCTCCCAAGAATCATGATCTTTCTCCCAAAATCATAGGCTTGTGGATGTGCTTGCAGTCACGTGTTCACGTGTTGAATATATGCTAATATGTAACCTCCCCTGCTTACCTTTTGTAACCACCCATTTTTACCTATACACAATAAAAGAGTTTGTCTCGGGCTAGCTCGGGGCTTGCTCACCCGAGGAGAATTGAACTCGCGTCTTCGTTCTCACTCCGTCCGGTGCGGATTGGCCAGACGATCTCGTGGCGAGCCCGCTGGCCGTGAGAAAAGCCACATATGAGGTCCTTGGTGTTCTCTGAGCTTGGTTGTTTTCTTGCAGATGTTTCATGACCCAACTAGGTAACATCATCAGTGCTAGAAGGGAGTGGGGTTTGTGGAGAGGAGGAGGAGGAGGAGGAGGAGGAGGAGGACAATGACTGTGGGGTCCTTGGTGCTCTCTGAGCTTGGTTGTTTTCTTGCAGATGTTTCATTAACCAAACTAGATAACATCATCAGTGCTAGAAGGGAGTGGGGTTTGTGGAGAGGAGGAGGAGGAGGAGGAGGAGGAGGAGGAGATGGAGAAGAAGAAGAAGAAGGAGAAGGAGGAGGAGGAGGAGGAGGAGGAGGAGGAGGAGGAGGAGGAGGAGGAGGAGGAGAACTATGAGGTCCTTGGTGTTCTCTGAGCTTGGTTGTTTTCTTGCAGATGTTTCATGACCCAACTAGGTAACATCATCAGTGCTAGAAGGGAGTGGGGTTTGTGGAGAGGAGGAGGAGGAGGAGGAGGAGGACAATGACTGTGGGGTCCTTGGTGGTCTCTGAGCTGGCCTGTTTTCTTGCAGACATTTCATGATCCAAAACCAGGTAACATCATCATTGTGTTTGACCTGGGGGGGGCGTGGGGACTGTGGCCAGGATAGGCGTGGCCAGCTCAACGTCACTCATCAAGGCCCCGTTTTCGGCCATGACGGCCTCCTGCAGTCATGATGGCCTCCGCATGTGGCCCACCCGGGCTCCATTTTCACTGGCAGAGGGCTGCAGGAGGCTGTCGAAGCTGAAAATGGAACCCGCGAGGGCCATGCCATCTCCGTTTTCGTTGGCAGAAGTCTGCAGGAGGCCGTTGCGTTCAAAAATGGAGTCTGGGTGGGTTGCACAAGGCCCTCCTGAGCTCCGTTTTCGCTGACAGAGGCACCGTGGGCCGGTCCATCACTGTTGCCAGGGTGGGCCCATGGGCCAGATCTAAGCACCCCCTGGGCCTTGGATCTGACACCCCTCTTCTACTGGCTTGCCTGCTGGGGATTCTTCGGTTGGACTGTTTGCTGTTGGCTTCTTCGGCACTTTGGCCCAACCGAAGAATCTCTAAGACCACCTGCCAGCAACACTGATGGGCGAACCACTAGAACAGAGGTCAGCAACCTCGGGCTCTGGAGCCACATGTGGCTCTTTCACCCCTCTGCTGCGGCTCCCTGTCACTCAAAATATGCGTCACAACCGCCAATGTGCGAAACCCCCTGGCATACGATTTATTGAGCTTTTCAACCCCCGGGAGGCCAACCATGAATAAATCCAAGAAAAGAAAAGTTTCAAAAGAAAACAGAATGTTTAATTCAACTACGTATCCTAGTTTTGTGGCCGCTCAAGAAATAGACACAGGAAGGGTTTTTGTGGCTCCCGGTGTTTTCTTTTCTGTGGGAAAATGGTCCAAATGGCTCTTGGAGTGTTTAAGGTGGCAGACCCCTACACTAGAATATAAACTGACAGCAAACTGCGCTGCCTACTAGCGCTGATAAAGTTACTTAGTTGGGTCATGAAACGTCCACAAAACAAAAAACAAAAAACCAACCACCAGGCAAACTCAGAAAGTACCTGAAGGCTTCTGGTGGCTCAACAGTCTGTTATTAACAGCAGCTGCTTGCAATTACTGCAAGTTCAAGTCCCACCAGGCCCAAGGTTGACTCAGCCTTCCATCCTTTATAAGCTAGGTACAATGAGGACCCAGATTGTTGGGGGCAATAAAAGTTGACTTTGTATGTAATACAAATGGATGAAGACTATTGCTTAACACAATGTAAGCCACCCTGAGTCTTCGAAGAAGGGCGGGATATAAATGCAAATAATAAAAAAAAAGTACCAAGGACCCCTTCACGTCATCCATGTGCTAACAAATATTCTCTTCTATATATTTTCTCTGCTTCTCCTCTGCAATAAAAGATTGCAGATGGATTGCCAGATGGAGAATGTAGGTTGCTGGAGAAATGGGATTTGGTGTGCAGGCTACGAGAAAAGGCGAAGAATATTTGTGCACAATTCGGAGTCCAGTGTGGCTTGCGGATGCAGGAAGAATACTAGAGGATAGAAGGAAAATGTCTGAGGGCTTAATGCATGGTTTAATAGCGAGCAGACAGCAACCCCCCCCCTTGGAATCCTGCATCCGGTTTTGGTTGCCACGATGTAAAAAAGAAGCGGAGACTCTAGAAAGGGTGAAGAGAAGATCAACAAAGATGATTAGGGGACTGGAGGCTAAAACAAATGAAGAACGGTTGCTGGAATTGGGGATGTCTAGTTTAATGAAAAGAAGGACTAGGGGAGACATGATAGCAGTCTTCCAATATCTCAGGGGTTGCCACAAAGAAGAGGGAGTCGAGCTATTCTCCAAAGCACCTGAAGGCAGGACAAGAAGCAATGGGTAGAAACTAATCGAGGAGAGAAACAACCGAGAACTAAGGAGAAATTTCCTGACAGTCAGAACAATTAATCAGTGGGAATAACTTGCCTCCAGAAGTTGTAGATGCTCCAACCCTGGAAGCTTTTAAGAAGAGATTGGACAGCCATTTGTCTGAAATTGTCCCAAAGATGCTTTTTTCAGGACTTTCTTGTTTTGTTTTTTTTGAAGACATTTCACTTCTCATCCAAGAAGCTTCTTCAGCTCTGACTGGATGGTGGGGAATGGAAGAATTTATATTCTTTGCAGGCAGCTGGTCAGACTACAGGAACCATTTGCACTGCTCAGGTGACCCTGAGGACCAGGGATGGGCTGCTGGGAATTCGGGAGAACCTCTGGCTAAGATTCTATGCAGTTCGGAGAACCCGCAAATCCCACGGCTGGCTGGCCCTGCCCACCCCGTCACTCCCACCCCAGGAGTTCCCACGTGGCCCGTTATGGATGCAGGTAAGTGCAGGACACGCACAGAGGCTCGGGGAGGGCGAAAAATGGGTCTACCGGAAATTCGGGAATGGTCCCATTTCCAGCATCCAGAAGGCCTCCGCAGCCTAGGGAGGCTGTTTTCGCTCTCCTGGAGGCTCAAGAAAACCCTCCAGAGCCTAGGGAGGGCAAAAATGCCCCTGCGCCATGGTGCCGGAGATCGACTAGGCCACGCCCACCAGCACCCGGGCAGAGAACCCCTTGCTAAAATTTTTGCAGCCCACCCCTGCTGAGGACACAGATAAACCTCCAAGTGCTTCAACAATCCTCTAAAAGAGGGATGTCAAACTCAATTTCATTGAGGCCCCGTCAAGGCTGTGGTTGACCAAAGGGGCCCAGGGTGGGCGTGGCTCACTGGATGGGCGTGGCCGACTGGATGGGTGTGGCCAGCTTGACACCCCAAACTGCTGGCATGTTTCCTCTTCGCATTGGGTAAAGATAAAGGTAAAGGTTCCCCTCGCACATACGTGCTAGTCGTTGCCGACTCTAGGGGGGCGGTGCTCATCTCCGTTTCAAAGCCGAAGAGCCAGCGCTGTCCGAAGATGTCTCTGTGGGTCATGTGGCCGGCATGACTCAATGCCAGGCGCACGGAACGCTGTTACCTTCCCACCAAAGGTGGTCCCTATTTTTTCTACTTGCATTTTTTACCTGCTTTCGAAACTGCTAGGTTGGCAGAAGCTGGGACAAGTCACGGGAGCTCACCCCGTTTCACGGCAGCACTAGGGATTCGAACCGCTGAGCTGCCGACCTTTCGATCGACAAGCTCAACGTCCTAGCCCCTGAGCCACCGCGTCCCTTTCGCATTGGGTAGACCTGGCCAAAGTGACATGGGCTGTCCCCTTGGCGTTTTCCAGGACGGCACAGTGGGGCGGATCAAATCCAGGGGCGGATCAAATCCACATAGACCAGGGGTCTGCAAACTTGGCTCTTTTAAGACTTGTGGACTTCAACTCCCATCTTTGCTGGCTGAGGAACTCTGGGAGTTGAAGTCCACAAGTCTTAAAAGAGCCAAGTTTGCAGACCCCTGTCACAGACTCATAAAATCCTGAATTTGGAGATTTTCTTCTTAAGTCAGGTATTCCTCGACTTAAGACCATAATTGAGGCCAAACCTTCTGTGGCTAAGCAAGACGTTTGTTAAGTGAGTTTTGCCCCGTTTTACGACCTCCCTTGCCACCGTGGTTGAGAGAATTTCTGCCGTTGTGAAGCTTGTAGCACGGTTGTTAAGCGAACCCGGCTTCCAAATTTACGTTGCTTCTCAGAAGGTCGCAAAGAGGAGCCACCTGCCCCCACGACATTGCAACCGTCGCAAGTACATGCCAGTTTCCAAGCGTCCAAATTTTGATCGCGTGAACCCTGGGGAATAGAGCAAGGGTCGTAAGTGTGGAAAATGGTCATGTCACTTTTTTCAGTGGCGTTGTAACGTCGAACGGTCCCTAAACGAATGGTCGTAAGTGGGGGGACTAACTGTCCATTTCCATCTCTCCTTCCTTTTCTTCGCTCTGCATGATGTGGCTCACCCCAGAAATGATGCGGTTGGTATGCTGAAGGTCTCTCTGGGGTTATGCAAGGAAATCAATTTTTTTTTTAAGAGACTCGGTATAGTTAATTTATGAGACTTATTGTCATGAGGCTGCCTTGGTTTTCAAAGGAACAATCTACTTGGCTGGGCGGTGAGCCAGAGTTTGGAGAAATCTAACAGAAGGGCCTGAAAAGGAATCAGGATCAGAGATCACCAAGCAACCCCAGAAAGCAGAAGAAAAGCTCTATTGAGACATAGGAAGATCCTTATAATCTCTTCTGTGCAGGAGAATTGGAGATTGATCTGTCTGTCTGTCTCTTTTGTCTCTCTTTATCTCTTTCTCTCTCATCCATCCATCCATCCATCCATCTAACTATCTATCTATCTATCTATCTATCTATCTATCTATCTATCTATCTATCTATCTATCTATCATCTGTCTGTCTGTCTGTCTGTCCGTCCATCCATCCATCCATCTATCATCTACCTATCTATCTATCTATCATCTATTTATCTACCTACCTACCTATCTATCTATCTATCTATCTATCTATCTATCTATCTATCTATCTATCTATCTATCTATCTATCTATCATCTGTCTGTCTGTCTGTCTGTCTGTCTGTCTGTCTATTTATCTCTATCTACCATCTATCTACCTACCTACCTACCTACCTACCTACCTACCTACCTACCTACCTACCTATCTATCTATCTATCTATCTATCTATCTATCTATCTATCTATCTATCTATCTATCTATCTATCTATCTATCATCTGTCTGTCTATCCTCTCTCTCTCTCTCTTTATTTATCTCTCTCATCTCTCTCATCTCTCTCTCTCTCTCTCATCTCTATCTATCTATCTATCTATCTATCTATCTATCTATCTATCATCTATCTGTCTGTCTGTCTATCACCTCTCTATCTATCATCTATCTATCTATTTATCTATCTATCTATCATCTATCTATCCATCCATCTATCTAGCCATCTATCTATCTATTTATCTATCATCTATCTATCTATCTATCTATCTATCTATCTATCTATCTATCTATCTATCTATCTATCTATCTATCCATCCATCCATCCATCCATCCATCCATCCATCCATCCATCCATCCATCCATCCATCCATCCATCTATCTATCTATCTATCTATCTATCTATCTATCTATCTATCTATCTATCTATCTATCTATCTATCTATCTGTCATCTATCTATCTAACTATCTATCTATCATCTATCTGTCTGTCTTTCTGTCTATCTCTCTATCTATCATTTCTATCTATCTATCTGTCTATCTATCTATCTGTCTGTCTGTCTGGCCATCCGTCCGTCCATCCGTCCGTCCGTCCATCCATCCATCCATCCATCTATCTATCTGTCAATCAATCTATCTATCTATCTATCTATCTATCTATCTATCTATCTATCTATCTATCTAGTCATCTATCTATCTAACTATCTATCTATCATCTATATGTCTGT
The DNA here is from genome assembly GCF_028640845.1 of Ahaetulla prasina. Classification (NCBI taxonomy): domain Eukaryota; kingdom Metazoa; phylum Chordata; class Lepidosauria; order Squamata; family Colubridae; genus Ahaetulla; species Ahaetulla prasina. The sequence goes on along the minus strand of NC_080539.1, from coordinate 371,151,002 downwards.
CTTTCTGTCTATCTATCTATCTATCTATCTATCTATCTATCTATCTATCTATCTATCTATCTATCTATCTATCTATCTATCCATCCATCCATCCATCCATCCATCCATCCATCCATCCATCCATCCATCCATCCATCCATCCATCCATCCATCTATCTATCTATCTATCTATCTATCCATCCATCCATCCATCCATCCATCCATCCATCCATCCATCCATCCATCCATCCATCTATCTATCTATCTATCTATCTATCTATCTATCTATCTATCTATCTATCTATCTATCTGATTGTTGGAAAGGAAAAGAAGCATTAATTTGACCCCGACTGGAATAATGCGTTCTCTCTTGCAGGAAAAGTTACGACCACAACTAACCCCAAAACGTCCATCGCGAAGCAAGACAGTTGTTAAGTGCCTTTTGTCTCATTTCACGACCTCTCTTGCCACAGTTGTTAAGTGAATCACAGCAGCTGTTAAAGGGGAATCACTTGGTCATTAAGTGAATCTGGCTTCCGCCATTGACCTGGCCTTCGGAGCCTCTTGCTCTACCCACTAGGCACCTGTGGGCTGTTCTCCCTCTTACCTGATCATTCCCTAAGGCAGCATCTCTTCGGCTGCTCTATCAAGGACATTCCCACGTCCCATGACAGGAAGCAGACATATGCCTGCTGTTTCCCCACCTTATTTTTGTATTTATAGCCTTCTATTAAAAGGAGACGAGGGCGATAGAAGAATAAATTACGAATCAAGGGCTGTCATCGCTGCAGACGCTTCGACAATGGATACAGCTACGAAAACAGTACTTGCCATTCCCGGGCGACATCAAGAAAAGCATAATGTGGAGAATCAAGAGAGGCTGTTTCTTTCCTCTTATCCCATAATGGTCTGGTTTCCACCCAGAAGAAGGTCTCTCACTATTGGAAAATAAATTGGGGTCCTTGGGGCTCCCTGAGCTTGGTTGTTTTCTTACAAACGTTTCATGGACCTTACTAGGCAACATCATCAGTGCTGCAAGGGCGCATGGGAGTTTGATCAAATGATAAAGAACAGCCCAACCGAGGATCTGCCGAGAACCCCCAGCAAAACTGACAGGGGAAATATATAAGCAGAGAACATCCCTTAGAGCACTGATGATATTACCTAGTTGGGTACAAAAATGTCTGCCCAGAGCATACCAGGTTGTCGTTCTCCTCCTCCTCCTCCTCCTCCTCCTCCTCCTCCTCCTCCTCCTCCTCCTCCTCCTCCTCCTCCACCTCCTCCTCCTCCTCCATGCCACAAACCCCACTTCCTCCTAGCATTGATGATGTTACCATTTGGGTCATGAAACATCTGCACCAAGTTCAGAGACCATCAAGTACCCCACAGTCCTCCCCTCCTCCTCCTCCTCCTCCCCCAACATAATCACTCCACATATCCTACTTCCTTCTGGCATTGATGATGTTACCTAGTTGGGTAACAAAACGCCTACAAGAAAACAACCAAGTTCAGAAAGCATCGAGGACTCCATAGTTCTCTCCCTCCTCCTCCCCTTCTCCTTCTCCCTCTCCCTCCTCCATCTCTTCCTCCCCTCCCTCCTTTCCACAAATCCCACTCCCTTCTGGCATTGATGATGTTACCTATCTGGGTAACGAAACGTTTACAAGAAAACAACCAAGTTCACAAAGCATCAAGGACTCCATAGTCCTCTCCCCCCTCCTCCTCCCCTCCTCCCCCTCTCCCCTCCTCCTCCTTTCCACAGATCCCACTTCCTTCTGGCATTGATGATGTTACCTAGCTGGGTAACGAAACGTTTACAAGAAAACAACCAAGTGCAGAAAGCCCCAAAGGCCCCACCGTTCAAGCCTAAAGTGCAAATATAATTAGACACAATACTCTGAGAATAATCCAAACGATATTATACCAATTTTTTGGGGGCAGGTGAGGGTGGGGGTGGAGATCGGACATCAGCTCTTCAAAGTCGGCCAAACCAAAGAAAAGGCAGGACAGGAGTTTGAGGGAATAGAACATTATTATTTTATAATAACAGAATTTTGAAAGCGTCTCCGACTTCCTTTCTGTCCCATCTGATCTGAAAGAAAATCAAGGTGGGTTAGTCCCCAGTGTCTTTCTAACGCTTCCTTTCTATCTATCGCGGGACAGAGCTAATCATTTCCACAAAAGCCCTGCCAGCGTTTAAATTTAAAATGCATTTCGAGGCATAAAATAAAATATATACAGTGGATATAGATTGTGTGCTGCAAAAGGAGGCAATGAGGCTGAAATATGGTTATCCAAAATATTTTTTAAAAAATAACCACAATGAAATATCATAATCTATGTGCTTCTTTATTAATCCGTTAAATCAATAAAAGGACAGTACTCTTTTTTAAGGGTATAATAATTTTAGGCAGTGAGGTTTATTGAAGTGAAGAAAACTTTTTTTTTGGAATCTAAAGGCCATAAATTACTTTGTTTTGCCTACACGCATTATTGCACGAAAAGTTAAATTTCAGTTAGAGGTCAGTGAAAATAACTGCAACTTTTTCCTCTCCTTCCTGATTCACAGAGTCCCTGAAAACTATTGTCAGACCACCTGGAGGGGAGGCAGAATAAGAGCCCCCATTTTTCAAGGCTCTGTGGTTTTCCATCCTCTTGTGGTTTCAGGTCCAGCAGGGGCAAACAGAGGGCAGGCAGCTGGTCTCTTGTTCTTGGCAGGATGTAATTGGTGAGGTTGGGTGGGAAGGTAGGAAAGGAAATCAGGAAAAAGGGGAAGGAGGAAGAGGAGGTGAAGAAGAGGAAGAAGAGGAAGAAGAGGAAGAGATGGAGGAAGAGGAGGAGGAAGAGGAGGAGGAGGAGGAAGAGGGAAAGCGAATTAGGAGTGGAGAAGGAGGAAGAGGGTGGAGAAGGAGGAAGAGGATGAAGAGGCGGAGAAGGAGGAAGAGGAAGATGAGGAGGTGGAGAAGGAGGAAGAGGAAGACGAGGAGGTGGAGAAGGAGGAAGAGGAAGATGAGGAGGTGGAGATGGAGAAAGAGGAGGAAAAGGAGAAGGAGGAAGAGGAGGAGGAAGAGGGAAAGCGGAAGAGGTGGAGAAGGAGGAAGAGGAAGACGAGGAGGAGAAGGAGAAAGAGGAGGAAAAGGAGAAGGAGGAAGAGATGGAGGAAGAGGAGGAGGAAGGAAAGCGGAGGAGGACGCGGAGAAGGAGGAAGAGGAAGATGAGGAGGTGGAGAAGGAGGAAGAGGATGAAGAGGAGGAGGAGGTGGAGAAGAGGAAGAGGATGGAGGAGTAGGAGGAAGAGGAAGAAGAGGAAGAAGAGGAGCAGGAGGAAGAGGAGGAAGAGGAAGAGGAGGAGGAGGCAGAGGAAGAAGAGGAGGAAAAGGAGAAGGAGGAAGACGAGGCGGAGAAAGAGGAAGAAGAAGGAGGAAGTGGAGGGGGAGGGAGAAGGAGGAAGAGGAGGAGGAAGAGAAAAAGGAGAAGGAGAGGGATACAAAAAAGGGAAAGGAAGGGAAGGGAAAGAAGAGGGGAAGGAGAGAGGAAGGAAAAAAAGGAAAGGAAGGAAAGGAGGAGGAGAAGGAAGAAGAACAGGAAGAAAAGAAAGAGAAGGAGAGAGGGAGGAAAAAGGGAAAGGGGAGGGAAAGAGGAGGAGGAGGAGGACAAGTAGTAGTGTAGTTGTGAGTAGTGGGAATTGTAACCAATATAAGGTTGGTCTGCTGTGGTCCTTTCCTCTTTCTCCCTCCCACGTAAAGTTTTTCTACTGTGGCTCCCTTCAGCACCGCCAGCCATCCCAGGGAGCAGCTGGAGGGTCTCCCACTAGCCCTGACTTACAAAGGCCCCCATCGGAGGGTTTCTCCTCGCTTGCTCTCGCCTGGGTGGCATTCAAACGTTGGCTGCCGAAAGGGACACCCACGGCCATAAAAAAGAGCCGAAAGGGGCCTTTGAGAGACAGCCGCTGACTGCCAGGCCGAATGACGAACGAGCTCTCCACAGCCCAGAGGCGGGAACGGCTGCTGCGGTGTTTCTTCTGAAGCGTTTGCCGGTTGGGAGAAAGCAAATCCTTTTCAAGGACACAGGTGGCCTTGAGTTCAAGTCTGTACGGAGCTTCTTAAACCTCACTTAAATACGAGCCAACAGCAGCTGCCAAAAAAAAAAAAAAAAGCCAACACAGTTCTGGGCTGCATAAACAGAGGGATAGAATCAAGATCACGTGAAGTGTTAGTACCACTTTATAATGCCTTGGTAAGGCCACACTTGGAATATTGCATCCAGTTTTGGTCGCCACGATGTAAAAAAGATGCTGAGACTCTAGAAAGAGTGCAGAGAAGGGCAACAAAGATGATTAGGGGACTGGAGGCTAAAACATATGAAGAACAGTTGCAGGAACTGGGTATGTCTAGTTAAATGAAAAGAAGGACTAGGGGAGACATGATAGCTGTGTTCCAATATCTCAGGGGTTGCCACAAAGAAGAGGGAGTCGGGCTGTTCTCCAAAGCTTCTGAAGACAGGAGAAGAAGCAATGGATGGAAACTAATCAAGGAGAGAAGCAACCTAGAACTAAAGAGAAACTTCCCAACAGTGAGGACAATATCCAAGGAGATTCTGAGCCATCCAAGTCATGATTGTCCCAAAAGTGCTTTTACTTTGAAGATGTTTTGCTTCTCATCCAAGAGGCTTCTTCAGCTCTGGTTGGCTGGAGGAGAAATGGAAGGATTTATATTCCTTGCAGACAACAGGTCATTTGCGTCCTTTCCAGAGAGCCGTTGAGGCCATCTATATCAAAATTTTATTTATTTATTATTTATTTATTTACATTTATATCCCACCCTTCTCCGAAGACTCAGGGCGGCTTACATTGTGTCAAGCAATAGTCTTCATCCATTTGTATATTATATACAAAGCCAACTTTTATTGCCCCCAACAGTCTGGGTCCTCATTTTACCTACCTTATAAAGGATGGAAGGCTGAGTCAACCTTGGGCCTGGTGGGGCTTGAACCTGCAGTAATTGCAGGCAGCTGTGTTTAATAACAGGCTTCTTACAGCCTGAGCCACACCACACCACACTCTTCAAAATTGAAGAGCCCTCTCTCAACAGAGGGGAAGGATTACAACATCATCTATCTGCAGTCTACAATACGGTCCTTTCAGCAATTCCAAGAAGGCTCCACACCTATTTGCACTACTCAGGTGACCCTGAAGACACTGATGAATCTCTAAGTGGCCTCAACGACTCTCTCAAAGGATGCAAATGACCAGCTGTCTGCAAGGAATATAAAGTCTTCCATTCCCCCGCCATCCAGCCCAGAACTGAAGAAGCTTCTTGGATGAGAAGCGAAACGTCTTCAAAGAAAAACCAAGGAAGTCCTATCTCAGTGGTAGTCAACTGCTCCCTACCGCCCACTAGTGGGCGTTCCAGCTTTCATGGTGGGCGGTAGGGGTTTTGTCCGATACTGAAGCACTTTCCTTTTTAAAAAAAATTTTTTCTATAATACGTTGTTTTTGTTTTTTCCTTAAAGTATATGCTAACCACCTACCAGGTCTATTTGCATTACAAAAGGTATTATGTTTAGCATATTGTATATTTGTTGCCACTTGGTCAGCCATTATTATATTAAATTGACTCTGTAATCTCTTTATTCCATCCTTAAGTTTTTGATCATGCGGATTATGTATTAATAATTGTTGTTATAAATTTCCTCTTCTAGATACCTATGTTGTCTTTGTTGCTTATTTCTCTGTCTATTATTAATATATATTAATATACCTCTCATAAAGGCCTTACTGGCATCCCACACAATTTCTATCCATGTTCCCCCTTTTTTTTAATTTAATTGACTTTTTGAAAAATTTCCATAGCATTATTTAAAAACATTTTCATTAGGTTTTCATAAAATTCCCCGTGACAATTTAAATTTCTGAAAATATACTATTTGTATCGCCCGTGCATAAGTTTAGTTCACGTTACGTAAGTGAAACTAAATGGCGCTATCGTGCGACCGCAAACAAAAGAGCCTCGTCCCAGAACAGGACATCTCCCCCCACACCACCTAGCTATAACAGACAAGCAGAGCTGGTAGCCGTCGCTCCCCCCCCCAAACCTACTTTATAAATCACCATTACTGTGGAACTGGTGGGCGTTAAGAAAATTTTACTACTAACGGAGATACAAAAGTGGGTGGTACGTATAAAAAGGTTGACTACCCCTGACCTATCTGAAATCCTATAGCAGTGGTGGCTAACCTTTTTGCCATTGTGTGCCAAAAGTGGGGGTCGCACGGGTGTGTGTGTCACGCGCGCATGTGTCCACACCCAAAATTCAATGCGCCCTGCCCCCTGCATGCGCCCCCCCTGCTTTTGACATTTGATGGCACAGTGGGCTCAGTAGACCCATTTTTTGCCCTTCCCAGGCTCTAAAGACTTTCTTGGAGCCTGGGGAGGGCGAAAACGGCCTTTTCCATCACCCCAGAACCCCTCTGGAGGCCAGAAACAGCCTGTTTCCCAACTTCCGGTGGGTCCAGAAGGCCCACAAAATCAGGTGGCCAGCGCGCTGGAGCTGAGCTAGGGCAATGCTCGCATGCCCACAGATACAGCTCCGCATGCCAGAAGTGGCACGCGTGCCATAGGTTCACCATCACAGTCCTATAGGGTCCCCTGCTTGAGCAGCGGGTTAGACTAGAAGACCTCCAAGGTCCCTTCCAGCTCTATTCTGATCGATCGATCGATCATTTGGAAGCGTCTGTTTGGTCACCGCGACAAACAAACACCGACCTTGCTGGACGTTTGGCCTGATCGATCTGAAGTCGGTTTTTGTTGTCCTTATGACCAGATATAATCAACCCATCAGGGACGTCCTTTATGAAAAGACATAATTTCCGTTGTCACCCCACCCCCCCTACCGGGCCGAAAGTCTAATTGAGTGTCCTTGCCATTTTAATAATGGGCCTGTCACCTTTTCCGTCGGGCCGCCAAGCACGCCCCGACTCTCCATAAGCAAATTTACTTGTCATTCTTCAAAAAGAGAAAGTAGCCATTAAAATTTGGAATGAGGCGGGTGTGGGGGGGGGGGGGGAAACCACACACACACACACACACATCTCCAGCCAATCCTGCCCGGGCGGTGAAATCAAGTAATTGTCTCCTGCGTGGAATTGTCACACGTTGAAAGACGTTGAAACAAAAGGTTGGCTTCGTTCCAGCTGGAAATATCAATGCCACTGCTGTTGTGTTTTGGGCTAATTGTAGAGACGTTGGACGGCGGAGCCATGTTTGAAAAGGCTGACGGAGAAAAAGGGAGTGGAGAAGGAGGGGTGGGTGGGTTTGAGACGGACTGTCACGGATTTGAAAGTGGCTGAGAGTCAGACATTGTCGACCGATGGAGTTGAATATCCATTTCATTAGCTAATGGGATTTGTGGTTCCCTGGAAGCTGGGCCAAAGACGGCTAGGGGCAGGCGATCACCAGTGTAATAAAAAATAGGTTGTTTTTTTTTTAAGTTAAAGGCCTGCCAATAAAGGGCCGGTTTAGCTCTGCCTGGTAAGGCCTGTTATTAAGAACACAAAGCCTGCAATTACTGCAGGTTCGAGCCCGGCCCAAGGTTGACTCAGCCTTCCATCCTTTATAAGGTAGGTAAAATGAGGACCCAGATTGTTGGGAGGGCAATAAGTTGACTTTGTAAATATATACAAATAGAATGAGACTATTGCCCTATACATTGTAAGCCGCCCTGAGTCTTCGGAGAAGGGCGGGGTATAAATGCAAAAAAAAAAAAAAAAAAAAAAAAAAAAAGGAGAATATTTGTAGCTCAGGGTTGAAGTGAGGGATCCTAGGTGCTCTCTGAACTTGGCTGTTGTTTTCTTGCAGACGTTTCATGACCCTACTAGCTAACATCTTCAGTGCTAGAAGGGAGAGTAGTAGTAGTAGTAGTAGTAGTAGTGTAAGGTCTGTGGTGCTCTCTGACCTTGATTGTTTTCTCGTAGATGTTTCATGACCCAACTAACTAACATCATCAGTGCTAGAAGGGAGTGAGGTTTGCAGAGTGGAGGAAAAGGAGGAGGGGGAGGGAGAGGAGGAAGAGGAAGAGAAAGAGGAGGAGAGGGAGGAGGAGGAGGATATAGTAGTAGTAGTAATAGTAGTGGAGGAGAAAGAGGAGGACGAGGGGTCCTTAGTGCTCTCTGAGCTTGGTGGTTTTCTTGCAGACATTTCATGACCCAACTAGCTAACATTGTCAGTGCTAGAAGGGACAGTAGTAGTAATAGTAGTAGTGGTAATAGTAGTAGTAGTAGTAGTAGTAGTAGTAATATGATTGTGGGATCCTTAGTGCTCTCTGAGCTTGGTAGTTTTCTTGCAGACATTTCATGACCCAACTAGAAGGGAGAGTAGTAGTAGTAGTAGTAGTAGTAGTAGTAGTAGTAGTAGTAGTAGTAGTAGTAATATGATTGTGGGGTCCTTGGTGCTCTCTGAGCTTGGTTGTTTTCTTGCAGAAGTTTCATGACCCAACTAGCTAACATCATCAGTGCTAGAAGGGAGAGTAATAGTAATAGTAGTAGTAGTAGTAGTAGTAGTGTAGGGTCCTTGGTGCTCTCTGACTTGGTTGTTTTCTTGCAGATGATTCATGGCCCAACTAACTAACATCATCAGTGCTAGAAGTGAGTGGAGTTGAGTAGTAGTAGTAGTAGTACTACTACTACTAGTAGTGCGGGGTCCTTGGTGCTCTCTCTGAGCTCATTGGTTTTTTTGCAGATGTTTCGTGACCCAACTAGATAACATTATCAGTGCTAGGACTGCGTCAGTCCGTGGGCTTTTATTTTAGGCATCTTTTGGCTTGCGATATTTATTTATTTTTATTTACAGATAACCCTTGATTTATAACCATTCGTTTAGTGACCATTCGAAGTTACAACGGCACTGAAAGAAGAGTGGCTTTTGACCGTTTTTCACACTCGGGACCGTTGCCGCATCCCTACGGTCACATGAACAAAATTCAGACGCCTGGCAAACTGGTTCCTATCTATGACGGACGCTGCATCCTGGGATCATGGTGATCTTTTAACCAGCAAAGTCAACGGAGAAGCCTGATTCACTTAACGACCGTCTGACTAAACTGATCAACTGCGGCAATTCATTTAAGAACCGTGCCAAGAAAGGTTGCAAAATGGGCCCCAAAGGAAAAGAAAAAAAAACCACTTCACCACTTTTCTCGCTTAGCAACGGAGATTTGGGGGGGGGATCCATTATGGTTGTAAGTCGAAGACCACCTGTGACTTTTTCTGGGTCCCAACTATGGTGGGGTTGTGTAACAGTAACAGTAACAGAGTTGGAAGGGATCTCTACATGGGGCTCCCCTTGAGGAGCACCCGGAGGCTCCAGTTAGTTCAGAATGCGGCTGCGCGGGTGATAGAGGGAGCCCCTCGTGGCTCCCATGTGACACCCCTCCTGCGTAGACTGCACTGGCTACCTGTGGCCTTCCGGGTGCGCTTCAAGGTCCTGGTAACTATCTTCAAAGCGCTCCATGGCATAGGGCCGGGTTATTTACGGGACCGCCTGCTGCTACCGAATACCTCTCACCGACCCGTGCACTCTCACAGAGAGGGACTCCTCAGGGTGCCGTCGGCCAGGCAGTGCCGGCTGGCGACGGCCAGGGGAAGGGCCTTTTCTGTGGGGGCTCCCACCCTCTGGAACGAGCTTCCCCCAGGACTTCGTCAGCTTCCGGACCTCCGAACCTTCCGCCGCGAGCTTAAAACACATCTATTTATCTGCGCAGGACTGGATTAGATTTTAAAATTTAAATGGTTTTAAATGGGTTTTATTATGTATATTGTGATTTTAATAATTCGCCCATTTTTAATAAGTTTTTTAACTGACGTTTTATTTTGTATTTATATGTATATTTTTATTTTGGCTGTGAACCGCCCTGAGTCCCTAGGGAGATAGGGCAGTATAAAAATTCGAAAAATAAAATAAATAAAATAAATAAATAAATCTAGTCCAACCCCCCCAGCGAAGGCAAAGACGGGCCGTTGCTTTGATAATTCTCCCTCGCGATCTTATTCCGAAAGAATAAGTATATCTGCAAGGATAAAGGAGAACAAAGGCCCACCGGATCCTTCTTTCGTCTTGGTTACTGTCTGTGCCAGGGCTGGTCAGATGCCAATTCTTGTGATGTAACCGTCTTTAGGCTATGCTTATCTTGGCCTTGGTGCTTAGCCATCCGTGGCCCAAAACAGGAGGGAGGAGGAAGAGGGGAGATGGCCAGGATAATAGAAACGGGAAATAGATTTCCGCAATCCATAATATAAATAAAACTAATCAATAGAGGCAGAAGGACGGGCGAGGACGCCAATCCTCGGTCAAAACACTGGGTGAGGATCAAAAAACAACAACAAAAAACCCCTTGCATTCCAGCATAAACATTTCACCAGGTTTTTTAATTTTAATTTTTATTTTCCAAACCGCAAATTCTTCTGCAGCGATTTTATTTTGTTTTTGTTTTTTTTAGGTTTTTTTTTGGTGTGTGCATCTCCTGTCCAGATGAAAGAAAATCGACTGAAATAATTTATGGATGGTAATGACTCGGTGGCGGAATTAGCCCATCTCACTAAAAATAAACTCACACAGTTGGCTGGCTGGCTTTATTTATTTATTTATTTATTTGACTTCCAGGCTGCCTGACTGCAGAGTGACTCGGCTCAGCTCACACTGCAAAAGAAGAAGGACAGGTAGTCCTCGACTTACGACAGTTCGTTTAGTGACCGTTCGAAGTTACATCGTGGTTGCAAAAAAATAAATAAATAAATGACAATTTTTCACACTTAGGACTGTTGCTGTCAGGGTTCCAAGGAACATCCCCAACGAAATAAAGTTCTGAGGCTTGAGGTTCCTCAAAATTCCAATTTATTAGAGATGTCATGCTGGCACAGCTGGGAAAACCCGAAACTGAAAGCTTCCAGGTTTTCCACACCCAGTTGACAGTTCACAGCCCTGCCCCACAACCGCAAGTTCATCCCATTGTCCAATCAACTCTTCACACTCAACTGGATACAATCTTCAGGCAGTCTACATCAGACGCAGGCAAAAGTCCTTGAATACGGAATGTTGTTATGACTAACTTTCTACCGCTCCAACAACAACTCCCTCTCAACTTCCCCAGCTAAAATATGCGGTAGTTAGGAAGCAAAAAGAAAATTGCCTTCCAAAACTGACAGTTACAGCCAGAAGGGGTATTCAGTCGGTTCGTACCACTTCAGGCGAACTGGTAGTGGAAATCATGGTTGAGCTTGCCCACCCACACCGGCTCTATGCCATCCTATTTAGGCATGTTTTCAAGGCCGGGCGCATGCGCGGAAGTCGTATGAGCGGGCAAAGTGCATGCGCAGAAGGCCGGGCACACGTGTTGAAGGTGAACGTGTGCACAAAGCAAGCATCCATGCACGCGATGAACCAGTGGTAAGAACATTGAAAACCCACTGCTGGCTGCAGCATCCCAGTCATAAGTGTTGTGACCCAGTCTCAAATAGGTAGTAATAAACTTAGTCCTTGGAAAAACAAACTTTATTTGAACAGCTGGGAATTGCTTCATTCCCAGCGTCGTTCAGCTCAAAGTAAAACAGATGCCTCCCAACACAACTTCCTCAGTTATCTCACAAACCTTAGTCCAATTAGGCAAACTGCCAAAGGCCCTTCCTGGCAAATGTCCAGAAGCCACAAAAACAAAGACATACACAAAGCAGAAGATGAAGCTACTAATGTTGTTTTCCAGCAAAGCTGAAACGCCGTTGCTGGTCTTTTAAGCCTTATGGGAGGGGCCTCTGGTGGCTCAGCAGACTAAGTCTGTCTGTTATTAACACAGCTGCTTGCAATTACTGCAAGTTCAAGTCTCACCAGGCCCAAGGTTGACTCAGCCTTCCATCCTTTATAAAGTAGGTAAAATGAGGACCCAGATTGTTTGGGGGCAATAAAAGTTGACTTTGTATATAATATACAAATGGATGAAGACTATTGCTTGACATAGTGTAAGCCGCCCTGAGTCTTTGGAGAAGGGCGGGATATAAATTCAAATTAAAAAAAAAATCATCTCTTGGCCTTACTCCCGAGTCGTCCTCTCTGCTTGAGCTGCTCTTGCCTTCTGGCAGCTCTTCTCATGCGTGCATTAGGAACAGGCTCCTCCTGTTCCTCTGCCTCACTACTATCAGTCTCTGGAGGCTCTGGAGTCCGCACCTCATTTCCCGATGGCCCTGGCCTACCTCAGCCTCATCGCTCTCCGACTCTGTTGCCAGCTCCGTAGGCCGCTGGTGGACCACAACAATGAGATTTACATTTGGATGGCTGACAACTGACACACATTTATGACCGTTGCAGTGTCCCGGGGCCATGTGATCGCCTTTTGCAACCTTCTGATGAGCAAAGTCAGTGGAGGAACCAGATTTACTTAACGACTGTGTTCCTAACTTAACAACTGCAGTGATTCACTTAACAACAGCGGAAAGAAAGTTTGTAAAATGGTGCAAAACTCACTTAAAAAATTTCTCACTTAGCAAATAACTTTTGGGCTCAATTATGGTCGTACGTCGAGGACGACCTGTAATAAAAAAAAATAATCAACGTAAACGGAGCAGGGGTACCTGTAGTCTTCACCTTACCACCACAATGGAGCCCCAAATTTCTGTTGCTAAGTGGAACATTTTTTAAGTGAGTTTGGCCCCGTTTTACGACCTTTCTTGCCACCGTGGTTAAGCGAGTCACAGCACCCGTTCAGTTAGTAACAGAGTTGTTAAGTAAATCTGGCTTCCCCCTTGACTTTGCTTGTCAGAAGGTCTCAAAAGGGGATCGCGTGATTCTGGGACACTGCAACTGTCATAAGTACATGCCAGTTGCCAAGTGTCTAAATTTTGATCATGTGACCATGGGGATGCCGCAACAGTCGTAAGTGTGGCTCAGACTGCTAAGACAGTCTGTTATTAACACAGCTGCTTGCAATTGCTGCAGGTTCAAGTCCCACCAGGCCCAAGGTTGACTCAGCCTTCCATCCTTTATAACAGGGGTGTCCAAACTTGGTCCCTTTAAGACTTGTGGACTTCAACTCCCAGAGTTCCTCAGCCAGCTTTGCTGGCTGAGGGACTCTGGGAGTTGAAGTCCACAAGTCTTAAAGGGACCAAGTTTGGACACCCCTGCTTTATAAGGTAGGTAAAATGAGGACCCAGATTGTTGGGGGCAATAAGTTGACTTTGTATATAATATACAAATGGATGACGACTATTGCTTAACATAGTGTAAGCCGCCCTGAGTCTTCGGAGAAGGGTGGGATATAAATGCAAATAAAAAAAAAAAGACGGTCATAAGTCACTTTTTTTCAGTGCTGTTGTAACTTCGAACTGTTACTAAAGAAAACTGTTGTAAGTCGAAATACCTGTAGTTTATAGTACGGGTTTAAGGTGGTGTTTCTCAGTGTTTGTTGGCAAGTTTTAAGACGTGTGGACTTCAACTCCCAGAATTCCTCAGCTACACATACTGACTAGGGAATTCTGGGAGTTGAAGTCCACATATCCTTTTGGACAGAGGTCGCCAATCTTGGCAACTTTAAGACTTGTGGACTAGCTGGCTGAGGAATTCTGGGAGTTGAAGTCCACAAGTCTTAAAGTTGTCAAGATTGGCGACCCCTGCTTTTGGAGACTTCTGGGAGTTGAACTCTATACATGCTGTCTGGGGAATCTCGAGAGTGGAAGTTCACACATTCTAGCTAGGGAATTCTGGGAAATGAAGTCCAGATATATCCTTCTGGGGAATTCCACTCTCTCTCTCAGCCCAATCCACCTCACAGATGTTGTTATTGTGGGGAAAATAGGAGGAGGAAGATATGTCGCAGGTAGTCCTCAACTTACAACAGTTCATTTAGTGACCATTCAAAGTTATGACGGCACTGGTAAAAGTGACTTAGGACTTCTTTTTCATTACTTACGACCAGGGGGGTTCGCAGGGGTTCGGGAGAACCTCTAGCTAAGGTTCTGTGCAGTTTGGAGAACCCCCAAATCCCACTTCTGGCTGGCCCCGCCCACCCCTCCCCTTCCAGAAGTCTCCACGCGGCCCATTTTGGATGCAGGTAAGTGCAGGGTGTGCGCGGAGAGGGCAAAAAACAGGCCTATCAAAGCTTAGGAAGGCCCGTTTCCGGCCTCCAGAAGGCCTCCAGAGCCTGGAGAGGCGGTTTTCACCCTTCCTGTAGGCTCGAGGAAAGCCTCCAGAGCCCAGGGAGGGCAAAAACGTCCCCCCACACCATGGTGCAGGAAGCCAACCAGGCCACGCCCACCATGGCCACGCCCAACCAGCAGCCGGACAAAGAACCCCTGGCTAACATTTTTGAAGCCCGCCCCTGCTCACGACCTTTGCGGCGTCCCCCATGATCATGCGATTACAATTCAGATGCTTGCCGAATGGTTCATACTTATGACCGTCGCTGTGTCCCGCGGTCATGTGATCCCCTTTTGGGACCGTCTGACAAGCAAAATCAATCCAGGCCAGATTCACTTCACAGCTGAGTTACCAACACCGATTCACTTGGCGAACGTGGCCAGACAGCTCGTAAAATGGGGCAAAGTTCACCTAGCAAACGTCTCACTTAGCAACATAAATGTTGGGGGGGGCTCAACGAGGGTCGTAAGTCGGGGACTATCTGTATTAGGTACGTTCACCACCTTGAGCTGCTTACCAAGTAAGAAAGGCAGGATTTTTTAAAAAAACACCCAATACATAGATAAATAGGGGCCGGGATAGCTCAGGCAATAGAGAAGCCTGTTATTAGAACACAAAGCCTGCAATTACTGCAGGTTCGAGCCCGGCCCAAGGTTGACTCAGCCTTCCACCCTTTATAAGGTAGGTAAAATGAGGACCCAGATTGTTGGGGGGGCAATAAGTTGACTTTGTAAAAAATATACAAATAGAATGAGACTATTGCCTTACACATTGTAAGCCGCCCTGAGTCTTCGGAGAAGGCCGGGGTATAAATGTAAACAAAAAAAAATAAAAATAAAATAAATATCTGCAGGGGATGTTAAAATCTAGAACATTGTGAGTGCAGTGATGTCCCTTTTCACACACACACACACACACACACACACACACGGCTCAGATTGCAAGATCACAACCCCACTCTCCTTGATTTTGACACATCCAACAAAGGTGGTATTAGAATAGAATAGAATAGAATAGAATAGAATAGAATAACAGAGTTGGAAGAGACCTTGGAGGTCTTCTAGTCCAACCCCCTGCCCAGGCAGGAAACCCTACACCACTTCAGACAAATGGTTATCCTGCATCTTCTTAAAAACTTCCAGTGTTCGAGCATTCACAACTTCTGCAGGCAAGTTGTTCCACTCATTAATTGTTCTTTAATTTTCTAATTTAATTAATTTAATTGTTTTTTTTAATTTAAATTTAAATTTTAATGTTCATTAATTTTCTTCTTACCTGCGAGTTGGCCAATCGCTTGCCCGGTAACAATAGTCTATTCTGATCTCACCTCCTGCTCAATCTTCTTGTGTGGCCATCCCGACTTTGGCACCTTCTAATGGCTGCCTTTCCTGTCCTTGGGTCGAAGGCTGGATGCCGGTGCTGCAGGGATTTTGCAACTTCCCAGTTCATGCCAGCCGGTGCCTTCTCTCTTCGCTGTCGCTCCAGGACAGCTATGGTTCATTGAGAACCCCCAGAACGGCAGGAATTTCGGCATTCACTCCAGAGCCCCAGGGCACACCGTCCTGTCACGACGCTGGTCACACCCCCTCACCACTTATTAATTGTTCTAACTGTCAGGAAATTCAGGTATTCAACCGGTTCGTACTGTGTTGTGACTCTGGCCTCCGAGCCTGTCCTCATGAAGGAGGATGACTCTGAGAGTGATGGGGAGGAGCCGACAAGGCCTCCCTCTCCAGGACCCTCCTCTCTGGCATAGCCCCAGGTTCCAGCTGCAGGCCAGGAGGAGGAGCTGACAAGGCCTCCCTCTCCCGGACCCTCCTCCTCCGTGGCAACGCCTCAGGTTCCAGCTGCTGAAGATCAACCCTGGATTGACGCAAGGCAGCGACGAAAAGATAAGCGTGCGCAGCAAAGGAAGAGGTGCGGCAGGCCCAGAGATTGCTGAGTCACTGAGCCACACCCCACAGGGGATAAAAACGGGTGGAGTTGCCATCTGGCCCTTGTGACGGACAAAAAGCTACCAAGTGTGAACTGCAGATCGGTTGTTTGGGAGTTAAAAAGCCTGGACTGTGCAAAGGATTTTTCTGTGAGTTCTTGGCAACGGATTTTGGACACGTGGGCTTCTGTCTCCGTAAGACATAAGGAACTCGGAACTTGGCAGGCCTTTGCACTGTCACTGCCAAGTCTGTCATCCACTACGGAAAGTCAGGTCTGTTGTAAATATAATGGACTGTGGGACACGCGTCTCTGCATCTTCTCTGTGAGCTGGGGAAGGGGACAGAACATACTGGTTTGTGCAAACTGGTAGCGGAAATTGCGGGTAGGGGTGGGGGTGGGGATGGGGATGGGGATGGGCCCTCCCATCCACTCTGGGTAAATGCTGTCCTATTTAGGCATGTATTTGAGGCTGGGCGCATGCGCAGAAAGCGCGCGAGTGAGCAAAGCATATGTGCAAAAGGCCGGGCACATGTGCGGAAGGTGCACGTGGGGCTGTTGTGTCTGCGGACTCCGAGCCGGGCCTCCTGCCAGAAAGTGACTTGGAAAGTGAGGGGGAAGGGCCATCAGGACTTATCTCGGGAGCGCCGGCTTCCCTGGCTCAACTCCAGGAGCCAGAGGCAGGCCAGGTGGAGGAGATAATGAGGCCTCCGTCCCCTCTTCCCCCCCAGGCCACGCCTCCAGACCCAGCTGATGGCAATCAGGCCTGGCTGGACCCTAGGTTTCATAGACAAGAGAGGCAGGAACAACAGAAGCAGGGGTGGGACAGGCCTAGGAAGTGCTGAGTCATGGAACCACACCCCACAGGATATAAAACCAGCGAGGGCTGCTGTGCCTCTTCATAGCAGGCAAATCAACTGCTGGACTAGAGCTGAAGTACCGTTTGTTGACTCATTGGCATCAAGGAAGATAACAGAGACACTTGGCAGATGCTCGCTAGTTTGCTGCCAGAGCTGATAGTGCTGGCTAATTAAGCCATCGCTCGGACGGAGGCGAGGGGGGACAGAACAGGGGCGAACCGGTGGTAAGAATATTACCGCTGACACCCACCCCGTGGACCCACACTTTTGCTCAGGAGTGCTCCCCAAAATCTTCCTAAGCTTGGAGTTTATCGAAATGGGTAAAAATGTTCATTAGGAAATTAAAACAGCCTCCCTGTTTACTCTGTTGGGAATATTCATTGTGGCTAATAAGAAAAAACAAAGAAAAGCCCAGGCAGCCTCGCTGATTTATATGCTAATGGAACTAAAACCCGAAACATAGCAAACGGTGCTTTGATGATTGGTTTAGTTCTGCAAGACAGACATGAACTTAATTTCTGCATCTTCAAACGGCAGGACGGGTAAGATTTAATCCATTTTTATTTATTTGGTAATAAGCGCCTGTTTACCGGTAGTTCTCGAGTTACAATTCGCTTAGTGACTGTTGAAAGTTATACCGGCACTGAAAGAGTGACTTAGGGCCATTTTTCACACTTACGACCGTTGCAACATCCCCAGGGTAACGTGATCAAAATTCAGACGCTTGGCAATTGACTCGTATTTACGACGGTTGCAGTGTCCCAGGGTCACGTGATCCCCTTTTGCGACTTGACGAGCAAAGTCAATGGGGAAGCCGGATTCACTTAACAACCATGTTGGTAACTGCAGTGTGTTGTGACCCAGGACCAAGTAGGTAGTAATAAACGTAGTCCGTGGAAAAACAAACTTTATTCGAACAAACAATTACTTCATTCCCAGCGTCGTTCAACTCAAAGTAAAACAAATGCCTCCCAACACAAATTCCTCAGTTATCTCACAAACCTCAGTCCAATTAGGCAAACTGCCAAAGGCCCTTCCTGGCAAACGTCCAGAAGCCACAAAAACAAAGACGTAGACGAAGCAGAAGACGAAGCAAAAGACGCAGCTACTAACGTTGTTTTCCAGCAAAGCCCAAACACTGTTGCTGATCTTTTTTAAGCCTTATGGGAGGGGCCAATCATCTCTTGGCCCTACTTCTGAGTTGTCCTCTCTGCTTGAGCTGCTCTTGCCTTCTGGCAGCTCTTCTCATGCGTGCATTAGGAACAGGCTCCTCCTGTTCCTCTGCCTCACTACTGTCAGTCTCTGGAGGCTCTGGAGTCCGCACCTCACTCCCCGATGGCCCTGGCCCCACCTCAGCCTCATCGCTGTCCGACTCCGTTGCCAGCTCCGTAGGCTGCTGACGGACCACAACACAGTGAGCAACTGTGGCAATAAAAGCCGTAAAAGGGGGCAAAGCTCACTTTGAAAGCTTTCCCGCTTAGCGATGGAAATTTTGTGCCCGATTGTGGTCCTAAGTCGAGGAGTCCTTGTGACATTTGCTGCACATTACCACTGGTACCCCAGCTCATGAACTCGGTCATCGTAGATAAAAACCCGAATAATAATAATAATAATAAATAACCAAATCGTAAATCAATAATAAAAAAATCCAGGAATTGCTGCATTGATTGAACCAAAGGCTTCCAAAGAATAAATCAGGTGCCACTATGAAAGGTTTCATTCGCACTATAATGGGACAAACCGCAATTTCCACATTTACGGCAAGAGCATTGAGTGCTTCTAAAGTGCAGAATAGTCTATATGAACGTCTCATCTGTGGCAAGGTAGGTTTCTAAGGAAAAGGAACTCGGAGCTTGGCTTTGAACCCAGGTTCTACTGAATTTGTGGGAATAAATTATTTTTATAAATCAGTGCCAAGCTGAGAATGTCTAATGTCACGCCAGTTTTCCTTCCATCTGCAGCCGGTATGTACAAAAATATACAAACCATTTTGCTATTCGCTTTTAGAATTAGAAATGTTTCATAAAAGACACTTTTATGCGAATAGAATAGAATAGAATAGAATAGAATAGAATAGAATAGAATAGAATAGAATATATAGAAAAGAATAGAAAATAGACAATAGAATAGAAAATATAGAATAGAATAGAAAATAGAGAATAGAATAGACTAGAAAAGAAAATAGAGAATAGAATAAAAAAGAATAGAAAATAGACAATAGAATAGAAAATATAGAATAGAATAGAAAAGAAAATAGAGAATAGACTAGAATAGAATAGAAAACAGAATAGAATAGAAAATAGAGAATAGAAAAGAAAATGGAGAATAGAATAGAAAAGAAGAGAAAATATACAATAATAGACTAAAGTAGAATAGAAAATAGAGAATAGAATAGAAAATAGAATAGAATAGAATAGAATAGAATAACAGAGTTGGAAGGGACCTTGGAGGTCTTCTAGTCCAACCCCCTACTCAGGCAGGAGACCCTATAGCATTTCAGACATCTCTTCTTAAAAACTTCCAATGTTGGAGGATTCCCACTCTTGTTCAACTGGTTAATCGTTCTAACCGTCAGGAAATTTCTCCCTTGTTCTAAGTTGCTTCTCTCCTTGATTAATTTCCACCCATTGCTTCTTGTCCTGCCTTCAGATGCTTTGGAGAATAGCTTGACCCCCTCTTCTTCGGGGCAGCCTCTGAGATATTTCTTCCTTCTTACATGAAGGTAGTCCTTGACTTACAACAATTCATTTAGTGAACTTATGACGGCAATGAAAAAAATGACTTAAGATCATTTTTCACACTTAAGACCAGTGTTGGAATTCGGATAGGTTCAGGTGAACCGGTAGCAGAGATCGCGGGTGAGCCTGCCCACCTGTCCCGGTGCTATGCCATGTTTTTGAGGCCGGGCGCATGTGCAGAAGGTGTGCATGAAGCCGGTGGTAACAATATGGGAAACCCACCTCTGCTTACGGACCTTTGCAGCATCCCCCACGATCATGTGATCAAATTTCAGATGCTTGTCAGCTGGTTCCTACTTATGACCGTTGCTGTGTCTCAAGGTCACGTGGTCCCCTTTTGCGACCTTCTGATGAGCAAAATCAACGGGGAAGCCAGATTCACTTAACAGCCGGCTGACTGACTTATCAACGGCGGCGATTCACTTATCAACGGGGGCAAGGAAGGTTCATAAAATGAGGCCAAGCTCAGTTAAAGCTCAAATTAAAATTATTATTATTATTAATGTGCCTCACTTAACAACAGAAATCCGGGGCTCCATTTTCACCGTACGTCGAGGACTATCTGTATTTTTTTTTTGCAATTGAAATTGTCTCCGGGCCTTTCATCATCTTAGTTGCTCTTTTCTTCACTTTTCCCAAAATCTCAACCATTTAAAAAAAAAAAAAAACCTTCTTGCAAACTCTCTAGCTATCCAACTCTCCAATTACTACCACGGCGATATTTTCCAGTACAGCTCATTACCCATAAATGGGATCTTGGCAGAACTCAATGGTTAAGTGAGCCTAAAAATCTATAGGAAATTTGAAGGTTGGATTTCAACATACCTCTATCGGCCAGGCAGCGTTCCTTTCAAATCTTGTCAGTGCCCTGTTTCCTGGCCTTATGCCAGAATTAAAAACTTCCTCTAGGCCCAGACACTTGCTTCTGGGGATGAAAGCTATGGCAAATCTAGACAGCGTACTAAAAAGCAGAGACATCACCCTGCCAACAAAAGTGAGTATAGTCAAGGCTCTGGTTTTCCGAGTTGAAATGTATGGCTGTGAATGTTGGACCATAAGAAAGGCTGAGCTCCAAAGAATGGAGGCCTTTGAACTCTGGTGCTGGAGAAGACTCCTGCAAGGCCATCCAACCGGTTGGTCCTAGAGGAGATCAACCCTGACGGCTCTTTAGAAGACCAGATCCTGAAGATGAAACTGAAATACTTTGGCCACCTAATGAGAAGGAAGGACTCCCTGGAGAAGAGCCTAATGCTGGGAACGATGGAGGGCAAAAGAAGAAGGGGACGACAGAGAACGAGGTGGCTGGATGGAGTCACTGAAGCAGTCGGCGTGACCTTAAATGGACTCCAGAGGATGGTAGAGGACAGGAAGGCCTGGAGGAACATTGTTCATGGGGTCGCGATGGGTCGGACACGACTTCGCAACTAACAACAACAACAACAAGGCCCAGAAGCCGCTACATTATTTCCGAGGCGATATTTATTGTAGGAAATCTGCTACGCCAATCTTTTTGCTCAAGGCGCAGTCAACGACTCTTTATAAGGCCTCGGTAAGGCCACACTTGGAATACGGCATTCAGTTTTGGTCACCACAATGTAAAAAAGATGTGGAAACTCTAGAAAGAGTGCAGAGAAGAGCAATGAAGATGATTAGGGGACTGGAGCAGGGAATGAAATGTGAAATTTGTTACTACCAGTTCTGTAGGCGTAGCTTGGTGGTGCTGGGTAATGTGACCGGGTGACCGCGGCCAACTTTTTTTTTTTAACTTTTAAAAGCATGTTTTCTACAAGCTCTTCAGTCGAAGAGGTTGTAAAAAAATGCTTTTAAAAGCCTGCGATGATCAGGCAACTCAGCTGGGATCACCAGAGGGAAAAAAAGCTTTTAAAGGGTTCCGACAATCCCAGCTGAGTTGCCTGATCAGCAGAACCTTTTGAAAGGATTTTTTCTACAACCTCTTCGGCCGAGGAGTATAAATCCTTCCATTCCCCACCATTCAGCCAGAACTGAAGAAGCCTCTTGAATGAGAAGCGAAACGTCTTCAAAGAAAAACCAAGAAAGTCCAGTTGCCTCTTAAAAAAAGCACCTTTGGGACTTCCAAATCTGGAGTATCCTGCAGGTTTGCCATTCTGGATCGGCCCTTGATTGATTGTCTGATTGATTGATTGATCGATTGATTGTCTACGGAGATTCTCCATAGCTCATGGTTGTCCCAAATGTGCTTTTTCAAAAGGCAACTGGTCTTGGAACTCTTCAAAAAAAGCACCTTTGGGACAACCATGACCTGGATGACTGATGTTGTGCCTCGCCCGCCCTCCTCTCCGCAGCCGGGCCTCTCCCATCTCCTGCTATCTCAGCCAGAGACTGATAGTGAAGAAGAATGGCCTGGCATGCCTCCAGCCCCCAGCCCTGGCACCATGCCCAGACAGACTGAGCAAACAAACCTCCCTCCTATAGCATGTGAGCATGAAGCCAGCCACGAGCTGGAATTGCCGGCAGCTGAGCAGGAAGACGAAAAGTGGACAGATCCCCGCTTCTGGAGAATGGAGAGGCGCCGTCAGCAAAAGGAAGGGAGGGGCAGGCCTGGATAAGTGCTGAGTCATGGAGCCACACCCCATGGCCTATATAAAGGATCTGCTTTTTGGGCATTCCTTGAGTCAGGCAAAGTCTCATCTGGTTGCTGAAGTCACACCTTGGATTCCTGCCTGCCCTGAGGACTCTGACAGGAATTTGGCAAAGCTGCAGAGGCTTCGTGGCCACGCTTGATACAGACTTCCCAGACCTGGGAGGAGGAGTGGGACACGAGAATGAGAATCTCCATAGATATTCTGAAGGGATGACGTTCCAGAAGGAGGGAGCCACCACGGATTAACAGATTAACAGAGTTGGAAGGGACCTTGTAGGTCATCTAGTCCAACCCCTCACCCAAGCAGGAGACCCTACGTCATTTCTGACAGATGGCAGTCCAGTCTCTTCTTGAAAGCTTCCAGTGATGAAGCTCCCACAACTTCTGAAGTCCGCTTCTGTTCCAGAAGGAGAAGGCCTTTGTTGTGACTCGTCCTCCCTCCTCTCCTCAGCCGGGCCCCTCCCGTCTCCAGCCGGGCCTGTTATCAGCATTTATCCAGGCCTGCCCCACCCTTCCTTCTGCTGGCGTCGCCTCTCAGATCTCCGGAAGCGAGGGTCCTTCCACAGTGAATTGTCTTCAGCTGGATCTGCTGTCAGCTTCTGGGAAAGGGAGGGGTCAGAGGGAGTAGGCCCGGGTAATTCCACCACCTGGCCGGCTTCCTGCTCTGAAGGCTGAGCCAAAGGAACACACGCTGTATGAGTGAGGTTTATTGGGCTTCTCCTTTCACTTCTTGAATCCTCTCCGGGCAGGGGGCCAGGGCCGGGGGCTGGAGTCATGACAGGCCGTTCATCTTCATTATCAGACTCGGAGTCTGATAACAGGCCCGGTTGGAGACGGGAGGGGCCCGGCTGAGGAGAGGAGGGAGGATGAGTCACAACACCTTACTAGCGAAATTGCCAGGGAGGACGGACGACTTTTATGTAGACTTTCTCCTCCGAGACTCAAATCCGGCTACTACACATGAAGTGGCAAAATTTTGTGTCGCTGCAATGTACCCAAGAAAAAAATTGGTTACCAAATTATAGATGTCAACTGATGCCAATTTTTGGGGGATATATATAACAATTATGGGAAAAATACATTTACTCACATACTTGATGGTTCTCCATGCATGTAAATTAGGAAGTGACCCTATTGGTTGAGATCATGTATTTTAATTATAGGAATGGTATTATATACGATTGATGTCAGTAGTATTTTAATTTTAAGTTACATAACAGAAAACCGGTTTTTAATCATAGATTTTATCTGATATGTATTATTATTATTATTTTTTTATTTACATTTATATCCCGCCCTTCTCCGAAGACTCAGGGCGCCTTACAGTGTATAAGGCAATAGTCTCATTCTATTTGTATATTTACAAAGTCAACTTATTGCCCCCCCAACAATCTGGGTCCTCATTTTACCTACCTTATAAAGGATGGAAGGCTGAGTCAACCTTGGGCCTGGTGGGACTAGAACCTGCAGTAATTGCAGGCAGCTGCTGTTAATAACAGACTGCATTAGCAGTCTGAGCCACAGAGGCCCCTTAAACTTATTGTAAACTTGTCCTGCAGTGGTGGGATTCAACTAATGTAGCAATGGGTTTGCTTCACACGGACGATCCACACGCGCATAGTGCATTGGAAAACAGCACCTTCAACCACGGCTCTGGTGAATAAAACAGCTGAGGCGCGGCAATCCACACCACCGCGCCGATCAGCTGGGCTTCAAACAAGAAAATAAAGGTAGGTATAGTGCAGGGGAGGGCGGGACCAGCTGATCGTCGGAGCTCCCAACGACTGTGCGCTCCCACAGAGCGGGCCTGCTCCGGGTGCCATCAGCCAAACAATGCCGGCTGGTGACCCCCGGGGGAGACCCTTCTCCGTGGCAGTACCGACCCTATGGAATGAGTTACCTCCAGGGTTACGCCAACTTCCCGACCTGCGTACCTTCAAGCGGGAACTGAAGACCCTGCTATTCAATCGGGCGGGACTAGCCTAAATATTATTTTAATTTAATATTTTAGTTTAGCTTAATTTTAATTGAATTTTAAATTGTATTATTCTATTTATAATTTTATATTTTAGGGTTTTATATCGGTCTTTTGACTGTTTTAGTTTTAAATTGGCCGGTTAAATATTTCATTTTAAATGTATTGTAAATTTGGGGTTTGTATTGTGTACCTATGTGTTTTAATAAGGCTGTACACCGCCCTGAGTCCTTCGGGAGAAGGGCGGTCTAGAAATCTAATTAATAAATAAATAATAAATAATACCGGTACGCCCGAACCGATCCGAACCGGCAGAATCCCACCCCTGCTGCTCCAGCTTTTGACGGTTTTTTCCTTGTTCTGGGCTCTCTTCTTATCCTGATCAAAGCCATCCTAGATTTCTTCACACGCTCGGACTCGTGCAAACGCTCCCCCCCCACCTCAGTATGTAACATCTTTGTAGATTAAAACACACCCCACCCACTCATCCTGGCACAGACAACTTTCATTGTGTTTATACGATGGGCGGTAAAGACGTAAATTCCCCCCACGGGAATATGAGAACGGCAATATTTCTGTTTGTTCTTCCTCCAAATAAATCGAGACGTATTTGCGAAAAGTGTCAGGTGAAGCCTGCAGGAACGAAACTATAAAACACCGAAAGCTGCTTGTTGCTTGCCTGACAGACGGGCCCAGATTAACAGACCAACATTTTTATGGTCTGTTAACAAGTGATCTAAGTTTTTAAATATATTCTCTCTCATTCGGCGATATGTCACTTCGCAAACCGCTTGGAAGAGTCGCTGTGCGAGTACAGGTACAACGCTTCGTTTAGTGACCGTTCAAAGTTACAAGGGCCCTGAAAAATGTGAGTTGTTATGGGACCGTTTTTCACTGTTACGACCGTTGCAGCATGCCCCCCCCCCGGTCACATGATCAAAATTCAGACGCTTGGCAAATTGGTTCCTATTTATGACCGTTGCTGTTACGTCATCCCCTTTTGCGACCTTCTGACAGGCAAAGTCAAGGGGGAATCTGGATTCACTTAACGACCGTGTTAATAACTGAACAACGGGGGCGATTCACTTAACAACGGTGGCAAGAAAGGTCGTAAAATGGGGCAAAGCTCACTTAACAACTGTCTCGTTTAACAACAGAAATTTTGGGTTCAGTTGTGGCTGTGAGTCAAGGACTGCCTGTGGTTAGGACGAAAACTGTATTTACATATTAGCGTTATTATTTAATTTCCGCGGTTACTACCTCGTCGATAAAAGGGATTATTTTTGTCTTTTGCTTTTTTCCCCAAAGGTGTTCTGTCCTCCTCCGCCTCCGTCCGAATGATGGCTTAATTAGCTGGCACTATCAGCTCTGGTGACAAAAGAGCCAGCGTCTGCCAAGAGCCCTCATTATCTTCCACGACGCTGGTGAGTCACAAACTTCAGCTCTAGTCAATCAGTGGATTTGCCTGATACAAAGAGACACAGTAGCTCTAGCTGCCTTTTATATCCTGTGGGGTGTGGCTCCATGACTCAGCACTTTCTAGGCCTGCCCCACCCTTGCTTCTGTTGTTCCCTCCTCTCCTGCCTACGAAACCTAGGGTCCAGCCAGGCCTGATTGCCATCAGCTGGGTCTGCAGGTGTGGCCGGGGGGGGGGGAAGAGTCAGGGGACGGAGGCCTCGTTATCTCCTCCACCTGGCCTGCCTCTGGCTCCTGAAGCTGAGCCAGAGAAGCCGGTGCTCCAGAGATAAGTCCTGATGGCCCTTCCCCCTCACTGTCCAAGTCACTTTCTGGCAGCAGGACCTGCTCCAAGTCACTTGGCATGGGGCCAGGTTCGGGGGCTGGAGTCACAACAAAAGGTGAGGTTTTTTTCCTATCTTCAGATACAATTTATCCTGGCATCTACTAGAAATGTCTCTAATTCCACAAGCTTTCACAAAGACTTTCGTTCCTTCAACGCTACCAGGAAAAAAAAATAAAGAAAAAGAAAGTTTTATTTATGTATCCAGCTCAACAGTAGTACCTGTGAGAGGGATCTTGGAGTCCTAGTGGACAACCATTTAGATATGAGCCAGCAGTGTGCAGCAGCTGCCAAAAAAGCCAACACAGTTCTGGGCTGCATAAACAGAGGGATAGAATCAAGATCACTCGAAGTGTTAATACCACTTTATAATGCCTTGGTAAGGCCACACTTGGAATACAGCATCCAGTTTTGGTTGCCATGATGTAAAAAAGATGTGGAGATTCTAGAAAGGGTGCAGAGAAGAGCAACCAAGATGACTGGGGTAGTGGTGGGTTTCAATTTTTTTTACTACTGGTTCTGTGGGTGTGGCTTGGTGGGCGTGGCATGGCTTGGTGGGCGTGGCTTGGTGGGCGTGACATGGGAAGGTTACTGCAAAATCCCCATTTTCTCCCGATCATCTGGGACTTAGGAGGCAGAGAATAGATGGGGGCCCCCCACCCAAGGTCGTAAAATGGGGCCGATGTCTCTCTTAGCCACCGAAAGGTTGGGCTTCATTGCGGTCGTACGTCGAGGACTACCCGGATGAGGGCCTGCAGCCGTTCCTTTGCATTCGCGGCTCATCTGCCGAGTGGGGGTTATTGATGGCTTTTCTTCCAACAAGCCGCTCTATTATTATCCCCTTCCATTTCTTTAAATCAGGGTGTCGCGGATGACACGAAAGTGCTCAGCAGCCGCAGATCTTGCTTCCGAGTTGACTAGATCTTGACTTCCCCTATCAGGAAGACGCTGATTTATTGCTTGTTAGATTCCTATCTCGTGTTACCTCCAGGCCTTCTGAGCGATCTAATCATCTTCCTTCTTTCGGTTTTCTTTTTTTTCTTCCCGCCAGGAGAACTCTTGCGAGGTAGATGAGCAAAGACAGAAGCGTCTTCTAGGGCAGGGATGGTGAACCTTTTCCAGACCGAGGGCCCAACGCATGCACGGACCCCCCCAACGCGATCTGCGTGCAGCCCCCGTGCATGTGCCCCACCCCGTGCATACACACTTACCCCCCGCATGCAACCCCCTGCATGCACACCTACCCCCTATGTGTTCCACTCCTGCGCATGCGCCCTTATCCCCTGCATGTGCCCCATGCATTTGCGCGCCCCCTGCATGTACCCAACCCTTGCGCATGCACACTTATCCCCTGCATGCGCCCCCATGCATGCATGCTCTGCATGCGCCCCCATGCATGCATGCTCTGCATGCGCCCCCATGCATGCATGCTCTGCATGCGCCCCCATGCATGCATGCTCTGCATGCGCCCCCATGCATGCATGCTCTGCATGCGCCCCCATGCATGCATGCTCTGCATGCGCCCCCATGCATGCATGCTCTGCATGCGCCCCCATGCATGCATGCTCTGCATGCGCCCCCATGCATGCATGCTCTGCATGCACCCCCATGCATGCATGTGCCCCCTGCATGTGGCCCACCCCGCGAATGCGCACTTACCCTCTGCATGCGCCCCACCCCTGCACATGCGCAGTTACCATCTGCATGCAATCCCATGCATGCGCGTGCCCTTTACATTTGCCCCACCCCCTGGCATGCGCAATTACCTCCTGCATGCACCCTATGCATGCACAGGCCCCCTGCATGTGCCCTGCCTCCTGCACATGCGCACTTATCCCCTGCATGCGCCCCCTGCATGCAGGCGCCCCCTGCATGTGCTCCGCCCTCCACGCATGCATGGCAGAGACCCAAAGACCAGCTGGCAGGTGAGAGGTGAGCACGCATGCGCGGCGGAGCGGAGTTGGGGCGACGGCTCGTGTGCCCACAGAGAGGGTGCTGCATGCCACCTCTGGCCCGCGTGCTATAGGTTCGCCATCCCTGTTCTAGCGGGTCTGTCCTGGAGGAGGGGGAGGATTAGAACTTGGGTCTTCCCATTCCTAGTCCACATGCTCTTCCACTCAACACCTAATTGGCCCTTGGGCTGAGAGGGGAGGAAGTGCTGGAATGACTGACAAGGAGCTACTGTAGTTGAGGCAGGGTTAGAACTCAGATCTCTCCACTCTTAATCCAGCTCCTACTCCTGATTGGCTCTTGGGCAGGGAGGGAGGGAGTGGTGGAATGTCAGCCAATGAGTTTCTGCACCGGAGGTGGGATTAGAACTTGGGTGTCCCCATTCCTAATCCAGTCACTTCCACTCTATTCCGGATTGGCTCTTGGGCTGCGTGGGAGGGAGTGGTGGAATGTCAGCCAATGAGCTTCTGCATCAGAGGTGGGTTTAGAACTCAGGTCCCTCCACTCTTAATCCAGCTCCTTCTATACCTGATTCGCTCTTGGGCTGGGAGGGACTGGTGTAATGTCAGCCAATGAGATTCAGCAACTGAGGCGGGGCTAGAATTCGGGTATCCCCACTCTTAATCCAACCCCTTCAAATCTACTCCTGATTGGCTCTTGGACTGGGAGAGAGGGAGTGGTGGAATGTCAGCCAATGAGCTTCTGTACCTGAAGCAGGACTAGAACCCAGGTCTCACGGCTCCTAATTCAGCCTCTTCCACCTTCCACTTGATTGACTCTTGGCCTGAGAGGGTGGGACTTGCCTGGAGTCAGCCAATGAGCTTCTGGGACAGAGGAGGGACTAAAACCTGTATCTCTCCATTCCTAGTCCACTCCCTTTCCTGCTACATCTGATTGGCTCCTAGGTTGGGAGGGAGGATCAAAAATCAGCCAATGAGCTTCCGAAACCGAGGAAGGCCAGGAACGCAACTCTCCCAGCTTCTGTGACCAAGGGAGAATTTGAATCCGCTCCCCAGTTCAGCAACTTCACCATCAACCCCCCACCCCCAAATCTTTAGAATTGAAAGGAAAAGCCTGGCTCAAAGTCCTCTGCGGGGCTCCATGGTAGAAGCAGAATTAGAACCCAGATCTCCCTGCTCCTAATCATGTTTACCACTGAACCACTCTGTCTCTCGGATGAAGGGGAGTCTCTATGGTTGTGGGTAGACAACCAACGAGAACCAAACTCCCAATCTCCCAACCAGATCAAAGTGGTTATTTCAATTTCCCAGAATGCCCCGGTGCGATAAGATAAACCTAGTGGACAACCATTTAGATATGAGCCAGCAGTGTGCAGCAGCTGCCAAAAAAGCCAACACAGTTCTGGGCTGCATAAATAGAGGGATAGAATCAAGATCACGTGAAGTGTTAATACCACTTTATAAGGCCTTGGTAAGGCCACACTTGGAATATTGCATTCAGTTTTGGTCGCCACGATGTAAAAAAGATGTTGAGACTCTAGAAAGAGTGCAGAGAAGAGCAACGAAGATGATTAGGGGACTGGAGGCTCAAACATATGAAGAATGCTTGCAGGAACTCGGTATGCCTAGTTTAATGAAAAGAAGGACTAGGGGAGACATGATAGCAGTTATTCCAATATCTCAGGGGCTGCCACAAAGAAGAGGGAGTCAAGCTGTTCTCCAAAGCACCTGAGGGTAGAACAAGAAGCAATGGGTGGAAACCAATCAAGGAGAGAAGCAACTTAGAACTAAGGAGAAATTTCCTGACAATTAATTAGAACAATCAATAAGTGGAACAACTTGCCTGCAGAAGTTGTGAATGCTCCAACACTGGAAATGTTTAAGAAAATGTTGGATAACCATTTGTCTGAAATGGTGTAGGGTCTCCTGCCTGGGTGGGGGTTGGACTAGAAGGCCTCCAAGGTCCCTTCCAACTCTGTTGTTGTTGTTGTTGTTGTTGTTGTTGTTGTTGTTGTTGTTGTTGTTGTTATTATTATTATTATTATTATTATTATTATTATTATTATTATTATTATATAAACCAGGTAGACCCCAGCTTTACTGCTGTTCTCGATGCTCCAAACTAAAAGCCCATCGTCCACCTCCCCTCACCCCCATCTAACCAGAGATTGGGCAGGAAACAAGCCATCCAAGCTTGTTGCCAAGCAAGAAAGCCAACCTGGATGCCAGGACCCCAGGAGAACCTCAACATAGCTTGATGCAGCCAGAATG
Organism: Ahaetulla prasina; assembly: GCF_028640845.1. Taxonomy (NCBI): domain Eukaryota; kingdom Metazoa; phylum Chordata; class Lepidosauria; order Squamata; family Colubridae; genus Ahaetulla; species Ahaetulla prasina. Next base: position 371,120,744 of record NC_080539.1, on the reverse strand, counting down.
AAACATCTGGCCGAGCCTTGCAGGCATCTGGCAGGGAGCGGCGTCGCAGATTGTGGGGTTTGACATTCGTGGATAAAAACCCTTGCCAACTCTCGTTGGGTCCGTCGGCCGCCCTCCAACTTCGGCTGCCCGCTGGCATCCGCAGAAACGCCTCGATGAGAGCCAAGCAGGAGACGCATCCCAGCTTGGTACGTCTTCTTTATTTATTTATCTATCTATTATTTAATTCCATTTGCACGGCTGCCCATCGCAACAAGTCTCTCTCTCTCTCTCTGCGCAGCATGCAAAATGAAAACGAAAATGGAAAAAAAAAGAAAAGAAGTAGCCGAGAAAGCCAATACAATCCTGGGTTGTGTAAACAGAGGCACGGAATCAAAATCATGTCTTAGTCTTAGCAACGCTTTAGAAAGCCTCAAGTAAGGTCACACCTAGAATAAGGGCATCTAGTTTTGGTCACCACATGACAAAAAAAAAAAAGGTGTTCAGACCATGGGTGAGATCTAAATTTTTTGCTACCGGTTCTGTGGGCGTGGCTTGGTGCGGCGGCGGCGACGGCGGGGGGTCATGTGACTGGGTGGGCGTGGCTATGTAACCATGTGACTGGGGGATCAAAAGACAGAAACTCACTAACAAAGTCCTGCTGGAGCAGGGTTGGATTAGATCAGGGGGTCCCCAACCTTTCGGACCTCAGGGACCACTAAATTCATAATTTTAAATCCCGCGGACCACTAATATGATCTGCCTAATGACCGGCTGGGTGAGCGTGATCTAGTGCTTGGTGACCACTGATCTAACCTAACCCCCTACACAAGCAGGAAATCCTATACCAGTGATGGTTAAACTTTTCGGTGCCGAGTGCCCAAAGCGTGCAGGCGAATCCACGTGCATGTGGCCGGACCCCCCAAATGCAATGCAAGTGCCCCCCCCCGTGCATGCGCCCTGGTCCCCCTGTGCCCCATTTTGGCTTCCAGGTTGGTGCAGGAGGCCTTCCAGGCCCAAAATGAAGTACAGGGGGTGTGTGGCATGCAAACCCCCAAAATGCAATGCCAGCACTCCCTGTGCATAAGTCCCATCCCCCGCGCATGTGCGCCAAAGACCCAAAGACCAGCTGGCTAGTGGGAGGTGCGTGTGCATGCGCGGTGGAGCTTGGCTGGGGCTAAGGCTGGCGTGCCAGGCGACATGGTGTGTGCCACTTTGGGCATGCGTGCCATAGGTTCGCCGTCAGACTCCTACAAATGGCTGTCCAATCTCTTCTTAAAGACCTTCGATGTTAGAGTGCTCACGACTTCTGGAGGCAAACAGTTCCACCGATTAATTGTCGTCACTGTTAGGAAGTTTCTCCTTAATTCCAGGTTGCTTCTCTCCTTGGTGAGTTTCCATCCATTGATTCTTGTCCTGCCTTCAGGTGCTTTGGAGAATAGATTGACCCCCCCTTTTCTTTGGGGCAGCCCCTCAGATATTGGAGGACTGCTATCATGTCCCCCCTAGTCTTCCTTTTCATCACACTAGACATACCGAATTCTTGCAACCGTTCTTCATATGTTTTAGTCTCCAGGCCTTTGATCATCTTAGTTGCACTCCTCTGCACTTTTTCCAAAGTCTGAACCAGGGGTGAAATGCTCCCGGTTTGGACCGGTTTAGCTGGGTGCTAGCCAAAAAATGGGTGGGGAGTCCGTTTTTGCTCGCAGCAGGCTTCCCTGAAGTCTGCTAGCCAAAAAAATGAGGTGGGTTTTTTTCGTTTTTTAATAATAATAATAATAATATCAGAGTTGGAAGGGACCTTGGAGGTCTTCTAGTCCAACCCCCTGCCCAGGCAGGAAACACTACACCATTTCAGACAAATGGCTATCCAACATTTTCTTAAAAATTTCCAGTGTTGGAGCATTCACAGCTTCTGCAGGCAAGTCGTTCCACTGATTAATTGTTCTAACTGTCAGGAAATTTCTCCTTAGTTCTAGTTTTGAGAGAGAGTAAGAAAGGAGGGAGAGAGGGAGGGAGGGAGGGAGGAAGGAAGGAAGAAAGGAAGGAAGGAGTACAAACCTGCCACTAGACGCAGCTTCAGAGGATAATCCAGGGTTGGAAGGGTCCTGGAGGTCATCTAGTCCAGCGGTCACCAACCAGTGGTCCGTGGACCACCAGAAGTCCGTGAGAAAATTTTGGTGGTCCGCAGAAAAATTATTTGCAGTTTTTATGTTGCACTAAATCAGGGATCCTCAAACTAAGGACCCTGGGCTGAATATGTGCAATGAACGTTTGTGTTGCTGCAGAGAATCTCACACTTCGGGGTCTTTTTGTGTGGGTCAGAAGGGGGTCTACTGCAACCTCGTGGCTTCCACGTGACATTGCTGCTCCGTAGCTTGCACTGGCTTCCTGTGGTCTTTCAGGTGCGCTTCAAGATTTTGGTAACTATCTTTAAAGCGCTCCATGGCTTAGGACCCGGGTACTTACGAGACCGCCTGCTGTTACCCTTTGCCTCCCACCGACCCGTACGCTCTCACAGAGAGGGTCTCCTCAGGGTGCCGTCCGCCAAACAGTGTCGGCTGGCGGCCCCCAGGAGTAGGGCCTTCTCTGTGGGGGCAGTGACGCTCTGGAACGAACTTCCCCCCGGCCTGCGTCAAGTGCCTGATCTTCGGACCTTCCGTCGTGAGCTCAAAACATATTTATTCATTAAAGCGGGACTGGCATAATTAGTGATGTATTTTAATTGGGTTTCTTAATATTTTTAACTTTTTAACTTAAATTTTAATAATCAGCCTTTAAAATTTGCTCTTTTTAAATGTTGTTTTAAATTGTATATATTTTTGTTTTTACTCTGGCTGTACACCGCCCTGAGTCCTTCGGGAGAAGGGCGGTATAAAAATTTAATAAATAAATAAATAAATAAAAAAACCTCCTGGTACAGGGCTTTGAGCGAAGGCTGGAGGGAAGCAATGCTGGTGGTGAAGAGCCGGAGGGCCTGATTCCAGTGGGACTGCATCATGGCCTGGAACTGGCTGACCATCTCAGCCCGCTGAGCCTCCAGGCGCTGGTACCTGGTCTTGCCCTCCTGCAAGTCTTCCCTCTGCTTGGGAAGCCTATGCTCCTAGTCCTCAGTGAGGTGCTTCTGCTGAGCCTCCTTCTCGGTCAGTTCCAATTTAAACAGAGCTGTTTTGCCAACTCTTTCTCCTGGTGGCTGCTTAGTGCCAACAACTCTAAGGACCCTAAGGAGCCAGGCAGGCAGGCGAGGAGTGGCTGGGAGGGGAGGGGCGAATAGAGGCTGGCGAGGCGCCCCTTGACATGAGTGACATCGAGTTGGCCACGCCCACCCAGTCACATGACCACCTAGCCACGCCCACCCACCCAGTCATTAGGCAGATCATATTAATGGTTCACGGGATTTAAAATTATGAATTTAGTGGTCTCTGAGGTCCGAAAGATTGGTGATCCCTGGGCTAGATGACCTTCAAGGTCCCTTCCAGCTCAATACTGATCGCTCGATCGATTGAAACCAATGGCAATTGCACAAAAAATTGAAAGGCAAAGCAGCTGAGAAGGAAATGGGCCAGATTCTTTTTTTTTTTTTTTGGGTGGGTGGTGGGAGGGGAAGAGGATTGGATGTTAGCAGGCTCTTCTCCCAAACCAGGGTTATCTCTCTCACGGACCTTACAAGCCCAGATCAAGCCAGCATTGCAAGGCACATCTCTGTCTTTCAATTACCAACTCTGGGGGTGAGTGCCAGTTGTGGGTTTCAAATTTTTTTACCACCAGTTCTGTGGGCGTGGCTTAGTAGGCGTGGCATGGCTTGGTGGGTGTGGTTTGGTGGGCATGGCAGGGGAAGATTACTGTAAAATCTCCATTCCCTCCCCACTCCAGGGGAAGTATACTGTAAAATCTCCCCCCTCCAGGGGAAGGATACTGTAAAATCTCCATTCCCTAGTCACTCCAAAGGAAGGATACTGTAAAATCTCCATTCCCTCCCCACTCCAGGGGAAGGATACTGTAAAATCTCCATTCCCTCCCCACTCCAGCGGAAGGATACTGTAAAATCTCCATTCCCTCCCCACTCCAGGAGAAGGATACTGCAAAATCCTCATTTCCTCCCGATCAGCTGGGACTCATATAACATATAACAACAGAGTTGGAAGGGACCTTGGAGGCCTTCTAGTCCAACCCCCTGCCCAGGCAGGAAACCCTACACCATCTCAGTCAGATGGTTATCCAACATTTTCTTAAACATTTCCAGTGTTGGAGCATTCACAACTTCTGCAGGCAAGTCGTTCCACTTATTAATTGTTCTAACTGTCAGAAAATTTCTCCTTAGTTTTAAGTTGCTTCTCTCCTTGATTGGTTTCCACCCATTGCTTCTTGTTCTACCCTCAGGTGCTTTGGAGAACAACCCGACTCCCTCTTCTTTGTGGCAACCCCTGAGATATTGGAACCCTGCTATCATGTCTCCCCTAGTCCTTCTTTTTATTAAACTAGACATACCCAGTTCCTGCAACCGTTCTTCATATGTTTTAGCCTCCAGTCCCCTAATCCTCTTGGTTGCTCTTCTCTGCACTCTTTCTAGAGTCTCAGCATCTTTTTTACAATGTGGCGACCAAAACTGAATGAAATATTCCAAGTGTGGTCTTACCAAGGCATTATAAAGTGGCACTAACACTTCACGTGATCTTGATTCTCTCCCTCTGTTTATGCAGCCCAGAACTGTGTTGGCTTTTTTAACATCTGCTGCACACTGTTAGCTCATATCTAAATGGTTATCCACTAGGACTCCAAGATCCCTCTCACAGATACTACTATTGAGCAAGGTACCACATATATGGTACCTGTGCATTTTGTTTTTTTGGCCTAAATGTAGAACCTTACTTTTTTCACTGTTGAATTCCATTTTGTTAGATAGCGCCCAATGTTCAAGTCTGTCAAGATCTTTCTGTAACTTGAGCCTATCTTCTGGAGTGTTTGCTATTCCTGCCAGCTTGGTGTCATCTGCAAATTTGATGAGTTCCCCATCTATCCCCTCGTCCAAGTCATTGATGAAGATGTTGAAGAGTACTGGGCTTAAAACAGAGCCACTGCATACTTCCCTCCATGTGGATGTAGTTCCATTGAGGACTACACGTTGAGTGCGGTTGGTCAGCCAGTTACAATTGTATTATAGTATTATATTATAGTAATTGGATGACGCGGTGGCTCAGGGGCTAGGACGTTGAGCTTGTCGATCGAAAGGTCGGCAGGTCAGTGGTTCGAATCCCTAGTGCTGCCGTGTAACGGGGTGAGCTCCCGTTACTTGTCCCAGCTTCTGCCAACCTAGCAGTTTCGAAAGCACCTAAAAATGCAAGAAGAAAAAATAGGGACCACCTTTGGTGGGAAGGGAACAGCGTTCTGTGTGCCTTTGGCGTTGAGTCATGCCAGCCACATGACCACGGAGACGTCTTTGGACAGCGCTGGCTCTTCAGCTTTGAAACAGAGATGAGCAGCGCCCCCTAGAGTCTGCAACGACTAGCATGTATGTGCGAGGGGAACCTTTACCTTTTACCTTATTATAGTAATATGGGGAGTATTGGAAATTTTGGCCTTCCTGACACAAGTTCTAGTCTTTATGTTCTAGTATTGAGGAGATGATTTGAACCATCTGTGTTGAAGTTTTAAGCTTATTGCATGGCCAGGCTTTGCTACCTTAATATTATATAAAAATTCTATTTTGTATTAAAAATATAGGGTAAAAATGACTTTTTCTTTTGGGAGGGGAAAAAGTTTGGCTTGTGAGCTGGCGATCGTGGCATAAAATAGTTAAATACTGGATAACCAATTTATACACCTTAGTTACCACGGCACTGAAAAAAGCGAGTCATGACCGTTTTTCACAGTTACGACCCTTGCAGCATCCCCACGGTCATAATAATTCAGACCCTTGGCAACTGAGTCCTTCGGGAGAAGGGCGGTATAAAAATTAAATTATTATTATTATTATTATTATTATTATTATTATTATTATTATTATTATTATTATTATTATTATTATTATTATTATTATTATTATTATTATTATTATTATTATTATTATTATTATTATGACGGCCACAGGGAATCTTCGGACGGGTAACGTCAATAGGAAAGCCCTTAACAACCCCATGACTGATTTAACGACTTCAGTGATTCGCTTAACAACCGGGGGCAAGAAAGGCCATAAAATGGGGCAACACTCACTTAACAGCTGTCTCGCTTAGCAACAGAAATCGTGGGCTTCATTGTGGTTTTAAGTCGAGGACTACCTGTAGCTGACCTCCTGACTTTTCAACGATCGTAGCATAAGTCACGCATTTCCTAAAAGGGCCTCTGGTGGCTCAGGCTGGTAAGACAGTCTGTTATTAACAGCAGCTGCTTGCAGTTACTGCAGGTTCAAGCCCCACTAGGTCCAAGGTTGACTCAGCCTTCCATCCTTTATAAGGTAGGTAAAACGAGGACCCAGATTGTTGGGGGCAATAAGTTGACTTTGTATATAAATATACAAATAGAATGAAGACTATTGCTTAAACAGGGGTGTCCAAACTTGGTCCCTTTAAGACTTGTGAACTTCAACTCCCAGAGTCCCTCAGCCAGCAAAGCTGGCTGAGGAACTCTGGGAGTTGAAGTCCACAAGTCTTAAAGGGACCAAGTTTGGACACCCGTGGCTTAACACATTGTAAGCCACCCTGAGTCTTCGGAGAAGGGCGGGATATAAATGCAAATAATAATAAAAAAAAAACGAACACGGTAAGCATTTTTTCCCCGCATTGTAGTTATTACCTCACGGTTTTTGTTTTCGTCAGCGGCAAATTCTGATTGATTTATTTGTTTTCATTTGTTTTCCCTTCTTCATTTATCGCGCGGCACATGCTTGCTCGCAATTTTGCCTCATCCCTGCCGTTCTGGCTGCAGCGCCGCTTATGATGATGATGAGCCGAACGTTGCCCGTTGGAATTCAAATGCCTTTGTTTTCCTTTGCCCTCCTCAACCCTTTTTCCTCTCGTGCTGTGTCTTTTTCAATCGCTCGCCTCAGGTGAAGGCGAGGAACGCCTCTTCTTTGTGTGTGTGTGTGTGTGTGTGTGTGTGTGTGTGTGGTTTCTTAACAAAAAGATCTCCTGAGCAAAGACATCCTTGTTTCTTGAAATGGTTCAATTTCAAGAAGTTTGGAACCCTTTCAAAAATGCCTCTGGTGGCATCTTCGGTGTTTTAGCGTCTCAGGGAATCCGGCTGCCTGTTTGCCATCGCAACCCTGCGGGTTGCTTCACATTTTTTTTCTCTCTCTCTCTCTACAACTAGCGGGGGTGTGAGTGTGTAAAGGATCGGTAATGGGTGTATGTTTGCGTACATAATTTCCTCAATGGGTTTGAATTGCTGTCTCCGAAATTGCATTAGATCGCAAGAACGAAGATGCCAAGGCTCGCTGGAAAGATAATCAAAGAGATATAAAATTCTTCCCCTCAGTTCAGGAAAGCTGAAGTGACTTCTGCTATGGATGAAGCCGTTCAATTGTACAGAGAGAATTTGGGTTAGAAATGTTAAATTCACGCAGGCACAGAATTTGAGCGGAAATTTTTATAAAATGTTTTATAGATGGCATTTAGATCCTAAGAAATTATTGTGTATGTATCCAGATATGCAAGGAATATCTGGAGATATTGGAGATGTAATTGTGATGACGCTACATATATTCATATTTGGTGGACTTGTAAGGATATAAAGGCCTTTTGGATAAAAATTTGGTGGATTTTTCAAAATGTTTTGAAAAAGAAGATAAAAGTTCCTGCCGCAATTTTTTCTGTTGGGAATTATTACGGACTGTACAGTAATTGAGACTAAATTGATTTTAAATCTAATAACTGCAGCAAGATTACTAATAGGACAATATTGGAAGAAAAAAGAAGTACCTACAATAGAAGAATGGATATTGAAAGTTGCCAATTTGGCTGAGATGGCGAAGATATCAGCCTTTTTGAAAGACAATACGCAAGAAAGATACTTAAAGGAATGGGAAAAATGGATTGACTATATTCAAAGTAGATATCAGACTAAGAGTTATCAGACTGTTTTTGAATGATTATGATGTATTATTTTTGATTGTTTTCGGGGGAAGTTAGGAATTGATGATTGTAGGGGTATAATTAAGTTGGGACAAAATTTTTTTAGCATATGTTTGTTTTATTTTTAACTATACCTTGTGCTTGTTCCGGGAAGTCGGGGAGGGTTGTGAAGGGAGGGGAGGGAGGTGGGGGAAAGTGGGGAAATTTTCTGTAAAACTTTTTGAATAGAAAAAATTGTACAGAGAGAATTCAGAGTGAAGAACCCCGCGGAAAGTACAGGTGATCCTCGACTTATAACAATTCATTTAGTGACCGAAGTTACAACAGGACTGAAAAAAGTGACTCGTGTCCTTTATTTCCTCACGCTTACAACCGCTGTGGCATCCCCATGGTGACGTGATTGAAATTCAGACGCTTGGCAAACTGGCTCGGATTTATTATGGTTGAAGACATCCTCCCTGCCTCCTAATTTTGCAATTGCTCCTTTTAATTTGGTTTTAATCTGGTTTTTAGCTTTCTTTATCTCTATGCTTTACTTTATTTCTCTGTATCTCACCTTTATTAAGTTTACAAATAACCGAAGGCAGCAAATATATGAGACACAGCTTCCACACCAACCACCCTTCGAGGTGAATTGCACCAAGAGGGAGGGACTGAGCCAAAGACGCCCAGCTGGCTTTCATACCTAAGGCAGGACTAGAACTCACCGTCTCCTGGTGATTGGCTCAAAGTCAGCTTTCATGCTTAACTTGGGACTAAAACTCACTACTTCCTGTGATTGGCCCAAAGGTCATCCAGTCACCTTTCGTGCTTAAGATGGGACTAAAACTCACCGTTTCCTAATTTACCCAATATCACCCAACCTGCTTTCATGCCCAAGGCAGGACTAGAATTCACTGCCTCCTGGTAATTGGCCCAAAATCACCCAGCTGGCTTTCATGCCAAAGGTGAGACTAGAACTCACCATCTCCTGTGATTGGCCTAAGCCCTAAAGTCATCCAGTCACCTTTCATGCCTAAGGTAGCACTAGAACTCACAGTCTCCTGGTGATTGGCCCAACATGACTCAGCTAGCTTTCATTCCTAGGGTGGCACTAGAACTCACCGTCTCCTGGTGATTGGCCCAAAGTCACGCAGCCAGCTTTCATTCCTAGGGTGACACTAGAACTCACCGTCTCCTGGTGATTGGCCCAAAGTCACGCAGCCAGCTTTCATTCCTAGGGTGACACTAGAACTCACCGTCTCCTGGTGATTGGCCTAAAGTCACGCAGCCAGCTTTCATTCCTAGGGTGGCACTAGAACTCACCGTCTCCTGGTGATTGGCCCAAAGTCACGCAGCCAGCTTTCATTCCTAGGGTGACACTAGAACTCACCGTCTCCTGGTGATTGGCCCAAAGTCACGCAGCCAGCTTTCATTCCTAGGGTGGCACTAGAACTCACCGTTTCATGGTGATTGGCCCAAAGTCACGCAGCCAGCTTTCATTCCTAGGGTGGCACTGGAACTCACGTCTCCTGGTGATTGGCCAAAGTCACAGCCAGCTTTCATTCCTAGGGTGGCACTAGAACTCACCGTCTCCTGGTGATTGGCCCAAAGTCACGCAGCCAGCTTTCATTCCTAGGGTGACACTAGAACTCACCGTCTCCTGGTGATTGGCCCAAAGTCCAGCCAGCTTTCATTCCTAGGGTGGCACTGGAACTCACCGTCTCCTGGTGATTGGCCCAAAGTCACGCAGCCAGCTTTCATTCCTAGGGTGGCACTAGAACTCACCGCCTCCTGGTGATTGGCCCAAAGTCACGCAGCCAGCTTTCATTCCTAGGGTGGCACTAGAACTCACCGTCTCCTGGTGATTGGCCCAAAGTCACGCAGCCAGCTTTCATTCCTAGGGTGGCACTAGAACTCACCGTCTCCTGGTGATTGGCCCAAAGTCACGCAGCCAGCTTTCATTCCTAGGGTGGCACTAGAACTCACCGTCTCCTGGTGATTGGCCTAAAGTCACGCAGCCAGCTTTCATTCCTAGGGTGGCACTAGAACTCACCGTCTCCTGGTGATTGGCCCAAAGTCACGCAGCCAGCTTTCATTCCTAGGGTGACACTAGAACTCACCGTCTCCTGGTGATTGGCCCAAAGTCCCGCAGCCAGCTTTCATTCCTAGGGTGGCACTAGAACTCACCGTTTCATGGTGATTGGCCCAAAGTCACGCAGCCAGCTTTCATTCCTAGGGTGGCACTAGAACTCACCGTCTCCTGGTGATTGGCCCAAAGTCACGCAGCCAGCTTTCATTCCTAGGGTGGCACTAGAACTCACCGTCTCCTGGTGATTGGCCCAAAGTCACGCAGCCAGCTTTCATTCCTAGGGTGGCACTAGAACTCACCGTCTCCTGGTGATTGGCCCAAAGTCACGCAGCCAGCTTTCATTCCTAGGGTGGCACTAGAACTCATAGTCTCCTGGTGATTGGCCCAAAGTCACGCAGCCAGCTTTCATTCCTAGGGTGGCACTAGAACTCACCGTCTCCTGGTGATTGGCCCAAAGTCACGCAGCCAGCTTTCATTCCTAGGGTGGCACTAGAACTCACCGTTTCATGGTGATTGGCCCAAAGTCACGCAGCCAGCTTTCATTCCTAGGGTGGCACTAGAACTCACCGTCTCCTGGTGATTGGCCCAAAGTCACGCAGCCAGCTTTCATTCCTAGGGTGGCACTAGAACTCACCGTTTCATGGTGATTGGCCCAAAGTCACGCAGCCAGCTTTCATTCCTAGGGTGGCACTAGAACTCACCGTCTCCTGGTGATTGGCCCAAAGTCACGCAGCCAGCTTTCATTCCTAGGGTGGCACTAGAACTCACCGTCTCCTGGTGATTGGCCCAAAGTCACACAGCCAGCTTTCATTCCTAGGGTGGCACTAGAACTCACCGTCTCCTGGTGATTGGCCCAAAGTCACGCAGCAAGCTTTAATTCATAGGGTGGCACTAGAACTCACCGTCTCCTGGTGATTGGCTTAAAGTCACGCAGCCAGCTTTCATTCCTAGGGTGGCACTAGAACTCACCGTCTCCTGGTGATTGGCCTAAAGTCACGCAGCCAGCTTTCATTCCTAGGGTGGCACTAGAACTCACCATCTCCTGCTTTCTATTCTGGTGCCTTAACCATGAGACCCAACCAACTCTATACGACCGTATCCTTTTTCCTGTTTTCTCTGTTAAATCGCCCACAGGCACGTACCACCATGTGGTGGGCGGTAGAGATAAATAAATAAATAAACCAGAGCAGATGTCCACCTCCGTCTCACCTAGAGCTGCCTGAGGTGGTTAGCATGCAAAGCCAGTTCCCGAAACTGAACGCCGGTAGCTTCCTCAGGATAAAAATGATGGATAATTAAACCTTAAGACGCACGGCGAATACATAAGATGCGTCTGAGGTCAGCCTGGGTCAGAATCCATACCTTTTCCTAGCCCCAGCTTCGCCGTTGATACGCGCCTCAGATCAGGCACGAAATGAATGGACTTCTGTATAATTAAACCATCCACCAAAGAGGAAAAAGAAAAGTGGACCTCAAAGCCAGTTGGGGAAAAAAAGAAAGAAAGTGATTTAAAATGTGCATTAAAATAAGAGAGCATTCGACAAGGTCCCTGATGCAAACGGTGAGAAGATTAAATAGTTAGAATTTGGGCAGCGTTACGAGGAAGTCTTGTTTCTGATGGGGATATTAAGGGTGTGTGTGTGTGTGAAAAAGTTCTTTTAGTGTAAAAATCAAAGCAGAACATGACTTCTTCTATTTGGAGTGCTTTGTGGCTTTTTGCTGAAGCTAGCCGAGTACAAGAATTCATTTGGATTCCCTTTATTTATTTAGAATTGCCAAAATTACACACGATACAACAGACAGGCGAGACTGGGCTTTTATGTGCTTTTAAAGGCGCCGGCTTTGCGGGCTGTGAAATTTTGGCCGATGGCTACAAAAGAGATGAAACCGCTCTTGCAAACAGGAGGATCTGGTATTTAGCAGAAGCGGTGGGAAGCGGTGAGCAACTTGTATTGCGGTGATCAGGAGAGTATTAAAAATAAATAAATAAAGGGTTTGGTGCGGGGTGTAAAACTGGATTTCTTCAAGGGCCTGATCAACATTGTAGTTCTCCTCCATGGGCCGGCGGGGGTGGGGCCAGTGGGGGTGGGGCAGGAGTGGGGAGATTGGCCAGACATCTCCTGCAGCACACTGTTGGCCAAAAACGGGCTGCGCAGAAGCCCCATGAGGCTCCTGTGCAGCCCGTTCTCGGCCTCCCCAGCCTCCAGCAGCACTCTGCTGGCCAAAAACGGGCCATGCGGAGGCCGTGGGAGGCCCCCCATGCAGCCCCTTTTCAGCCTGTCTGGCCTTCAGCAGCACTCTGCTGGCCAAAAACAGGCTGTGTGGAGGCTTCCACGCAGCCTATTTGCCACCTCCCTGGGCTCCAGCACCACTTTAACAGCCAAAAACACAGTCCGTGGAGGCCTCTGTGGGGTCTGTATTTAGTCGGCAGAATGCTGCATGAGGCCAGGGAGGCTGAAAACGGGCCACGGGGGGAGCGGGGGTACATGCAGCCCATTTTGGCTGCCAGAGACACCGCGTGTCGTGTCCCACTCCTCCGCTGACGGCCGGGTCAGGGAAATCCGAATCAGGCATGCCTCTGCAGCTCTGCCAAAGTCCTAGCAAAGTCCTCAAGGCAGGCAGGAGACCAGAAAGTGACTTCAGCAAGATATGTTTAGACTTTGCCTGACTCAGAGACTGCCAGAAAGCAGGTCCTTTATATAGGCCATGGGGTGTGGCTCCATGACTCAGCACTTATCCAGGCCTGCCCCTCCCTTCCTTCTGACGCCGCCACCTATCAATTCTTCTGAAGCGAGGGTCACTCCAGGCTCCAGCTGTTGGTAATTGACCTCCCTCAGGCTCACATGCTGTGGGGCAGGGGGAGGGGTCTAGTTGCTCCGTTTGCCTGGGCATGGAGCCAGGGCTGGGGCCGGGAGGTGCTCCCTCCTCCGCAGCCTGTCTGGGCATGGAGCCAGGGCTGGGGCCGGGAGGTGCTCCCTCCTCCGCAGCCTGTCTGGGCATGGAGCCAGGGCTGGGGCCGGGAGGCATACTAGGACATTCCTCAGCGTTCGGAAGCAGATAAGAAGACCCCGGCTGCGGTGAGAGCGGGCAAGACACAACACTGCGGGCCGCTCCTTTGATATTTCCAGGCCGGCCCTGCGGGACAGATTTAAGATGGATTCCAGCCGCTCGGCAACTGCTTCATACTTATGACCGTTGCTGTGTCCCTGAAGTCACGCGATCCCCTTTGGCGGCCTTTTGATGAGCAAATTCAACGGGGTAGTGTTGGAAATGAATTCAACCCACAAGCATGGATCGATGAAAACAAAGAGATTTTATTAAAAGGAAAAGAATAATCCTAATAGTGATAGCAGTGTGCAAAATGCGCCGAGACTTTCAGCCAGACCCCAAATTGAGGTTTGAGGCAAGAGTCACACACTGAAATTTCAAAAACCTTATATTTTATAGTTTTCTATCCTGACACCCCCCGCCCCCATGCCCCTCCTACATCGGATCCAGTGAGCGATCACAGCTAATCCAAGGCGCCTTCAGAGACAACATCATATCTTCCTCTAATTATATGTTCACCAACACCTCCCCATAACTATACCCATAAAATATTCTGCAAGCCTGGCTTTTTCTTATCTCCCTCTCCTTGGCATTAAGGAACGTCTCCTTAGCAGGGCCTCAAACAAAAGACAATCTATTCTAACTCAACATTGTTAAAGGTAAAGGTAAAGGTTCCCCTCGCACATACGTGCTACCCGTTCCCGACTCTAGGGGGCGGGTGCTCATCTCCGTTTCAAAGCCGAAGAGCCAGCGCTGTCCGAAGACGTCTCCGTGGTCACGTGGCCGGCATGACTCAACGCCAAAGGCGCACAGAACGCTGTTCCCTTCCCACCAAAGGTGGTCCCTATTTTTTCTACTTGCATTTTTTTTTACCTGCTTTCGAACTGCTAGGTTGGCAGAAGCTGGGACAAGTAAACGGGAGCTCACCCCGTTACGCGGCACTAGGGATTCGAACCGCTGAACTGCCGGCCTTTCGATCGACAAGCTCAGGGTCTTAGCCACTGAGCCACCTTCTTCTAACTTATATACCGACATGCTATTTTTATTTTTGAATTTTCACATTTCCTGCAGCAGCCGGATTCCCTTTGCAACTTATCGTCCGCAGCGATTCACTTAACAACGGTGGCAAAGAAGGCCATCAAACGGGGGGCAAAGCTCGCTTAAGTCTCGCTTAACGTTTGCAGAAATTTGGGGCCCAATGGTGGTCGCAAGTTGAGGACTATGTGCAGAAGCTCTGGATATTAAATAAAATCCTTTGGGGGAGGGGGGGGCTGCGAGGTTAAAATTGTGTCTCAAGCAATTGGATGAATGATATCCCGGGGGCTGTTTTTTGTTGAAATGAATGACAAATGCGTGGCTATCACATACCATATGGGCAAAATTCTTCCTTCATTTTTTCCCCCTCCTTGTCTTCCCCCGACTTGCACGTTATGTGGCTGGTTGTATTAATCACATCCGTTTTGAAATGACAGGCCTCATTTCGAGTGATGGGGAGAGAAAGATATATGCCCTCCAGTTGAGCTAAATTCTCAGGACAGGCGAGATCTATATACTTGTTTAACAACGATAGGGGAGAAATTTCACACCGTCTTCCCCTCAGACCAGCGGTGGGTTGCTCCTGGTTCGGTCCCATTCTTGCGAACCGGTAGTAAAAGCGGCGGGAGGCTCCGCCCACCTGCCCAGACATCATCATAGACAATCTGCGCGTGCGCGAGAGCGAAGCAAACATGCGCGCATGCTCCCATTGCGAACCGGTAGTAAAGGTACTTGGTGGCTTAGTGGGTAAGACGCAGAGCTGGGTAAGACGTTGAGTGGGTAAGACGCTGTCGATCGAAAGGTCGGCAGTTCAGCGGTTCGAATCCCTAGTGCTGCCGTGAAACGGGGTGAGCTCCCGTTACTCGTCCCAGTTTCTGCCAACCTAGCAGTTCGAAAGCATGTAAAAAATGCAAGTAGAAAAAATAGGGACCACCTTTGGTGGGAAGGTAACCGTACACCTCTGGTGTTGAGTCATGCCGGCCACATGACCACGGAGATGTTCTTCGGACAGCGCTGGCTCTTCGGCTTTGAAACGGAGATGAGCACCGCCCCCTAGAGTCGGGAACGACTAGCACGTATGTGCTAAGGGAACCTTTACCTTTACCTTTACCTTAGTAAAGGCAAGTAGAACCCACCCCTGCCTTGGATGCTGTGTTGACTTTATTTATTTATTTTATTTATATCTGTCAATCATATGTAATATAACAGGTAAAAGTAGAAACATAATTTGGATACATGAAAAGAGTAAGTAAAAAAGGAATATTAAGACAGGGATGGTATAGGCACGCAGGTGCACTTATGCACGGCCCTTACAGACCTCTTAGGAATGGGGTGAAGTCAACAGTAGACAGTTTAAGATTAAAGTTTTGGGGGTTTGAGGAAGAAACTACAAGCTTCTCCAGACCTTCTCCAGACCTGGTCCTGCAGGTTTTTGATTCTGGATTGACTGACTGACTGACTGATTGTCTACGGAGATTTTCCATCGTCCAGGTCACGGTTATCCCAAAAGGTGCAACAGGACTTCCTGCTTTTTCCTTGAATAATAATAATAATAATAATAATAATAATAATAATAATAATAATAATAATAATAATAATAATAATAATAATAATAATAATGATGATGATGATGATGTTTTAATTTGTATACTGCCCTTCTCCCGAAGGACTCAGGGCAATGAACAGGCAAATAAAATACAAACAGAAACATACACCATAATTAAAACAACCCTTAAAAAACTGATTCAAACGTTTCGCTTCTCATCCAAGAACTGGAAGAAGCTTCCCGGATGAGGAAAAACAAAACAAAACAAAGGAAGTCCAGTTACCTTTTTTTTGGGGGGGGGAGAAACCCCCCACCCCTTTGGAACATTCTTCCCGATCCAGAAGGTTTTGAAGGTTTAGGAAGAAAAGATTTTAATTGTGGGATAACCGAGCTTAAGAAGAAGTTTTGCTTCTCATCCAAGAAGCTTCTTCAGTTCTGAAGACTAAAGTCTGACTGACCAAGGTGTTGTTTCATTCATTGGCATCCCAATGCTGTAATAACAGAATGAAAGGGACCTTATAGGTCATCTAGCTCAACCCCCTCCTGCTCAAGCAAGAGACTCTACACCATTCCTAGTCTAGTGAATGGCTAGTCTAGTGAAGAGAAGGGATGGCTAGTCTAGTGAAGAGAAGGACCAGGGGAGACAGGATAGCTGTCTTCCAATATTTAAGGGGCTGCCACAGAACGGAAGGGGTCAAGCTATTCTCCAAAGCACCTGAAAGCCAGACAAGGAACAATGGATGGAAACTGAACAAGGAGAGATATTCAACCTGGAAATAAGGAGAAATTTTTCTGACAGTGAGAACAATCAACCCATGGAACAGAAGCTGCCTTCGGAAGTTGTGGGTGCGTCATCACTGGAGGCTTTCAAGAAGAGATTGGACTGCCATCTGTCAGAAATGGTGTAGGGTCTCCTGCTTGGGCGGGGGGTTGGACTAGATGACCTACAAGGTCCCTTCCAACTCTGTTAAAACTTTTCTTCAAAGCCTTCAGTGTTGGAGCCCCCACACCTTCTGGAGGCAACTCATTCCACTGACTAATTGTTTTCGCTGTCAGGAAATTTCTCCTTATTTCTAGGTGTTTTTTTTTTGTTTTTTTGTTTATTTGAATTTATATCCCGCCCTTCTCTGAAGACTCAGAGCGGCTTACATTGTGTTAAGCAATAGTCTTCATCCATTTGTACATTATATAAAAAGTCAACTTTTATTGCCCCCAAAAATCTGGGTCCTCATTTTACCTACCTTATAAAGGATGGAAGGCTGAGTCAACCTTGGGCCTGGTGGGACTTGAACCTGCAGTAATTGCAAGCAGCTGCTGTTAATGACAGACTGCTTAGTCTATTGAGCCACCAGAGGCCCAGAGGTTGCTTCTCTCCTTGGTTTGTGTCCATCCATTGCTTCTTGCCCTGCTTTCTGGTGCTTTGGCAAATCAATCCACTAAAACGGTTGCAGGATTTGGGGTTGGCTCGTCTAGAGAAAAGAAGGGCTGGAGGGGGAGAACATGATACTAGTATTCTGGTATTGGAGAGGCTGCCACAAATTATAATAAAGGTCGAATTTATTTTTCCAAGGCACCTGAAGGCGAAACAAGAAACAAGGGATGGAAACCCATCAAGGAGAGAAGCAATCTGGAATTAAGGAGAAATTTCCTGACAGTAAAGACAATTAACCAGTGGAACAGCTTGCCTCCAGAAGTTGTGAAGTTTTCAAGAGGAGACTGGATAGCCACTTGTCTGAAATGGTATAGGGCCGTGATGGCGAACATATGGCATGCGTGCCGCAGGTGGCACGTGTAGCCATATCAGTGGGCACGCGAGCTCACATGTACGCGCCAGCCAGCTAATTTTGGGGCCTTCTGGCCTTCTGTTTCCTGCCTCCGGAGGGCCTGCGGGTGGTGGTGGGAAAGGCCCGTTTTTCTCTCTCATCTGGATCCAGAGCCTCTCTATGAGTTTGGGGAGGGCAAAAACGGCCTTTCCCACCTCCCCAGGCCCTACAGAGGCCAGAAACTGCCCATTTGCCAATTACCGGTTGGATAAAAAGTAATGTTTTTTGCTGCAAACATCAGCAAAAAACATCACTTCCTGTCCAACTGGAAGTTGGTAAACGGGCAGTTTCTGGCCTCCGGAGGGCCTCCGAGGGTGTAGGGAAGGCCGTTTTCGCCCTCCCCAGACTCATAGAGAGGCTCTGGAGCCCGGTGAGAGAGAGAAATGAGCCTACCGGGCCATCGCGTGCCAGGAGCAGGGGAGGAGGGGGGGGTCGCATGCACATGCGTGATGGCGGGGCGCATAGAATAATGGGTGTGGGCACACGCGCCCGTGACCCTCCCCGCCTCCTGGCACGCAATGGCAAAAAGGTTAGCCATCACTGATTTAGGGTCTCCTGCTTGAGCAGAGGGTTGGACTACAAGACCTCCAAGGTCCCTTCCGGCTCTATTCTGATTCTGATTTCAAGGGATCAGGATGATCTGGGGGGTGCTGCTATCAAGGGACTGGGGGAGCCCCCTGCTTTTTCCTTGCCCCTTGTCTTCCCCAAGTGGTGATCTTTCTCCGACAGTGGGCGAGTGCATGAAACTCAATCACATATTGTCCGTTCAGCGGCTGCCATGGCAACCCAGCCAGAAATTGGTGGCAACGACAGGGAGAAAGAAACTCGACATGCTGCTTGGAAAAAGACGGAAAGGGAAAGAGATCAAGAAATTAAAAAAATAAATAAGAGAATAACAGAGTTGGAAGGGACCTCGGAGGTCTTCTAGTCCAACCCCCGCCCCCCCCGCTCAGGCAGGAAACCCTCTACCATTTTAGACATGGGGTTGTCCAGTCCCTTCTTAAAAATCTCCAGTGTTGGAGCATTCACAACTTCTGGTGGGACGTTTTACCACTGATTAACTGTTCTCACTCTCAGGAAATTTCTCCTTAATTCCAGGTTGCTTCTCTCCTTGATTAGTTTCCACCCATTGCTTTCCCCATTCGTTTATTGATAAATATAGGCCCAGCACCGAGCTAGCACCTGTTTGGAATTAGATCATAAGGAACCTTGGAATTCAAAGCAGGGTGGGCAGTGGTGGGATTCAAGTAATTTAACAACCGGTTCTCTGCCCTAATGATTTCTTCCAACAACCAGTTTGCCAAACTGCTCAGAAAGTTAACAACCGGTTCTCCCGAAGTGGTGCGAACTGGCTGAATCCCGTGGGGGATGGGGTTGGACAAATACCACTTTACAAGGCCTTGGTAAGGCCACACTTGGAATATGGCATCCATTTTTGGTCGCCACGATGTAAAAAAAGATGTGGAGACTCTAGAAAGAGTGCAGAGAAGAGCAACCAAGAGGATTAGGGGACTGGAGGCTAAAACATATGAAGAACGGTTGCAGGAACTCGGTATGTCTAGTTTAATAAAAAGAAGGACCAGGGGTGACATGATAGCAGTGTTCCAATATCTCAGGGGTTGCCACAAAGAAAAGGGCATCAAACTATTCTCCAAAGCACCTGAGGGTAGAACAAGAAGCAATGGGTGGAAACTGATCAAGGAGAGAAACAAATTTCCTGACAGTGAGAACAATTAACCAGTGGAACAACTTGCCTCCAGAATTATGAATTCTCCAACTCCAAAAGTTTTTAAGAAGAGATTGGACAGTCATTTGTCTGAAATGGTATAGGGTTTCCTGCCTAAGCAGGGGGTTGGACTAGAAGACCTCCAAGGTCCCTTCCAACTCTGTTATTCTATTCTATTCTATTCTATTCTATTCTATTCTATTCTATTCTATAGCAAAATTCCCAAATAAATCCCTAGATTTATTGCAAAATCCCCCAAATCAATAAAGAACATTGAAATAAAAAAAAAATCAAAGGTCTAAATTAAACCCAATGAAAATAAAGGTAGTCCTTGACTTACGACGGTTTCTTTAGTGACCGTTCGAAGTTACAACGGCACGCAAAACAAGTGACTTATGGCCGTTTTTCACACTTACGACCGTTGCAGCATCCCCAGGATCATGTGATCAAAATTGAGACACTTGGCTACTGACTCACACTTACGACGGTTGCCATGTCCCGGGGGAGGGGGAAGGGTCCACGTGATCCCCTTCTGACAAGTCAAGTCAACGGGGAAGCCACTTAACAACCCTGTCCCTAGCTTTTTTTTTTTTTTTAATTTGCATTTATATCCCGCCCTTCTCCGAAGACTCCGGGCGGCTTACACTATGTCAAGCAATAGTCTTCATCCTATTTGCATATTTATATACAAAGTCAACTTATTGCCCTCCCAACAATCTGGGTCCTCATTTTACCTACCTTATAAAGGATGGAAGGCTGAGTCAACCTTGGGCCTGGTGGGACTTGAACCTGCAATAATTGCAAGCAGCTGTGTTAATAACAGACTGTCTTACCAGTCTGAGCCACCAGAGGCTTAAGAACGGCAGCGATTCACTGAACATCCCTGGCGGGGAAAGGTCATAAAACAAGGCAAAACTCACTGAGCAAACTTCTCACTTAGCAACAAAAATGTTGGCCTCCCTTGTGGTCATAAGAAGAGAACTATAATAATATAATAATAATAATAACAGTTGGAAGGGACCTTGGAGGTCTTCTAGTCCAACCCCCTGCCCAGGCAGGAAACTCTACACCATTTCAGACAAATGACTATCCAACATTTTCTTAAATATTTCCAGTGTTGGAGCATTCACAACTTCTGCAGGCAAGTTGTTCCACTGATTAATTGTTCTAACTGTCAGGAAATTTCTCCTTAGTTCTAAGTTGCTTCTCTCCTTGATTAGTTTCCACCCAGGTGCTTTGGAGAATAGATTGACTCCCTCTTCTTTGTGGCAACCCCTGAGATATTGGAAGACTGCTATCATGTCTCCCCTAGTCCTTCTTTTCATCAAACGAGACATACCCAGTTCCTGCAACCGTTCTGCATATGTTTTAGCCTCCAGTCCCCTAATCATCTTTGTTGCTCTTCTCTGCACTCTTTCTACAGTCTCAGCATCTTTTTTACATCGCGGCGACCAAAACTATCTATATTCATTTAAAGTGAAGCGTGTTGAGAGAGGCGGGGAGGGTGGGGGGGTAAGCTAAGGCCAGTTCACTTTGGTAAAATGAAAAATTGTGCGGATCAGACCGTTTGTGTCGCGCACTAAATCTTGGGTCCCACCGTTGACTTATCTCTTTCAGCTCCTCTCCATACCGGGGAGGGTGAGTCCTTCGGGAGAAGGGCGGTATAGAAGTTTGATAAATAAATAAATAAATAAAAAATAAATTTATTCAGTCCGTACGGCTATTTTTCGTCATGCCCATCGGAGACGACAACTTGAAACGGCGTTGATTTTTTTTTTTTTATGGCTGGCGTGGGAAACAGGTGTTTGTGCAAGAAAAGCAGGTGGGCCGGCCACCACGCCGGTGTTTGCGATGGGAAGACCCTGCGTCTCCTGAGATCAATCCAAGTTGGTGGTACGAAGGGGAAAACCTGGCCCAACAAGCCAGCTTGTCTCGGAAGCCATCGAAAGTCTCTGCTCCTTAAACTTGGGATCGGAGACGGGATTTTTAGGAAATCTCATGCTGTCCTGGCCTCTCTCTCTCTCTGTCTCTTGCCAGCAAAGGAAAGAAGAAATGCCTCTAAAACAGGGGTCTCCAACCTTGACAACTTTAAGCCTGGAGGACTTCAACTCCCAGAATTTGCTGGCTGGGCAATTCTGGGAGTTGAAGTCCGCCAGGCTTAAAGTTGCCAAGGTTGGAGACTCCTGTTCTAAAACATCGCAAATGCCACACGTTTAGCTCTTGGTGCTGCTGGTACCGTTAGAGTGCAAATGTTTTGGGGATGGCACTGTAACATGTCTGTGTTTGGCACTACTTAGGTGGTGAGCTGCTGCAATTTTTCTTTCTTTCTTTCTTCTTTCTTTCTTTCTTTCTTCCTTCCTTCCTTCCTTCCTTCCTTCCTTCCTTCCTTCCTTCCTTCCTTCCTTCCTTTCTCACTCCCTCCCTCCCTCCCTCCTTCCTTTCTTCTCTCCCTCCCTCTCTTCTCTTTTTTCTTCTTTTCTTTCTCCCTCCCTCTCTCCCTCCTTCTTTCCTTCCTAACTCCCTCCCTCCTTCATTCTGTTCTGTTCTGTTCTGTTCTGTTCTGATTGTCTATCTGATCTGCTTATGGCACCTCTATCATGATTGCTATTCAAAGCAGCATATCAAATATAATTTATTTATTTATTTATTAAATTTCTATACTGCATCGTCTCCCTCAGGACTCAGGGCGGTTCACAGCCATATTAAAATACACAATACCAATATAATAAATAACAATGTAAAAACAATTAAAACCAAATATTTGATGGCCAAATCACTAAAACGGTAAAAACCGATTTAAAACCCATTTAAAATTTCACTAAAGTATTTCTTAGGCTAGTCCAGCTTGATGGAATAATAATGTCTTCAGTTCACGTTTGAAGGCCCGGAGGTCAGGGAGTTGTGGTAACTCCAGAGGTAGCTCGTTCCACAGGGCCGGTGCTGCCACAAAGAAGGCCCTCCCCCTGGGGGTCGCCAACCTACATTGTAATTAATTTGATTATCTATCTATCTATCTATCTATCTATCTATCTATCTATCTATCTATCTATCTATCTATCTATCTATCTATCTATCTATCTATCCATCCATCCATCCCTATCTATCTATCTATCTATCTATCTATCTATCTATCTATCTATCTATCTATCTATCTATCTATCTATCATCTATCTATCTATCTATCTATCTATCTATCTATCTATCTATCTCTAAATTAATTAATTAATTAGAATAGATAGATAGATAGATAGATAGATAGATAGATAGATAGATAGATAGATAGATAGATAAGAGGTAGATATTTAGTGATAGATAATAGATATATAAATAGATGATATATACATAATGGATAATAGAGAAATAAATGGATGGTGGATGGATGGAGAAAGAGATAAACAGACAATAGTAGACATATAGAAAGAGATAGAGGACAGAATGGTGAAAAGATAGAGAAATAGGTAGATAAATAAATAAATAGAAGATACATAGACAGATGATAAACAGATGATTAGATAAATAAATAAATAGATAGATAGATAGAAACATAGATAGATAGATAGATAGATAGATAGACGATAGAAAGTTCGCTAGATAAATAGATAGCCAGACGAAGGAAGAAAGAGATGGTATAAAAGGTAAAATTGCCTTCAAGTCAAGCTGGTGACTTTTAAACATTGCCATGCAGTTTCCTTGGCAACAGCATTAAGTGCCTCTCCATTCCCTTCTCCTGGGATGTTTATTCTACTTTTCAACTTCCAGCTTCCAGCCCCAGTATCACCTGGTGATCTCCCACCTGACTGCTAAGCAGGGGTAAAGTTAAGTCAAGGCAGGGTTTCAACCGATCAAGACTCCTCACCCCTTCAATGGCGAATGGCGAATGCTTGCTGTGGTTAGATTTTAATATTAATGCTGGAATGGAGACTTTTTGACCTATTGGCATCTACCCACCAGGCTTAAAGTGTGCCTGAGTCAATGTTTCTCAACTTTGGCCACTTGAAAAAATGTGGACTTCAACTCCCAGAATTCCCCAGCCAGCACGAGCCACTGAGTTTTGCTAGAGACCCAATTTAGCCATGAAAACTGGCCAGCTGACTTTAGGCAAATCACCAGGAGATGGTGAGTTCTAGTCCCATTTTAGGCATGAAAGTCATCTGGGTGTCTTTGAGCCAATCACCAGGAGATGGTGAGTTCTAGTCCCACCTTAAGTATGAAAGCCGTCTTGAGTGATTTTGGACCAATCACCAGAAGATGGTGAATTCTAGTCCCGCCCTCAGCTTCAAAGCTGTCTGGGTGACTTTGAGTTAATCACCAAGAGATGGTGAGTTCTAGTCCCACCCTTGGTATCAAAGCTGATTGGGCGATTTTGAACCAATCACCAGGAGGTAGTGAGTTCTAGTCCCACCTTAGGCATCAAAGCAGATTGGACGATTTTGAGCCAATCACCAGGAGATGGTGAGTTCTAGTCCTACCTTAGGCATCAAAGCAGATTGGGCGATTTTGAGTCACCAGGAGATGGTGAGTTATAGTCCCACCTTAGGCATCAAAGCTGTCTGGGGTGACTTTGAGCCAATCACCAGATGTGAGTTCTAGTTCCTCCTTAGGCATGAAAGCCGATTGGCTGACTTTGGGCCAATCCCTCTGCCCAACCCACAGGGTTGTCGTTGTGCGGGAAAATGGGAGGAAAATGCACTATTAGCTATGTTTTGTCACCTTGAGTTATTTGTAAAAACAATAAAGGCCGAATACAAACAAATGAATAAAATACGGTAACCTTTTTCTGTTTCGTGAGATCGTAGCTCTGTGTTTTAGTTTGTGTTTGCGTTTGTGTCCCTGGATCCCGTGAGGTTTTTGAGCCGGGGCCTTAAAACGGAAGGCTTAAAAATACTCGAGATTCTTCACCCGTTTTAGGCTACTGCTGAAGACACGAGTAATAGAACTATGGCCCTAAGAAGATTATAATCAACTTTATCTTCCAATCTTCCAGCACTTTAATCTTTGCAAATTCCACGCTGAGTCCTAAGCACCTTCAGATTTATGAGCCAAGCAGAGTTCAGCTAGCTACTGGCATTTTGCATCCCCCTAAATGGCCCAGTGGAGACTTTTGCCTTGGAAAAGATTAAAAAAAAATAAAAAAACGAGCTCAAAATCTATTTCAGCAATGCAAACACTACCAGGATACCTGGTAGTGGCGTAAGTGCAGGCCAAGCCATGGAATTTCGTGAATAGGTTTATTCGTAGAGGATTGCAACCCAAACAATATCATGATTAATTTCGTCTTTGCCCTTCCGGATTAAGAGACGGTAGTAGATGCTGTTGCTCTTCCTCTTTTTCGTCTTGGGAAAAAAAATAAATCTTCCCTGATAGCAGAAATAAAGGAGAGAGAAAGGTTATGATATCCCCCCCCACTCATCTGCTACTTTGCAGGACATGTTATATTTGGGAAAGCATTCATAAATTAAGGAGGGGGAGAGGGAGGAAGAAGATGGTTGGGAGAAGGAAGGGGAAAAAGAGGAGGAGGAGAAGTAAGAAGAGAAAAATGGGGAGGATGAGAAGAAGGAGAACTGTTGTGCCTCGCCCGCCCTCCTCTCCGCAGCCGGGCCCCTCCCATCTCCTGCTATCTCAGCCAGAGACTGATAGTGAAGAAGAATGGCCTGGCATGCCTCCAGCCCCCAGCCCTGGCACCATGCCTGGAAAGACTGAGCAAACAAACCTCCCTCCTATAGCATGTGAGCACGAAGCCAACCACGAGCTAGAATTGCCGGCAGCTGAGGAGGAAGACGAAAAGTGGACAGATTCCCACTTCTGGAGAATGGAGAGGCGACGTCAGCAAAAGGAAGGGAGGGGCAGGCCTGGATAAGTGCTGAGTCATGGAGCCACACCCCATGGCCTATATAAAGGATCTGCTTTCTGGCATTCCTTGAGTCAGGCAAAGTCTCATCTGGTTGCTGAAGTCACACCTTGGTTTCCTGCCTGCCCTGAGGCCTCTGACAGGACTTTGGCAAAGCTGCAGAGGCTTTGTGGCCATGCTTGATACAGACTTCCCAGACCCGGCCGTCAGAGGAGGAGTGGGACACGACAGAGAACAATGGAGGGGGAAAAGGAGCAGAGATGGTAATCAGCCGGTTGGGACCGGTTTGCCCGAACCGGTAGCAGTGATTGCAGGTGGGCCCGCCCCCACCCATCCACCCTGGCTCCAAGTTGTGCTATTTAAGTTGTGTTTTCCAGGCCGCTCGCATGCGCAGAAGGCGCGCAAGTGACCAAAGTGCATATGCAGAAGGCCGGCGCATGCACGGAAGGCAGACACGCACGTGAACCGGGCGCGGGCACACACAAAGCAAGCGTGCATGTGCATGGCGAACCGGTAGTGAAATAATCCGAAACCCACCACTGGAAAGGGGGAAGAGCGAAGAGTGAAGGAGAAGATTTTTGGCTTGATTTTTAAATTTTCAAATTTCTGGTTTTTTAATAATTTTAGATTGGGGTATTTTAGTATAGGTCAATTTGACGGTTTTAATTTTCGGCCATCTTTGAATATGTATTTTAATTGTTATTTTAATTTTGTATATTATTGTTTTAATCTGGCTGTACACCGCTCTGAGTCCTTCAGGAGAAGGGCGGTATAAAAATCTAAATAAACTAAACTAAACTAAACTAAGAAAAAGGAGTAGGAGGAGGAGAAAGAGAGGAGAAGTAGAACAATGGATGAGGGAAGGGAGAAAAGGGAAAGGAGAAGGAGAAAGAGGAGAGAAAGGGGGAGGATGGGGAGGAGGAGAGAAGAAGAGATGAAGGAGAAGGAAAAGGAGGAGGAGGAAGAGGAGAAAAGGAGGAGGAGAAGGAAAAGGACAAAGGGAAAGTGGAGGAGGAAAAGGATGGGAGGAGGAGAGGAGGAGGAAGAGGAGGAAGAGGAGGAGAAGTAAGAGGAGAAAGATGGGGGGAGGAGGAGAAGAAAGAGAACAATGGACAAGGGAAGGGGAAAAGGGAAGAGAGAAGGAGAAAGAGGAGGAGAAGAAGGAGGAGAAAGAAAAGAAAGATTGACAGAAGGAGGAGGAGGAAGAGGAGGAGGAGAAGGTTGGGGAAGAGGACGAAGAGGAGGAGGTCACTAAATGAATGGTCGTAAGTCGAGGACTCCCTGTAAACAGCCAGCTTCTCAAGGAAAAAGAACTTAGCACAGCATTCATTTTCAATTTTTAGGGAGTTCCCTCACTTTTTCTCCTAACAGGGACGGTACTTTTCCAAGCACCAGAAGAAATTTTGAGATGTGAGGATGGGACCTAAATATATAGCCCGTGTTAGGAGAAAAGGGGGGAATATATATATATTTTCCAGGTTCCTCTGCTATGAGAGCTCGTGAACTCCTGAAATGCTTCTCTTGATGAAAACGAATGGCGGCAAAGAGCCAACCCTTCGGTGTTGTTGTTTCCCCCCCCCCCTGCCCCCCTCCTGAATGGGATATCAATTAGTCTCCAATATTAATTATAGCTCTCCTTGATTGGAGGCAGCCTGGATTTAAACAAAGCCGAATGAAGAAACTGGAGGGAATCTCTTGAGGCGAAGCCACACCCTCATGCAACAAACGCCCCCCCCCCGCCCCGTGTGCAGCCCCTCGACATTTTCCTCCCCTCCCATTAATGCTAATCGTTTTGCCCCCTCCCAACCCAACATTCTCCCTTCCTGGCAATCCTGCACCAGCATTTCCTGTTGTGAGCCAGGCCCAAGTAGGTAGTAGGAAACTCAAGTCAATCTAAAAGCAAACAAACTTTATTCGAACAGCTGAGAATTAACTCATTCCCAGCGTAGTTCAACTAAATTAAAGCAAATTCCTCCCAACACAAATTCCTCAGTCCTATCGCAAACCTTGGTCCAATTAGGGAAACTGCCAAAGGCCTTTCTTGGCAAATGTTCAGAAGACACCGATACAAAATAAATGCAGGAAGACAAAGCTATCAATGTTGTTTTCCGGCAAAGAGCTCAGATGCCGTTGCTGGTCTTTTAAGCCTTATGGGAGGGGCCAATCATCTCTTGGCCTTAATCCCGAGTTGTCCTTTTTGCTTCAGCTGCTCTTGCCTTCTGGCAGCTCTTCTCATGCGTGCATTAGGAACAGGCTCCTCCTGTTCCTCTGCCTCACTACTGTCAGCCTCTGGAGGCTCCAGAGTCTGCATCTCACTCCCCGATGGCCCTGGCCCCACCTCTGCCTCCGATGCAGAACCCTTATCTGGGCCTTCCCCAGCCTCCAGGACTGGCCCATGTTCTTCCTCAGCCTCCTCGCTGTCCGATTCCATTGCCAGCTCCGCAGGCTGCTGGCGGACCACAACATTTCCACAACTTTCTGTGCTTGCCATCCACCATCTCCTTTCTAGGGGAGATGTGAAATTAACCTTCAATTAGCCATGGTCTAATCTCAGTCTGCTCGACTTGCTTCCCTGACGGGCCACACAAGCGCACTTGATTTCTGGTTTCCTTAGCAATGGCAGCTCCTCTTTCCTTGCCCTCCCCGCGCCTGCTTTCTTTTCGAAAGAGAGGTTAGGCTAAAATGGAAAAGAAAAAAAAGAGAGAGAGAAAAGAAAAGAAAATTACAGGTTTTAAAAATAGCCGTTTCAGGTCGTCTTCAACTTACGACCACAGCGGAAGCCTACAGTTTCCGTAGCTAAGTGAAACATCGGTGAAGTGAGCTTTGCCCCGTTTTATGACCCTTCTTGCTGATGTTCTTAACTGAATTACTGCAGTGGTTATATCAGTAACACGACAGGGAGTTCTCGACTGACAAACTGTTCTGTCCCCCCTTGCCTCCGTCCGAGCAATGGCTTAATTAGCCGGCACTATCAGCTCTGGCAGCAAAATAGCGAGCGTCTGCCAAGTGTCTGTGTTATCTCCCTCGACGCTGATGAGTCACCCAGGAACAAACTTCGGCTTTTAGTTAAGCAGTTGATTTGCCTGCTACGAAGAGGCACAGCAGCCGTCGCTGCCTTTATATCCTGTGGGGTGTGGCTCCATGACTCAGCACTTCCTAGGCCTGCCCCACCCCTGCTTCTGTTGTTCCCTCCTCTCCTGCCTACGAAACTTAGGGTCCAGCCAGGCCTGATTGCCATCAGCTGGGTCTGGAGGTGTGGCCTGGGGGGGAAGAGTCAGGGGATGGAGGCCTCGTTATCTCTTCCACCTGGCCTGTCTCTGGCTCCTGGAGCTGAGCCAGGGAAGCCGGTGCTCCAGAGGTAAGTCCTGACGGCCCTTCCCCCTCACTTTCCGAGTCACTTTTTGGCAGGAGGCCCGGCTCGTGAGGGCGCAGACACAATACAAACAGTTCATTTAGTGACCGTCCCAAGTTACAACTGCCCCGAAACATGTGACTTATGACCGTTTTTCATAGTTAGGACCAGAGGTAAGATTCACATACTGTAGCAAGATTCAAATCTTTACTGTCAGTGCACAACATACGTACAATGAGATCGGTTGCGCTACCTCAGTGTACACCCTCCCCCACAACACAATACAACTCACAGTGCAACAGGTTCTCCCAGCACCGGAAATGTGAGCGTGCGTGCACGCTTACTTCGCTCACACGTGTTCCATCCACACATGCATGTGGTGTCAAAAAACACGGTAATTCGCTCACGTGCACCATCCACACATATGTGCAATGTCAAACAACACAGCAATTCACTTGCGCGCACCATCCACACACGTGTGCAATGTCGAATAACATGGCAATTCGCTCGTGCGCGCCTCCGCACATGTCTGCGCCATCAAAAACACAACGATATAGAATGGGATTGCGCCCGGGTGGGTGGGCGGCCACCCCGCCTGCAAGTCGCCACTACCGGTTCCCCCGAACCGGTTTGAGCCGGCTGAATACCATCTCTGGTTATGACCTCTGCAGCAGCCCCATGGTCACGTGATCAAAATTCAGATGTTTGACAACGGGTTCATACTTATGACCCTCGCAGTGTCCCGGGGTCATAAAATCATCTTTTGCGACTTTCTGACAGGCAAAGTGCATGGGGAAACTCAGGGGTGAAATGTAAAATTTGTTACTACCGGCTCTGTGGGCGTGGCTTGGTGGGGAGGGACTAATGTGACTGAATGGGCGTGGCCAATTTTTTTTTTTTAATTTTAAAAGCCTTTTTTTGTACAAATTCTTCGGCCCAAGAGATTGTAAAAAAAATGCCTTTAAAAGCCTCTGATGATCAGGCAACTCAGCTGGGATCACCAGAGGGAAAAAAAGCTTGTAAAGGGTTCTGATGAGCCCAGCTGAGCTGCGCGATCACCAGAGGCTTTTTTTTTTAACTTTTAAAAGCATTTTTTCGGCCGAAGAAAAAATGCTTTTAAAAGTAAAAAAAAAAAAGAAACCTCTGATGATTGCGCGGCTCAGCTGGGGCAGGGGTGGGGATTTTTGCTACTGGTTCGCCAAACCACCCGCTGCCATCGCTACTGGATCGAGTGATCCGGTCCGAAGCGGGAGCACCTGGAGTATTTCACCCCTGTTGCTAGCACCCAGGTTGCTAGTTTATTAATTGCAGTATAATATATAATATAATGTATAATATAATATAATATAATATAATATAATATAATATAATATAATATAATATAATATAATATAATATAATATAATATAATATAATATAATATAATATAATATAATATAATATAATATAATATAATATAATATAATATAATATAATATAATATAATATAAAACAACAGAGTTGGAAGGGACCTTGGAGGCCTTCTAGTCCAACCCCCTGCCCAGGCAGGAAAACCCTACACCATCTCAGTCAGATGGTTATCCAACATTTTCTTAAAAATTTCCAGTGTTGGAGCATTCACAACTTCTGCAGGCAAGTCGTTCCACTGATTAATTGTTCTCACTGTCAGGAAATTTCTCCTTAGTTCTAAGTTGCTTCTTCACACCTGAAGCGACCTGAAAAGTCGTAAAATGGGGCAAAACCCACTTAACAAATGTCTCCCTGAACGACAGAAATTGGGGGGCTCATCTGTGGTCGTAAGTCAAGGACTACCCTTATTGCAGTGGTGGGATTCAGCCAGTTCGCACCACTTCGGGAGAACTGGTTGTTAACTTTCTGAACAGTTTGGTGAACTGGTTGTTGGAAGAAATCATTAGGGCAGAGAACCGGTTGTTAAATTATTTGAATCCCACCACTGCCTTATTGTTAAGTGAAGCTGGTTCCCCCGTGGACTTTAATTATCAGATGGTCATAAAAGGGGATCGCGTGACCCGTCCTAAATATGAGTCAGCTGCCAAGCATCTGAGTTTCGATCACAGCGGTCTTAAGTGTGAAAAAAAACCCCGGTCGTAAGTTATTTTTTGCCGTGCGGGGTGTAACTTTGAAGAGTCCCTAAATGAATTTGTTGTAAGTCGAGGACTGTACTTATCCCTGCCTTTCGATTTCTCAAAGCCTCTGCGGCTGGGAACCGATCAGCAGCGGCAAACTGCGCGTGATTTTTAAACGTCTTTTCGTGATTCTCCATTCTCTCTCTGCTTTTTTCGGGCTGGAGAAAAAAAACAACAACTCTTTTTTTTTAAAAAATAATTTGAAATGCATCCTTGTTCTCCTCTGTGTCGCTGGTGTGATTCACTTGTGCTCCTATTAAAATAGCATCTCTGGCTAATGTACCAGAGAGGCAAAGGGACGTGTTGTCAAATTTGCTTTAGAGATGAAAAAAAAACAACCCATGTTCAAGGGGTGTAAAAAAAAAATTTATTTTACCCTTTTCACAACCAGGGTGTCAAAAGAATTTGGGGAGTGGGGGAGGGGTCGTACGAAGCAGAGAGGAAGCCACAAAAAAGGATCCCGACTAATTAATATTTTTTTAAGAGAATCATTGGAGCCTATAACTCAACCTGGGAGAAAAAAATATATAGAGTAACATATATAGTTGTTGGAAGGGACCTTCGAGGTCTTTTAGTCCAGGGGTCTCCAACCTTGACAACTTTAAGACTTGTGGACTTCAACTTTAAGACTTGTGGACTTCAACCTGAAGACTTGTGGACAACTTGAAGACTTGTGGACTTCAACTTGAAGACTTGTGGACAACTTGAAGACTTGTGGACAACTTGAAGACTTGTGGACTTCAACTTGAAGACTTGTGGACAACTTGAAGACTTGTGGACAACTTGAAGACTTGTGGACTTCAACTTTAAGACTTGTGGATAACTTTAAGACTTGTGGACTTCAACTCCCAGAATTCTTCAACCAGCTTTGCTGGCTGAGGGATTCTGGGAGTTAAAGTCCACAAGTCTTAAAGTTGCTAAGGTTGCAGATCTCTGTTCTAGTCCAAACCTCTGCTCAAGCAGGAGACCCTATCCCATTTTGGAAAAGTCACTGTCCAGTCTCTTCTTGAAAACCTCCAGTGTTGGAGCACCCACAACTTCTGGTGGTAGGTCGTTCCACTGGTTAATTGCCCTCACTGTTAGGAAGTTTCTCCTTAGTTCTAGGTTGCTTCCCTCCTTGATGAGTTTCCATCCGTTGCTTCTTGTCCTGCCTTCAGGTGCTTTGGAGCAGGGGTCTCCAACCTTGGTCCCTTTAAGACTTGTGGACTTCAACTCCCAGAGTTCCTCAGCCAGCAAAGCCACAAGTCTTAAAGGGACCAAGGTTGGAGACCCCTGCTTTGGAGAATAGCTTGACTCCCTCTTCTTTGTGGCAGCCCCTCAAATGTTGGAAGCGGGTGGTGAGTAAAGGTAGTGGACAACAGTGGCCTTTCGAAAATGTCTTCTTGATGATTTGGGACTGCAACGCCCAAAATCCCCAGCCTCCCACCGTGTTGGTTGGGGAACTTAGGCAGGGAGTCCTGGGTGTGTATGAAAAATGGAGAAATTCCTGCATTCTGAGTCCCTGTCTCACTGTTGCAGAAAACGTACGTCTTAAAGTGAGGAGACAAGACCACGAAGGATTTGAGAAACAAGAATTAATTTATTATTTGCGCAAACAGGACACAGACCCCCCACCCGGGTGGAAAACAAAGGTCTGAGCATCGAGCATGGCTTAAACATAATCTTTTATACTTTTTGGTTACAGACATTGCCATAAGAAAAAAGAAGAAGTTATCCTAATTGGTTGAAATAAACAAAAGCCCATATATGGTCTACTCTTATCATACACCTTCTGGATACACGTGTTACTCTCGATGCCCCCTCCTCTTTGCCACATAGTCACAAGAACAGTTTGTAGAAATATTTCTGCACTTTCCCGAAAGCTTGCACCACCATATACCTGCCCAATGGTATACTTCTGCTTTCTAAGTGACGCGTTGACTTTTATACAAGTTAGTAATATCTGATCTTGTTATAATCCTAACAAATAAACATCAAGCACTTGTATTATAAAACATTGGGGTCTTGCTTCATCACAAATTCTTCTTTTGCAGGACTGAGTAATATTTTCTGATGTGGAGGGTCCTTGGTATTTTCCCTGCTTGGTTGTTTTCTTGCAGACGTTTCATGACCCAACTAGGTAACCTCATCAGTGCTGGAAGGGAGTGGGGTTTGTGGAAAGGAGGAGGAGGAGGAGGAGGAGGAAAAGAACTGTGGGTGCTCGGTGCTCTCAGAGCTTGATTGTTTTCTTGGAGACGTTTCATGACCTAATTAGGTAACATCATCAGTGCTAGAAAGGAGAGGCGTTTCCGGCCTCCAGAGGGCCTCCAGAGCCTGGGGAGGCTGTTTTTGCTCTCCTGGTGGCTCAAGGAAAGCCTCCGGAGCCCGGGGAGGGCAAAAATGCCCCTCCCCCCATACCGTGGTCCAGGAGGCTGACTAGGCCACGCCCACCATGGCCACACCCACCCAGCAACCAGGGAGAAAACCCCTTTGTAAAATTTGTTTAAGCCAA
Source organism: Ahaetulla prasina (assembly GCF_028640845.1). Lineage (NCBI taxonomy): Eukaryota > Metazoa > Chordata > Lepidosauria > Squamata > Colubridae > Ahaetulla > Ahaetulla prasina. Next base: position 371,087,612 of record NC_080539.1, on the reverse strand, counting down.
CCCCTGGGCGCTATGCTCTCCTATTTAGCCACGTTTTTTAAGCTCTGCGCATGTGTGCAAGCCACGCGCAAAAGCAAAGCGCATGCACACGCTCACATTTTTGGTGCTGGGCGAACCAGTTGTTAATTCATGTGCTGCCCACCTCTGGGTATAACCCCAATTTTTTCAGTGCTGTCGTAACTTTGAACCGTCGCTAAATGGACTGTTGTAAGTCCAGGACTACCTGTAATTCAATTTCAATTTAGGGATGACTTTTATGGACCCTGCCTGCCCCAAACTCAACCTTTTGGGGGTTAATTTTCAACTCAAGTTTCCTTAAACTCTTCAATCCGAGTTTATAACCTAATAAACCCAGTTTAAACCCCACTCTTAATATATAACAACAGAGTTGGAAGGGACCTTGGAGGCCTTCTAGTCCAACCCCCTGCCCAGGCAGGAAACCCTACACCATCTCAGTCAGATGGTGATCCAACATTTTCTTAAAAATTTCCAGTGTTGGAGCATTTACAACTTCTGCAGGCAAGTCGTTCCACTTATTAATTGTTCTAACTGTCAGGAAATTTCTCCTTAGTTCTAAGTTGCTTCTTTCTTTGATCAGTTTCCACCCATTGCTTCTTGTTCTACCCTCAGGTGCTTTGGAGAACAGCCCGACTCCCTCTTCTCTGTGACAGCCCCTGAGATATTGGAAGACTGCTATCATGTCTCCCCTAGTCCCTCTTTTCATTAAACTAGACATACCCAGTTCCTGCAACCGTTCTTCATATGTTTTATCCTTCAGTCCCCTAATCATCTTTGTTGCTCTTCTCTGCACTCTTTCTAGAGTCTCAGCATCCTTTTTACATCGTGGCGACCAAAACTGAATGCAATATTCCAAGTGTGGCCTTACCAAGGCATTATAAAGTGGCACTAACACTTCACGTGATCTTGATTCTATCCCTCTGTTTATGCAGCCCAGAACTGTGTTGGCTTTTTTAGCAGCTGCTGCACACTGCTGGCTCATATCTAAATGGCTGTCCACTAGGACTCCAAGATCCCTCTCACAGGAGATTTAATTCCCAGGATTTAATTCCCAGGAACTATCATGTCGAATGCAAGCCTTCCACATTTTTTGGGTCAGTCTCCGCGCCGTATCTCGCCTACGTTTGATGTATCTTCGGCCTCCTCACATTGTCCTATAAACCACTGGAAGGCACCCGGCTGAATTATTTATTTCGTTTTTATTTTTATTTTGAAAAGCCTTTTAATATTTCATAAACGGTTGTAATGAGCCAGTGGTCTGTTTTGGTTAGAATGTTTATGTGCCGTTAAATCGAGCAGGCGAAGAACAAGATACTTTAATTTAATAGGGTGGCCCCGAGAAAGCGGGGGGTGGGGGTGGGAAGAAGACGATAAGTCTTGTGTAATAAATTTTTAAAGAAATCATTGCGGCTAACAGCTAAGAGGCAATCTGAAATGGGCCAGATGTTTGAGATGATAGATTTGGCCTCTGGCTGGGTCATCTGGTGCTGGAGGGGGTTGAAGTCCAAAGTAGCTAAAGGCAATGTCCAGCTATTCCAGGAAAATAATAATAATAATAATAATAATAATAATAATAATAATAATAATAATAATAATAATAATAATAATAATAATAATAATAATAATAATGATGTTATCAATAATAATAAAGATAATAAAGTTTTGGAACACAATACCCTGGATATCACGATTGTGGAAAAGAAAAAAGTGTGGATAGTCGACATTGTTATACCTGGTGACAGCAGAATTGATGAGAAACAACTTGAAAAAAGTCACCAGATATCAAGATTTGAGAATCGAATTGCAGAGACTCTGGCATAAACCAGTGCAGGTGGTTCCAATGGTACTCGGCACACTGGGAGCTGTGCCTAAAGACCTAGGCAAGCACTTAAAAGCAATTGGCGCTAACAAGATCACCATCGGTCAGCTGCAGAAGGCCACCTTACTGGGATCTGCTCGCATAATCCGCCGATACATCACGCAGTCCTAAACGCTTGGGAAGGGTTCGACTAGTGATCTGTGATACGAAATCCAGCATAGTTATCTCGTTTGCTGTGTATACTGTTATTTTGTGTAAATAAAATAATAATAATAATAATATGACTTGCCTGTATCCCAAAAGTCATGGGAACATAAAGTGGAAAAAGTTATAGAAAATGAGAAAGTAAAGATCTTGCGGGACTTTAGAATACAGACAAATCGTCACTTGGAACACAACACGTCAGAATATCACAGCTGTGGAAAACCGAAATGTACAATTTATTGACATCGCGGTACCAGGAGATGCCAGACAGAGTCGAAGAAAAAGAACTGGAAAAAATTATGGCCATCGAAACTACACGGCTATGGATGAAACATGTAACAGTGATACCCACTGCCTTCGGGGCACTTGGTACCATGTCCAAGAATTTTATAAGATACTTCAACAAATTGCAGCTTCCCGCAATAACACCAGCGGAACTGCAAAAAACTGCGCTACTTGGAACATCGTACATCTTAAGAAGGTACTTGGTTGATACCTAGGACACTGGCAGCAACCCGTATCGACCATTAGCACCAATCAATGCTATTTGTGATGTATTTTTGAATGTTCAGTTGACTGAGTTTCATTTTTAATGAATAAAGTAAATAATAATAATAATAATAATAATAATAATAATAATAATAATAATAATAATAATAATAATAATAATAATAATAATAATAATAATAATAATAATAATAATAATAATAATAATAATAATAATACATGTCCTGTGGCTGGGCCTGGACAGCTATCGGATGCGGTCCCTATGGTTATAGGAATGGCGGTCTTTGGATTTTTTTATTTTTATTTTTTTATTTATTTTGTCACAACAATATATGTAGGAATCATACAAAAGATTATATAGTATATAAACATATATGGGTAAATATAAGGAGGTATAAGCATATATATAGGAAGAAGAAAAGAAAAAACAATAGGACAGGAACGGTAGGCACGTTTGTGCGCTTATGCACGCCCCTTATGGTCCTCTTAGGAATGGGGTGAGGTCAATAGTAGAAAGTTTTTGGATAAAGCTTTTAGGATTATGGGAAGAGACCACAGAGTCAGGTAAAGTGTTCCAAGCACTGATGATTCTGTTACAGAAGTCATATTTTCTGCAATCTAGATTAAAGCGGTTGACATTAAGTTTAAATCTATTAGTTGCTCTAGTATTATTGCAATTAAAGCTGAAGTAGTCTTTAACAGGAAGGACATTACAATAGATGATTCTGTGAGTTAAACTTAGGTCTTGTCGAAGGCGACGGAGTTCCAAGTTTTCTAAGCCTAGGATTTCAAGTCTGGTGGGATAAGGTATTTTGTTGTTTTCAGAGGAATGGAGAACTCTTCTTGTAAAATATTTCTGGACACGTTCAATTGTATTGATGTCAGAGATGTGGTGAGGGTTCCAAACAGGTGAGCTGTATTCTAGAATTGGTCTAGCAAATGTTTTATATGCTCTGGTTAATAGTGTGGTGTTTTTGGAAAAGAAACTACGCAAGATTAGGTTTACAACTCTTAGAGCCTTTTTTGCTATGTATTTGCAGTGGGCTTTGGCACTTAGATCTTTTGACATGAAAACTCCAAGGTCTTTAACGGGATGGGGGTCATCTGTAAGGTAATGTCCATCTAGTATGTACTTAGTTTTTGGGCTCTTTTTTCCTATATGTAAGACTGAGCATTTGCTGGTTGAAATTTGGAGCTGCCAATTTTTAGACCAAGCGGTTAGATGATCAAGGTCGTTTTGAATGATAGAAGTATTGTCTGTGGTGTTAAATAGTTTGACATCATCAGCAAAGAGAACACAATTACTTGAGATGTGGTCACAAAGATCATTAATGTATAGTATAAAGAGTGCCACCGTGAAGCAGGCACCTACCATCATCAATGAGGAGAAGAAATCAACAAAATTCCATACCAGATCGGTCATCGCCTTGGTCAACAAGGACCGTGCCAGATGCCATGGCTCCTGGACATCTGCCAAAAAATGGCTACAGGGTTCAGTTGCTACTGCTGGGGAATCAGGGTGTGTAACTGTAAAGCAACGGGACAAAACATCATATATTTTAAGAAGATACTTGGTTGATACCTAGGATGCTGGCAGCAACCCGTTATCAACCATTAGCACCAGTCAATCATATTTGTGACACATTTTTAAATGTTCGGTTGACTGAGTTTCATGTTTAATGAATAAAAGAGATAATACACGACTGAGTTGCTAAATTAATCCCCTGGTCATTGTGTAAAAAAATAAGACTTACCTGAAACCAAAAAGTCATGGGAACAAAGTGGAAAAAGTTATCGAAAATGAGAAGGTGAAAGATCTTGAGGGACTTTCGAATTCAGACGGATTGTCACTTGGAACACAACACACCAGATAGAAATGGAGAAAAGAAATGAAAGGGAGTAAGGAGGAGGAGAAGGAAAAGAAATGAAAAACAGGGAGAAGGAAGAGGAGGAGAAGGAAGAGAAAAAAAGAAATGAAAGGCTGGGGGAAGGAGGAGGAGGAAGAAGAGGAGAAAAATAAAAGACAGTAAGAAGGAGGACAAGAAGAAAGGAGAAGAAGAAGAAGAGAAAAGAAATGAAAGGCTGGAGGAAGGAGAAGGAGGAGGAAGAGGAGGAGAAGGAAGAGGAGAAAAGAAATTAAAGGCAGTAAGAAGGAGGAGGAGAAGGAAGTGGGGAAAAGGAAAGAAAGGCAGGGAGGAGGAGGAGAAGGAGGAGGAGGAGGAGAGGGAAGAGGAGAAAAGAAACGAAAGGCAGGGAATAAAAGGAAAAGAAAGGAGATCTAACTCCATCTTGGTTCTAGCAAGGCCATTTATTCTTTCTCTCTCTTCCTTCCCCCAGTTCTCTCCTCCGCTTCATCTGTGGCCTTTGGCTCGCCCAGATCAATTCCGACATCCGGATATTGGCTTTTTCATTTGGAAAAAGCTGTTAAACTCCGACAGCTGCCTATTTGTCATTTGGGGATGGAGAAAAACGGAAGACGGCGGCGGGAACATCTGCATAAAGGTAGTCCTTGAATTACAACCGTTTGTTCAGCAAGGGTTTGAAGTTACAACGGCGCTGAACGAAAGGGACTGACGACTTGGTCCTCGCACTTACAACCGTCACGTGATGCAGGTGGGCGGGCTTGGCAATGTATTTATGGCGGTTGCATTTTGCCATTTGCAACCTTCCCAGCTGGCTTCCGACAAGCAAAGTGAATGGGGGGGGGGGAAGGGAAGGCAGATTTAACATAACATAACATAACATAACATCAGAGTTGGAAGGGACCTTGGAGGCCTTCTAGTCCAACCCCCTGCCCAGGCAGGAAACCCTACACCATCTCAGTCAGATGGTTATCCAACATTTTCTTAAAAATTTCCAGTGTTGGAGCATTCACAACTTCTGCAGGCAAGTCGTTCCACTTATTAATTGTTCTAACTGTCAGGAAATTTCTCCTTAGTTCTAAGTTGCTTCTTTCTTTGACCAGTTTCCACCCATTGCTTCTTGTTCTACCCTCAGGTGCTTTGGAGAATAGCTTGACTCCCTCTTCTTTGGGGCAGCCCCTGAGATATTGGAACACTGCTATCATGTCTCCCCTAGTCCTTCTTTTTGTTAAACTAGACATACCCAGTTCCTGCAACCGTTCTTCATATGTTTTATCCTCCAGTCCCCTAATCATCTTTGTTGCTCTTCTCTGCACTCTTTCTAGAGTCTCAACATCTTTTTTACATCGTGGCGACCAAAACTGGATGCAATATTCCAAGTGTGGCCTTACCAAGGCATTATAAAGTGGTACTAACACACTACTAGACTTGTTTAACGACCATGTGATTCTCTTAACGGCCAGCATGATTTGCTTAACCACCATGAAAAAAGGTTGTAAAATCAAACACTGAACGACAACCCTGCTCAGCTTAGCAATGGGAATTCTGCTCCTAATTGTGGTTGTATGTCGAGAACTATCTACCTATCGTAAAAAGGAGAGGAGACGAGAGAGGGGAGAGAGAAGGGAGGAGGAGAAGGAAGGGAGATATTTGATGGGGAAGGAAGCAAAGAATAAAGGGAGGGAAGGAGGAAGATGGGGAAGAAAGGAAGATATTTGATAGAGAAGTAAGTAAGTAAATAAATGAAGTAAGGAAGATATTTAATGGAGAAGGTAGTTAGGAAGGAAGGAAGGAAGGAAAGAAGGAAGGAAGGAATGCTATTTGATAGAGAAGGAAGGAAGGAAAATATTTGATAAAGAAGGTAGGTAGGAAGGAAGGATAGAAGGAAGGAAGGAAGGAAGATATTTGATGGAGAAGGTAGGTAGGAAGGAAGGAAAGAAGGAAGATATTTGATGGAGAAAAAAGGGAGAGAGGGAGAGAGGGAGGGAGGGAAGGAAGATATTTGATGGAGAAGGTAGGAAAGAAGGTAGGAAGGAAGGAAGGAAGGAAGGAAGGAAGGAAGCTATTTGATAGAGGAAGGAAGGAAGATATTTGATGGAGAAGGTAGGTAGGAAGGAAGGAAAGAAGGAAGAAAGGAAGATATTTGATGGAGAAAAAAGGGAGAGAGGGAGGGAGGGAAGGAAGCTATTTGATGGAGAAGGTAGGTAGGTAGGAAGGAAGGAAGGAAAGAAGGAAGGAAGGAAGCTATTTGATAGAGAAGGGAGGAAGGGAGAAAGGAATATTGATTTCTATATTTGATAGAAAAGTAAGTTAAGTAAATAAGTAAGCAGCTCTCCTAATTACCGGAGCTGCAGACGGTAACTCCTCAAGTGAGAGTTGGTGGTGACATTATAGAGCAGCAGTTACCAACTGGAGGTCCGTGAGAAAATTCTAGTGGTCCGCAGAAAAATTATTTGCATTTTTTATATTGCACTAAATCAGAGGTCCTCAAACTACAGCCCCTGGGCCAGATACATGCAATGAACATTTGTGTTGCTGCACAGAGTCTCCCCCTTCTGGGTCTCTTTGTGTGGGTCGGAGGGGGGCAGAAATTCCAACTTGGGGTCTGCTTCAGCCTCCTGGTGCGGGGCTTTGGGCAAAGGCTGGAGGGAAGTGCCACTAGTGGCAAAGAGCCGGAGGGCCTCATTCCAGTGGGACTGCATCATGGCCTGGAACTGGCTGACCATCTCAGCCTGCTGAGCCTCCAGGCGCCTGTACCTGGCCTTGCCCTCCCGCACGTCTTCCCTCTGCTTGGGAAGCCTATGCTCCTAGTCCTCAGTGAGGTGCTTCTGCTGAGCCTCCTTCTCGGTCAGATCCAATTTGAACTGAGCTGTTTTGCCAACTCTTTCTCCTGGTGGCTGCTTAGCTCCAACAACTCCTTCCTGTTGGGGCCCTAAGGAGCCTGGATGAGGAAGCGAGGAGTGGCTGGGAGGGGAGGGGTGAGTAGAAGCTGGCCAGGTGCCCCTCAATGTGAGTGACATCGAGTTGGCCACACCCACCAGTCACATGACCACCTTAGCCACGCTCATCCAGCCAGTCATTAGGCAGATCATATTAGTGGTCCGCGGGATTTAAAATTATTGGATTTAGTGGTCCCTGAGGTCCGAAAGATTGGGGACCCCTGTTATAGAGGGAAGTCATTGACTCGAAGCGGAAATTGTCCAAATGTTTAAGTGAAGTCCAGATCTAGGCAAGGGAAGCTAAGGTCCATGAGGTCAAAGATCTGGAACCCTTTAAATGCTACAACAAAACTCCCATCTTCTTGGGGGGTTGAGGGTAGAGATGGAGTGATGGTTAATGTACAGGGATTATTGAAGATGTATAAATATAATTAATGTAGGGTCGGGTCTGCCCAGTTACCATTTTAGAACGGTGGGGAGGGAGAAAAGAGAGAGTAGGAGGTAGGAAAGAGGAGAAGAGGAAGGAAGAGGGGTAGAAGAGGGAGAAGGAAGGTGTAGGGTGGAGGGAGGAGAGGATGTAGATAAGAGAAGGAGAGGAAGGTTTGGAAAGTAAAAGAAGGTAGAAGAGGGAAGAGTGTTAAAAAGGGGGGTGGTGACTGGGCAAGCCCGACTAATTGTATATAACTGTACATTGGATGAATTATTTGATATGATTGTAAAAATAAAACTTTAAAAAACAAAACAAAAACTCCCATCTTCTTGGAGGGGTCAAACCAGTCCAATGATGGCCATAAAAGACGAATTTTAACATGCAACAGAATCTTAGAAAAAGCGTGAAGACCTGATGGCAGGTCACATGCCGTCTTGAATTTTGTGACCTATCATCCATGGCCCTTACCAGGTAGTCCTCGACGTACGACCACCATTGAGCCCCCAAATGTCTGTTACGTGTGTTAAGTGAGCTTGGCCCCATTTTCCGACCTAACTTTCTTGCCACAGTCATTAAGGGAGTCACTCCAGTTCTTAAGTGAGCGACAGGGTTGTTAAGTGAATCTGGCTCGCCCCATTGACGTGGCTTCTCAGAAGGTCCCAAAAAGGGATCCCATGACCACCCCCCCACCCCCACCCCCGGGGCACTGCAACTGTCATAAATATGAGTCAGCTGCCAAGCAGCTGGATTTGGATCCCGGGACCCTGGGGAATGGAGCAACGGGCGTTAAGTGTGAAAACGGGCCGTAAGTCCCTCTTTGCAGTGCCGTTTGTGGAGTATATAATATAACAACAGAGTTGGAAGGGACCTTGGAGGCCTTCTAGTCCAACCCCCTGCCCAGGCAGGAAACCCTACACCATCTCAGTCAGATGGTTATCCAACATTTTCTTAAAAATTTCCAGTGTTGGAGCATTCACAACTTCTGAAGGCAAGTCGTTCCACTTATTGATTGTTCTAACTGTCGGGAAATTTCTCCTTAGTTCTAAGTTGCTTCTTTCCTTGATTAGTTTCCACTCATTGCTTCTTGTTCTACCCTCAGGTGCTTTGGAGAATAGCTTGACTCCCTCTTCTTTGTGGCAGCCCCTGAGATATTGGAACACAGCTATCATGTCTCCCCTAGTCCTTCTTTTTATTAAACTAGACATACCCAGTTCCTGCAACTGTTCTTCATATGTTTTAGCCTCCAGTCCCCTAATCACCTTGGTTGCTCTTCTCTGCACTCTTTCTAGAGTCTCAGCATCTTTTTTACATCGTGGCGACCAAAACTGGATGCAATATTCCAAGTGTGGCCTTACCAAGGCATTATAAAGTGGCACTAACACTTCACGTGATCTTGATTCTATCCCTCTGTTCATGCAGCCCAGAACTGTGTTGGCTTTTTTAGCAGCTGCTGCACACTGCTGGCTCATATCTAAATAGTGACCGCACTTCGAACAATCACTACACAAATAGTCGTAAGTTGAGTAAGTTGAAGTCGTAAGTTGGATGGTGGAGAGAAAGTCGCCTATACCAGGGGTCTCCAACCTTGGCGACTTTAAGCCTGGCGGACTTCAACTCCCAGAATCCCCCAGTCAGCTTTGCTGGCTGGGGAATTCTGGGAGTTGAAGTCCGCCAGGCTTAAAGTCACCAAGGTTGGAGACCCCTGGCTTATACCTCCTTTAATTCTTTGCGGGGTGTGTGTGTGGAAACAGACAAACCTCCAGAATGTCTGTCTATCAAAATGAAGGAAGAAAAGAAATAAGAAAAAAAAAGAGAGAGAAAAAGAAATATTCGGGATTAGCCTTATCCAGGACCGGGCAATGGGACTGCAGCTTGCAGAAACGACGATACTGTTGTGCTATCCCCTTGGGAAGTGGTGCTAAAACTCGACAAAAGATGAAAATGAGAAACAAGCAGGAGAGCAGCTCTATTCTCCAGGGTGTGTTTGGCATCGGGAGATGGACAGGATGTGTCACTCACCCTGACTGATAGGCAAGCTGCCACTGGAAAAACATGGCTAAATTAGACTCAATGGGTGCTGATGCTTTAATTAATTTGCATGGCGGAGAGCTGCCGCAGCCCCTGGGGGGGTGAAACCACTAAGGCAGGCCAGAGGCGAACGCCACAACAAGGAGGAGGGGAGGGAGGGGAAGGGAAGAAGCAGGGAGCCGCTTGTGGTGGGGGGTGGGAGCAAGCGGGTGGTGGGGGGCGGGCAGTGTTTAAAGCCACCTCTTGGCCCCAGAAGGATGAAGGCCCTGAGATGCTTCTTGGAGGGAGGAGAGAGGGAGGGAAAGAGGGAGGGAAAGAGGGAGGGAGAAAGAGAGGGAAGGAGGAAGGAGATGGGAGGGACAGAGAGAGGAAAGGAAGGAGGGATGGAAGGAAGTAGGGAAGAAGGGAGAGAGGGAGGAGATAGAAGGGAGGGAGAGAGGGAAGGAGGGATAGAAGAAAGTAGGGAAGAAGGGAGAGAGGGAGGAGATGGGAGGGACAGAGAGAGGGAAGGAAGGAGGGATGGAAGAAAGTAGGGAAGAAGGGAGGAGGAGATGAAGAGAGGGAGGGAGAGGAAGGAGGATGGAAGAAAGGAGGATGGAAGGAGGAAGGATGGAAGGAGGAGGAGGGAGAGGAAGGAGGAAAGAAGGAAGGAGGAGATGAAGAGAGGAAGGAAGGAGGATGGAAGAAAGGAGGAAGGAGGAGATGGAGTAAAGAAGGGAAGAAAGTAGAGAAGAAGGTGGAGATAGAAGGGAGGGAGAGAGGGAAGGAGGGATGGAAGAAAGTAGGGAAGAAGGGAGAGAGGGAGGAGATAGAAGGGAGGGAGAGAGGGAAGGAGGGATGGAAGAAAGCAGGGAAGAAGGAGAGAGAGGAGGAGATGAAGAGAGGGAGAGAGGAAGGAGGATGGAAGAAAGTAGGGAAGAAAGGAGGGGGAGGAGATAGAAGGGAGGGAGAGGAAGGAGGGATAGAAGAAAGTAGGGAAGAAGGGAGAGAGGGAGGAGATAGAAGGAGGAGAGGAGGGAGGATGAAGAAAGTAGGAAGAAGGAGAGGAGGAGATAGAAGGGAGGGAGAGAGGGAAGGAGGGATGGAAGAAAGTAGGGAAGAAAGGAGAGAGGGAGGAGATAGAAGGGAGGGAGAGAGGGAAGGAGGGATAGAAGTAGGGAAGAAGGGAGAGAGGGAGGAGATAGAAAGGAGGGAGAGAGGGAAGGAGGGATAGAAGAAAGTAGGAAAGAAGGAGGAAGGATGGAAGGAGGAGGAGGAGGAAGGAGGAAAGAAGGAAGGAGGAGAAATACAGGGAAGGAAGGAGGGATGGAAGAAAGGAGGGAAGGAGGGAGAGATGGAGTAAAGAAGGGGAGAAAGTAGGGAGGGATGAGGAAGGAGGAGGAGGAGGAGAGAAAGGAGGAAAGAAGGAAGGAGGGAGGAGGATGGAAGAAAGTAGAGAAGAAGGGAGAGATGGAGTAAAGGAGGGAAGAAAGTAGGGAAGAAAGGAGGAAGGAGGGAGGAGGAAGGAAGGAGGAGGAGGAAGGAAGGAGGGAGAGGAGGAGATGGGAGGACAGAGAGAGGAAGGAGGGATGAAAGAAAACAGGGAGTGAGATCTCCTGGTGGTCTCCCTTCCAGCTGCTTAGCTTCCAGGAGATTATCTCAATTAGGTGTTAGCTACCAGTCCCCTAATCATTTTTGTGGCTCTTCTCTTTTTAAAAAGAGATTGGACAACCATTTGTCTGAAATTGTTCTGTCCCTCTCGCCTCCGTCCGAGCGATGGCTTAATTAGCCGGCACTATCAGTTTTGGCAGCATACTAGCAAGCATCTGCCAAGTGTCTCTGTTATCTCCCTCGATGCTGATGAGTCACCCAGAAACAAACAGAACTTCAGCTCTTAGTTAAGCAGTTAATTTGCCTGCTACAAAGAGGCACAGCAGCTCTTGCTGCCTTGCTGTGGGATGTGGCTCCATGACTCAGCACTTCCTAGGCCTGCCTCACCCCTGCTTCTGTTGTTCCCACCTCTCCTGCCTACGAAACCTAGGGTCCAGCCAGGCCTGATTGCCATCAGCTGGGTCTGGAGGCGTGGCCTGGGGGGAGAAAGAGTCAGGGGACGGAGGCCTCATTATCACCTGGCCTGCTTCTGGCTCCTGGAGCTGAGCCAGGGAAGCCGGTGCTCCCGAGGTAAGTCCTGACGGCCCTTCCCCCTCACTTTCCGAGTCACTTTCTGAACTTCTTGGGGTTCTTGCCAAGAAAAGCCTTTGGCAGGGTGCCAAAGAAGACAAAGGTTTGCGACAAGGCCGAAGGACTTTTTCTGAAGGACTTTGTTTTGGACTTAATTTGGACTAAGCTGAGAATGAAGTAATTCTCAGCTGTTCTAATGAAATACGTTTGTTCAGGACTGATTGCGTCTGGTAATAACTACTTGGGCTTGAGTCACAACAGCTTGGACTAGAAGACCTCCAAGGCCCCTTGGAACTCTGTTACTCTAAATTCTACCAAGGCACAGCAAACAGAACCAATTTGGAGGCTGAAATAGGCAGTTGGGCTTCCCATAAAGATGTTTTTTAAAAATAACCTTTCTCCCCTCCCACTGCCCCAATAACCCATGCACGATTTTCTTCTTGTATCTCTCCATCCTTGGTCCTTATTGCAAAGATATATGTGGACAAGCAATCTTTGTTCTCTCTCCCTCCCTCCCTCCCTCTCCCTTCCTCCTTCTCTCTCTCTTTCTCTCCCTCCTTCCCTCTCTCTCCCTCCCTCCTTCTCTTTCTCTCTCTCTCCCTCTCCCTCCCTCCCTCTCTCTCTCTCTCCCTCCTCCTCTCTTTCTCCTCCCTCCTTCTCTCTCTCCTCCTCCTCCTCCTCCTCTCTCTCCCTGTCTCCTCCATCTCTCTCCTCCTCCTCTCCTCTCTTTTCTCCCTCTCTCCTCTCTCCTCCTCCTCCTCCTCTCTTTCTCCCTCCTCCCTCCTCTCCCTCTCCTCTCCCTCCCTCCTCCTCCTCTCTCCTCTCTCCTCCTCCTCCTCCTCTCCTCCTCCTCCTCTCCCTCTCCTCTCCTCCTCTCTCCTCTCCTCCTCCTCTCTCTCCTCCCTCCTCTCTCCTCCTCTCTCTCCCCATCCTCTCTCTCCCTCTCCTCTCTCCTCTCCCTCCCTCCCTCTCTCTTTCTCTCTCTCTCTCGTGAAGCTGCAAAGCTGGTTTCATAACGCCAGAAGACACGGTCCCATTGCACTGGCATTTGTTTCACGCAAACAGGGTTTAATATTTGCTTTTCTGTCTTTGAGGCTTCTTCAAATAATCTTGTATTTCTCTGTCTTTGCCACCCTCCCTCCCTCCCTCCCTCCCCACCCACCCACCCTTTTCTCTTCTGGAAGATATTCAAAAGAGGAGCCGAAATCTTAATGGGATTTGCCGAGATTGCTTAAATATACAGAAAGCAACTCACTTCTGGCTGTCTGAAGGGAAGGTGCTCCATCATTGGAGGATTTGAAGAAGCGATTCGATAACCACTTGTCTCAAATGGTAAAGGGCCTTAATTCCAGGTTGCTTCTCTCCTTGATTAGTTTCCATCCGTTGCTTCTTGTCCTGCCTTCAGGTGCTTTGGAGAATTGGTTGAGCCCCTCTTCTCTGCGGCAGCCCCTCAAATATTGGAAGGCTGCTATCATGCTACTCCTAATCCTTCTCTTCTGAACTTTTACAGAATAACTGAGTTGGAAGGGACCTTGAAGGTCTTCTAGTCCAGTGGTCAACAACTGGTGGTCTGTGAAAAAATTTTTTGGTGGTGCACAGAAAAATTATTAGCATTTTTTTATCTTGCACTAAATCAGGGGTCCTCAAACTACGGCCCCTGGACCAGATACGTGCAATGAACGTTTGTGTTGCTGCAGAGAGTCTCCCCCTTTGTGGTCTTTTTGTGTGGGTCTGAGGGGGGCAGAAATTCCGACTTGGGGTCTGCTTCAGTCTCCTGGGGTGGGGCTTTGGGCGAAGGCTGGAGGGAAGAGCCGCTGGTGGCAAAGAGCCGGAGGGCCTCGTTCCAGTGGGACTGCATCATGGCCTGGAACTGGCTGACCATCTCAGCCCCCTGAGCCTCCAGGCGTCGGTACCTGGCCTTGCCCTCCCGCAGATCTTCCCTCTGCTTGGAAAGCCTATGTTCCTAGTCCTCAGTGAGGTGCTTCTACTGAGCCTCTTTCTTGGTCAGAGGAGTGGCGAGAGAGGAGGGGTGAGTAGAGACTGGCGGGGCGCTCCTTGATGTGAGTGACATCGAGTTGGCAACGCCCACCCAGTCACATGACCACCTTGCCACACCCACACAGCCGGTCATTAGGCAGATCATATAGTGGTCCGTGATTATGGATTTAGTGGTCCCTGAGGTCCAAAAAAGTTGGTGATCCCTGTTCTAGTCCAACTTAAGTTGTTAGTTGCGAAGTTGTGTCCGACCCATCGCGATCCCATGGACAACGTTCCTCCAGGCCTTCCTGTCCTTTCCCATCCTCTGGAGTCCATTTAAGCTCACGCCTACTGCTTCAGTGACTCCATCCAGCCCCCTCGTTCTCTGTCATCCCTTTCTTCTTTTGCCCTCCATCTTTCCCAGCATTTGGCTCTTCTCCAGGGAGTCCTTCCTTCTGGTGGCCAAAGGATTTGAGTTTCCTCTTCAGGATCTGGCCTTCTAAAGAGCAGTCAGGGTTGATCTCCTCTAGGACTGACCGGTTGGATCCGCCTTGCAGTCCAAGGGACTCGCAGGAGTCTTCTCCAGCACCATAGATCAAAACCCTATTCCATTCTGGAAAAATGGCTGCCCCATCTCTTCTTAAAAAGCCTCCAGTGATGAAGCACCCACAACTTCTCAAGGCAATTTGTTCCACTGGTTAATTTTTCCCACTGACAGGAAATTTCTCCTTATTTCTAGCTGGCTTCTCTCCTTGATTATTTCCCATCCGTTGCTTCCTGTCCTGCTTTTCAGGTGCTTTGGAAAATAGATTGACCCCCTCTTCTTTGTGGCAGCCCCTCAAATACTAGCACACTGCTATCATGTCACCCCTTCTCTTCATTAGATTAGACCAGGGGTCTCCAACCTCGGTCCCTTTAAGACTTGTGGACTTCGACTCCCAGAGTTCCTCAGCCAGCTTTGCTGGCTGAGGGACTCTGGGAGTTGAAGTCCACAAGTCTTAAAGGGACCAAGGTTGGAGACCCCTGGACTAGACATACCCAATTCTTGCAACCCTTCTTCATATGACATGCCCAATTCCTGCAACCATCCCTAACGTGTTAAAGAAAGATTGGATCACCATTTGTCTGAAAAGCTATAGGGTTTCCTGCCTGAGCAGGGGGTTGGACTAGAAGACCTCCAAGGTCCCTTCCAACTCTGTTATTCTGCTTTTGTCCATAGAAGGGATCCGTGAATTCCAGTCTGCAGGAGTATATAGCCAGCATGTCACGAGAAATACATCAAAATTACCCTCACGCAATGTTTCTCACCCTTTACCTTTATAACTGCACCTCTATAACTGTCTGGTTTGGTTCTGCAACCCAACAAGACAGACACAGACTTCAGAGGATCATTAGAACTGCAGAAAAAACAATGGCTAACAACCTGCCTTCCATTGAGGACCTGTATCCTGCACGAGTCAAAAAGAGGGCTGTGAAAATATCTACAGACCCCTCACATCCTGGACATAAACTGTTTCAACTCCTACCCTCAAAACAATGCTATAGAGCACTGCACACCAGAACAACTAGACACAAGAACAGTTTTTTCCGAAGGCCATCACTCTGCTAAACCAATAATTTCCTCAACACTGTCAAACTATTGACTAAATCTGCACTACTATTAATCCTCTCATCGTTCCCATCGCCCATCTCCTTCCGCTTATGACCGTATGACTGTAACTTTGTTGCTGGTATCCTTACGATTTATATTGATATTGATTGTTTCCTGATTGCTTAATTGTAGCCTATGACGATCCTTAAGTGTTGTATCATTAAGTGTTAAATTTGTACCCTATGACTATCATTAAGTGTTGTAAGTGTTGTTGTTTTTTAATTTGCATTTATATCCCGCCCTTCTCTGAAGACTCAGGGCGGCTTACACTATGTTAAGCAATAGTCGTCATCCATTTGTATATTATATACAAAGCCAACTTTTATTGCCCCCAACAATCTGGGTCCTCATTTTACCTACCTTATAAAGGATGGAAGGCTGAGTCAACCTTGGGCCTGGTGGGACTTGAACCTGCAGTAATTCCAAGCAGCTGTGTTAATAACAGACTGTCTTAGCAGTCTGAGCCACCAGAGGCCCGTGTTGTACCTTGATGAAGGTTTCTTTTATGTATACTGAGAGCATATGCATCAAGACAAATTCCTTATGTGTCCAATCACACTTGGCCAATAACAGTTCTATTCTATTCTATTCTATTCTATTCTATTCTATTCTATTCTATTCTATTCTATTCTATTCTATTCTATTCTATTCTATTCTATTCTATTCTATTCTATTCTATTCTATTCTATTCTATTCTATTCTATTCTATTCTATTCTATTCTATTCTATTCTATTCTATTCCTTTCTTATTCTGTTCTGTTCTATTCTATTCTATTCTATTCTATTCTATTCTATTCTATTCTATTCTATTCTATTCTATTCTATTCCATTCCATTCCTTCCTTATTCTCTATTCTATTCTATTCTATTCTATTCTATTCTATTCTATTCTATTCTATTCATTTAAGATGTGTGGACTTCAACTCCCAGAATGCATGCTGGCTGGGGCATTCTGGGAATCAGAGTCCACCAATGTCGAATGGGGAATTCTGGATGTTAAGAATTCCCACACGCTGACTGGGGACTTCCGAGAGTGGAAATTCCCACTTCTTCAAGTTGCCAAGAAGCCTGCTAGCTTTCAAGCAAGATGCATAAAGAGAAGACCAAGATGTTAAAACTAAAAGTAGGAAGATACGAGATCAAACAGAATGGGTGAATTAAACAGGTTTTAAGATTAAAGAAGCCGATGTCCCTACAATTGAAGAATGGACACTTAAAGTATCAAATCTGGCAGAAATGGCAAAAATCTCTGCTTATTTGAAAGACTATACACAAGAAAAATATATTTTAGAATGGAAAATGTGGATTGATTATATTCAGAATAAGTATCAGATAAAAAAATATCGAATAGCATATGAGTAAATTTAGGAAATATTTTGTATTAGATATATTTCTGAAGGAGAGGGGAATTGAGAGTGTGATTAAGTGTGGAGAGACTAGAGATTATAATTTAGGAATTATTTTAGATTATGATTGTTAGTTTTGATACCCTACATTTTGTTCTGGGAAGTCGGGGTGGGGGTGGGGGTAAGGGGAGGGAATTGGGGGTTGAGGTAGAGGATGGAGTGATGGTGAATGTACAGGGATTATTGAAGATGTATAAATATAATTAATGTAGGGTCAGGTCTGCCCAGTTACCATTTTAGAACGGTGGGGAGGGAGAAAAGAGGAGAGAGTAGGAGGTAGGAAAGAGGAGAAGAGGAAGGAAGAGGGGTAGAAGAGGGAGAAGGAAGGTGGAGGGTGGAGGGAGGAGAGGATGTAGATAAGAGAAGGAGAGGAAGGTTTGGATAGTAAAAGAAGGTAGAAGAGGGGAGTGTTAAAAAGGGGGGTGGTGACTGGGCAGGCCCGACTAAATGTATATAACTGTACATTGAATGAATTGTTTGCCATGATTGTAAAAATAAAACTTTTTTACTAAAAACAAAAAAAAGAAGCCGATGTCCCTCTACTCGGTGACATCCTAAGGAAGCGAACGTTGGACTTTGAAGACGTGTGATGGAAAGAGCATGGATGCTTTTGAACTTTGCTGTTGGAGAAGGTCCCTGAGAAGAACGTGGAGAGCCAAGAAAACTAAAACCGAAATGGATCATCAAACAAATCAGGAGTCTTTGAATGGAGGAAGGAAAGTGTTGTGACTCCAGCCCCCGAACCTGGCCCCATGCCCGAGAATGACTCCGAGAGTGAGGGGGAAGGGCCGGTAAGGCTTACCTTGGGAGCACCGATGCCTTTGGCTCGGCTCCAGGAGCCAGAACCAGACCACTTGGAGGACGTAATGAGGCCGTCATCCCCTGATTCCTCCCTTCCCCAGGTTATGCCTTCAGACCCAGCTGATAATAATAACCAAGCTTGGATTGACCCGCGCTTCAGAAGATTAGAAAGGCGGCATCATCAAAGGGAAGGGTGGGGCAGGAGCCCCACCCCACAGGTTATATAAGGAGTTTTGGGACTGCTCTCACTCCACGGGAAGCAAAGTTTAGCTGATCCGTTTCAAAAAGAGCTGAAAGTCTTGCTGCATGAGTCATTTGTTTGAACTTTGGTAGGGCGCTGCGATTTCTCTGCCAGGACTGATAAGAGCCGTGAATCCACTGGCTGAAGGCCAGCTCGTGGGTCTGAAGTAGGAAAGGAGACAGAACAGAAAGGGAAGAAAAGGAGGAGCTGCGAACTGATGGATGGGCTCAGGTACAGCGGTGATGGGGGCACCACGGGAAGAATTGAAGGGCCAGGTTGGCCGCTAAGTGTGGAAAACAATGTGATGGCAGCAGTAGTGGGTTTCAATTTCGGCCGCTACCGGTTTGCTCGTGGGCATTAGAACAATGCTTTTGCGCATGCGCAGAGACGTCCGAGTGGGTGGGCAGAGCCTGCTGCCACAGCTACCAGTTCCCCTGATCCAGTGGCGAATGGTAGCACCCCACCACTGGATGGCAGATAATCGAGAAGTGGGGGGAGGAGGAGGAAGAGGAGGAGAAGAAGAAAAAGAAGAAGAGGAGGAGGAAGAAGAAGAAGAAGAGGAGGAGGAGGGGAGGAGGAGGAGGAGGAGGAGGAGGAGGAGGGGAGGAGGAGGAGGAGGAGGAGGAGGAAAGTGCTTAAAGGGCTGTGTTGTAAATTGCCCTTTCCCAACATCTCCTGCTTCCTCTTCCTCCTCCTCTCCATCTCCCTTCGCTCCTCCCTCTTCTCCCTTGGCCCTTCTTCCCTCCCTCCCTCCCTCCCTCCCTCCCTCTTTCTTTCTTTCTTTCTTTCTTTCTTCTTCTTTCTTTCTTTCTTTCTTCTTCTTTCTTCTTTCTTCCTCTTCTTTCCCCTCCCCTCCTCCTTCCTCCCTCCTCCTCCCTCCTTTCTCTCCTTCTCCTTCTCCTCCTCTTCCTCTTCCTCTTCCTCTTCCTCTTCCTTTCCCTCTTCCTCTTTTTCCTCTTCCTCTCTCCTTCTCCTTCTCCTTCTCCTTCTCCTTCACCTAATTTGTGCTACTCTGGTGACTCCCGCTTGAGCAGGGGGCTTGGGCTAGGAGACCATCCAGGTTCTTCCCAGATCTGTTATTCTATTCTATTCCGCTAACTTTCCGGATACTGTCTGGTGCCCAAGTGCGTTGACTCACCATTACTTCTGCAGTATGTTTCTGGTGGAAAGGAGAAGTCATCCAACGAAGGACCCCGGGGGTTGATTGGGGGGAAGGAAGGGGTGGGGAGGGGGTTTCCCGAAGACCCGAACTCATACATCGGTCGTTTTGGCTAAGCGTGGTCCAGGGAGGGCCATTGCCTTGTTTGGAACAGCTTGGCTTGGAAGATAAAAATGCTTCGAATAAATTGCCCGGCTTGAGTAGCGTCCAAACTTCTGCATTCATTGATCACGGCGAGAATCCACCGAGACGTATCTCTGGTTGGAAAGACCGAGTAAATTCCGCCAGCACCATCATGGCCGGGCGCCATTTTATGGCGTTCGCAGCTGAAAAGCACCTGCATACTTACATACATACATGTATGTATATGTGTATGTTTGTGTGTGGATAGGGGAAGTCCTCGACTTACGGCCCCAAGGGAGCCCAAAATCTATGCTATCAAGTGAAACACTTCTTCAGTGAGCTTTGCCTCGTTTTGCGACTTTTCTCGCCGCAGTTGTTAAGTGAATCACAACTTAAGTGAGTCACACGGTGGTGAAGTAAAGCTGGCTTCCCCATTGATTTTGCTCGTCAGAAGGTCGCAAGAGGGGATGACGATCAATAGCTCTGTCCTTCTATTCTTTTCTGCTAATTTCCAGATTCAGGGAGTTCTCCGCTTACAACCGTTCACTTAGTGACTGTTACGAAGTTATAACGGCACTGCAAAAACGGACTTATGATCGGTTTTCACACTTAACGACCGTTGCAGCATCACCTTTAAGACGGTTGACGCATCCTGGGGTCACCCGCGACCTTCTGATAAGCAAGGTCAATGGGGAAGCCAGATCCACTTAACCATCATGTGGCGAATTTAACAGCGGTAGCGATTCATTTAACAACCGTGGCAAGAAAGGTCGTAAAACGGGGCAAAGGCCCACTTAACAGATTTCTCACTTAGCAACCTAAGTTTGGGGCCCAGTTGGGGTCGTAAGTAGAGGACCACTTGTAAATCTCATCCAGCTGATTTGAAAAAAAAACAAACAGGGATGGTGCTCTATAACATGGGGAGGAACAGACTCAGACCCAATCCCACCAAGACCGAGTGGCTGTGGATGCCGGCGGCCCGGTACAGTCAGCTGATTCCATCACTGACCATTGGGGGCGAACTATTGGCCCCCACGGAAAGGGCTCGTAATCTGGGCGTCCTCCTGGATGCACGGCTGTCTTTAGAAGATCATATGATAGCCGTCACCAGGGGAGCCTTTCATCAGGTTCGCCTGATACGCCAGTTACGCCCCTTTCTGGATCGGGCTTCCTTATGCACGGTCGCTCATGCCCTTGTTACATCCCGCCTGGACTACTGTAATGCTCTCTACATGGGGCTCCCCTTGAAGTGTGCCCGGAGACTCCAACTGGTCCAGAATGCGGCTGCGCGGGTGATAGAAGGAGCACCTTTTGGCTCCCATGTAACACCCCTCCTGCGTAATCTGCACTGGCTCCCAGTGGTCTTCCGGGTTCACTTTAAGGTCATCACCTTTAAAACGCTCCATGGCCTAGGGCCGGGATATTTACGGGACCGCCTACTGCCACCATTAGCCTCTCACCGACCAGTGCGCTCTCACAGAGAGGGCCTCCTCCGGATACCGTCAGCTAAACAATGTCGGCTGGCGACCTCCAGGGGGAGGGCCTTCTCTGTGGGGGCCCCTACCTCTGGAACGAGCTCCTCTGGGGCTTCGTCAACTCCCGATCTCAAGTCCTTCCGTGAGCTGAAGACGTTGCTGTTTCAAGAGCAGGACTAGCCTGAATGTAGTTTTAAATTGGGATTTTTAAAAAGGGGTTTAAATGAGGTTTTAAATTTGTATTTAAAAGTTAGAGCATCAATTGAATTTAACTATCTATTCTTTAGCTGTTTTTTATCTATTATATGTTTTCTGTTGTTTTTTGTCTGTGAACCGCCCTGAGTCCTTCGGGAGATGGGCAGTATACAAATATAATAAATAATAATAATAATAATAATAATAATAATAATAATAATAATAACAACAACAACAACAACAACAGGGATCTCCAACCTTGGCAACTTTAAGCCTAGAGGACTTCAACTCCCAGAATCCCCCAGCCAGCAAAGCTGGCTGGGGAATTCTGGGAGTTGAAGTCCACCAGGCTTAAAGTTGCCAAGGTTGGAGACCCCTGCTCTATAATCTTGTTTCCTTTTCAGAAACTGCCTCTTGTTTCCTGTTCCCGCCCTCCTCTCTTTTTGAGGCTGGTGACAAGACCATCATTCTTTTCATGGGCTTTGTACCCAGATCCCCACTGCTGTGCCCACCCGTCGGGTTCTGCCGTTCCCGCAGCCCTTTGGAGCCCGTCTTCTGAGGCTGCCGGAGCCTCTCCACTGCGTGTCAAGAGCGGAAAGGTTGAATCCGCAGCCAGATCCCCTGCCGAGACGCCCTTGATCTTCTTAATGGGGTTCCTGGAGAGGAATCAATGGAAATCAATTCGCCTGACTTCCAAACATCTGTGGGGCGGGAGGTGGGGGGGAGAGGCTCTTGGGCAAAGAACTTGCAGGAAAGGAAAAAAAGAAATAGCCCACTTGCTTCATCGGCTGGTCTCTATTTCCTCCGATTCCTCAGGAATATCAGTGTAGTAGGTCCTGCAGATCTTCAGTGGGACGTATAAAACTGTTGTGGTCCGCCAGCAGCCTGCAAAGCTGGCAACGGAGTCGGACAGCGATGAGGCTGAGGAAGAGCATGGGCCAGTCCTGGAGGCTGGGGAAGGCCAGGATGAGGGCTCTGCATCGGAGGCAGAGGTGGGGCCAGGACCATCTGGGTGTGATGTGCCGACTCCGGAGCCTCCAGAGGCTGACAGTAGTGAGGCAGAGGAACAGGAGGAGCCTGTTCCTAATGCACGCATGAGAAGAGCTGCCAGAACGCAAGAGCAGCTGAAGCAAAAAGGACGACTCAGGAGTAAAACCAGGAGATGACTGGCCCCTCCCATAAGGCTTAGGGCCTGGGTACTTACGGGACCGCCTGCTGTTACCACATGCCTCCCACCGATCCGTACGCTCTCACAGAGAGGGACTTCTCAGGGTGCCGTCCGCCAAGCAATGTCGGCTGGCGGCCCCCAGGGGAAGGTCCTTCTCTGTGGGGGCTCCCACACTCTGGAACGAACTTCCCCCAGGTTTACGCCAAATACCTGACCTTCGGACATTCCGTCGCGAACTGAAGACACATCTTTTTATTCGCGCGGGGCTGTCTTAAATTGTATTTTATCAAATTTTAAAATTCTTATTAACTAATTTTAAATGGGGTTTTTAGCTCACTGTATATTTTAATTTTCAGGCCAATTTTAAAATAAGTTTTTTAATTGCATTTTAAATTATATATTGTACTGTTTGTTTTATTTTTGCCTGTACACCGCCCTGAGTCCTTCGGGAGAAGGGCGGTATAGAAATCAAATAAATAAATAAATAAATAAATAAAAAAGACCAGCAACGGCGTTTGGGCTCTTTGTCAGAAAACAACGTGGACAGCCTTGCTCCTTGACTTGCTGCATTTATTTCTTGTCGGCGTCTTCTGCTCTTGAACTTTTGCCAAGAAAAGCCTTTGGCAGTTTGCCTAATTAGACCAAGGTTGGTGATAAGACGGAAAAATTGTGTTATGAAGAATTTGCTTTGGTTTAGTTTGGATGATGCTAAGAATGAGTTTAATTCTCAGCTGTTCTAATAAAATTTGTTTGTTTTTGAACTGAGTTTACTACTACCTACTTGGGCCTGGGTCACCACAAAACCTTCTCTGGGATCTACAGACCACCTGTACAATCTATAGATCTTCTGTAAGTTCTACAGACTTCTGTAGGACCTACAGACCTTCTGCAGCCCCTGTAAACTTTCTGCGGGATCTTCTGTAGGACTTCTACAGAAATAAAAGAAGTCTTTTAAAAGTCTTCGAGAAAGAGAGATAAATTCCTTGAATTTTAGAATAGAATAGAATAGAATTTTTATTGGCCAAGTGTGATTGGACACACAAGGAATTTGTCTTGGTGCATATGCTTTGAAAAGATACGTTCATCAAGGTACAACATTTACAACATAACTGATGGTCAATATATTTATTATTTATTTTCATAAATAATAAAAAGCATTTCGTAAATTCGTGTTCTGAATGCCATGTGTCTGCTTCTCTTTGAATTATATTACGAATTATATACATTTTTATTCTTGTCCCTTTGATAAATGTGAAGAATCTGTTTGGATGGCTAATTTCATTCTCTATCACCCAAGTAAGGGTCTTCAGCCGTGGCAACCTTAAGACTTATGGACTTCAACTCCCAGAATTCCTCAGCCAGCCAACCTTATGGACTTCAACTCCCAGAATTCCTCAGCCAGCCAACCTTAAGACTTATGGACTTCCTCCCAGAATTCCTCAGCCAGCCAACCTTAAGACTTAGGGACTACAACTCCCAGAATTCCTCAGCCAGCCAACCTTAAGACTTAGGGACTTCAACTCCCAGAATTCCTCAGCCAGCCAACCTTAAGACTTATGGACTTCAACTCCCAGAATTCCTCAGCCAGCCAACTTAAGATTTAGGGACTTCAACTTCCAGAATTCCTCAGCCAGCCAACCTTAAGACTTATGGACTTCATGGCCGACTGAGGAATTCTGGGAGTTGAAATCCACATGTCTTACAGTTGAAGACCCCTGACGCAAGAGATCCCGTAAACTTGAGTTACAATCACATTTTGGATCAGAATTTCCACTGGTAAGCAAGGCAGTAATTATGAATCGTTCCCAATTCTCCTTCCCCCCTCCAGTCGTTAAATAGTGTCAGTCCTGTTATCATTCCAGTTGTTAAATGAATCACGCGGCCATCAAGCTAACATGGCTTCCCCCAATGACTTGGAAGGTCACAAATGTTGATTACATGGCTCCTTATATTCATGCCGGTTGCCAAGCACTTGAATTTTGCTCCTGTGACCTTGGGGATTCTGCAACGGTCATAAGTGCGAGGACTGGTTTTTTTCCCATGTCCTTCTAACTTCAAACAGTTGCTAAATGAATCGTTGTGAGGACTATCCTTCCCTTAGCAAAGAAACTGTCTCGTGATGCGTTTTCTTAGAAATAAGGTGTAAAATAAGGTATAAAATACAATTTATGTTGCAATTCTGTGCAACGGCTGGGAGAACGCCGTTTGTGAGGCGATCTTGAAGAATATCTCATTTAATTCGGACTAGGTTTGCCTTCGTATCTAAATCCGAAGCAAAATTTCCTTCCCATCCGCTCCAGCCCGATTCAATAGGCGCAGCTACCGTAATCTCCAACCGGAAAATATTATTTGTGCCTTTTTGGAAAACGTGTGACCCGTTTTTACATTTATAACCATAATCAGCCTAAAATTGAGGCCCAAATAAAATAGACACCCGTAAAATTTGCAGCCAAGTACAAAGCAGAAAATTACATCGTCTCTAAACCATAAAAGCATCTGGGGAAAAAAACCA
This sequence comes from Ahaetulla prasina, assembly GCF_028640845.1. Classification (NCBI taxonomy): domain Eukaryota; kingdom Metazoa; phylum Chordata; class Lepidosauria; order Squamata; family Colubridae; genus Ahaetulla; species Ahaetulla prasina. Next base: position 371,062,938 of record NC_080539.1, on the reverse strand, counting down.
AAACCCCTAAGATGATAACACGTTAACGCCACAAAAGGGAGGAACAATAGCTGTCTGCTTAGATCTGGCTTAAAAAAAGAAAAAAGAGAGAGAGAATGTTTTCAGATTTTGCTAAATGCTTACACGGTTAGGGACAATTCTAAATATATAAGGAGGGAAATTAGCCTGACTAGGTGGCTCAGTGGCTAAGACACTGAGCTCGTCGATCAGAAAGGTGGGCAATTCAGAGGTTCGAATCCCTAGTACAGCTCTCCGAGGGTTGGACTAGATCAGAGGTCCCCAACCTTTCGGACCTCAGGGACCATTAAATTCATAATTTTAAATCCCGCGGACCACTAATACGATCTGCCTAATGACCGGCTGGGTGGGCGTGGCTAGGTGATCATGTGACTAGGTGGGCGTGTCCAACTCAATGTCACTCACGTTGAGGGGCGCCTCGCCAACCTCTACCCGATGCTCCCCTCCCAGCCATTCCTTGCCTTCCTTAGGGGCCCAACAAGAAAGAGTCATTGGATCTGGCCGAGAAGGAGGCTCAGCAGAAGCACCTCACTGAGGACTAGGAGCATAGACTCTCCAAGCAGAGGGGAAACCTGCAGGAGTGCGAGGCCAGGTACCAGCGCCTGGAGGCTCAGTGGGCTGAAATGGTCAGCCAGTTCCAGGTCATGATGTAGTCCCACTGCAACGAAGCCCTCCGGCTCTTCGCCATCAGCGGCGTTTCTCTCCAGCCTTCGTCCAAAGCCCTGCACCAGGAGGCTGAAGCAGACCCCGAGTCGGAATTTCTGGCCCCCTCCGACCCACACAAAAAGACCCCGAAGGGGGAGACTCTCTGCAGCAACACAAACGTTCATTGCACGTATCCAGCCCAGGGGTCGTAGTTTGAGGACCCCTGATTTAGTGCAATATAAAAAAATGCAAATAATTTTTCTGCGGACCGCCAAAATTTTCTCGCGGACCACCAGTGGTCCATGGACCACCCGTTGGTGACCTCTGGACTAGATGACCTCCAGGGTCCCTCCCCACTCTGATACACCCCTCTCCTAGAAGAATGAAATATTTTAGGAGATATGTCGTGTCCCACTCCTCCGCTGATGGCCGGGTCAGGGAAATACGAATCAGGCGTGCCTCTGTAGCTCTGCCAAAGTCCTAGCAAAGTCCTCAGGGCAAGCAGGAGACCAGAAAGTGACTTCAGCAAGATATGTTAGACTTTGCCTGACTCAGAGAATGCCAGAAAGCAGATCCTTTATATAGGCCAGGGCTGGGCAACTATGGCCCCTTTATGACCTATGGACTTCAACTCCCAGAATTCCTGAGCCAGCATGCTGGCTCAGGAATTCTGGGAGTTGAAGTCCATAGGTCATAAAGGGGCCATAGTTGCCCAGCCCTGATATAGGCCATGGGGTGTGACTCCATGACTCAGCACTTATCCAGGCCTGCCCCTCCCTTCCTTCTGTCGTCGCCGCCTATCAATTCTTCTGAAGCGAGGGTCACTCCAGTCTGCAGCTGTTGGTAATTGACCTTCCTCAGGCTCACATGCTGTGGGGGAGGGGGAGGGGTCTAGTTGCTCCGTTTGCCTGGACATGGAGCCAGAGCTGGGGGCTGGAGGTACTTCTTCCTCCTCAGCCTGTCTGGGCATGGAGCCAGGGCTGGGGCCGGGAGGCATACTAGGACATTCCTCAGCGTTCGGAAGCAGATAAGAAGGCCCCGGCTGTGGTGAAAGCGGGCGAGACACAACAAGATATTTAAAAAAGGCAGAATGTTCTACTTCCCTAAAGGAGGAATGGAGAAATATGATCTTGGAAAGCAGACCCCACCTCTCTTAATAGCCCCCAGCACAGAGGAGGGCTGCTGCCGGTTCGGGCAAACCGGTAGTTCTAACCAGCGGGTGAGCATTTTTTTCAGTGTTGGGTGAACCGGTTGTTACATTATGTGACGTCTGCCTCTGCCCCAGCAGATATTTGGTGCCCATCTACAAAACAGAAGACTTTCAGCTCCAGGGCGATGGGATAAAGACATGGCCCTTCAGGGCATAATAGGATCAACCCACTACCATGTAGCTGTTGCTCAAGTAGGTAGCAGGAAACTCAGTCAGTGTAAAAACAAACAAACTTTATTCGAACAGCTGAGAATTACTTCATTCTCAGAGTAGTTCGACTAAACTACCACTGCAACTACATCGCAAAAAAGGCTCTAAGAGTTGTAAACTTAATCTTGCGTAGCTTCTTCTCCAGAAACACTACACTACTAACCAGAGCATATAAAACATTTGCTAGACCAATTTTTGAATACAGCTCGCCTGTCTAGAACCCATACCTCATTTCGGACATTAATACAATTGAGCGTGTCCAGAAATATTTTACAAGAAGAGTTCTCCACTCCTCTGATTACAACAAAATACCCTATGCCACCAGACTTGAAATCCTGCATTTAGAAACTCCGCCGCTTTCGACATGACCTGAGCTTAACTCATAGAATCATCTGTTACAACGTCCTTCCTGTCGAAGACTACTTCAGCTTCAATCACAACAATACACGAGCACACAATAGATTTAAGCTTAATGTGAACCGCTCCAATCTTGATTGCAGAAAATATGATTTCAGAAACAGAGTTGTTAATGCCTGGAATGCACTACCAGACTCTGTGGTCTCTTCCCAAAATCCCCAAAGCTTTAACCAAAAACTATCTACTATTGACCTCACCCCCATTCCTAAGAGGTCTGTAAGGGGCGTGCATAAGAGCACCAACGTGCCTACCTGTCCTAATGTTCCCTTTGATTGTATACAATTTCATATAGTTATTACATACTTATGGTTATATATATGCTTATATATCGTATAGTTATTTCATGCTTATGCTTATATATAATGTTGTGACAAATAAAAAAATAAAATAAAAATAAATAAACTAAAGCAAATTCCTCCTAACACAAATTCCTTGCTCCTATTGCAAACCTTGGTCAATTAGGCAAACTGCCGAAAGCCTTTCTTGGGAAAAGTTCAGAAGACTCTGATATAAAACAAATGCAACAAGACAAAGCTATCAACGTTGTTTTCCAGCAAAGCTCAAACGCCATTGCTGGTCTATTTTAAGTCTTATGGGAGGGGCCAATCATCTCTTGGCCCTACTCCTCTTTGCTTGAGCTGCTCTTGCCTTCTGGCAGCTCTTCTCATGCATGCATTAGGAACAGGCCCCTCCTGTTCCTCTGCCTCACTACTGTCAGTGTTCTGTTCCTCCCACTTCTCCAATGAACTCACGCCAGCCGAGGCCATCTGCCAGCAATTTATTTACAATCAGCCGAGTGTCCTTTGGCAGAGAACAGTTCTGGCACCGTTTCTTCACATGCCTGCCAAGTCTCTTATCAAGTAGCAGAGTGCTGGCAAACTGTTGCCAAAGCAACCAGGAGCCCGCAGAATAATCCAAAAGTTACTCACAAAGAAATCCCATCCTTCAATCCAAGAGCACGAAACAGTTCACCCTAGTAGCTTGTAGCTTTGTCGGACACAAGGGCCTATAGGGCAACCCCATCAGCTTTTATCCCCTGTGGGGTGTGGCTCCGTGACTCAGTACTCCCTGGGCCTGCCCCACCTCCTCCTCTGCTGCTCACGCCTATCTCGACATCGCTCTCTTGGATCCTCAGCAGCTGGCTCTTGGGGCGTTGCCAGGGAGGAGGAGGGGTCGGGGGGAAGAGGCCTTGTCAGCTCCTCCTCCTCCTCCTCCTGGCCTGCAGCTGGAACCTGGACGGTGCCAGGGAGGAGGAGGGTCCGGGGGGGGGGGGAAGGAAGCCTTGTCAGCTCCTCCTCCTCACTCTCCGAGTCATCCGGCTCCAGGAGGCCTGGCCCAGGGGGCGGAGCCACAACAGTCAGTCTCTGGAGGTTCTGGAGGCCTCACTTCACTCTCCAATGGCCCTGGCCCCACCTCAGTCTCCGATGCAGAGCCCTCATCTGGGCCTTCCCCAGGTTCCAGGACTGGCCCATGCTCTTCCTCAGCCTCATCGCTGTCTGACTCCATTGCCAGCTCCGCAGGCTGCTGGTGGACCACAACAGTAGCAGTAGAGCTCACCACATGGCACAATGTCTCCTAAGGACATGGCATCACTTTCCAAACTTCAACCAAACTTAGACAACCTATAGAGCCAGCTATGACCCCTACAGCAGCTAATAGAACACATCTTCTTGCACAGGAACAGGAAGTTCAAGTGCAAAGCCCAAGAGAAGGTATAAAAAACCCTTGTCAACTCGCAAAGCATCCCTGACCTGCTCTTGAGTTGCCATAGGCAGGGGTTGGGTGGGAAAAAGAATTCTTCAGCTGCGACAAGGCAGCATGTCAGTCAAAACGAAAGCATATTCCAGCCATATCTCTCTCAAGGCTGTCTCTGCAGGTTACCCACAGTGGCCAGAGGGGAGTGATCTCTACAACAAGCGAAATTGCTCCATTACAGAATGTGACTGCTGACACACCTTGGGGGGGAGGCGGGAAACAGAGTCAGAGCTGGAACGTAAATTACAAGGGGTCAGAGTTGGCTTCACTTGGAACCTGCCGATGTGAAGCTCCTAATAAATAACTGGATTTCTTTTGAAGCTTGGCTCGAGGCTCATGATTTAATTAGGGCATCCATCGGAACCCTGACACCCCTCACTCTCAACTCCATGTGGTCAGCTACACCAGAACCTGTCAAGAGTTTCTTGCAAAAATCAAATCCGGAAGCACACACAGATAACTGATTCAGCTGGATTCATTAACTTCTTTATATGCATAATAACAAATGGGCCATGGTAGCTCAGGCTGTAAGAAGCCTGTTATTAAAACACAGCAGCCTGCAATTACTGCAGGTTCAAGCCCGGCCCAAGGTTGACTCAGCCTTCCATCCTTTATAAGGTAGGTAAAATGAGGACCCAGATTGCTGGGGGGGCAATAAGTTGACTTTGTAAATATACAAATAGAATGAGACAATTGCCTAATACACTGTAAGCCGCCCTGAGTCTTCGGAGAAGGGCGGGATATAAATGTAAATAAATTAAAAAAAATGAAGTATTTACAGTACCAATATAGATTCTTCTTCATCGTAGTAGCAGTGACAACACAAGGCAGGAGAAAACAGTTAGTTTCATTTCAGCAGAGCAGACAAGCATGCTTAGTTTCAGTTTCGTTTCTCTGCACAGACTCAGAAGCTGCAGACTAAGAGATGCCCTGGCTCCAGTGTGTCTCTTTGACCAGGAAAGTCAATGGGGAAGCCCCGATTCACTTAACAACCACGTGATTAACTTAACAACAGGCGTGATTCACTTAACAACCGTGGCAAGGCAGGTTGTAAAAACGGGACAAAAATCCCTTAATAACTGCCTCACTTAGCAGCAGAAATCAATTTGAAATGGAACCCCTTATTAGGCTTAATTCCAAAACATATTAAGACAAATATCACCATTTTCAGGGCCGCAAGGCTAAAGTTAGCACAACAGAAGAGAAATATGTTAGCGAGGGTACCAGACAGGGGATTTCAACTGGGAGAACGGGCCATAATGGCAAAATTAATGGCCTGTATACACAACAGAGATTTAACCAAATTTAAACAAAGATGACTTACATACGTACACACACACACATAGAAATATTGAGAGTACGTTTGTTAAGGGGGAAAACTGATTAAAGATTAGAAATCAGAAACACACAAAAAATTAAGGGTCTATAAATATTGTACATTAGTTGCAGCACAAGAAAAGGGAAGTTAGAAAGTAATTTTTATTTATGAAGTTTTATATAGGTTTTATTTATGAAGTTTTATATAAGTTTTATAACTGTCTTCCTTCCTTCCTCCTTCCTTCACAGACTTCAGAGGATCATTAGAACTGCAGAAAAATAATTGCTACCAACCTGCCTTCCATTGAGGACCTGTATACTCCTCCATCCCCTGTATTTACAGACTGCTCGCATCCTGGACATAAACTGTTTCAACTCCTACCCTCAAAACGACGCTATAGAGCACTGCACACCAGAACAACTAGACACAAGAACAGTTTTTTCCCGAAGGCCATCACTCTGCTAAACCAATAATTCCCTCAACACTGTCAGACTATTTACTGAATCTGCACTAGTATTAATCGTTTCATAGTTCCCATCACCAATCTCTTTCCACTTATGACTGTATGACTATAACTTGTTGCTGGCAATCCTTATGATTTATATTGATATATTGACTATCAATTGTGTTGTAAATGTTGTACCTTGATGAACGTATCTTTTCTTTTATGTACACTGAGAGCATATGCACCAAGACAAATTCCTTGTGTGTCCAATCACACTTGGCCAATAAAAAATTCTATTCTATTCTATTCTATTCTATTCTTTCCTTCCTTCCTTCCTTCCTTCCTTCCTTCCTTCCTTCCTTCCTTCCTTCCTTCCTTCCTTCCCTCCTTCCCTTCCTCCTCCCTCCTCCTTCCTTCTTAATTCCCTCTCTTTTGTCTCCTCCCCTTTCTCCTTCCTTCCTCCCTCCCTCCCTCCTTCTTCCTTCTCACTCTTTTATCTCGTCCCCTCTCCTTCCTCCCTCCTCCCTTCCTTCTTCATTCCCTCTCTTTTGTCTCCTCCCCTCTCTCCTTCCTTCCTTCCTCCCTTCCTCCTTCCTTCCTTCCTCCCTCCCTCCTTCCTTCCTTCCCACTCTTTTATCTCGTCCCCTCTCCTTCCTCCCTCCCTCCTTCCTTCTTCATTCCCTCTCATCTCTTCCCCTCTCTCCTTCCTTCCTTCCTTCCTTCCTCCCTCCCTCCCCCATCCCTCCCTCCCTTCCTTCCTTCTTTCCTTCCTTCCTTCTTTCCTCTCTCCCTCCCTGCTTCCTGCCTACAAGCAAAGCCAGTGAGGAAACTGGGTTTACTTAGCAACCATGTTGCTAACTGAACAGCTGCAGTGATTCACTTAACAACTGTGACAAGAAAGGTCTTAAAATGGGGGTTTGCTTAGCAACGGAGATTTCGGGCTCAAGCGTGGTTGCAAGTCGAGGACTACCTGCAGAGAGAGAAACGTCATTTTTCTCCTGATAGACGAGAGGTAGAATTACAGGGAATCTGTCTTGCAAAGCAAAATTAATTAACAGAGGAGAAATACTTTGAGATCCGGAGATGAAAGAGACCAGGACTGGAATATGTCTGACAAGGAGGCCGTCAACTCATCAAGACAATTAGTCACCCCTGGCAGCATGTATCATTCCAAGCTTCACACTCTTGAGATTAAAAATAATTACAAGGGTGGGGTTTTCAAAGTCCATGGCATCTTGAGAAAGGAGACTGTTTGGGGCTGGGTATTCAAAGAACGGAAGAAAGAGAGATGGAGGAGGAGGAGGAGGAGGAGGAGGAGGAGGAGGAGGAGGAGGAGGAAGAGGAAGAAGGAAGAAGAGGAAGAAGAGGAAGAAGGAGGCGAAGAAGAGGAGGAGGAGAAGGAGGAGGAACAAAAAGAAGAAGAAAATAAGAGGAGGAAGAGGAAGAAGAAGAAGAAAAAGAAGAAGAGGAAGAGGAAGAAAAAGAGGAAAAAAGAAGAAGAAAAAGAAGAAGAAGAGAAAGAGGAAGGAGAAGGAGAAGAAGATGAAGAAGAAGAGGAGAAGGAGGAAAAAGAAGAGGAAGAAGAAGAATAAAAGGAGGAAGAAGAAAAAGAAGAGGAAGAAGAAGAGGAAGAAAAAGAAAGAAGAAGAAGAGGATGAGGAAGAGGAAGAAGAGGAAGGAAGAGGAAGAGGAGAAGAGGAAGAAGAAGAAGGAGGAGAAGAGAAGAAGAGAGGAAGAAGAGAAGAAGAGGAGGAAGGAGGAAGAGGAGGAAGAAGAGGAAGAAGAAGAGAAGAGGAGGAAGAGGAAGAAAAAGAGGAAAAAAGAAGAGGAAGAAGAAAAAGAAGAAGAAGAGGGAAGAAGAAGAAGGAGAAGATGAAAAAGAAGAGGAGGAGGAAGAAGAAAAGAAGAAGAGGAGAAAGAGGAAGAGGAAGAAGAACAAAAGAAGAGGAGGAAGAGGAAGAAGAAAAAGAAGAGGAAGAAGAAGAGGAAGAAAAAGAAGAAGACAAAGAAGAAGAATAGGATGAGGAAGGGAAAGGGGAAGGGGAAGAGGAAGAGGAAGAATATGTCCATATGGCTGGACTGGCCTGATTTTAAAGAAGAGGAAGAAGAAAAAGAAGAGGAAGAAGAAGAGGAAGAGGAAGAAAAAGAAGAAGACAAAGAAGAATAGGATGAGGAAGAGGAAGAGGAAGAGGAAGAAGAAGAAGAAGAAGAAGAAGAAGAAGAAGAAGAAGAAGAAGAAGAAGAAGAAGAAGAAGAAGAAGAAGAAGAAGAAGAAAAGGAGGAGGAGAGGGAGAAATCAATTTTCCAGGATTAATAAAAATAAGAAACATGGCTATAAAGGAGTGTTTCTCGACCTGGCCAACTTCTTCAGGACCAAGGAAGTTTAGTTCTCCTTGGAAATTTAATCCCCTGTGGCTTGAGTGCTACAATGCACTGTGTGGGGCTACCCTTGGAGTCTATCCAACTGGGGATAGAACTCCAGAGTTCAGCCCTCAGCTACATATATTTTCTTTGATGGAGGTTTAGATGAGATGATCTTCAGGATCCCTTTACTCTATAGTTTTCTGTGGTCTGGTATCAATAGCCTTCAGGACAAAAAAAGAGAAGTGGTTCTTCCTGGAGATTTAATAATTTATGGCTAGATTACTGCAACACACTCTGTATGGGGCTACCCTTGAAATCTATCAACCTGATTTATTTGTATTCTCTACGATTGAGGGCTGGATGAGATGAACTCTAGGGCAGGGGTCTCCAACCTTGGCAACTTTAAGCCTGGAGGACTTCAACTCCCAGAATCCCCCAGCTGGCTGGGGAATTCTGGGAGTTGAAGTCCTCCAGGCTTAAAGTTGCCAAGGTTGGAGACCCCTGCTCTAGGGTCCCTTCTCAGCTTTTTATTCTAGCTTTCTGAGCTCTGACATCAGTAACCTTCAAGGATAAGAAAAAGTGGTTCTCCTTGGAGACCTCATAACCCATGTCTTGATTACTACTCTGTCTGGGGCTGCCCTTGAAGACTATCCAGCTAGGATAAGACTCCACAATCCAACTCTGAGTTACATGCCTTCTCTTTGACTGAGGGTTAGATGAGATGATCCTTGAGAGTCCCTTCAGGGCCAAAAAAGAGTAGTTCTCTTTGGACAACCTAGGTCTAGATATCTACAATGCACTCTATCTGGGGCTACCCTTGAAGACTATCCAGCTGGGATAGGACTCCACAATTGAACCCTGAGTTACATGTGTTCTCTTTGATTGAGGGTTAGATGAGATGATCCTTGAGAGTCCCTTCAGGGCCAAAAAAGAGTAGTTCTCCTTGGAGAACCTAGGTCTAGATATCTACAATGCACTCTGTCTGGGGCTGCCCTTGAAGACTATCCAGCTGGGATAGGACTCCACAATTGAACCCTGAGTTACATGTGTTTTCTTCGATTGAGGGTTAGATGAGATGATCCTTTTTTTTTTATAAATAATTTTTATTTCCATTTTCCAACATCATATTTATGTACAAACTATTATCCATCATTAATCATTAATTTTTATTTATTACTGATTCAGGCCTGCCCGATTGCCCCTTCCTTTCTTCACAACATCCCTCTCTACCCTCTACTACTTTCCCATCCTTCATCTCCTTCACTTTACTACTTCCTCTCCTCCTTCTCCACTCCTCCCTTCTTCCACCCTATCTAACCTTCTTATTCCCCTCCTCCTTCTCTACTCTTTCCTACCTATTTTCTTCCCAGATGAGATGATCCTTGAGAGTCCCTTCAGGGCCAAAAAAGAGTAGTTCTCTTTGGACAACCTAGGTCTAGATATCTACAATGCACTCTATCTGGGACTACCCTTGAAGACTATCCAGCTGGGATAGAATTCCACAATTGAGCCCCTGAGTTACATGTGTTCTCTTTGATTGAGGGTTAGATGAGATGATCCTTGAGAGTCCCTTCAGGGCCAAAAAAGAGTAGTTCTCCTTGGAGAACCTAGGTCTAGATATCTACAATGCACTCTGTCTGGGGCTGCCCTTGAAGACTATCCAGCTGGGATAGGACTCCACAATTGAACCCTGAGTTACAAGTGTTCTCTTCGATTGAGGGTTAGATGAGATGATCCTTGAGAGTCCCTTCAGGGCCAAGAAAGAGTGGTTCTTCTTGGAGAACCTAGGTCTAGATCACTACAATGCATTCTGTCTGGGGCTACCCTTGAAGTTTATCCAGCTGGAATAGAAATCCACAGTTCAACCCTTCAAATGAGGGTTCGATGAGATGTCCTCCATGGTCTCCTCCTAGTTTTCTACTCTAGGTTTTGGCGATGTTGTGACCCAGACCGAAGTAAGTAGCAACAAACTCAGTCCGTGGAAAAATAAACTTTATTCGAACAGCTGGGAATTACTTCATTCCCAGAGTCGTTCATCTCAAATTAAAACAGATGCCTCCCAACACAAATTCCTCAGTTATCTCACAAACCTTAGTCCAATTAGGCGAACTGCCAAAGGCCTTTCCTGGCAAACATCCAGAAGCCACAAAAACAGAGACATACATGAAGCAGAAGACGCAGCTACAAGGTTGTTTTCTAGCAAGCTGAAATGCTGGTGCTGGTTTTCTTTAAGCCTTATGGGAGGGGCCAATCATCTCTTGGCCTTACTCCTGAGTTGTCCTCTCTGCATGAGCTGCTCTTGCCTTCTGGCAGCTCTTCTCATACGTGCATTAGGAACAAGCTCCTCCTGTTCCTCTGCCTCACTACTATCAGTCTCTGGAGGCTCTGGAGTCCGCACCTCACTTCCCGATGGCCCTGGCCTCACCTCAGCCTCATCGCTGTCCGACTCCGTTGCCAGCTCCGTGGGCTTCTGACGGACCACAACAGGCGATCTGATACCAGCATCCTTCAGGGGCAAGACAGGGTAGTTCCCAGCTCTGGCTGGCCTCTCAGCGCTGACCGTCTTGACACCGTCCAGCCTTGGAAACCTCGCAACCTATGTCTTGATTACTACAAGGCACTCTCTCTGGGGTGGGGGGTGGGAGGGCACCCTTGAAGTCTATCCAGCGGCGGTCCTCATGACAAGCAGATTCAGCAAGCCTATCTCTAGTCCCGAAGGTGTGCCATTGGCTGCCTGGAAGCAGGAGCTCCCGCCTCCTCCCTTCACTCCCCACCCCTTCTAAAGGAAGCCCTCTGAAGTCCAATTACACATAGTCTCGCTCTCTCTTTTTTCCTCTTTTCCCTCGCTTAATCTTCCTTTTTAACTCTGTCTCGGCTTCTCTCTCCCTCCCTCCCTCCCTCTCTCTCTCTCTCCCATTCATTCACCTCTCCAACGAGGACAATTTTGTCACCTGGTGTGCCCCCCCCCACCTTTTATTGACCCTGCTGGAGGAGAACAAGTAGGAAATCTATGAAGCAAAGCAGCATTAAATCAATGAGCCAAAGACGCCCGCTGTGAAGATAAGCACAGCCGATGGCTTTTTCTCTCCGTCATTAGCCCGGTCTGCTTTTCGGGATCTGGGAAACCCAGGAGGGCTCATTAGGGCCACGGCCGTGGTTCATGGGTGGATTTCCGAAGCATCTGTCCCTCTCCCAGGCCAGCTGGGTGCTCCCAACCCGCCCCCCCACCTCCCCGGTTTAAGTTAAGCCGGGCCTGGCAGGTGGAACTATGGGCCTGCACCAGTGGTGAGCTTCAAGTTTTTTTTTACTATCGGTTCTGTGGGTGTGGCTTGGTGGGTGTGGCATGGCTTGGTGGGCGTGGCAGGGGAAAGATTCTATCAAATCAAAGGGCCTCTGTGGCTCAGGCTGCTAGTGCAGTCTGTTATTAACAGCAGCTGCTTGCAATTACTGCAAGTTCAAGCCCCACCAGGCCCAAGGTTGACTCAGCCTTCCATCCTTTATAAGGTAGGTAAAATGAGGACCCAGATTGTTGGGGGCAATAAGTTGACTTTGTATATAAATATACAAATGGATGAAGACTATTGCTTGACCCAGTGTAAGCCGCCCTGAGTCTTCGGAGAAGGGCGGGATATAAATGCAAATAAAAAAAAAAATCTCCATTCCCACCCCACTCCAGGGAAGGGATACTGTAAAATCTCCATTCCCTCCCCACTCCAGGGAAGGGATACTGTAAAATCTCCATTCCCACCCCAATCCAGGGGAGGGATACTGTAAAATCTCCATTTCTTCCCCAATGCAGGGGAAGGATACTGTAAAATCTCCATTCCCACCCCACTCCAGGGGAGGGATACTGTAAAATCTCCATTCCCTCCCCAATCCAGGGGAAGGTTACTGCAAAATCCCCTTTTCCTCCCACTTTTTTTAATATTTATTTATTTTGTCATAACAGTATACACAAACATCGTCATAAATAAAAACAACATCATGAAAGAAAAAAAAATATATATAAGTAAAAGTATGCAACAGCTATGTTAATTTGATACAATGAAGGGAACAATAGGACAGGAATGGTAGGGACTTTTGTGCTCTTATGCACGCCCCTTAATTCACTTACGTCACTTAGGAAGCAGAGAATAGATGAGGGCGGGGCCAGTCAGAATTTTTACTACCGGTTCTCTGAACTACTCAAAATTTCCGCTACCTGTTCTCCAGAAGTGGTCAGAACCTGCTGAAACCCACCTCTGGACTGCACATGTCGGAGTTTTGGTGATGAAGCCAGTTCTGAGGCTGGAAGGGGCGTTGAGGAGCTGGGTGGAGGGTGGAGAGGGTTGGGTGAATGGGGAGGGGACGGAGAGGAGGGCATTGAGGGAGAGGAGGAAAACGGGGAGATGGAGATGGAGATGGGGATGGAGGAGGAGGAGGAGGAGGAGATGATGATGATGCTATTAGTGGACTCTTGGTGACCACTCAGGTAGACTTTTTTCCTGAGCATCTGTTCAAAATATAGTCCTTGAGCTCTTCCTATGGTGCCCCATCAGTACTGAAACTGAAGGAGCAGAATTAAGACAGTAAGAACAAAACAAAGCAGTGAAAGAAGATAAAATTCCTTCCTTCCTTCGCTGACAAATATCTTCCTTCCTTCCTTCCTTCCTTCCTTCCTTCCTTCCTTCCTTCCTTCCTTCCTTCCTTCCTTCCTTCCTCTCCTCTCCTCTCCCTCTCTCTCCTCTCCTCCCTCCTCTCCTCTCCTCTCTCCTCTCCTCTCCTCTCTCCTCTCCCTCCCTCCCTTCCTTCCCTCCTTTCCTCCCTTCCTTCCTCCTCTCCTCTCTCTCCCTCCCTCCTCCTCCCTCCTCTCCTCCCTCCCTCCCTCCCTCCCTCCCCGCCCCAACCCTAACCCTAACCCTAACCCTAACCCTAACCCTAACCCTAACCCTAACCCTAACCCTAACCCTAACCCTAACCCTTCCCTTCTCCTGTCCTCTCCTGTCCTCTCCTGTCCTCTCCTTTTTTCTTTTCTTCTTCTGTCTTCTCCCCTCCCCTCCCCTTCTCCCCTCCCCTCTTCTCCCCTCCCCACTCCTTTCTCCCTCTAGCCTCCCTTTCTTTCCCTCCCTTTATGGAGGAAACTCTAGTGTGAATGTCACCAATTCCTTAGCTTTAATCTCATCAACCTGGAAATCAAATGCTTTTACCTGCGGTCATTTGCGGTTCGCACCAAAATAATAATAATAATAATAATAATAATTCTTCTTTCCACTGTAGAAAATTCCTTCTGTTAAACTTTGGAAGGACTGGGCAGTTCTGCCATTGGATGAAAACGCCCGGGGTGCTTCCTCCTTTGCCCCCTTCATTGTTTCCTCCACAAATTACTTTTCTTCTTTCCTGGAGGAAGACAGCAAACAGACAATGCTTTGTGGGGTGGGGGGTTCATCTCCATTTCCCAAATCTACCGGGAATCCTGGATTTTAATTGTGGCACGCTCGATCTCCGAAGAGCTAAAAGCCACTTAAGCTGTCACCTCCGGTTCGGTGCTCTTTCTGGAGACAATGTCATAATTATGTACACACTGAGATGCTAAGGATGGTGTTGTGACTCGTCCTCCCTCCTCTCCTCAGCCGGGCCCCTCCTGTCTCCAACCGGGCCTGTTATCAGACTCCGAGTCTGATAATGAAGATGAACGGCCTGTCATGCCTCCAGCCCCCGGCCCTGGCCCCATGCCCAGAGAGGATTCCAGGAGTGAACGGACAAGCCCGATAAACTTCACTCATACAGCGTGTGAGCAGGAAGCCAGCCAGGTGCTGGAATTACTGACAGCAGATCCAGCTGAAGACAATTCAGATAGGAGGACCCTCACTTCCGGAGATCTGAGAGGCGACGCCAGCAGAAGGAGGGGTGGGGCAGGCCTGGATAAATGCTGAGTCATGGAGTCACAACCCACAGCCTATATAAAGGACCTGCTTTTGGCATTCCAACCTTGAGTCAAGCACAGTCTTAGCTAGTTTGCTGATATCGGACTCTATCGCTGAAGTCACAACTTGGACTCCTGCCTGCCCTGATAAACCTCGAAGGGACTTGGCAAGCTGCAAAGGCTTCGTTGCCAAGTCTGTTACGGACTTCCTTGACTTGTGCGTCGGAGTGGGAGTGGGACACGACAGATGGCCTGGGGTCTCATCCTTCCTCTTCAGTGACCATCACTAGAGACCTGACCCGGGAGAACGATCGTTGTTTTTTTTAAAGTTTTGTTTTCCAGAGCCTAACGAATTAAGGCGGGAGGCATATTTATACACAACCATGCGAGGCCCACAATTTACACAATGCCAATCTTCTGCCACTGTTGGGAGGTGTTGCTCCAAAGCTTTCGATCCGTCCAAGGACTTCGGAATTGTCCCTTCTTTTTCAACATTCAGATCAATTTTTTTTACCACCGGTTCTGTGGGCGTGGCTTGGTGAGCGTGGCAGGGGAAGGCTACTGCAAAATCCCCATTCCTGCCCGATCAGCTGGGACTCAGGAGGCAGAGAATAGATGGGGGTGGGGCCAGTCAGAATTTTTACTACTGATTCTCTGAACTACTCAAAATTTCTCCTACTGGTTCTCCAGAACTGGTCAGAACCTCCTAAAACCCACCTTTGATTCAGATGTTGTGGAACTGTGTGAAACTTCTCTTAAATTCTTCAAATCAATTTCATTGGGAGGTGAGGGAAGAGATAACTTCAGGCCCATCCAGAATGGACATCCAACACAAAAGTCAACACAGTTCTGGGCTGCATCAACAGAGGGATAGAATCAAGATCACATGAAGTGTTAATACCACTTTATAATGCCTTGGTAAGGCCACACTTGGAATATTGCATTCAGTTTTGGTTGCCACGATGTAAAAAGGATGTTGAGACTCTAGAAAGAGTGCAGAGAAGAGCAACGAAGAGGATTAGGGGACTGGAGGCTAAAACATACAAAGAACGGTTGCAGGAATTGGGTATGCCTAGTTTAATGAAAAGATGGACTTGGGGAGACATGATAGCAGTCTTCCAATATCTCAGAGGCTGCCACAAAGAAGAGGGAGTCAAGATATTCTCCAAAGCACCTGAGGGCAGGACAAGAAGCAATGGGTGGAAAATAACCAAGGAGAGAAGCAACTTAGAACTAAGAAGAAATTTCCTGACAGTGAGAACAGTTAATCAGTGGAACAACTTGCCTCCAGATGTTGTGAATGCTCCAACACTGGAAATTTTTAAGAAGATGTTGGACAATCATTTGTCTGAAGTGGTGTAGGGTTTCCTGCCTAAGCAGGGGGTTGGACTAGAAGACCTCCAAGGTCCCTTCCAACTCTATTCCTTAGAGTTCTCTATTCTATTCCTTACAACTGTTACAAGTAATCCTCAACTGTTCGTTTAATGACCATTCAAAGCTACAACAGCACTGAAAAAGGAGACTTACGACCATTTTTCACACTTATGACTGTCGCAGCATCAACGTCGTCACATGATTTACATTCGGATGGTTGACAACATGGAGAAGCCCGGATTCATTTAACAACCGGGTAACTGATTTAACAACGGCAGTGATTCACTTTACAAATGTGGCAAGAAAAGCCATAAAATGGGGCGAAAGAGAAGAAATTTCTCGCTGAGCAGCGTATATTCTGGGCTCAACTGTGGACGTAAGTGGAGGATTACCCAGATTCTGTTGCTCTGTATCTCCCACAACGTGGCTTATTAACACAGGAACATTTAAAACTCCCACCACAAATCACCTTGCATTTACTTTAAGCCAATTAAATTTAATTCAGATTTAAGTTTAAGACCTTGAGAGATCTCCTGGTGTAAGGGATCCTCTATTCCACACCGCTTGGCTGTCCCTTCGTGTTTGCAGACTGTATTTTGGCACGTGGCCATTAGCATTACAACATTACAGCTCCGTCTTTTGTGTGTGTGTGTGTGTGTGTGTGTGTGTGTGTGTAGTTTTGGTGAATGACATCATAGCTGCGGTTTCCCCTTCCCCATTCAGCTTTCTTGAAGTTGATAATTTTACAGATCAAGCCTTACTGTTCGCCTCCTCTCTCTCTCTCTCCTTCTTTCTCTCCCCCTCTCCCCTCTTTCACTTCCTCTCTCTCTCCCCCTCTTTCTCTCTCTCTCTTCCTCTTCCTCTCTCTCCCCTCTCTCTCTCTCCCCTCTCTCCTCCCTCCCTCTCTTCTCTCTCCCCTCTCCTCCCTCCCTCTCTCCCCTCCCTCCCCTCCCTATCTCTTCTCTCTCTCCCCTCCCTCCCTCTCTTCTCTCTCTCCCCTCCCCTCTCCCCTCCCTCTCTCTTCTCTCTCTCTCTCTCTCCCCTCCCTCCTCTTTCTCTCTCTCTCCCCTCCCTCCCTCCCTCCCTCCCTCCTCCCTCTCTCTTCTCTCTCTCCCCTCCCTCCCTCTCTTCTCTCTCTCCCCTCCCCTCTCCCCTCTCTCCCTCTTCCTCTCTCTTGCTCTCTCCCCTCTCTCCCCTCCCTCCCTCTTTCTCTCTCTTCCTTCCTCCTCCCCTCCCTATCTCTTCTCTCTCTCTCTCTCTCACTTCCCCTCTCCCTCTGTCCCTCTCTCTCTTCCCCTCACCCCCCCTCTCTCTTTTCCCCTCGCCCCTCGCCCCACTCTCTCTCCCTCTTTCTCTTTCTCTCTCTCTCCCGCTCTCTCCCTCTTCCCCTCACCCTCTCTCTCCCTCTTTCTCTTTCTCTTTCTCTCTCTCTCTCTCCCTCTAATTTTACCAGCAATGATGATCTAATTAACTCGGTGCCCTGGGTTTCCTGCAATAATCTTTGGCTGGCCGTCCGCTTTCCCATCTTTCCCCCCAGTCCCCGGGATTGGGGGATATTGGATGCAAATTGGAAGAGATAATCGCATCTGCATTTACTCTGCTCAGCCTAATTGTATCCATCTGGTTCCATAAAGATAAAGATGTTAGGGGTTGGGTTTTTCTTTTTTTTCTTTTTTTTCTTTTTACCCAATAGCATCAGTCCAGCAGCTCCTGTCACCTGTTGCTGAATAGGCGGCCTTACCAGCCTCAAAGTGACAGGTCAGCGGTCCTTGATTTACAACCAGAATTGGGAGCAGAAGGCCCATTGCTAAGCCAAGGGGGTTATTAGCTGAGCCATGCCCGATTTTAGTATCTTTTTTTTTTTTGCCACCGTTGTTAAGCGGATCGCTGCAATCGTTCAGCAGATCCGGCTTCCCTCATTGACTTCGCTTGTCGGGAGACTCGTGGGAAGATCACGAATGGGATCCCAGGATGCTGCAGTTGGTCTAAACACACCCCTGTTGCTAAGCATCCGAATTCTGATCATATGACTGTAGGAACGCTGCAACGGACTCCTTGTAAATTAGTTTCTTTTCAGTGCCATGATAATTTCAAATGATCTGGTTCAAAGTGAAAAAAGTGACTTATCAACGTTTTTCACACTTACGACTGCTGCAGCATCCCCATGGTCATGTGATCAAAATCCTCTGGGCAACTGACTTGTGTTTATGACGGTCGCAGTGTCCCAGGGTGATGGGATCTCGTTTTGCGACCTTCTGGCAAGCAAAGTCAATGGGAAGCCAGGTACCACTTAACAATTGGGTTACCAACTTAACAACGGTAGTGGTTGACTTAACAACCATGGCCAGGAAGGTCATTAAACAGATGGAGTCAAATTACGGATCTGTAAATAAAGACCACACCTAGAATACTGCATCTGTCAACGTTCCAGAAAATCCCTCCTGCAGAAAAGACTCTGAAACCAACATCTTTCAAAGTTCTTTTACTAGCATAGGAAATGGCAGCATCCAGTTTTGGATGTAAAAAAGATGTGGAAACTCTAGAAAGAGGGCAGAGAAGAGCAACAAAGATGATTAGGGGACTGGAGGCAAGGAAGGAAGGAAGGAAGGAAGGGAGGGAGGGGAAGATAGGTTGTTGGAATTGGGTATGTCACGGTGGCTCAGGTGCTAGGACATTGAGCTTATCGATCAAAAGGTCAGAAGCTCAGCGGTTCGAATCCCTAGCGCTGCCGTGTAACGGGGTGAGCTCCCGTTACTAGTCCCAGCTTCTGCCAACCTAGCAGTTCGAAAGCACGTAAAAATGCAAGTAGAAAAAATAGGGACCACCTTTGGTGGGAAGGTAACAGCGTTCCGTGCGCCTTTGGCATTGAGTCATGCCAGCCACATGACCACGGAGACGTCTTCGGACAGCACTGGCTCTTCGGCTTTGAAACGGAGATGAGCACCGCCCCCTAGAGTTGGCAACAACTAGCATGTATGTGCGAGGGGAACCTTTACCTTTAGTTTAATGAAAAGAAGGACTACGTGTGACATCACAACTGTGTTCCAGTATCTCAGGGGCTGCCACAAAGAAGAGGGAGTCAAGCTATATTCTTTTTTTAATGATTCTTAACCTTGTTATTATTTTTTGTGTTGTTTTGTACATCGTTTTTGGGTGGTAATAGTGATGGAGCTTTTAACTTTGTGAGCTTCGCATAAAGTCATAATGGCAAGATAGGCGAATTGAGCGAGGAAATAAATAATAATCAGCAAGCAACTTCAGGACCATGGAGAGTTCCAAGGAAGACAGGAAACATGATTGCATTTCTTACTGTGCTGTTCCTTAATGTTGGCTATTTTAAGATGTGTGGACTTCAATTCCCAGAATTCCCCAGTCAGCGATGTTCCTCAATGTTGGCCATTTTAAGGTATATGGACTTCAACTCCCAGAATTCAACAGCCAGCCATGTCAGCTGGGGAATTCTGGGAACTGAAGTCCACATGTCTTGAAATGGCCAAGCATGAGGAACACTGCCTGGATGAATAAATCCTGATCTCCTTCAAGAGATATGAAGACACAATTCATCACAGTTTTGAGATGCCAAAATCCTAGACAATCCAATTTGATTTGGGCTGACTTAAGGCACCTGTCAAAAATTCAGAATCTCCCTTCCACAGACTCTAATGGGGAAACTTGAAAAGGCTGGAAGTTGCTTTGTTTTTCTTTTTAAAAGAGGCTGGGGTAAGAAGTTTTTATTAGACATTCACCCTTCCACGTTTTAACTCCCTGGAGTGTTTACTAAAATTATTTATTTAATGCAATGGTGGGGCACAAAGAGATAGTAGATAGGCTCCCCTTGTGTTTGATCTATACAAGTTAGAACTCTAATTTGGAAATCTAAATTAAGCACATTGTGATATTCTCCTTGTTAGTATGGGGGGAATTTGTATGTCACCTTTTAATAGAGAGGCTTCTCCAAAGTAGAGGAGAGAGAGAAAGAGGGAGGGAGAGAGGGAGGGAGAGGGAGAAAGGGACTAGGAGGGAGGGAGGGAGAGGGAGAAAGGGAGTGGGAAGAGACAGAGAGGGAGGGAAGGAGAGATAGGGGAGTGGGGGGAAAGAGATGGAGTGGGGGGAGAGAGGGAGGGAGGGAGAGAGAGAGGAAAGGAGAGAGAGGGATGGAGAGAGAGTGGGAGAGGGAGAAAGGGAGTGGGGAGACAGAGAGAAGGAGGGAGGGAGAGGGGCAGGGAGAAAGAGGGGGGAGAGAGAGAGACCAAAATATTGCTAGAACTTCCTTTCTGTACACACAAATTCTCTCCGTGACAAATGTAAATGAAACAAATGAGATATATAAAGTTTAAAGGCAAAACAACAAACACACGCAACTACACATCCCACCGAGTGGGAAATGTCAAAGAGAATCAATTAAACCAATCACTTTAGGACAGACAGTGCACAGCAGGAAAGAGAGCATACAAAAATAACACGGATGAAAAGAACCCTTTACAGCACAAATGTAAACATTAGGATGGAAAGACTTTGAAGGATTCCCCCCCCCCCCAAAAAAAAAAATCTGGGAATAGAAAGACAATTGGCAGCAGGCATGTCTTTAAAACCGGGATTGGGTGAGTTTTAATTCTGCCTTAGAAAGTCTGCTGGATGACTTTGGACCAATCACCAGGACATTGTGAGTTCTAGTCCCGATTTAGGCATGAAAGCCGGCTGGATGACTTTGGGCCAATCATCAGGACATTGTGAGTTCTAGTCCCGCCTTAGGCATGAAAGCCGGCTGGGTGACTTTGGGCCAATCATCAGGACACTGTGAGTTCTAGTCCCGCCTTAGGCATGAAAGCCGGCTGGGTGACTTTGGGCCAATCACCAGGAGATGGTGAGTTCTAGTCCCGCCTTAGGCATGAAAGATAATAGCTTTCTAGAGTCATTTTGGGGATTGGAAGAGCATTCAGAAGTCATCTCATTTTACCTTCTGCTCAGGACAGAATCCAGATGTGTGTCTTACGTTTCAGCACCAAGGAGAGCTCACAACATTGTGTGGTAAGAGAATCATAAGAGTTGGGCCTTGAAGTCCAACCTTCTGTCCAACCCGCTGCTCAAGCAGGAGATGCTCTTCCATTTCAGACAAAGGGTTGTTCAGTCTCTTTTTTAAAATCTCAAGTGAGAGAATATCTGCAGCTTCTGGACGCGACCTGTTCCACTGGTTAATGGTTCTCTTTGTCAAGAAATTTCTCCTCAGTTCTAAGTTGCTTCTCTTTTTTTTTTTTTTTTTTTTGCATTTATATCCCGCCCTTCTCCGAAGACTCAGGGCGGCTTACACTATGTCAAGCAATAGTCTTCATCCATTTGTATACTATATACAAAGTCAACTTATTGCCCCCCAACAATCTGGGTCCTCATTTTACCTACCTTATGAAGGATGGAAGGCTGAGTCAACCTTGGGCCTGGTGGGACTTGAACCTGCAATATTGCAAGCAGTTGCTGTTAATAATAGGCTGCATTAGCCTATTGCGCCACCAGATAACTTTCTCTCCTTGATTAGTTTCCACCCATTGCTTCTTGTCCTGCCTCAAGGTGCTTTGGAGAACAGCCCGACTCCCTCTTCTTTGTGGCAACCCCTGAGATATTGGAACACAGCTATCATGTCTCCCCTAGTCCTTCTTTTTATTAAACTAGACATACCGAGTTCCTGCAACCGTTCTTCATATGTTTTATCCTCCAGTCCCCTAATCATCTTTGTTGCTCTTCTCTGCACTCTTTCTAGAGTCTCAACATCCTTTTTACATTGTGGCGACCAAAACTGAATGCAATATTCCAAGTGTGGCCTTAGCAAGGCATTATAAAGTGGTATTAACACTTCACGTGATCTTGATTCTCTCCCTCTGTTGATGCAGCCTAGAACTGTGTTGGCTTTTTTTGACAGCTGCTGCACAAGGCTGGCTCATATTTAAGTGATTGTCCACTTGGACTCCAAGATCCCTCTCATCAATTCTGGGCTGAACTGTGGTCGTAAGTTCCCTGTACTGGCTATTCCTGCCTTACTGGTGTTGTCTGCAAGTTTGATGAGTTCCCCTTCTATCCCCTCATCTTACAGTCAGATGTTCCTAGAATAGAATAGAATAGAATAGAATAAGAGATTTGAAAGGGACCTTGGAGGTCTATAGAATAGAATAGAATAGAATAGAATAGAATAGAATAGAATAGAATAGAATAGAATAGAATAGAATAGAATAGAATAGAGTAAAGTAGAGTAAAGTAGAGTAGAAGAGAAGAGAAGAGAAGAGAAGAGAATAACAGAGTTGGAAGGGACCTTGGAGGTCTTCTAGTCCAACCCTCTGCTTAGGCAGGAAACCCTACACCACTATTCACAGAATAGAGTAGAATAGAGTAGAGTAGAGTAGAGTAGAGTAGAGTAGAGTAGAGTAGAGTAGAAGGGAAGGGAAGAGAAGAGAAGTGAAGAGAACAGAATAACAGAGTTGGAAGGGACCTTGGAGGTCGTCTAGTCCAACCCCCTGCTCAAGCCCCTCAAATGCTGGAATCCTGCTATCATGTCACTCCTAATTCTTCTTTTCTTTAAACTGTCTTCAAGGAAAAACAAAAAAAGCCCAGATGCCTTTCGGAAAAAACAACAACACCTTTAGGACAACCATAACGTGGATGACTGAGAATCTCTCTATAAACATTTGTCTGGGGCTCCACTCCTTGCTTGTTAGTCACATTTGCTATCCAAGGACCGATAGCTAAAGGAGCCGCTATATAAATTTGCTCAGTCCATCCACTGATACGTCAATCAAATCAAATTCATCGTTCGCCACTTGCTTTGAAAGTGAGGGGGGGGGGAGATGCAGTCATTTTAGGAAGGGCTGAGCAAACGGGGTTTTCCGGAAAATATTCATGGCAGTGCCAATTTTGTAAAAATTACAAAAGCAGGCCTATTTTAAAAATTTTTTTAAAAATCGAGGCAACTCCAGGGGAAATGGTGAAAAACAGGCAGTGATGACTTTACAAGAGGAGGAATTCGCAAACCACACTGTAGGAAGCCTGCTAGCAATATCTAACTAATTAAAGCCATTAAAATTAAGCAATGCACAGCATAAAAAGCCGGGAAACAGGGCATTTTCCATTCCCTTGGTGGGGAGCTAATTTTCCCCCCCCTGAAATTCTCCAGGGGGAAAAAAAAATACAGCCTCTGAGAAATATTCAAGGGCAGAATTCACCCTTGGTGTAAAAGTTGGTTTCCTCCAGAGGTGTTTTCAGCAGCGTGAATGGAAGGCTGAGAAACCAAAATGCAAACACATTAAAAAACAAAAAAACAAAGATGTCATGTCCCCCTCCCCCTCCGACGACCGGGTCAAGGAAGTCCGTATCAAACGTGGCAACGAAGCCCCTGCAGCTTGCCAAATTCTTTCGAGGTTTATCAGGGCAGGCAGAAGTCCAAGTTGTGACTTCAGCGATAGAGTCCGATATCAGCAAACTAGATGAGACTTTGCTTGACTCAAGGTTGGAATGCCAAAAGCAGGTCCTTTATATAGGCTGTGGGGTGTGACTCAGCATTTATCCAGGCCTGCCCCTCCCTTCCTTCTGCTGGTGTCGTCTCTCAGATCTCCGGAAGCGAGGGTCCTCCCACTTTGAATTCTCTTCAGCTGGATCTGCTGTCGGTAATTCTACCACGTGGTTGGTTTCCTGCTCACACGCTATAGGAGTGAAGTTTATTGGGCTTGTCTGTTCACTCCTGACATCCTCTCCGGGCATGGGGCCAGGGCCGGGGGCTGGATGCATGACAGGCCATTCATTATCAGACTTGGAGTCTGATAACAGGCCCGGTTGGAGATGGGAGGGGCCCGGCTGAGGAGAAGAGGGAGGATGAGGCACAACAAAAAATCTGTTGCCCCTAACACTTATATAACATAGAATAATAGGGTTGAAGGGACCTCAGAGGTCTTCTAGTCCAACCCCCTGCCCAAACAAGAGACCCTAGTACTGTGATGGTGAACCTACGGCATGCGTGCCAGAGGTGGTCCTCTTCTGGTTTCCGGTGTGCACATGCGCACCAGCCAGCTGGTCTTCGCAGGCTCTGGAGTGCTGGAAAATGGCCCAAAAACAGGTCATTTGTGGGCCATTTTCAAGGCTGTTTTCTGGCTGTTTTTTGGGTTTTTTTGGCCAAAACCAGCCAGAAAACAGCCAAAAAACAGGCATGTGTGCGCCGGCCAACTGGTCTTTGGGTTTCCGGTGGTCCCGTGCCAGAGGTGGGTTTCAGCAGGTTCTGACTAGTTCTGGAGAACCGGTAGTGGAAATTTTGAGTAGTTCGGAGAAGCGGTAGTAAAAATTCTGACTGGCCCCGCCCCCATCTATTCTCTGCTTCGCAAGTCCCAGCTGATTGGGAGGAAATGGGGATTTTGTAGTAACCTTCCCCTGGAGTGGGGTGGGAATGGAGATTTTGCAGTATCCTTCCCCTGCCATGCCCACCAAGCCACACCCACAGCACCGATAGTAAAAAAAATTGAAATCCACCACTGGCCCAGCATGTGCAAAGAACAGCTGGCCAGCGCAAATGCGCATGCCAGAAACCCAAGGACCAGCTGACCGGCACATGCATGTGGCCACTTGATCTTTGGCTTTCTGGTGCTCTGGTACACACAGATGCACACACACACATGCACATTCCAGTTTGGCCAGTTGGTGCCAAAAAGGTTCCGTTCTGTCCCCCTTGCCTCAGTCCGAGCGATGACTTAATTAGCCGGCAACTATCAGCTTCTGGCAGCAAACTAACAAGCATCTGCCAAGTATCTCTGTTATCTTGCTTGATGCCGATGAGTCACCCAGGAACAAACAGTACTTCAGCTCTAGTTAAGCAGTTGATTTTGCCTGCTACGAAGAGGTATAGCAGCGCTGGCTGCTTTTATATCCTGTGGGATGTGGCTCCATGACTCAGCACTTCCTAGGCCTGTCCTACCCTTGGTTCTGTTGTTCCCGCCTCTCCTGCCTACGAAACCTAGGGTCCAGCCAGGCCTGATTGCCATCAGCCGGGTCTGGAGGTGTGGCCTGGGGGGGGAAAGAGTCAGGGGACGGAGGCCTCGTTATCTCCTCCGCCTGGCCTGCCTCTGGCTCCTGGAGCTTTAGCCAGGGAAGCCGGTGCTCCAGAGGTAAGTCCTGATGGCCCTTTCCCCTCACTTTCTGAGTCACTTTCTGGCAGGGGCCCCGGCTCGGGGGGCACAGACACAACAGGTTCACCATCACTGCCCTAGTATCTACCATTCCGGACAAATGGTTGTCCAATCTCTTTTTACACATCTCCAGGGCACCCTCAACTTTTGAAGGCGAATCATTCCACGGATGAATTTGTCTTCATTGTCAGGAAATTTCTCCTTACTTCTAGATTGGATCTCCCTTTGATATGTTTCCATCTAAAGCAGTGGTGAGTTTCCAATATTCTTACCACTGGTTTGCTGTGCACGCGCACGCTCACCTTGTGTGCATGCAACCGGGCTTCTACGCATGCGCTTTGCTTGCTTGTGCACCTTGCGTGCATGAAGCCGGCCTCAAAAACGTGCCATAATAGGACGGGATAGAGCCAGGGCCGTTAGGCAGGCCCACCCATGATCTGAATACCACCTCTGAACCGGCTGAATATTACCTCTGAACCGGCTGAATACCACCTCTGAACCGGCTGAATACCACCTCTGAACCGGCTGAATATCACCTCTGAACCGGCTGAATATCACCTCTGAACCGGCTGAATATCACCTCTGAACCGGCTGAATACCACATCTGAACCGGCTGAATACCGCCTCTGAACCGGCTGAATACCGCCTCTGAACCGGCTGAATACCGCCTCTGAACAGGCTGAATATCACCTCTGAATCGACTGAATATCACCTCTGAACCGGCTGAATATCACCTCTGAACTGGCTGAATACCACCTCTGAACCGGCTGAATATCACCTCTGAACCGGCTGAATATCACCTCTGAACCGGCTGAATATCACCTCTGAACCGGCTGAATATCACCTCTGAACCGGCTGAATATCACCTCTGAACCGGCTGAATACCACCTCTGAATACCACCTATTTACACGGGAGAAAACCCGAACAACCAAAGACCTATATACAAACACCCGTGAAAACCTCAGAAAACAAATATATATATATATATATATATATATATATATATATATATATATATATATATATATATATATATATACATATATATATATATATATATATATATATATGAAGAAGAAAAGAAAAACAATAGGACAGGAACGGTAGGCACGTTTGTGCGCTTATGTACGCCCCTTATGGTCCTCTTAGGAATGGGGTGAGGTCAATAGTAGACAGTCTTTGGTTAAAGCTTTTAGGATTATGGGAAGAGACCACAGAGTCAGGTAAAGTATTCCAAGCACTGATGATTCTGTTACAAAAGTCATATTTATACAGAAGTCATTTTAACTTGGATAACCATTTGTCTGAAGTGGTGTAGGGTTTCCTGCCTAAGCAGGGGACTGGACTAGAGGACCTCCAAGGTCCTTTCCAACTCTGTGATTCTACTCTACTCTACTCTACTCTACTCTACTCTACTCTATACTCTACTCTATTCTAGTTTCTCTTCTATTCTCTGTTCTGTTCTGTTCTGTTCTGTTCTGTTCTCTTCCCTTCCCTTCCCTTCCCTTCCCATCCCATCCCATCCCATCCCATCCTATTCTATTCTAAAAACAAAGCGCAGTTGTCTTCGGAAAAAAGCACTTTTTTGGAGTTTTCATCCTGTCTTCTGACTGCTAGTTGGTGTTCCATCCTTCCTCAGAACTTTGACATCCTTCCTTGGATTGCAAGTTGCTTTTTTCCCCTTCTTTTTTTTTGTTGCTCTTGGCTTCCTAGAAACGAGACCCCCTTGGTCTGTCTGGAAGGAGAAGGCCTCGAATTAAACTTTGCAAATAGATTCTCCGTCATAAAACTGATTTGCAGCCCCTGTGCCCGGCTCTCCCACTCTGAACGGTGAAGTTAATCATGAGGAGTTCCCCCCCACTTCTCTTTTTTCTTTCTGTGGTGACCTTTCCTCCAAGCAGGAACAGGGGACACGAAAGGAAGGAAAGAGGGGAAGGAAAGAAACCCAAAAGCTGGAGGAATTTATCAGGCGGAACTTCAATCATGAGTCCAGCGACCAAGAATTTAAACTGCCGATCACTTAAGAGGGGTTTGACCTCAGGCACGGAGCGGGATGGATATGACACCACCTATCTCCTCTTTACAACACACTCAGGTGACCCTGAGGACACAGATTAAACCTCCAAGTGGCCTCAATGACTCTAAAGGAATGCAAATGACCGGTGGTCTGCAAGGAGTATAAATCCTTCCATCCTCCACCATTCAGTCAGAACTGAAGAAGCTTCTTTAGATGAGAAGCAAAACGTCTTCAAGGAAAAACTTGGAATACATACCATACTTGGAATACTGCATTCAGTTTTTGTTGCCACGATGTAAAAAAAAGATGTGGAGATTCTAGAAAGAGTGCAGAGAAGAGCAACAAAGAGGATTAGGGGACTGGAGGCTAAAACATATAAAGAACGGTTGCAGGAACTGGGTATGTCCCTGGGTATGATGAAAAGAAGGACTAGGGGAGACATGATAGCCGTGTTCCAATATCTCAGGGGCTGCCCCAAAGAAGAGGGGGTCAAGCTATTCTCTAAAGCACCTGAAGGCAGGACAAGAAGCAATGGGTGGAAACTAATCAAGGAAAGAAGCAACTTAGAACTAAGGAGAAATTTCCTCAGTTAGAACAATTAATCGATGGAACAACTTGAATAGAATAGAATAGAATAGAATAGAATAGAATAGAATAGAATAGAATAGAATAGAATAGAATAGAATAGAATAGAATAGAATTTTTTATTGGGCAAGTGTGATTGGACACACAAGGAATTTGTCTTGGTGCATAAGCTCTCAGTGTACATAAAAAAAAAGATACCTCCATCAAGAATCATAAGGTACAACACTTAATGATAGTCATAGGGTACAAATAAGCAATCAGGAAACAATCAATATCAATATAGATCGGAAGGATACAAGCAACAAAGTTACAGTCATACAGTCACTTGCCTCCAGAAGTTGTGAATGCTCCAACACTGGAAGTTTTTATTTTATTTATTTATTTATTTATTTATTTATTTATTTATTTATTTAGTCACAACAATATATGTAACTATCATACAGAAAGGTTATATAGTATATAAAGGTATAAGCATATATATATATATAGGAAGAAGAAAAGAAAAACAATAGGACAGGAACGGTAGGCACGTTTGTGCGCTTATGCACGCCCCTTATGGTCCTCTTAGGAATGGGGTGAGGTCAATAGTAGAAAGTTTTTGGTTAAAGCTTTTAGGATTATGAGAAGAGACCACAGAGTCAGGTAAAGTATTCCAAGCACTGATGATTCTGTTACAGAAGTCATTTTAACTTGGATAACCATTTGTCTGAAGTGGTGTAGGGTTTCCTGCCTAAGCAGGGGGCTGGACTAGAGGACCTCCAAGGTCCCTTCCAACTCTGTGATTCTACTCTACTCTACTCTACTCTACTCTATTCTAGTTTCTCTTCTATTCTCTGTTCTGTTCTGTTCTGTTCTCTTTTCTTCTCTTCTCTTCTCTTCCCTTCCCTTCCCTTCCCTTCCCTTCTCTTCCCTTCCCTTCCCTTCCCTTCCTTTCCTTTCCCTTCCATCCCATCCCATCCCATCCCATCCCATCCCATCCCATCCCATCCCATCCCATCCCATCCCATCCCATCCCATCCCATCCCATTCTATTCTAAAAACAAAGTGCAGTTGTCTTTGGAAAAAAGCACTTTTTTGGAGTTTTCATCCTGTCTTCTGACTGCTAGTTGGTGTTCCATCCTTCCTCAGAACTTTGACGTCCTTCCTTGGATTGCAAGTTCCTTTTTTCCCCTTCTTTTTTTTTGGCTCTTGGCTTCCTAGAAACGAGACCCCCTTGGTCTGTCTGGAAGGAGAAGGCCTCGAATTAAACTTTGCAAATAGATTCTCCGTCATAAAACTGATTTGCAGCCCCTGTGCCGGGCTCTCCCACTCTGAACGGTGAAGTTAATCATGAGGAGTTTCTCCCCCCCCCCTCTTTTTTCTTTCTGTGGTGACCTTTCCTCCAAGCAGGAACAGGGGACATGAAAGGAAGGAAAGAGGGGAAGGAAAGAAACCCAAAAGCTGGAGGAATTTATCAGGCGGAACTTTAATCATGAGTCCAGCGACCAAGAATTTAAACTGCCGATCACTTAAGAGGGGTTTGACCTCAGGCACGGAGCGGGATAAAATTTCATTTTGGGACGGGATGTAAAGGACACAGATGGACTTTTCCTTTAATAATGGGAAGAAACGGGGCAGAGCTGGGAGGGGTTTGGCTTTGCAGTTTTATGCTTCGTTTCTCCGAGGGTCTTTTTTTCCGATTTCGGCAGCCAAACTTGGAAGCAAGCAGACACTCCTCGGGGTAGGGTTGGGCAGGGGTGTGCAAAGGATGGCAGAATTTTCCTCCTTTTAAAAAAAAAAGAACAGAAAAGAGAGAGCAGACCTGATATTGCAGGCCACCGTAATATAAACAGAAAGCCAATCCCATTCCCTTCTAGCACTGATGATGTTACCTAGTTGGGTCATGAAATGTCTACAAGGAAACAACCAAGCTCAGAGAGCACAAAGACCCCTCGTCCTCCTCTTTCTCCTCCGCTACTATTACTACTACTACTACTACTATATCCTCCTTCTCCTCCCTCTCCTCCTCTTCCTCTTCCTCCCTCTCCCCCTCCCCCTCCTCCTTTTCCTCCACTCTGCAAACCTCACTCCCTTCTAGCACTGATGATGTTACCTAGTTGGGTCATGAAATGTCTGCAAGGAAACAACCAAGCTGTTGTGGTCCATCTTGATAGTAGTGAGGCAGAGGAACAGGAGGAGCCTGTTCCTAATCCACACATGAGAAGAGCTGCCAGAAGGCAAGAGCAGCTCAAGCAGAGAGGACAACTCAGGAGTAAGGCCAAGAGATGATTGGCCCCTCCCATAAGACTTAAAATAGACCAGCAATGGCATTTCAGCTTTGCCAGAAAACAACATTGTAGCTGCGTCTTCTGCTCCGTCTTCTGCTTCGTCTACGTCTTTGTTTTTGTGGCTTCTGGACGTTTTTTTTTTTATTTGCATTTATATCCCGCCCTTCTCCGAAGACTCAGGGCGGCTTACACTATGTCAAGCAATAGTCTTCATCCATTTGTATATTATATACAAAGTCAACTTTATTGCCCCCAACAATCTGGGTCCTCATTTTACCTACCTTATAAAGAATGGAAGGCTGAGTCAACCTTGGGCCTGGTGGGGCTTGAACCTGCAGTAATTGCAAGCAGCTGCTGTTAATAACAGACTGTCTTACCAGTCTGAGCCACAGAGGCCCTTGTTTGCCAGGAAGGGCCTTTGGCAGTTTGCCTAATTGGACTAAGGTTTGTGAGATAACGGAGGAAGTTGTGTTGGGAGTCATTTGTTTTACTTTGAGTTGAACGACGCTGGGAAATAAAATAATTCCCAGCTGTTCGAATAAAGTTTGTTTTTCCACGGACTAAGTTTATTACTACCTACTTGGGCCTGGGTCACAACACAAGCTCAGAGAGCATCAAGGACTCCTCGTCCTCCTCTTTCTCCTCCGCTGCTATTACTACTACTACTATATCCTCCTCCTCCTCCCTCTCCTCCTCTTCCTCTTCCTCCCTCGCCCCCTCCCCCTCCTCCTTTTCCTCCACTCTGCAAACCTCACTCCCTTCTAGCACTGATGATGTTACCTAGTTGGGTCATGAAATGTCTGCAAGGAAACAACCAAGCTGTTGTGGTCCATCAGCAGCCTATGGAGCTGGCAACAGAGTCGGACAGCGATGAGACTGAGGTGGGACCAGGGCCATCGGGAAGTGAGGTGAGGACTGAGGCCTCCCATAAGACTTAAAATAGACCAGCAATGGCATTTCAGCTTTGCCGGAAAACAACATTGTAGCCGCGTCTTCTGCTCCGTCTTCTGCTTCGTCTACGTCTTTGTTTTTGTGGCTTCTGGACGTTTTTTTTTTTTATTTGCATTTATATCCCGCCCTTCTCCGAAGACTCAGGGCAGCTTACACTATGTCAAGCAATAGTCTTCATCCATTTGTATATTATATACAAAGTCAACTTTATTGCCCCCAACAATCTGGGTCCTCATTTTACCTACCTTATAAAGAATGGAAGGCTGAGTCAACCTTGGGCCTGGTGGGGCTTGAACCTGCAGTAATTGCAAGCAGCTGCTGTTAATAACAGACTGTCTTACCAGTCTGAGCCACAGAGGCCCTTGTTTGCCAGGAAGGGCCTTTGGCAGTTTGCCTAATTGGACTAAGGTTTGTGAGATAACGGAGGAAGTTGTGTTGGTAGTCATTTTTTTTACTTTGAGTTGAACGACGCTGGGAAATGAAGTAATTCCCAGCTGTTCGAATAAAGTTTGTTTTTCCACGGACTAAGTTTATTACTACCTACTTGGGCCTGGGTCACAACACAAGCTCAGAGAGCATCAAGGACTCCTCGTCCTCCTCTTTCTCCTCCACTACTATTACTACTACTACTACTATTTCCTCTCCCTCCCCCTCCCCCTCTTCCTTCTCCTCCTCCTCCTTTTCCTCCACTCTACAAACCTCACTCCCTTCTAGCATTGATGAGATTACCTAGTTGGGTCATAAAACTTCTGCTAGGAAACAAGGAAGCTCAGAGAGCACCAAGGACCCCACCGTCCCCCCCCCCTCACGTGACCCAGAGGCCCTGCAACCGTCATAAATATGAATCAGTTGCCAAACTCCTGAATTTGGATCACGTGACCACGAGGGCTGCTGCAACAGTCACACGTGTGAAAAACAGCTGTAAGTCCCTTTTTCCAGTGAATTCAATGACATTTCCAACGGTCACTAAATAAATGGTTGTTAAGTCAAGGACTGCCTGCATATATTGAGCATGTAAAGTAAAAAGTGGAGACTGCAACATTATTAGGTTCATTTTACTGCGTTGAAAAGCGTCAGAACTCAATGTTTTTCTTTTTTCTTTTTTCCCCTTCATCCCACCCTTCTCTCTTTCCCCCTTTTCCCCTTTCCTATTTTCCCACTATTTTCCGTTTCATCTGCATTTTAGTCTCTAATAAGTTCAATCAAATGATTATTATGTAGGCAATAACATAAAAGAGAGGAAGAGCATCTGGAGATTAAGGAAATGTTTCTTATCTGGTGAGAAAAAGACAGAGAGATTTTGGATCTCAGATATTAAATTATCGTATTATTTTTAAAAGCTTCCAGCAAGGTGTCTTTGAAGTGATCTATCACGCATCCGCGCAGCGCTCCTGATATCTGAAAAGCTGCATCGTGAACATTGTAAAATCACATTTTTTAAAAAGAAAAATCATCCACGTAAACAGCTTTTTTCTTATTAGCTGTTTGGTAACAATCTGGGACAAGTAGATGGAATTAGCTGAGTTAAATTGTTCCTAGCTGTTTTATGTGCACGAGGAGGTTTCCAACCTTGGCAACTTTAGGATTTTTGCATTTTGAACCCAGAATTCCCCAGCCAATAGTAATAGACGTCCTAGATGCAACATCAAAAAAAACCCAGGAGCATCACTTGAGACTCTAGAAAGAGTGCAGAGAAGAGCAACAAAGATGATTAGGGGACTGGAGGCTAAAACATATGAAGAACGGTTGCAGGAACTGGGTAGGTCTAGTTTAATGAAAAGAAGGACTAGGGGAGACATGATAGCAGTCTTCCAATATCTCAGGGGTTGCCCCAAAGAAGAGGGAGTCAAGCTATTCTCCAAAGCACCTGAAGGCAGGACAACGGACGGAAACTAATCAAGGAGAGAAGCAACTTAGAACTAAGGAGAAATTTCCTGACAGTTAGAACAATTAATAAGTGGAACGACTTGCCTGCAGAAGCTGTGAATGCTCCAACACTGGAAATTTTTAAGAAAATGTTGGATAACCATTTGTCTGAAATGGTGTAGGGTTTCCTGCCTGGGCAGGGGGTTGGACTAGAAGACCTCCAAGGTCCCTTCCAACTCTGTTGTTGTTGTTGTTATTATTATTATTATTATTATTATTGGCATTGACAATTATTCCAACTCTGTAATAATAATAATAATAATAATAATAATAATAATAATAATAATAATAATAATAATAATAATAATAATTGGCATTGACACGTTCAAGTCAGTCAATTGCAAATGTACAGCTTACATCCTGTAACACCATCAAACGTCCACACATCTGCCTATCTCAGGTCCTCGGGAAGGACTCGAAAAGCTGGATAAAAATGCCAAATCCAGTCTAAACATCTTTGACCACGCAACCAACCGTAATAAAATAAGAATACAATTTTTAACGATAATGTCAAGGTTCCGGCTGATGAACCCAACTGATTCAACACTCCGAGACAATCAGCTTTCTCAAAGAATTGGTTTATTGGGTACATCATTTCAGCACGCAAAACCAACTCTCGACATTTGAGTATAATCAAAGTTACAAATGTTTCCCCTCCCTCCTTCCCTCCTTTGTCCAGTTAGCTGCCGTGGTATCACCTTGGCAACTCCCTCCGCTCTCCAGCTGGCACCTGTTGGGATGACCTTGGTTCTCACAAGACGATCTAATAATAATAACAGAGTTGGAAGGGACCTTGGAGGTCTTCTAGTCCAACCCCCTGCCCAGGCAGGAAACCCTACACCATTTCAGACAAATGGCTATCCAACATTTTCTTAAAAATTTCCAGTGTTGGTGCATTCACAACTTCTGCAGGCAAGTTGTTCCACTTATTGATTGTTCTAACTGTCAGGAAATTTCCTTAGTTCTAAGGAACTTTCTAAGCTCCTTAGTTCTAAGCTCCTTAGTTCTAAGTTGCTTTTCTCCTTGATTAGTTTCCACCCATTGCTTCTTGTCCTGCCCTCAAGTGCTTTGGAGAACAGCCCGACTCCCTCTTCTTTGTGGCAAACCCTGAGATATTGGAACACAGCTAACATGTCACCCCAGTCCTTGTTTTCATTAAACTAGACATACCCAGTTCCTGCAACCGTTCTCTCTTGGTTGTTAAGTTGAGGACTACATATACAGTAGATACTCAGAGCCTATTTTGATCAATTTTTAATTATGCACATTTACAGCCTGCAAGTCAGGCGTTTGTTGGTAATGTAATTTTAAAAAAACCCTCAAAATTGTATTCAATCTCTAGACATGATTTGTTTGTATGGTGGAGTGGTATAGCTATGTGGTCAAACAAAATACAGGTAGATCTTGACTTAACAACCACAATGTAGTCCAAAATTTCTATTGCTAATTGAGACGGTTGTTAAGTGAATTTCGCCCTGTTTTACGACCTTTCTGGCCACAGTTGTTAAGTGAATCTCTGTGATTGTCAAGTTAGTAACTGTTGTGTCTTGCCCGCTCTCACCTCAGCCGGGGTCTTCTTATCTGCTTCCGAACACAGAAGAAGAAATACCTCCAGCCCCCAGCCCTGGCTCCATGCCCAGACAGGCTGAAGAAGAAGAAATACCTCCAGCCCCCAGCTCTGGCTCCATGCCCAGGCAAACGGAGCAACTAGACCCCTCCCCCTCCCCCACAGCATGTGAGCCTGAGGAAGGTTTATTACCAACAGCTGCCGACTGGAGTGACCCTCGCGTCAGAAGACTTGATAGGCGGAGGCAACAGAAGGAAGGGAGGGGCAGGCCTGGATAAGTGCTGAGTCATGGAGCCACACCCCATGGCCTATATAAAGGATCTGCTTTCTGGCATTCTCTGAGTCAGGCAAAGTCTACCTTATCTTGCTGAAGTCACTTCCTGGTCTCCTGCCTGCCTTGAGAACTTTGCTAAGACTTTGGCAGAGCTGCAGAGGCACGCCTGATTCGGATTTCCCTGACCCGGCCGTCAGCGGAGGAGTGGGACACGACAGGTGGTAACCAAGACCTTGAAGTGCACCCAAAAGACCACAGGCAGCCAGTGCAGTCTGCGCAGGAGTGGTGTTACATGGGAGTTCCAAACCGCTCCCTCTATCACCCGCGCAGCTGCATTCTGAACCATCTGGAGTCTTCGGGTGCTCTTCAAGGGGAGCCCCATGTAGAGAGCATTGCAGTAGTCCAAGCGAGAGGTAACAAGAGCATGAGTGACTGTGCATAAGGCATCCCGGTCAAGAAAGGGGCGCAACTGGCGGATCAGGCGAACCTGATAAAAGGCTCTCCTGGAGACGGTCGTCAGGTGTTCTTCAAAAGACAACCGTCCATCCAGGAGAACGCCCAAGTTGCGCACCCTCTCCATCGGGGCCAGTGACTCACCCCCAACAACCAGCCTCGGTTGCAGCTGACTGTACTGGGGTGCCGGCATCCACAGCCACTCCGTCTTGGAGGGGTTGAGCTTGAGCCTGTTTCTCCCCATCCAGACCCGTACGGCTTCCAGACACTGGGACAGCACTTTGACAGCTTCGTTGGGGTGGCCTGGGGTGGAAAAGTACAGCTGCGTATCATCAGCGTACAGTTGGTAACTCACCCCAAAGCCACTGATGATCTCACCCAGCGGCTTCATATAGATGTTGAACAGGACAGGCGAGAGAATCAACCCCTGTGGCACCCCACAAGTGAGGCATCTCGCGGTCGATCTCTGCCCCCCTGCCAACACCGTCTGTGACTGGTCAGAGAGGTAGGAGGAGAACCACTGATAAACGGTGCCTCCCACTCCCAAACTCCCCAACCGGTGCAGTAGGATACCATGGTCGATGGTATCAAAAGCCGCTGAGAAGTCTAACAGGACCAGGGCAGAGGAATGACCCCTGTCCCGGGCCCTCCAGAGATCATCAACCAACGCGACCAAAGCCGTCTCCGTGCTGTACCCAGGCCAGAAGCCGGACTGGAACGGGTCTAGATAGACAGTTTCATCCAGGTACTGGGGTAACTGGCATGCCACCACACTCTCTACAACCTTCGCCACAAAACGAAGGTTGGAGACCGGACGATAATTTCCTAAAACAGCTGGATCCAGGGAAGGCTTCTTAAGGAGGGGTCTCACTACCGCCTCTTTCAGGGTGGCAGGAAAGACCCCCTCCAACAAAGAAGCATTAATAATCCCCCGGAGCCAGCCTCGTGTCACCTCCTGCATGGCCAGCACCAACCAGAAGGGGCACGGGTCCAGTAAACATGTGATGGCATTCAGTCTCCCCAGCAACCTGACTATGTCCTCAGGAGCCACAGGGTCACACCCATCTCAAATAGTCTCAACAAGACAAGTCTTCGACGTCTCACCTGGCTCTACCCAATTTTGATCCAATCCGTCCCGAAGCTGAGCGATTTTATCGTGCAGATACACACTGAAATCCTCGGCACGCCCTTGTAGGGGGTCATCCCACACCTCCTGTTGAAGGAGAGAGCGGGTCACCCGAAACAGGGTGGCTGGATGGTTATCTGCCGATGCAATGAGGGAGGAAACATAAGAACGTTTCGCATCCCTCAATGCCACTAAGTAGGTCTGAATGTAAGACCTAACTAGTGTTCGGTCATGTAGCTGGTCATAACTACAAGTCAGTTGCGTCTGAATTTTGACCACGTGACCATGGGGACAGGGGTGAAATGTAAAATTTGCTACTACCAGTTCTGTGGGCGTGGCTTGGTGGGGAGGGTGGGGTAATGTGACTGGGTAGGCGTTGCCAATTTTTTAAAAAAACTTTTAAAAGCATTTTTTCTACAACCTCTTCAGCCAAAGAGGTTGTAAACAATGCTTTTAAAAGCCGCTGATGATCAGGCAACTCAGCTGGGATCGCCATTTAAAAGCATTTTTTTTAACAGCTTCTTCGGCCGAAGAGGTGGTATAAAAAATGCTTTTAAAGTGCTCTGACGATCCCAACTGAGTTGCCCGATCGCCAGAACCATTTAAAAGCATTTTTTCTACAACCACTTCAGCCGAAGAGGCTGTAAAAATGCTTTTAAAAGGTTCAGACGATCCCAGCTGAGCCACACGATCATCAGAGGCTTTTTTTTTTTACTTTTAAAAGCATTTTTTTCTTTGGTTGAAAAAATGCTTTTAAAAGTAAAAAAAAAACCTCTGATGATCAGGTGGCTCAGCTGGGCATGCAGGGGGCGGGGCAGGGATTTTTGCTACCAGTTCTCCAAACCACCTACCACCATTGCTATTGGATCGGGCGATCGGGTCCGAACCGGGAGCATTTCACCCCTGTTCTTGGGGAGGATGATGCAGTGATCAGAAGCGTGCAAACAGTCGTAAGTCGCTTTTTTCAGTGCCGTTATAACCTTGAACGGTCGCTAAATGAACTGTATCTCAGGAATTTTTTTTAAAAATGAGCCCATCCTTAGAACATTTTTAGTTACTGCTGGGTTTGATAACGTAAATCGTTGGAAATGTTTTATTCAGAAAGACTGAATGGGCTCCGTAGCCTCTGCCAACATTTTGATGAATGCCTGCCAGAATGTAAGAGCCGGTTTCAAGGATTGGGAATCAATGCTGCTCCCTCTGATTATTTTACCGGCATTTTCTGAACAGAGTTGTTCCTTTATTCATTTGCTAAGTTCATTTATTTGTTTGCTAAATTTCCACCCTTTCTTCCTGCAAAAGGCAATGTGCGTATCCTTTCTTCAGAGGTGAAATGCTCCTTGTTCAGACCGGATCAGTTGATCTGGTAGCGATGGTGCTGGGTGGTTCGGAGAACCGGTAGCAAAAATCCTTCCCCCCCCACCCCAAATCACCCAGTCGCCCGCTTGCCTGCTTGCCGCTTCTTTAAAAAAATGCTTTTAAAAGGTAAAAAAAGAGGCTCTGACCATTCACAACTGAGCTGCCTAATAGTCAGAGCCTTTTTTTTACTTTTAAATGCATTTTTTTACAACCTATTCAGCCGAATAGGTTGTTAAAAATGCTTTTAAAAGGTTAAAAAAAGGCTCTGACGATCCCAGCTGAGCTGCCTGATCATCAGAGCCTATTTTTTACCTTTTAAAAGCAGTTTTTTGCAATCTATTCGGCCGAATAGGTTGTAAAAAAAATGCTTTTAAAAGCAAAAAAAAAAAAAGGCTCTGACCATCCCAGCTGAGCTGCCTGATCATCAGAGCCTTTTTTTACTTTTAAATGCATTTTTTTACAACCTATTCAGCCGAATAGGTTGTTAAAAAATGCTTTTAAAAGGTTTAAAAAAGGCTCTGATGATCCCAGCTGAGTTGCCTGATCATCAGAGCCTTTTTACCTTTAAAAGCATTTTTTACCAATCTATTTGGCCGAATAGGTTGTAAAAAAATGCTTGTAAAAGGTTTAAAAAAAGGAGTCTGATGATCCCAGCTGAGTTGCCTGATCGTCAGAGCCTTTTTTTTTTTTTAAAAGCATTTTTTTCTTTGGCTGAAAAAATGCTTTTAAAAGTAAAAAAAAAAACCTCTGATGATCAGGTGGCTCAGCTGGGCATGCAGGGGGCGGGGCAGGGATTTTTGCTACCAGTTCTCCAAACCACCTACCACCATTGCTATCGGATCGGGCGATCGGGTCCGAACCGGGAGCATTTCACCCCTGTTCTTGGGGAGGATGATGCAGTGATCAGAAGCGTGCAAACAGTCGTAAGTCGCTTTTTTCAGTGCCGTTATAACTTTGAACGGTCACTAAATGAACTGTATCTCAGGAATTTTTTTTAAAAATGAGCCCATCCTTAGAACATTTTTAGTTACTGCTGGGTTTGATAACGTAAATCGTTGGAAATGTTTTATTCAGAAAGACTGAATGGGCTCCGTAGCCTCTGCCAACATTTTGATGAATGCCTGCCAGAATGTAAGAGCCGGTTTCAAGGATTGGGAATCAATGCTGCTCCCTCTGATTATTTTACCGGCATTTTCTGAACAGAGTTGTTCCTTTATTCATTTGCTAAGTTCATTTATTTGTTTGCTAAATTTCCACCCTTTCTTCCTGCAAAAGGCAATGTGCGTATCCTTTCTTCAGAGGTGAAATGCTCCTTGTTCAGACCGGATCAGTTGATCTGGTAGCGATGGTGCTGGGTGGTTCGGAGAACCGGTAGCAAAAATCCTTCCCCCCCCACCCCAAATCACCCAGTCGCCCGCTTGCCTGCTTGCCGCTTCTTTTAAAAAATGCTTTTAAAAGATAAAAAAAGAGGCTCTGACCATTCACAACTGAGCTGCCTAATAGTCAGAGCCTTTTTTTTACTTTTAAAAGCATTTTTTTACAACCTATTCAGCCCAATAGGTTGTAAAAAAATGCTTTTAAAAGGTTAAAAAAAGGCTCTGACGATACCAGCTGAACCGCCTGATCATCAGAGCCTTTTTTTTAACTTTTAAAAGCATTTTTTTACAATCTATTCGGCCGAATAGGTTGTAAAAAAGATGCTTTTAAAAGCAAAAAAAAAAAAGGCTCTGACCATCCCAGCTGAGCTGCCTGATAATCAGAGCCTTTTTTTTACCTTTTAAAAGCATTTTTTTACAACCTATTTGGCCGGATAGGGTGTAAAAAAAATGCTTTTAAAAGGTAAAAAAAAGGTCTCTGATGATCCCAGCTGAGCTGCCTGATCATCAGAGCCTTTTTACCTTTTAAAAGCAGTTTTTACAACCTATTCAGCCGAATAGGTTGTTAAAAAATGCTTTTAAAAGGTTTAAAAAAGGCTCTGACGATCCCAGCTGAGTTGCCTGATCATCAGAGCCTTTTTTTTACCTTTTAAAAGCAGTTTTTTGCAATCTATTTGGCCGAATAGGTTGTAAAAAAAATGCTTTAAAAAAAAAAAAGGCTCTGACCATCCCAGCTGAGCTGCCTGATAGAGCCTTTTTTTTAACCTTTTAAAAGCAGTTTTTTACAATCTATTCGGCCGATTAGGTTGCAAAAAAAAAAGCTTTTAAAAGTAAAAAAAACAGATCGTGCGCCACAGCTGATCATCCCTCCAGTCCCCCACCCCCTCGTGGGCTGCTCTACTTACCCCATGCCTCCTTTTCCCCTGCACTGCATTTGGTGCGTGGTGCGCACTGTTCATGCACTTGCAGCAGCGCGCATGCGCAACCCGCGAACCAATTGTAAACTGAATCAGATTTCACCGCTTCCTTTCTTCCTCCACGGTTACAAACTTGTTAGGTAGGTTACGCTAAAATTAGCCCAGAAATCACCAAGGAGATTCTGTGACTCTCAGGGAGGATTAGAACCCAGATCTCTTCGTTCCTGGTCCTAGTCCCTTCCCCACTCCACCTGATTGGCTCTCTTGACTGAGAGGGAGGGACTATCTTAGAGTTAGCCAATGAGCTTTGGGGACGGAGGCAAGGCTAGAACTCGGGTCTGGCCCTTCCAAGTACAGCCTGATTTCCATTACACCTGATTGGCTGTTGGGCTGAATGGGAGGGACTGGCCCAATCCGCCAATGAGCTTCTGGGTGGGGGGGGAGAGGACTAGAACCGGGATTTCCCCACTCCTAATCCAGCCCCTTCTCCACTGCAAGTGATTGGCTCTTAGGCTAAGAGGGTGGGACTGGCCCAAAGTCAGCCAATGAACTTCTGGGACTGGGAAGGGCCTAAAACTCAGATTCCCCTCCCCACTTTGTGCATCCCCTTCCTCACTATATCTGATTGGCCGAGAGGTTGAATGGGAGGGACCGGCCCATATAGTCAGCCAGTGAGCTTCTGACACTGAAGGGGGATTAGAACCCAGGTTTCCTCATTCATAGTCCACCCCCCTCCTCACTGTGTCTGATTGGCTCTTGGGCTGAGTGGGAGGGACTGGCTCAAAGTCAGCCAATCAGCTTCAGGAACTGAGGATGGATTACAAAGGTTTCCTCATTCTTAGTTCAGCCCCTTTCCCTTTGATTGATCAGAGGGAGCGACTGCCCCCCCCACCCCCCCAAAATCAGCCAATGAGCTTTGGTGGCTGAGTGGGAGATTCGAACCCAGGTCTCACATCTTTCTGAGTGCACTCTTAACTCAGACTTCTTTCCTTCGATTCCAATCTGCAAACTCTGCGTCTAGCGCGTGTTCTTTCCTCCGCTTGAATGAGAGCCGGTTTAAAAATAAAAATAAAACTTAAATCAATCAATAAAAAAAATAAACTAGATAATTTTGGCATGACTCTCATTCCAATCCGTGCCCGAAGATGCCAGAATTAGACTTAAGAGGATAACGGATGACTTGATCTTAGAACCTCTTATAAGGCTTTTTTTCCCCCCCTAAGGCTATTTTGATTTTGATTTTAATCTATTTGTTTTTAAAAACAGCGGGCCGCGATGATTATCTCCTCTTTTTTTTAAAAAAATAAAATAAAATTACAGCAAACCAGATTTGCATTTAAAACTCCGCATGCTCCACTGAGCAATTGGATCTGGTTTCCGAGCTCCTTGCCGGGTTTGGAGATGTGTCCAATCCAATCTACAACTGAGGGAGCAGATTAGGAGAAGCAAAATCCTTTCCTCTAATTTCTCCCAAGTCCTTCTTTTCTTCTTCTTCTTTTTGTTAATTTCTCACGCTGGCAAAAGAAGCAGTTTTTCTGCTGCACTGTTCATACAGCTGGGTCCTCGACTTACGGCCACAAGGGAGCCCAAAACGTGGCTAAACGAGACGGCGGATAAGGGAGCTTGACCCCGTTTTACGACTTTCCTCGCCACAGTTGTTAAGCGAATCGCTGCAGTTGGGGGAAGTTAGCGACACCGGCCGTTAAGGGAATCTGCCTTCCCGCGTTGACTTTGCTTTGTCAGAAGGTCGCGAAAGGGGAATCACATGATCCTGGGACGCTGCAACCATCATAAATATGAGCTACCGTATTTTCCGCTTCATAAGACGCTCCGGACCGTAAGAGGCCCCCAGCTTTTGGTGAGGAAGACAAGAAGACAAAATATCTTCCTCTGTCTTCCAGTCCCAGCTCTTGGCTTGTCAGGGCTCCACTCCGTTGTGCTCACCGCCTGGGATTCTGGGAGTTGAAGTCCACAAGTCTTAAAGTTGCCAAGGTTGGAGACCCCTGTAATTAGTCCACAATTATACCTGGTTTGTTAAATTTGCTCTTTAATCCAGTGGTAATGAACCTGGTCCCTACTAGTGGTGGAAACTGATCAAAGAAAGAAGCAACTTAGAACTAAGGAGAAATTTCCTGACAGTTAGAACAATTAATAAGTGGAACGACTTGCCTGCAGAAGTTGTGAATGCTCCAACACTGGAAATTTTTAAGAAAATGTTGGATAACCATCTGACTGAGATGGTGTAGGGTTTCCTGCCTGGGCAGGGGGTTGGACTAGAAGGCCTCCAAGGTCCCTTCCAACTCTGTTGTTATATAGTGGGCATTTCAGCTTTCTTGGTGGGCGGTAGGGGGTTTTGTCCGATACTGAAGCACTTTCCTTTTTTTTAATTTAATTGACTTTTTAAAAAATTTTCATAGCATTATTTAAAAACATTTTCATTAGGTTTTCATAAAATTCCCCGGGACAATTTAAATTTCTGAAAATATACTATTTGTATCGCCCGCGCATAAGTTTAGTTCACGTTACGTAAGGGAAACTAAATGGCGCTATACTGTGACTGCAAACAAAAGAGCCTCGTCCCAGAGTAGCTCGCGCATCTCCCCCCACACCACCCAGCTGTAACAGACAAGCAGAGCTGGTAGCTGGTGCCCCCCTCCCCAAACCCAATCCACGATGCGCGAG
Organism: Ahaetulla prasina; assembly: GCF_028640845.1. Taxonomy (NCBI): domain Eukaryota; kingdom Metazoa; phylum Chordata; class Lepidosauria; order Squamata; family Colubridae; genus Ahaetulla; species Ahaetulla prasina. The sequence goes on along the minus strand of NC_080539.1, from coordinate 371,020,627 downwards.
AGGCATGCGCAGACGACGATACACGGCGCATTACTGTGGAACCGGTGGGCGGTTAGAAAATTTAACTACGAACAGAGATACAAAAGTGGGCGGTAGGTATAAAAAGGTTGACTACCCCTGATTTAATCAGCGGTGGGATTCAGCCGGTTTTGTCCGGTTCGTGTGAACTGGTAGCAGCGACTGCGGTAGGCCCCGCCCACCTGCCTGGATGTAATGCCGTCCTATTTCGACACGTTTTGGATGCCGCACGCATGCGCTTAAGACCCCCGCGCGAGCAAAGAGGATGCATGGATGGCCGAGCTTCCGTGGAAGGTGAATAAGCATGCTCACATTTGCGAACTGATAGGGAAAGTAAATTAATCCCATCTCTGTCTGTCTTTCTTTCTTTTCAAGAATGGTTCTATATCTTTAATAGCTGTCATTCAAATGGTACAGGTTTTCTCAAACACTGCACCTCCAGAGAAATTATAATCTTAAAGTTCAACCTAAGCAATAGTTCAAGGCAGAGCATTTCTTTCAGAATTAAAATAAACAAGGGTAAACTCTCAAGAGCACTTTGCTGGCTATACACATGACATGAGACTGATTTTTATTAAAAAAAAAAAACAAAACCAAGACTAGGATACTGTTTAATCCACGGGTCTCCAGCCTTGGTCCCTTTAAGACTTGTGGACTTCAACTCCCAGAGTCCCTCAGCCAGCAAAGCTGGCTGAGGAACTCTGGGAGTTGAAGTCCACAAGTCTTAAAGGGACCAAGGTTGGAGACCCCTGGTTTAATCTATAATCTCATCTCTCTGGAAAAGATTTTGAGTGGCTGGGAAGATACGACCATCCTTTCGACTCAGGAGAGTTATTTCTTCTTTCAAGACTTCAGCTTCTTGGGCTTGCAGCTGAACAAATGTGATTAATTTTTTCTCTTTCCTCAATATCTGCTCTAATAATCCCACCTCTGTCTTGAATAATCCCACCACTGTCTTGAATGGTGTCATTTTATAAAAAAATGGGGAAAACTGGAAACAGCAATATAATTGTCCACTTATTATAGAATGTGATTATGGTCATCTCTGGAAAATTAGAAGAAAAGCTGGACAGCCACCTCTAAAGCAGTGGTCCCCAACTGGTGGTCCGTGGACCACTGGTGGTCCACGAGAAAATTTTGGTGGTACCCAGAAAAATTATTTGCATTTTTTTTTTATATTGCACTAAATCAGAAGTCCTCAAACTACGCCCCCTGGGACGGATACGTGCAATGACCAGTTGTGTTGCTGCAGAGAGTCTCCTCCTTCGGGGTCTTTTTGTGTGGGTCGGAGGGGGGAAGAAATTCTGACTTGGGGTCTGTTTTAGCTTCCTGGTGTGGGGCTTTAGGTGAAGGCTGGAGGGCCTCGTTCCAGTAGGACTGCATCATGGCCTGGAACTGGCTGACCATCTCAGCCTGCTGAGCCAACAGGTGCCAATACCTGGCCTTCCACTCCCGCAGGTCTTTCCTCTGCTTGGAAAGCCTATGCTCCTAGTCCTCAGTGAGGTGTTTCTGTTGAGCCTCCTTCTCGGTCAGATCCAATTTGAACTGAGCTGTTTTGCCAACTCTTTCTCATGGTGGCTGCTTAGCTCCAACAACTGCTTTTTCTTGGGACCCTACGGAGCCTGAGCAGGCAGGGGTGGAGTGGGTAGGAGGGGAGGGGCGAGTAGAGGCTGGTGAGGCGCCCCTCAACGTGAGTGACATCAAGTTGGTCATGCCCACCCAGTCACATGACCATCTAGCCACACCCAGCCAGCTGGTCATTAAGTAGATCGTATTAGTGGTCCACAGGATTTAAAATTATGCATTTAGTGGTCCCTGAGGTCCAAAAAGTTGGGGACCCCTGCTCTAAAGAATAGTTTAATTGTTCTTTTCTGCTGGTTGCCAAGTGTTAGACCAGGGGTCTGCAAACTTGGCTCTTTTAAGACTTGTGGACTTCAACTATTGGGCCTCTGTGGCTCAGACTGCTAATGCAGTCTGTTATTAACAGCAGCTGCCTGCAATTACTGCAGGTTCTAGTCCCACCAGGCCCAAGGTTGACTCAGCCTTCCATCCTTTATAAGGTAGGTAAAATGAGGACCCAGATTGTTGGGGGCAATAAGTTGACTTTGTATATAAATATACAAATAGGATGAAGACTATTGCTAACGTAGTGTAAGCCGCTCTGAGTCTTCGGAGAAGGGCGGGATATAAATGCAAATAAAATAAATAAAATAAAATAACTCCCAGAGTTGAAGTCCACTCTGGGAGTTGAAGTCCACAAGTCTTAAAAAGAGCCAAGTTTGCAGATCCCTGGGTTAGCCCCATTGCTTGTGATCTCAAAGGAGCTTTTTCAAGAAACAACTGGACTTACTTTCTTTGTGTTGCAATGGATGTCTTGAGAACTGGTTGTGGTATTTTCCAACACCATGGTTTTATACAAGAAGTTCCTGAGTGAAGAACACCTCAACTTAAAGAGTGACTCACAGTTAATGACAGCAAGATACAAGTGACGTACACCACGATGCATGTTAAATAAACCACAGTTCAAGTTCATTGCACAATGCCGCTTACATTGTGTATTATACAACAGGGTGTTATACAACACCTTGCGTACAAATCTGGTTTAAGAACAGACCTTGGGAAGGGTGTTTGTTCTTGAACTGGGGACTAGCTGTAATCCTGTGAACGCCTCATCAATAGAATGGAATAGAATGGTGAAATCCAAATTTTTTTTACTACCAGTTCTGTGGGCGTGCCTTGGTGGGCAGGGTGTGACTTTGTGTGCGTGGCTAGGTGGGCATGACTCACATCTTTGACGATTGCAGTGTCCTGTGGTCATATGATCCCCTTTTGCGATCTTCTGACCATCTGTTGTGTCTTGCCCGCCCTCAGAGCAGCCGGGGCCTTCTTATCTGCTCCCGAACACGGAGGAATGTATGCCTCCCGGCCCCAGTCCTGGCTCCATGCCCAGACAAACTGCAGAAGAAGGAGCACCTCCCGGCCCCAGCCCTGACTCCATGCCCAGGCAAACGGAGCAGCTAGACCCCTCCCCCTCCTCCACAGCATGTGAGCCTGAGGAGGGTTTATTACCAACAGCTGATTGGAGTGACCCTCGCATCAGAAGATTGGATAGGCGGAGGCAACAGAAGGAAGGGAGGGGCAGGCCTGGATAAGTGCTGAGTCATGGAGCCACACCCCATGGCCTATATAAAGGACCTGCTTTCTGGCATTCTCTGAGTCAGGCAAAGTCTAAACATATCTTGCTGAAGTCACTTACTGGTCTCCTGCCTGCTCTGAGGACTTTGCTAGGACTTTGGGCAGAGCTGCAGAGGCACACCTGATTCGGATTTCCCTGACCCGGCCGTCAGCGGAGGAGTGGGACACGACACCATCAAAGTCCATGTGGAAGCCAGATTCACTTACCGACCATGTCTCTAATTTAACAACTACAGTGAAAACGTGGCAAGAAAAGTCGCACAATTGGGCAAAATTCACTTGACAAATTTCTCACTTAGTAACCTAGATTCTGGGCTCAATTGTGGTTGTAAGTTGAGGACTACCTGTAGAGATAGAAAAAAAACATAGTAAATATCAAATCTAAAAAACCAATTAAAACTCCTCCCGATGTCTCTTGTCTTTGCAATGGGACTAGGGGGTGACATGATAGCAGTCTTCCAATATTTGAGGGGCTGCCCCAAAGAAGAGGGAGTCAAGCTATTCTCCAAAGCACCTGAAGGCAGGACAAGAAGCAACGAATGGAAACCAATCAAGGAGAGAAGCAACCTAGAACTAAGGAGAAATTTCCTGATAGTGAGAACAATTAACCAGTGGAACGACCTGCCACTAGAAGTTGCAAATGCTCCAACATTGGAGGTTTTTAAGAAGCAATTGGACAACCGTTTGTCTGCAATGGTATAGTGTTTCCTGTCTGAGCAGGGGGGGGTGGACTAGAAGACCTTCAAGGTCCCTTTCAACTCTTGTTATTCAAAACCAGGATAGGGAAAAAAAAGGAGGGGAAAAAAAACTCAAACAAAACCACCCGCAGGTAAAAATTTTCAGCCAGCATCGTAAAAGTGTCGAATTTGGGAACTCATAAGTGGTAGCTCAGGGGCTAGGACGTTGAGCTTGTCGATCGAAAGGTCGGCAGCTCAGCGGTTCGAATCCCTAGTGCTGCCGCGTAACGGGGTGAGCTCCCGTGACTTGTCCCAGCTTCTGCCAACCTAGCAGTTTCGAAAGCAGGTAAAAAATGCAAGTAGAAAAAATAGGGGCCACCTTTGGTGGGAAGGGAACAGCGTTCTGTGCACATTTGGCGTTGAGTCATGCCGGCCACATGACCACGGAGACGTCTTCGGACAGCGCTGGCTCTTCGGCTTTGAAACAGAGATGAGCACCACCCCTTAGAGTCGGCAACGACTAGCACGTATGTGCAAGGGGAACCTTTACCTTTACCTTTTAAGCACAAAAGGTGCCACCTTTTCTGACCCCCCCTCACCCGAATTCGAATTCCCCACACCGCCAGGGAGACAGGGAAGGTACCTTTTCCCCAGCCCGCTGATTCAAGGTGGCATTTGAGAGGAATGGTTGCCTTTAGCGTAGCCGACAGATAATTTGTGTAAAGTTTAATTACAGCCGAGTGTTAATTAACTGGCAGTGTGTTGCAATAGTAAAAGGGAGGCCATCTGTTCCTGGGGAAATTTTGTCTTTTGGTCTCTCGGTCTCTCTCCTCCTCCTCCTCCTCTTTCTGCCCCCAGGTTTTGGATTTTTAATAATGCCATTGCTGGAGGGAGAGGCGGGGAAAGGGGGTGATGACATTGGGTGCAGCATAGGATCCTCTGCCTTGGGAGTGGAGCCTTCCTTCAGGAGAGAGAAAGAGAGGGAGAGAGAGAGAGAGAGAGAAAGAGGGCGGAGGGAGAGAAGAAGAATTCTAAACTCTTGCTTGGCAGAGATCAACTTTTTTTCTTCCTGCTACCCTTCCCTCTCCTCTTCCTCTTCCTCTTCCTCTTCCTCTCCATTTCATTCCATCTTTTGCTTGGCAGAGATCAATTTTTTTTCTTCCTGCTACCCTTCCCTCTCCTCTTCCTCTTCCTCTTCCTCTTCCTCTTCCTCTTCCTCTTCCTCTTCCTCTCCATCTCATTCCATCTTTTGCTTGGCAGAGATCAATTTTTTTTCTTCCTGCTATCCTTCCCTCTCCTCTTCCTCTTCCTCTTCCTCTTCCTCTTCCTCTTCCTCTTCCTCTTCCTCTTCCTCTCCTCTTCTCTCCTCCCCATTTCATTCCATCCCTCCCCACCCCTCTGCTGGTCTTCTTCCTCTTCCTCTCCTCTCCTCTGCCCCCTCCCCTCCCTCCCCTCCGCTTCCCTCTCCCTTCTCCTCCCCCATTCTTCTCCACTCTTCTCTTCTCTTCTCCTCATCCTCTTCTCTCCTCTGCTCCCCTCCTCCCTTCTTTCTCCCCTCCCCATCCCCATTATCGAGTCTGTCATCTGCACCTCCATAACTGTCTGGTTTGGTTCTGCAACCCAACAAGACAGACCCAGACTTCAGAGGATCATTAGAAGTGCAGAAAAAACAACGGCTACCAACCTGCCTTCCATTGAGGACCTGTATACTGCACGAGTCAAAAAGAGGGCTGTGAAAATATTTACAGATATAAACTGTTTCAACTCCTACCCTCAAAACTATGCTATAGACTAGAGCACTGCACACTAGAACAACTAGACACAAGAACAGTGTTTTCCCAAACGCCATCACTCTGCTAAACAAATATTTCCCCAACACTGTCAAACTATTTTCTTTCTGATTTGCTTCAGAAAAGCACGTGAGTTTGAGCTGCTGCTTTAAGGTGAATTGGGGGTGGAATATTTCTGCATTTCTTTCTGATTTGCTTCAGAAAGCACGTGAGTTTGAGCTGCTGCTTTAAGGTGAATTGGGGGAGGAATATTTCTGCATTTCTTTCTGATTTGCTTCAGAAAAGCACGTGAGTTTGAGCTGCTGCTTAAGGTGAATTGGGGGAGGAATATTTCTGCATTTCTTTCTGATTTGCTTCAGAAAAGCACGTGAGTTTGAGCTGCTGCTTTAAGGTGAATTGGGGGAGGAATATTTCTGCATTTCTTTCTGATTTGCTTCAGAAAAGCACGTGAGTTTGAGCTGCTGCTTTAAGGTGAATTGGGGGAGGAATATTTCTGCATTTCTTTCTGATTTGCTTCAGAAAAGCACGTGAGTTTGAGCTGCTGCTTTAAGGTGAATTGGGGTGGAATATTTCTGCATTTCTTTCTGATTTGCTTCAGAAAAGCACGTGAGTTTGAGCTGCTGCTTTAAGGTGAATTGGGGTGGAATATTTCTGCATTTCTTTCTGATTTGCTTCAGAAAAGCACGTGAGTTTGAGCTGCTGCTTTAAGGTGAATTGGGGTGGAATATTTCTGCATTTCTTTCTGATTTGCTTCAGAAAAGCACGTGAGTTTGAGCTGCTGCTTTAAGGTGAATTGGGGTGGAATATTTCTGCATTTCTTTCTGATTTGCTTCAGAAAAGCACGTGAGTTTGAGCTGCTGCTTTAAGGTGAATTGGGGAGGAATATTTCTGCATTTCTTTCTGATTTGCTTCAGAAAAGCACGTGAGTTTGAGCTGCTGCTTTAAGGTGAATTGGGGAGGAATATTTCTGCATTTCTTTCTGATTTGCTTCAGAAAAGCACGTGAGTTTGAGCTGCTGCTTTAAGGTGAATTGGGGAGGAATATTTCTGCATTTCTTTCTGATTTGCTTCAGAAAAGCACGTGAGTTTGAGCTGCTGCTTTAAGGTGAATTGGGGTGGAATATTTCTGCATTTCTTTCTGATTTGCTTCAGAAAAGCACGTGAGTTTGAGCTGCTGCTTTAAGGTGAATTGGGGTGAATATTTCTGCATTTCTTTCTGATTTGCTTCAGAAAAGCACGTGAGTTTGAGCTGCTGCTTTAAGGTGAATTGGGGTGGAATATTTCTGCATTTCTTTCTGATTTGCTTCAGAAAAACGTGAGTTTGAGCTGCTGCTTTAAGGTGAATTGGGGAGGAATATTTCTGCATTTCTTTCTGATTTGCTTCAGAAAAGCACGTGAGTTTGAGCTGCTGCTTTAAGGTGAATTGGGGTGGAATATTTCTGCATTTCTTTCTGATTTGCTTCAGAAAAGCACGTGAGTTTGAGCTGCTGCTTTAAGGTGAATTGGGGTGGAATATTTCTGCATTTCTTTCTGATTTGCTTCAGAAAAGCACGTGAGTTTGAGCTGCTGCTTTAAGGTGAATTGGGGAGGAATATTTCTGCATTTCTTTCTGATTTGCTTCAGAAAAGCACGTGAGTTTGAGCTGCTGCTTTAAGGTGAATTGGGGTGGAATATTTCTGCATTTCTTTCTGATTTGCTTCAGAAAAGCACGTGAGTTTGAGCTGCTGCTTTAAGGTGAATTGGGGAGGAATATTTCTGCATTTCTTTCTGATTTGCTTCAGAAAAGCACGTGAGTTTGAGCTGCTGCTTTAAGGTGAATTGGGGTGGAATATTTCTGCATTTCTTTCTGATTTGCTTCAGAAAAGCACGTGAGTTTGAGCTGCTGCTTTAAGGTGAATTGGGGTGGAATATTTCTGCATTTCTTTCTGATTTGCTTCAGAAAAGCACGTGAGTTTGAGCTGCTGCTTTAAGGTGAATTGGGGTGGAATATTTCTGCATTTCTTTCTGATTTGCTTCAGAAAAGCACGTGAGTTTGAGCTGCTGCTTTAAGGTGAATTGGGGTGGAATATTTCTGCATTTCTTTCTGATTTGCTTCAGAAAAGCACGTGAGTTTGAGCTGCTGCTTTAAGGTGAATTGGGGTGGAATATTTCTGCATTTCTTTCTGATTTGCTTCAGAAAAGCACGTGAGTTTGAGCTGCTGCTTTAAGGTGAATTGGGGTGGAATATTTCTGCATTTCTTTCTGATTTGCTTCAGAAAAGCACGTGAGTTTGAGCTGCTGCTTTAAGGTGAATTGGGGTGGAATATTTCTGCATTTCTTTCTGATTTGCTTCAGAAAAACGTGAGTTTGAGCTGCTGCTTTAAGGTGAATTGGGGTGGAATATTTCTGCATTTCTTTCTGATTTGCTTCAGAAAAGCACGTGAGTTTGAGCTGCTGCTTTAAGGTGAATTGGGGAGAATATTTCTGCATTTCTTTCTGATTTGCTTCAGAAAAGCACGTGAGTTTGAGCTGCTGCTTTAAGGTGAATTGGGGAGGAATATTTCTGCATTTCTTTCTGATTTGCTTCAGAAAAGCACGTGAGTTTGAGCTGCTGCTTTAAGGTGAATTGGGGTGGAATATTTCTGCATTTCTTTCTGATTTGCTTCAGAAAAGCACGTGAGTTTGAGCTGCTGCTTTAAGGTGAATTGGGGGAGGAATATTTCTGCATTTCTTTCTGATTTGCTTCAGAAAAGCACGTGAGTTTGAGCTGCTGCTTTAAGGTGAATTGGGGGAGGAATATTTCTGCATTTCTTTCTGATTTGCTTCAGAAAAGCACGTGAGTTTGTGCTGCTGCTTTAAGGTGAATTGGGGGAGGAATATTTCTGCATTTCTTTCTGATTTGCTTCAGAAAAGCACGTGAGTTTGAGCTGCTGCTTTAAGGTGAATTGGGGGAGGAATATTTCTGCATTTCTTTCTGATTTGCTTCAGAAAAGCACGTGAGTTTGAGCTGCTGCTTTAAGGTGAATTGGGGTGGAATATTTCTGCATTTCTTTCTGATTTGCTTCAGAAAAGCACGTGAGTTTGAGCTGCTGCTTTAAGGTGAATTGGGGAGGAATATTTCTGCATTTCTTTCTGATTTGCTTCAGAAAAGCACGTGAGTTTGAGCTGCTGCTTTAAGGTGAATTGGGGTGGAATATTTCTGCATTTCTTTCTGATTTGCTTCAGAAAAGCACGTGAGTTTGAGCTGCTGCTTTAAGGTGAATTGGGGTGGAATATTTCTGCATTTCTTTCTGATTTGCTTCAGAAAAGCACGTGAGTTTGAGCTGCTGCTTTAAGGTGAATTGGGGTGGAATATTTCTGCATTTCTTTCTGATTTGCTTCAGAAAAGCACGTGAGTTTGAGCTGCTGCTTTAAGGTGAATTGGGGTGGAATATTTCTGCATTTCTTTCTGATTTGCTTCAGAAAAGCACGTGAGTTTGAGCTGCTGCTTTAAGGTGAATTGGGGTGGAATATTTCTGCATTTCTTTCTGATTTGCTTCAGAAAAGCACGTGAGTTTGAGCTGCTGCTTAAGGTGAATTGGGGTGGAATATTTCTGCATTTCTTTCTGATTTGCTTCAGAAAAGCACGTGAGTTTGAGCTGCTGCTTTAAGGTGAATTGGGGTGGAATATTTCTGCATTTCTTTCTGATTTGCTTCAGAAAAGCACGTGAGTTTGAGCTGCTGCTTTAAGGTGAATTGGGGAGGAATATTTCTGCATTTCTTTCTGATTTGCTTCAGAAAAGCACGTGAGTTTGAGCTGCTGCTTTAAGGTGAATTGGGGTGGAATATTTCTGCATTTCTTTCTGATTTGCTTCAGAAAAGCACGTGAGTTTGAGCTGCTGCTTTAAGGTGAATTGGGGTGGAATATTTCTGCATTTCTTTCTGATTTGCTTCAGAAAAACGTGAGTTTGAGCTGCTGCTTTAAGGTGAATTGGGGTGGAATATTTCTGCATTTCTTTCTGATTTGCTTCAGAAAAGCACGTGAGTTTGAGCTGCTGCTTTAAGGTGAATTGGGGGGAATATTTCTGCATTTCTTTCTGATTTGCTTCAGAAAAGCACGTGAGTTTGAGCTGCTGCTTTAAGGTGAATTGGGGTGGAATATTTCTGCATTTCTTTCTGATTTGCTTCAGAAAAGCACGTGAGTTTGAGCTGCTGCTTTAAGGTGAATTGGGGTGGAATATTTCTGCATTTCTTTCTGATTTGCTTCAGAAAAGCACGTGAGTTTGAGCTGCTGCTTTAAGGTGAATTGGGGAGGAATATTTCTGCATTTCTTCTGATTTGCTTCAGAAAAGCACGTGAGTTTGAGCTGCTGCTTAAGGTGAATTGGGGTGAATATTTCTGCATTTCTTTCTGATTTGCTTCAGAAAAGCACGTGAGTTTGAGCTGCTGCTTTAAGGTGAATTGGGGTGGAATATTTCTGCATTTCTTTCTGATTTGCTTCAGAAAAGCACGTGAGTTTGAGCTGCTGCTTTAAGGTGAATTGGGGAGGAATATTTCTGCATTTCTTTCTGATTTGCTTCAGAAAAGCACGTGAGTTTGAGCTGCTGCTTTAAGGTGGATTGGGGTGGAATATTTCTGCATTTCTTTCTGATTTGCTTCAGAAAAGCACGTGAGTTTGAGCTGCTGCTTTAAGGTGAATTGGGGGTGGAATATTTCTGCATTTCTTTCTGATTTGCTTCAGAAAAGCACGTGAGTTTGAGCTGCTGCCTTAAGGTGAATTGGGGTGGAATATTTCTGCATTTCTTTCTGATTTCACAAAGAGCTAAATGAATCTAATCTAATCACTATAAATAAAAATAGCAATAATATATTCAGGGTTGGTCCACTTGAGATTGTGATTTTATTCTATTCAAAATGACTGGCTTAGTTCAGTGCAATACTTGTTTTGCAGCTGTCTTTTAGTACCTTTTTCAAATTTGGGTACTGTCCTCTTTGTAAACAAATTAGCAGTCTACGTGGACAGATTAAATATCTAGAATCTCTAATCTATGCTCTCCAAGCAGAAATTAGGTACCCAATTCAGCCATTCCAGCTGCTGAGCCATCAGCCCCCTCTACCACAAAGATCCTGCAGGAAAAGGGCAGTATGGACAACCGTGGGATCTGGCAGGGTGAGAGCTGTGAACCATAAACACAAAGCTTTTACAGTGTCCCAGTATAACAGATATAGTGCCCTTGCTGACCTAAATAGGAACACTAAAGTGACAGATCAAGGTAGTTGTGATACTGATAACTCAAACAATCAAGGGATTATGGTTCAAGATGAAGAACTTACTTTGGAAAAGTGTGAACCTACTTTGGAAAAGTGTGTATCAAGTATTACAGATCGGTCACACAAGAAGAGCAAGGTATCCAAAAAGAGAAGCCACCTTCTGATTGGTGATTCAATTGTAAGGGATGTAAATTTAGGAAAGGATATGGAGGTTTTGAAAGACGTCAGGTGTCTACCTGGTGCTACTGCCAGCAGAGACAAGAGACGTATTCTTAAGATAGTCAAGAATGCCAGTAAGGATTCTGATGTTGATGCTATTATACACCTTGGCACAAATGATCTGTCCCAAAAGGATGTGCTTTCTGTGCAGAATGATTTCCAGAGCTTAGGGTATGAACTTAATAGCATAGGTTGTAGGCTTAACTTTTCAGAGGTTTTACCAGTACATAAGGAACAAAAAGGTAAAGGCCAGCGTGTAGTGGAGTTTAATGTGTGGCTAAAGGAGTGGTGTAAAAGGGAAGGCTTTGGTTTTATTAGTCATGATGTCTGCAACTGGTCCAACGAAAAATTGTACAAAAGAGATGGATTGCATCCATCAAAGAAAGGGACTGAGTTACTTAGCAATACATTCACAGATTTTCTGGATAAACATTTAAACCGGACAGTGGGGACAGAGAATTAACTGATAAGGAAAATTTCTGTCCCCAGCAATCGAAAACTAAAAGGGTTATCAGTGCATGTAACATAGATGTCTGTATGGGTAAGACTATCAACCATGCTATCAAGCAAAACCAAGCATTTAACAGTGAGTGCCATACCATGTGCACTAAACCAACAGGTGGCATGAAAGTAGGGGCAGTCAACACAGGTTATGTAGACAGTAAACACAAGATCAATCCAAATGGACTCAAATGTCTATACACCAATGCACAGAGTATGAGGAATAAACAGGGTGAATTAGAAATCCAAGTAAATGAGGGTAGATATGATATTGTTGCCATTACGGAAACTTGGTGGGATGAAACTGACAAATGGAACATACAGCTAGAGGATATAAATTATTTAAAAGAAATAGACCAAATAAAGAGGAGGTGGAGTTGCACTATATATAAGAAATAACTACATCTCTACAGAAATAGAGCACAACAATGATGAAAATCATCTTGAATGTATTTGGGTCAATATAAAAGGGTGAAAACGATATTGCCATAGGTCTATACTATAGGCCACCCAACCAAACAGAGGAAGTAGATGAACTTTTGCTAGTCAGCTAACTAAGGTATGTAGGAAGCACATCACAGTAGTAATGGGGATTTTAACTACCCTGACATCAACTGGGAAACAAACTCTGCACCAAGTGGAAAATCCAACAGGTTCCTAACAAACCTAGCAGACAACTTTGTTTCCCAAAAATAGAGAAGGCGACAAGGGGTCAGCCATATTGGATTTAATTCTCACTAACAGAGATGAAATGATAGAAGGTGTTGAAGCTACAGGAACCTTGGTGGCAAGTGACCACGCAATATTGGAATTCAACATTAAGCAAATACAAGTAGTAGAACAAAGTCAAACTAGAGTCTTGGACTTTAAGAGAGCTAATTTCAATAAACTTAGAGAGATCTTGAGAAGGATTCAATGGATGAGAATCCTCAGGGGGAAAACAACTCAAGAAGCTTGGGAAATTTTGAAAAGTGAGATTATAAAAGCACAGTCTAACACAATACCAATGAAGAAGAAAAATAGTAGATCACAAAAGAAACCAGCATGGATGCATAAAGAACTATCTGACAAATTGAAAGACAAAAAGGACAAATATAAAAAATGGAAAGAGGGCAAATAACTAAGGCAGAATATCAGCAAATAGCCGAGCCTGTAAAGATGAAGTGAGGAAAGCTAAGGCTCACAATGAACAAAGGCTAGCGACAAAAGTAAAAATAATAAAAAGCTTCTTCCAACATGTTAAAAACAAGAAAAAGTCAAGGAAACAATTGGCCCATTGCTGGGAGAAAGTGGCAAGAAGATGACAAGCAACAGGAGAAAGCAGATCTACTTAACTCATATTTTGCATCTGTCTTTACACAAAAGGAAAAACAATCCAACCTATCAAAACAGCACTACAAAAACAGATTAGAAACACAAGTTAAAATAGGGAAGAAAATGGTAAGTGAACACCTGTCTACCCTAGACGAGTTCAAATCACCAGGACCGGATGGATTACACCCCAAGGTTCTGAAGGAACTGGCAGACGTGATCTCAGAACCACTGAACTATATCTTTCAAAGATCCTGGGGCACAGGGGAGCTGCCAGAGGACGGGAAAAGAGCTGATGTAGTTCCCATCTTCAAAAAAGGGAAAAAAACAGATCCAGGAAACTACAGACCTATCAGTCTGACCTCAATACCGGGGAAGATTCTGGAAAAGATAATCAAGCAACGAATCACCGAACACCTAGAAGCAAACAAAGTAATAACCAAAAGCCAACATGGGTTTGTCAAAACAGATCATGCCAGACTAATCTTATCCCATTCTTTGACAAAATGACAAAATTAGTAGACCAGAGGAATGCTGTTGATATAATTTACTTGGACTTCAGTAAAGCATTTGATAAAGTAGACCATAACCTACTACTAGATAAAGTAGAAAAATGTGGGTTAGACAGCACCACCACCAGATGGATTCGTAACTGGCTGACCAACCGCACTCAACGTGTAGTCCTCAACGGAAGTACATCCACATGGAGGAAGTATGCAGTGGAGTACCCCAAGGCTCTGTTTTAGGCCCAGTACTCTTCAACATCTTCATCAATGACTTGGACGAGGGATAGATGGGGAACTCATCAAATTTGCAGATGACACCAAGCTGGCAGGAATAGCCAACACTCCAGAAGATAGGCTCAAGTTACAGAAAGATCTTGACAGACTTGAACATTGGGCGCTATCTAACAAAATGAAATTCAACAGTAAAAAAGTAAGGTTCTACATTTAGGCCAAAAACAAAATGCACCAGTACCGTATATGTGGTACCTTGCTCAATAGTAGTACCTGTGAGAGGGATCTTGGAGTCCTAGTGGATAACCATCTAGATATGAGCCAGCAGTGTGCAGCAGCTGTTAAAAAAGCCAACACAATTCTGGGCTGCATAAACAGAGGGATAGAATCAAGATCACGTGAAGTGCTAGTACCACTTTATAATGCCTTGGTAAGGCCACACTTGGAATATTGCATCCAGTTTTGGTCGCCACGATGTAAAAAAGATGTTGAGACTCTAGAAAGAGTGCAGAGAAGAGCAACAACGATGATTAGGGACTGGAGGATAAAACATATGAAGAACGGTTGCAGGAACTGGGTATGTCTAGTTTAACAAAAGAAGGACCAGGGGAGACATGATAGCAGTGTTCCAATATCTCAGGGGCTGCCACAGAGAAGTGGGAGTCGGGCTGTTCTCCAGAGCACCTGAGGGTAGAACAAGAAGCAATGGGTGGAAACTGATCAAGGAAAGAAGCAACTTAGAACTAAGGAGAAATTTCCTGACAGTTAGAACAATTAATAAGTGGAACAACTTGCCTTCAGAAGTTGTGAATGCTCCAACACTGGAAATTTTTAAGAAAATGTTGGATAACCATCTGACTGAGATGGTGTAGGGTTTCCTGCCTGGGCAGGGGGTTGGACTAGAAGGCCTCCAAGGTCCCTTCCAACTCTGATGTTATGTATGTTATGTATGTATTGACTAAATCTGCACTACTATTAATCTTCTCATTGTTCCCATCACCCATCTCCTTCCACTTATGACTGCATGACTGTAACTTTGTTGCTTGTATCCTTACAATTTATACTGATATTGATTGTTTCCTGATTGCTTATTTGTATCCTATGACTATCATTAAGTGTTGTAAGTGTTGTATCTTGATGAAGGTATCTTTTCTTTTATGTACACTGAGATCATTTGCAACAAGACAAATTCCTTGTGTGTCCAATCACATTTGGCCAATAAAAATTTCTATTCTATTCTATTCTATTCTATTCTATTCTATTCTATTCTATTCGATTCGATTCGATTCGATTCGATTCGATTCTATCCCTCCCCTCCCCTCCCCTCTCCTCTCCTCTCCTCCTCCCCTCCTCCTTGCTGGCAGGGGAATTCTGGGAGTTGAAGTCCACATGTCTTAAAGCTCCTGAGGTTGAGTAACACTGGCATAGATATCTACCCGTGTTTCCCTGAAATAGTATTAGGTCTTATTTTCAGGGGGTATCTTAATTTTTTCACAGGTACGGGAGGCCCATCTTGACTGCTTGCTCGCAGCAGGACCGGAAGCCACTTGGTGTGCTAGTACCCCACGCTCCCTGCACCACCTTATCTAAGGGCCCCCGCAGCCAGGCCATCCACGTCCCGACACCTGCCTCACAGGGACAGCACCGGCAGCCATGTGCAGTGGGAGCCCACGTGGCCGCCGGCCCACTGCTTCTGCTTGCTCACGCCCACAACGGAACAGGCGGCCAAGCGAGATGCCGGTACCGCAACCACAAAGCAAGGCAGGTGTCGGGGCATAGGGCCTTGGTAGCGCAGTGGTTAGAGTGCAGTACTGCAGGCTACTTTTGCTGACTGTCGGTTGCCTGCAATTTGGCAGTTCGAATCCAACCAGGCTCAAGGTTGACTCAGCCTTCCATCTTTCCGCGATCAGTGAAATGAGGACCCAGATTATTGGGGGCAATAGGCTGACTCGGCAAACTGCCTAGAAAGGGCTGCAGTGAAGTGGCATATAAGTCTAAGTGCCGTTGCTATAGATGGACAGCTCCATCCCTCCTGCCTCGCCTCATGGCTGTGGCACCACAACCAACTAGACTGAACGGGTGGGTGGCCAGCTGCACAGGCGCTTAAGTAGGGCTTATTTTGAGGGGGGGAGTGTAGGACTTATATTAAAGGTAAAGGTTCCCCTCGCACATGTGTGCTAGTCGTTCCTGACCCTAGGGAGCGGTGCTCATCTCCGTTTCAAAACCCAGACGTCTCCGTGGTCATGTGGCCGGCATGACTCAATGCCAAAGGCACACGGAACACTGTGACCTTCCCACCAAAGGTGGTCCCTGTTTTTCTACTTGCATTTTTTAACCTGTTTTCGAACTGCTCGGTTGGCAGAAGCTGGGACAAGTAACAGGAGCTCACCCCTACGCGGCAGCACTAGGGATTCGAACCGCTGAGCTGCCGACCTTTTGATCGACAAGATCAGTGTCTTAGGCACTGAGCCACCGCATCCCTATAGGGCTTATATTAGGCCCACAATCTCAGAACCAGGTTGCAGAGGAGGACAGAACACAAGCTCAGAGAACACCAAGGACCTCATAGTTCTCCTCCTCCGCCGCCGCCGCCTCCTCCTCCTCCTCCTCTTCTTTTTCTTCTTCTTCTTCCTCCTCCTCCTCCTCCTCTTTTTCTTCTTCTTCTTCTTCTTCTTCTTCTCTTCTTCCTCCTCCTCCTCCTCCTCCTCCTCTTCTTCTTCTTCTTCTTCTTCTTCTCTTCCTCCTCCTCCTCCTCCTCCTCCTCCTCCTCCTCCTCCTCCTCCTCCTCCTCCTCCTCCTCCTCCTCCTCTTCTTCTTCTTCTTCTTCTTCTTCTTCTTCTTCTTCTTCTTCTTCTTCTTCTTCTTCTTCTTCTTCTTCTTCTTCTCTTCTTCTTCTTCCTCCTCCTCCTCCTTCTTCCTTTCATCTCTTGCTCTTCCCTTCTCTCGTTTTGCAACTGCTCTTGACCAATAAAGAGAGAGAGGGAGAGGGAGCGACACCCTCCCTCTCTAAAGCTGAGTCACGAAAGTGCCGAGTGACTCAGCAATGCCACCAAATCCCTTCCCCAACTATTTCCTTTCCTTTTCTAAGAGGCCTTTCTCGGAATCGTTTGAGGGCCCATCAGCCACTCCTCCCTTCTGATGAAGTGATAATAAGGCCTCCCGGCTCCTTGTTCCTTGAAAAGAGCACTTGTCAGGTGGAGGGTTTTTTTTTTTAAAAAAAGGAAAAGGCTCTTCAGAGCATTGATTTTTGAACTCCTGCCCAAGAACCGAGGCTAGAAGGCGGCTCATTTATCGGCTCATTCAGCCTGGCTTCGTGCACTAAAAATGAAGAGGGAGAAGAAGGCGTTGAAGGGTTTTCTTCCGGATGGGCCTATCCTCCTCTGTTGATGCTCTCCTGGCAACCGTTGCCATAGGGATGGCTGAGGGCTTCCTCCCACCTCTCCCCTAGCAACCGGCGTCAGGAAAGGACCTTGTAGGGGTTCTTAGTTTGCCAAGGACTGGACACAACAGAATACGCGATAGGGACAGAAGAGAATATTTGTAGCTCAGGGTTGAACTTTGAGGTCCTTGGGGATCTCTGAGCTTGGGGTTGTTTCATGACCCAACCAAGTAATATCATCAATGCTAGAAGCGGGTGGAGTTTGGGGAGAGGAGGAGGAGGAGGAGGAGGAGGAGGACGAAGACTGTGGGCTTCTTGGTGTTTCTCTGAGTTTGGTTGTTTTCTTGTAGACATTTCATTACGTGTTGTGGTCCGCCAGCAGCCTGCAGAGCTGCCAATGGACAATGATGAGGTTGAGGAAGAACATGGGACAGTCCTGGAGGCTGGGGAAGGCCCGGATGAGGGCTCCGTGTCAGAGGCAGAGATGGAGTGGGTGTGGCCATGATGGGCATGGCCTAGTCAGCCTCCTGCACCACGGCTGGGTTTTTTTTGGCATTTTTGCCCTCCCCAGTCTCTGGAGGCTTTCCTCAAGCCTCCGGGAGGGCGAAAACGGTCTCCCCAGGTCCCGGAGGCCCTCTGGAGGCTGGAAATTGTCCCAAACTTCCGGTAGGCCTGTTTTTCTCCCTCCCTGAGCCTCTGTGTGCGCCCTGCACTTACCTGCATCCAAAACAGGCCACGTGGAGATTCCTGGGAGGGGACGGGAGGCATGGGTGGGGCCAGCCAGGAATGGGATTTGGGAGTTCTCTGAACTGCACAGAAACTTAGCTAGAGGTTCTCCCGAACCCCTGCGAACCTCCAGCAGGCCACCTCTGGATCTTTTCTCCCTTCGATAATACAAAAATCCTCCAGTTCTCTGATTTGGCTACTTTTCCCAGGGATTGCCCTGACCAAGAGGTGGACTGGATGACCTCCAAGTCCCCTTCAACCTTTAGCTAACACGGTGGCTTCCGCACTGGTTGCGGAAGGAGATCTGAGCGACTGCATCTCCCGCTCTGTTTGTCTCTCTTTCTCTCTATTCCTTAAACTTCAAAGCTGAAAGCTAATTAAAGCCTGCTTTTTGTTAAAACGTTTCAAGAGAAAATGTAGAAAGTACTTTTCTTTTAATAACTAGGGAGATAAGGTTAAACCAGAATAAATTAATTTGCTAAGTCTTCTCCAGAAATATGACGATTTCTCTTTTTGCCCATCTCCTCTCAAGTTTCTTTTCCTCTTCCTTCCTCTTTTTTCTCTTCCCTTTCCTGTAATTAGACTGTGTTGTTTCTCTGTGTCGTATAACATAAATGGGTTTATACATAACTTTGTTTTTATTTATTTATTTTGTCATATTCATCTAGTGTATATTGGAGGTGGTGACCCTCTGAGAGCTGTATGCAACGAAATTTCATTTTAATGTATGCCGAGTAGTGTACGTTCAACATGACAATAAAGTTATTATTCTATTCTATTCTATTCTATTCTATTCTATTCTATTCTATTCTATTCTATTCTATTCTATTCCATTCCATTCCATTCCATTCCCCATCTATTTACTTCCTTTCCTTTCCTTTCCTTTCCTTTCCTTTCCTTTCCTTTCCTTTCCTTTCCTTTCCTTTCCTTTCCTTTCCTCCCCTCCCCTCTTCTCTCCTGTCCCTCCCCTCCCCTCCCCTCCTCTTTCCTCCCTCCCTTCCTACCCTCCCTCCCTCCCTCCTTCCTTCCCTTCCTTCCTTCCTTCCCTTCTCTTCCCATTCCTCTACTTCTCCTTCCCTTCCTTCCCTTCCCTTCCTTCCCCTCCCCTCCCCTCTCCTCTCCTCCCCTCCCCTCCCCTCCCTCCCCTCCCTTCCTTCCCTTCCCTTCCCTTCCCATTCCTCTACTTCTCCCTTTCCTTTCCTTTCCTTTCCTTTCCTTTCCTTCCTTCCTTCCTTTCCTTTCCTTTCCTTTCCTTCCTTTCCTTTCCTTCCTTCCTTCCTTCCTTCCCTTCCCTTCCTTCCTTTCTCCTTCCTTCCTTTCCTCCTTCCCTTCCTTCCCTTCCTCCCTCCCTCCTCTTTCCTCCCTCCTTCCTTCCTCCCTTCCCTCCCTTCCTTCCCTCCTCCTCCCTTCCTTCCTCCCTCCCTCCTCTCCTCCTCCCTCCTCTCCTCCCTCCCTTCCCTTCCCTTCCCATTCCTCTACTCCAGGGGGAGGGCCTTCTCTGTGGGGGCTCCGACCCTGTGGAACGAACTTCCCCTTGGGCTTTGACAACTACCTGACCTTAGGACCTTTCGCCGCGAACTTAAAACCTAGTTATTTCGTATGGCTGGACTAGCTTGATTTTTATCTTTAAATTTTAATTGAATTTGATGGGTTTTTAAATTTTTGTAATTTTATGAGGGTGTATGTTATTTTAATATTTGGGCAAATTTAAATCAGTTTTTTAAGGGTTGTTTTAACTATTGTGTATGTCTGTATTTTATCTGCCTGTTCACCGCCCTGAGTCCTTCGGGAGAAGGGCGGTATACAAATTAAAACATTATTATTATTATTATTATTATTATTATTATTATTATTATTATTATTATTATTATTATTATTATTATTATTATTTCTCCCTTTCCTTCCCTTCCCTTTCTCTTTCCCTTCCCTTTCTCCTTCCCTTCCGTTCCTTGCTGTCCCTTCCCTTCCCTCCCCTCCCCTCCCTTCCCTTCCTTTCCTTTCCCGTTTTCCTCTTCCTCTTCCCACCAAAAGAAGTCCAATCCAATAGGAGCAGGAACTCCAGGGTTTTCTTTCCTTTCATCCTGAATTGTAAATAATCTGGAGGGATTTGAGGAACGGGCCAAGAAGAGCCCCCACCAAGGAATCGACTATCTGGATTCTGCACTCGATGACGTCAACCACAATTTTCAGGCTGAAATGAGGGGCCGTTTTTTCTTCAACCTATTTCTATGCCAGCGTTCGACCAAAACTTTTTCTGGGACACCGCAGAACTAAATGAAAATTAAGCTGTGGGGTGTAAAAATTAAACACTGAGATAAACACTACAACAGGTGAGACAACATAATATGATTCACAACAGAAGGAAGAGTTTATATAATTTGAAAGCTGCAAGGGAAGCTTTGTTTCACTTCCAACAATGTTTACACACCCTCATTTGGCTTCTAAACCAGTTTGGAAATTTTCTCTCAAACTATCCACTCCCCCAAAATACATATCATTGGGTGTTTTTTCTACTGTGTCGGCTTTTCTCCATAATGTATATGTATGTTATATAAATTATCCCCCAAAGTTTGCTTTAGGTATGCAACTTTGAATTAGATAAATATATGCTGACATTTGTAAAATTGGGAATAAGAAGGCAGGGCATGGGAGGGAAAGGAAGGGAAAGGAAAGGAAGGGAAGAGGAGAGGAGAGGAGAGGAGAGGAGAGGAGAGGAGAGGAGAGGAGAGGAGAGGAGAGGAGAGGAGAGAAAGGGATCGATGGATCAAATGGATGGACTGGGAGAGGAGGGGAGAGAGAAGAGAAGAGAAGAGAAGAGAAGAAGAGAAGAGAAGAGAAGAGAAGAGAAGAGAAAGGGATGGATGGACGGATGGATGGATCAAATGGATGGACTGTGAGAGGAGAAGAGAAGAGAGAAGAGAAGAAAAGAGAAGAGAGAAGAGAAGAGAAGAAGAGAAATGAAGAGAAAAGAAGAGAAAGGGATGATGGATGGATCAAATGGATGGATTGTGAGAGGAGAAGAGAAGAGAGAAGAGAAAAGAAGAGCAGAGCAGAGCAGAGAAGACGATGATGGATGGATGGATGGATGGATGGATGGATGAATCAATTGATGGATTGATGTATGGATGGATCAAATGGATGGACTGTGAGAGGAGGGGAGAAGAGGAGAGAGGAGGAGGGGAGAGGGGAGAGGAGAGGAGAGAGAAGAGAGAATGGAAAGGGATGGATGGATGGATGGATGGCTAGATCAATGGATCAATGGATGAAGAGAAGAGAAGAGAAGAGAAGAGAAGAGAAGAGAAGAGAAGAGAAGAGAAGAGGATGGGTCAAATGGATGGATGGGCTGTGAGGAGAGGGGTCATTCCTACATTAGGTTACTTGAAACATTTTGAGTCTATATGAAAATTTTCAGAAAAGAGGAACATTTAGGCAAGAAAAACCAAATGCCCAAATATAGAATTAGGTGGTACCTGGCTCAACAATAGTACCTGTGAGAGGGATCTTGGAGTCCTAGTGGAAAACCATTTAGATATGAGCCAGCCATGTGCAGCAGCTGCCAAAAAAGCCAACACGGTTCTGGGCTGCATCAACAGAGGGATAGAATCAAGATCACGTGAAGTGTTAATACCACTTTATAAGGCCTTGGTAAGGCCACACTTGGAATATTGCATTCAGTTTTGGTCGCCACGATTTAAACAAGATGTTGAGACTCTAGGAGGAGTGCAGAGAACAGCAATGAAGGTGATTAGGGGACTGGAGGCTAAAACATATGAAGAACAGTTGTAGGAACTGGGTATGTCTAGTTTAATGAAAAAACGGACTTGGGTGACATGATAGCAGCGTTCCCATACTAGAGAGGTGCTCACAGAGAAGAAGGGATCCACCTATTCTCCAAAGCACGTGAAGGCAGGACAAGAAACAGCGGATGGAAACTAATAAAGGAGAGAAGATGTAGAAATGTAGAACAAAGGAGAAACTTCCTGACAGTTAGAACAATTAATCAGTGGAACAACTTGCCTGCAGAAATTGCGAATTCTCCAACCCTGGAAGTTTTTAAGAAGAGATTGGACAACCATTTGTCTGAAGTGGTGTAAGGTTTACTGCTTGAGCAGGGGGTTGGACTAGAAGACCTCTAAAGTCCCTTCCGACTCTGTTTCTATTCTGTTCAATTTGATCAGACAATACCATGGCCCATTTCCTGGTTTCTTGCTTCTTTAACCAACATTTGAACACCATCAAGAATCAGACCGGACCCAACTAAATAAACACTTTCTCTGTAATGTGCTGACGCACATCACAAGGTTCATTCATTACCACCAGAATTATTAAGGTTACTCTATATCTCATTTTGAGCCACCGCGCTTTGGGCGTAGAATGTTCTAAAGATGTCCACGACCTTTCTCCATGGTGTACTCATTCTTCTCTATCCTCCTTCGAGTTGGCCGGTGGCTTTTCAGTGGCCGGGATGATCCCAGGACGACGGTTTTGTCTGGTGTCCAAAGCTCAAAAGGTGTTTCCGAATAAACATTCTCCAGCTTACTTTGATCGCTGTTGAGGTCTTTTTCTGATCTTCTTGTTGGCTTCCCCTGGCCCTCTTTTTGTTTCCCCCTTCGGGTTAATTTTCAGAATTGGGAACGACGTGGTTCTGCCAACAGGAAACGTGGTTGCAGGTTGGATACGGCTGGTCCTCAGTCAGCTCGCAACGTCCCACGGTTTTCTCCTGCTGCCATAACCTCATGGCCATCAGATGAGTGACCACCATGACTTTCTGCATGCAGAGAGGGCAGGTTTTATTTCTGGCTTGGGTGATGTGCCAGAGGTCGATACACCTGCTGTGAAAGGCGTGGGAACACGAGAGCACCTTCACGCCGTCGTACTGCATGTACCGGTCTAAGCAAATGGCGCATTCTTGGTATTTGGAGCCGGTCAACGAAACAGAGACAGGTTCCTTCTCGTGTTGTCGGAGAAGGCGGTTCCTCCTCTTCCTCTTGCTCCAGGATAGATAGTGCTCTGATAGCATCAGGGCAATAAAGGTGGCAGACACGGTAAGGCAGATGATCCAACAGGTGTAGAACATGGCAAACTGGCAGCAAAAGCCAGCTGGCTGGAGGAGACACTGGCAGGGACTTCGGGCCACCTCGAGATGGTCCGAAGCCCTAGAAGCAACTTTCCAGGCGAAATGAAAACGCTCACACCCGGGGAGGGTGAGAAGGGATTTCCCAGAACGGCGCAGTTGTTTGAGGATTTTTGCTGTCTCTTGTGCGGAGAACACGGCTGGGATGTGAAGGTGCCACTTGGCGCCCGGCTCACTCACCATGTTCTCCAGCATCTGGGAAGTCACGTTGTGCACAATGGCGGTGTGGGAGCTCACTTGTTGGGCGTGAAGGATCTTCTTGGAGAAAGAGCAATTGTGTTGACGGAAGAGGACCACCAGGAGGGATGAAGATGGAGGTGGCCCTTGGATGCGATGATAGGGGTTCAAGGGCTTCGCCTTCACCCAAAGGCCCAGGAGTCCTTCGGGAGGGAGCAGGGGTTGGAAGAAAGCTGGTAGAACCCCAAGATCAAGCGAGGTGGAGTTAGGGTTGCAAGTGGCATGGCTGAAGGCCTTGATGTTGATGCCTTGGAGACTCAAGAACAGGGTAACCATGTGCCAAAGCCATGAAAATGGAAATCTCATGCTGGTTGAAGGTCCTGGAGATCTTAGCAGGGGTTTAGTCCTCCTTGAAGGTCAACAGGATAGATCTGCAACCGAAGGGCGAAGCGCTCTGTAGAGCTGTAGCTTCTAGATGGCTGAGCTTCCATAGATTCCAGAGCTAGAGGTGAAGTTGACATATAGATCGGGGTCTTCTTGCTCTCCTCCCTTCTCAGCAGGCGTGGCCTGCTGGTGGCTGCCAAACGATTGCTCTGCCCTTCCTCCAGGTGACCTTCAAGGTGTTTCTTCAATTGGTCCTTTGTGACCTCATCCTGCTGTCTTTCCCACCATTTCTCCCTGGCTTCCCTTACCTCCCTTGGCTTCTGGGAATTAGTGAGATAAGCCTATTCCTCTGCCATGGGAACTGGAGGCGGTGGCCAACTTTGGGGAGAGTTAACTATATGGAGAACTATTCTTCCACCATCTTCACCCGGAAAATAAACCCATTAATCCTCCTCCTTTTCCTCCTCCTCTTTCTTCTTTTTCTCATTCTCATTCTCTTTCTCTCCTCCTTCTCTTTCTCCTTCTTTTCCTCCTCCTTCTCCTCCCATTCTTCTCTTTTTCTTTCTTTCTCCTCCTCCTCCCATCTTCTCCTTCTTCTTCTCCTTTCTTCCTCCCCATCTTTTTTCTACTCTACCTCCTTCTCCTCCCAATCTTCTCCTTCTCCTCCTGTTCCTTTTACTCCCCTCCCTCCCTCCCTCCCATTCTTTTCTTTTCTTTCTTTCCTTCTTTCCTTCTTTTCTTCTTTCCTTCTTTCCTTCCTTTCTTCCTTCTTTCCTTCCTTCCTTCCTTCCTTCCTTCCTTCCTTCCTTCCTTCCTTCCTTCCTTCCTTCCTTCCTTCCTCTCTCTTTCTTTCTCCCCCTCCCCTAACTTCTCCTCTGAAATGGTACAGGGTTTCCTGCCTGAGCAAGGGGTTGGATTAGAAAACTTTCAAGGTCCCTTCCAACTGTTATTTTATTCTTTTCTTTCTCCTTCTCCTTCCCCATTTTTTCCTTCTTTTCTTTCTCCCATCCTCCTCCTCCTCCTCCTCCTGCCCGTCCCATTCTCCTCCTCCTCCTCCTCCCATTCTTCTCTCCCTTCTTCTTCGCCATTTCTTGTTTTAATGTTGTTTTTTTTTTTAAATTCCAACGATCAGCTGAGTGACCTGTGATTGTCGGAACTTTCTTTTTTTTAACTTTTTAAGCATTTTTTACTTTTAAAATGCTTTTAAAAAGTACTTTTAAAATGCTTTTAAAAAGTACTTTTAAGAATGCTTTTAAAAAGTAAAAAAAAAAAGGTTCTGACGATCACGCAGCACAGCTGTGATCATCAGAAACCTTCTTTTTTTTTTACTTTTTAAAGCATTTTTTTACTACCGATTCACTCGAACAGGTAGTAAAAAATGCTTTTAAAAAGTTTTTTAAAAGGTTCCCACGATCGTGCACCACAGCTGATTCCCCCCCACCCCCCATGCTGTTCTACTTATCTTCCCAAGCCTCCTTTTGGCGCACAGCGCATGCTTGGCACACAGCACGCATGCGCGGCCAGTGAACCGGGAGCAAACCAGTTCAGATTTCACCATTGGTTCTTCCCCAGAATTATTGGATAGTCGCAATCCAGGCAGATTGTAGATGAGTGAGTGCAGTCAGTTGCTCGTCTCCATGCTCCTTGGCCCTGGCATCCCCCCCACTCAAAAAAAAACCCCGAATCCAAGAATTTCACAGTCCACTTAAAAGAATTTCATTCCCATTCTTTTTTTCTTAAAGAACTTCCAGCGCAATTTTGGTCTGGCATAAGGAATGAGTTTCAACTGAAAGAAAAAATGCAGGAAAATATCTGTGTCCAGAGCAGTAGTGAAATCCATTTTTTTTTTACTACCGGTTCTGTGGGCGTGGCTTGGTGGGCGTGGTGTGGCTTGGTGGGCGTGGCAGGGGGAAAATACTGCAAAATCCCCATTCCCTCCCCATTCCTGGAGGAACGATATTGCAAAATCTCCATTCCCACCCCACTCCAGGGGAAGGATACTGCAAAATTCCCATTCCCTCCCCACTCCTGGGGGAAGGCTATTGCAAAATCTCCATTCCCACCCCGCTCTGGGACCAGCCAGAGGTGGTATTTGCCGGTTCTCCGAACTATTCAAAATTTCCGCTACCGGTTCTCCAGAACCTGTCAGAACCTGCTGGGATTTCACCCCTGGTCCAAAGCAATTTGGAAAGCTTTGGACATCTGCATTACTTTGTCCCAAAGGACAGGAACGTAATTTATGAGTTTGAGGTCGGAAATGCTCACTGTCTCCCATGACAATTAAGGAGTGTTTTCCTTGCACCAAATAAACAAGATTGCAAAATTAGCTTGGAAAGAGGGTAAATAGGGACGAACATTCTCAGAAGGAGCTCACATTTTCGCAGTCCTCCACCGTTGTAAAACAACGGGGGACGAAAGAGAAAGACGGGGAAGGAAATATGGATTATAAATTTTCTTTCAATCCCTGAACCCTCTTCCTTCATCCTGTCCCCACTAAAATTAGAAGCCATTTTACGACCTTTCTTTTCACCACCGTCTTGCCTAGTGGGAATCTTTGAGTTCATAGTTTAACAGTCTGGCACTGATGCCATGATTTTTTTTAAAAAAAACACAAAACACTTGGATTAGGGGGAAAAAAATAACGCAATGCTAAATTGCATTCTGTCGTGTCCCACTCCTCCGCTGACAACCGGGTCAGGGAAATCCGAATCAGGTGTGCCTCTGCAGCTCTGCCAAAGTCCTAGCAAAGTCCTCAGGGCAGGCAGGAGACCAGAAAGTGACTTCAGCAAGATATGTTAGACTTTGCCTGACTCAGAGACTGCCAGAAAGCAGATCCTTTATATAGGCCATGGGGTGTGGCTCCATGACTCAGCACTTATCCCAGCCTGCCCCTCCCTTCCTTCTGTTGACGCCGCCTATCAATTCTCCTGAAGCGAGGGTCACTCCAGTCTGCAGCTGTTGGTAATTGACCTTCCTCAGGCTCACATGCTGTGGGGGAGGGGGAGGGGTCTAGTTGCTCCGTTTGCCTGGGCATGGAGCCAGAGCTGGGGGCTGAAGGTACTTCTTCCTCCTCAGCCTGTCTGGGCATGGAGCCAGGGCTGGGACCGGGAGGCATACTAGGACATTCCTCAGCGTTCGGAAGCAGATAAGAAGGCCCCGGCTGCAGTGAAAGCGGGCGAGACACAACACATTCGTGTCTACTAGAGCAGGGGTCTCCAACCTTGTCAACTTTAAGACTTGTGGACTTCAACTCCCAGAATTCCTCAGCCAGCTTTGCTGGCTGAGGGATTCTGGGAGTTGAGGTCCACAAGTCTTAAAGTTGACAAGGTTGGAGACCCCTGCTCTAGTAGACACAAATGCGTTTTTAATCAAGGTTAAAAGAAGGGAATAACAGAATGACAGAGTTGGAAGAGACCTTGGAGGTCTTATAGTCCAACCCATCGGACTAGAATAACACATTGGAATTCCAATTACACATTGGAAAAAAGAATCTGAACGCTAAATACAAGCTCGATGGACACTACCTTATAGATGACCCCCACCCCGTTAAAAACCTTGGAGTTTTCATATCAAATGATCTAAGTGCCAAAGCCCACTGCAACTACATCGCAAAAAAGGCTTTAAGAGTTGTAAACTTAATCTTGCGTAGCTTCTTCTCCAGAAACACTACACTACTAACCAGAGCATATAAAACATTTGCTAGACCAATTCTTGAATACAGCTCAACTGTCTGGAACCCATACCTCATTTCGGACATTAATACAATTGAGCGTGTCCAGAAATATTTTACAAGAAGAGTTCTCCACTCCTCTGATCACAACAAAATACCTTATGCTACCAGACTTGAAATCCTGGGTTTAGAAAATTTAGAACTCCGCCGCCTTCGACATGACCTGAGCTTAACTCATAGAATCATCTGTTACAACGTCCTTCCTGCTGAAGACTACTTCAGCTTCAATCGCAACAATACACAAGCACACAATAGATTTAAGCTTAATGTTCATTCTCGCTCTCTCTCTCTCCCTCCCT
Source organism: Ahaetulla prasina (assembly GCF_028640845.1). NCBI lineage: Eukaryota > Metazoa > Chordata > Lepidosauria > Squamata > Colubridae > Ahaetulla > Ahaetulla prasina. The sequence goes on along the minus strand of NC_080539.1, from coordinate 370,993,122 downwards.
CCCTCCCTCCCTCTCTCTCCTTCAACCTACGTATCCACCTTTCTATCAAAGTTGTGAACCGCTCCAATCTTGTTTGTAGAAAATATGACTTCAGTAACAGAGTTGTTAATGCCTGGAATGCACTACCTGACTCTGTGGTCTCTTCCCAGAATCCCCAAAAGCTTTAATCAAAGACTATCTACTATTGACCTCACCCCATTCCTAAGGGGTCTGTAAGGGGCCTGCATAAGAGCACCAGCGTGCCTACCGTTCCTGTCCTAATGTTCCCTTTGATTGTATCCAATTCGTATAATTATTTCATGCTTATATTTATATATATGCTTATATATCATATAGTTATTTCATGATTATGCTTTTATATACTGTTGTGACAAATAAATAAATAAATAAATAAAATAAATAACCCCCTGCTCAGGCAGGAACCCTTCTACCATTTCAGACAAATGGTTGTTCGGTCTCTTCTTAAAATCCTCCAGTGATGAAGCACCCACAACATCTGAAGGCAAACTGTTCCACTGGTCAACTGTCCTCACTCTTAGGAAATTTCTCCTTAATTCCAGGTTGCTTCTCTCCTTGATTAGTTTCCATCCGTTGTTTCTTGTCCTGCCTTCAGGTGTTTTGGAAAAAATAAGCTGAACCTTTCTTCTTTGTGGCAGCTATTACAAATAGCTATAACTGGGCTTTTGTTGACAAGATTGATCGATGTTGTATTTGGACTCTTTCCTTATCTAAGAGATTAATTTACCGGTAGTCCTCGACTTACGACCATAATTGAGGCCAACAATTTCCCGTTGCTAAGCGAGACAGTGATTAAGTGAGCTTTGTCCCATGTTAAAAGCTGTCTTGATACAAATGTTAAGCAATTCAGAAGATTTATTGCTGAAGTCTATACACAAGAATCTAGTTGGCTAAGGGGGAAAACTAAATTGATACTATGTAAGAATTAAGGGAAATCAAGAGGAGCTGGACTTGTGTTGCTTGTGGCAACGTAAGAATTCTAGACTGGTTACTCTCTTCACTCCACCCCTGGTTCTGCCTCTTTTTCTATAAATTATGAAGAAAACATATCTGGTTGCCCTTACTGGTCTTTTGCTGGCAAAAATCGATTGACGCAGTATTTTTCTTTTCCTTACCAAAGTGTTGAGCCATGGAGATTGTATTTTATTGAGATGTGGTGATAAGTTATTAAAATTTGTTTTTAATCTGCTGGGGTGAAAGAAGAAGTTATTTCCCCCCCCTTTTTTCTCCTTACTTCCCCTTTTTTTGTCGTTTCAAACCCCTCTTCCTTTTGTGTGTGTTTTTCTGTTTGTATTTTTTTTTTTGCAAATTGTGTTGACTTTCCTTCTTTACATGTATTATTCTGAATAAAATTATTTGGGGGACGGGGGGGTGGAAATTGTCAGTATGTTAATGAACTGGAATAGGGCATAGCAACAGGTCAGCCAATGAGGGCTGTTTGGTAACTGAAACAGTATTTGTTGTATGGGGCCATAAGAGACAGTTTGGAGCCTGGGTGTGGCTTAACTGTTCTGTATATAAGCTTGAGGGCACTAGCTTCTCTCTCCTCCATTTTGCCTTCTCCATTTTGTGCTTCCATTTTGTGCTGTGTTTGTACTTGCTATTTCTCCTAGTGAAATCCATTTTTTTTTACTACCGGATCTGTGGGCGTGGCTTGGTGGGCGTGGTGTGGCTTGGTGGGCGTGGCAGGGGAAAAATACTGCAAAATCCCCATTCCCTCCCCATTCCTGGAGGAACAATATTGCAAAATCTCCATTCCCACCCCCCTCCAGGGGAAGGTTACTGCAAAATCCCCATTCCCACCCCACTCCAGGGGAAGGATACTGCAAAATCTCCATTCCCACCCCACTCCAGGGGAAGGATACTGCAAAATCTCCATTCCCACCCCACTCCAGGGGAAGGATACTGCAAAATCTCCATTCCCACCCCACTCCAGGGGAAGGATACTGTAAAATCTCCATTTCCACCCCACTCCAGGAGAAGGTTATTGCAAAATCCCCATTCCCACCCCACTCCAGGGGAAGGATACTGCAAAATCCCCATTTCCTCCCAATCAGCTGGCACTTGGGAGGCGGAGAATAGATGGGGGTGGAGCCAGTCAGACTTTTTACTACCGGTTCTCCGAACTACACAAAATGTCTGCTACCGGTTCTCCAGAACTGGTCAGAACCTGCTGAAACCCACCTCTGTATTGTATGCCTTATGTATTGTTATGTATATAAAGACGTTTTGAATCCCGCTGAATTGTCTGATTGTGTGTGCTGCAATAATCGCTGACAAAACTCCCTGTTGTGCCTCGCTCGCCCCCCTCGCCGCAGCCGGGCCCTTCTCATCTCCTGCCAGACACTGATAGTACAGGAGAATGTCCTGGCATGCCTCCAGCCCCCAGTCCTGGCACCATGCCCGGACAAACTGAGCAAACAAACCTCCCTCTGATAGCATGTACGCCTGAAGCCAGCCACGAGCTGGGATTACTGGCAGCTGGGGACGAAATGATGCAGTGGACAGATCCTTGCTTCCGGAGAATGGAGAGGCGACGTCAGCAAAAGGAAGGGAGGGGCAGGCCTGGATAAGTGCTGAGTCATGGAGCCACATCCCATGGCCTATATAAAGGATCTGCTTTCTGGCATTCTCTGAGTCAGGCAAAGTCTAATCTGGATTGCTGAAGTCACACCTTGGATTCCTGCCTGTCCTGAGGACTCTGATAGGACTTTGGCAGAGCTGCAGAGGCACGCTTGATACGGACTTCCCCGACCCGGCCGTCAGAGGAGGAGTGGGACATGACACCCCCACAAATGTACTCACAAAAGGATGTGCCTTTTGAAGGAACGTCAAGCTTGGTCAAAAGTGAATTGTATGAAGTTGGAAAACGAATAAAAACATCCAGCACCAAGTCTTGGTGACTTCACAACCACAGCTGCTTAGTTATCTTTGCAACGTTAGAGAAACAGTTCAACACACCTTCTTCTGGGATATTTTTTGTGCGGTTTCCCAGTTTAGCTGACGGCATGAGGATCTCCTAGTGGTCTCCTTTCCATACATTAACCAATTTCAGTCAAAATCACTTAGCGGTTGCTCATTTGCTGGGCCCAATGCAACCCTGTTCTTGGATGATGTGTTTCAAATTCTTTCTTAATGCACAATAAAAGGATTCACGAACATGAAGACTGAAAACAGTGGAATGTTGTTGAAATATTAAACTAGGAATGGGAAATCTAGAACATTCTACTCCCTTCTCAGTGCCAGAAGCTCATTGGCTGATTTTGGGCAAGACCCTCCTTCTCAGTCCAAGAGCCAATCAGGTGCAGTGGCTGACTTTGGGTTAGTCCCTCCCTCTGCGTCCGACCTACCTCAAAGGGTTGTTGTGAGATTTATAAAGCTGCTTTATTTATATTATTTATTTATATTTATTATATTGTTGTGAGATTTATAAAGCTGAAGAAAAGGCGAGAAATAGATTTAACTTTTCAGAACCACAGGTAGCCCTCGACTTAGGACCACAACTGAACCTAAAATTCACATTTCTTAAACAAATTCTGCCCCTTTTATGACCTTTCTTGCCACAGTTATTATTATTATTATTATTTATTATATTTGTATACCGCCCATCTCCCGAAGGACTCAGGGCGGTTCACAGCCAAAAAAACAACAGAAAACATATAATACATATAAACAGCTAAAAGAATAGACAGTTAAATTCAATTGATGCCCTAAAACTTTTAAATACAAATTTAAAACCTCATTTAAACCCCTTTTTTAAAAATCCCAATTTAAAAACTACGTTCAAGCTAGTCCTGCTCTTCGAAACAGCAACGTCTTCAGCTCGCGGCGGAAGGACCTGAGATCGGGGAGTTGACGAAGCCCCAGAGGGAGTTCGTTCCAGAGGGTAGGGGCCCCCACAGAGAAGGCCCTCCCCCTAGAGGTTGCCAGCCGACATTGTTTAGCTGACGGTATCCGGAGGAGGCCCTCTCTGTGAGAGCGCACTGGTCGGTGAGAGATTAATGGTGGCAGTAGGCGGTCCCGTAAATATCCCGGCCCTAGGCCATGGAGCGTTTTAAAGGTGATAACAAGTACCTTGAAGTGAACCCGGAAGACCACCGGGAGCCAGTGTAGACTACGCAGGAGGGGTGTTACACAGGAGCCACAAGGTGCTCCTTCTATCACCCGTGCAGCCGCATTCTGGACCAGTTGGAGTCTCCGGGTACCCTTCAAGGGGAGCCCCATGTAGAGAGCATTACAGTAGTCCAGGCGGGATGTAACAAGGGCATGAGCGACCGTGCATAAGGAAGCCCGATCCAGAAAGGGGCGTAACTGGCATATCAGGCGAACCTGATGAAAAGCTCCCCTGGTGACGGCTATCATATGATCTTCAAAAGACAGCCGTGCATCCAGGAGGACGCCCAGATTACGAGCCCTTTCCGTGGGGGCCAATAGTTTGCCCCCAATGGTCAGTGATGGAATTAGCTGACTGTAGCGGGCCGCCGGCATCCACAGCCACTCGGTCTTGGTGGGATTTAGTCTGAGTCTATTCCTCCCCATCCAAACCCGTACGGCCCCCAGGCACTGGGACATCACTTCAACAGCCTCGTTGGGGTGGTTAGGGGTGGAAATATAGAGCTGGGTATCATCAGCGTATAGATGACAACTATTCAGTTGTTAAGTGAATCACTGCAGTTGCTAACTGAGTAACAAGGTTGTTAAGTGAATCTGGATTCCCTGTTGAGTTTGTCGGAAGGTGGCAAAAGGAGACTTTGCGACCCCGGGATGCCGTAAATGTCATAAGTAGGAGTCAGTTGCCAAGCATCTGAATTTTGATCATATGATTATGGGGACGCTGTAACGGCCGTTAGTGTGAAACATAGTCATACGTCAGTTGTTTCAGTGCCGTTGTAGCTGCGAACAGTCATTAAACGAACCATTGTAAATTGAGGACCGCGAGGAATCTTCAAGCTGTAAAGTGACAGGATTCCAATGTTTTTCATTGAGTATCTCCTGAACTCTACTTTACCTGAACTCTAAATTCACATTCAGCTAGGACGGCATCGGAACTACGGGAAGGGCTGCCAATGCGAATTAAGTAACCACAGAGGTGGCGGGGGGGGGGGGAATGGATTTGCGTGCCAAAGCACCCTCAGCGGACTTCAAATGCAATTGACCACACTTGAGTCTCACCCCTAAAGTAAGTCACAGATTTGCCGAGCAGTGCAGAAAAAGCGACATAATTCATGTCATTCACAGGAATTTATCTCTTTGGCATCGTTGTGTGATTACTCAGATGGCATCAAACCAAGCAAATGATGTAAATTAATCCTGCAAATTCATATTTGGGGGAGGTTGGTCTCCAGTTGCTACCTTTCCACAATTAGTTCAGGCTCTGTTCTGTACCTGTTTTCTTCTACCCTACCCTACTCCACTCCACTCCCCTCCCCTCCCCTCCCCTTCTGCTCTTCATTCCTCCTGTCCTATCCATTCCTATTCCTATTCCTATTCCTATTCCTGTTCCTGTTCCTGTTCCTACTGTATTATGTTCTGTTGCATTCCGTTCTATATTCTCTATTCTATTCTATTCTGTTCTGTTCTGTTCTGTTCTGTTCTGTTCTGTTCTATTCTGTTCTATTCTGTTCTATTCTATATTCTGTATTCTATTCTGTTCTGTTCTGTTCTGTTCTATTTTATTCTGTATTCTGTATTCTGTATTCTATTCTGTTCTGTTCTGTTCTGTATTCTGTATTCTGTTCTGTTCTATTCTATATTTTCTTTTCTATTCTATTCTATTCTATTCTATTCTATTCTATTCTATTCTATTCTATTCTATTCTATTCTATTCTATTCTATATTCTATATTCTATATTCTATTCTATTCTATTCTATATTCTGTATTGTATTGTGTTCTGTTCTGTTCTGTTCTATACCTGTTTTCTTCTACCCTACCCTACTCCACTCCTCCCTCCCTCCCTCCTTCCTTCCTCCTTCCTTCCTCCTTCCTTCCTTCCTCCTTCCTTCCTTCCTCCTTCCTTCCTTCCTCCTTCCTTCCTTCCTTCCTCCCTTCCCTTCTGTTCTGTATTCTATTCTGTATTCTGTATTCTATTCTATTCTATTCTATTCTATTCTATTCTATTCTATTCTATTCTATTCTATTCTATTCTATTCTATTCTATTCTATTCTATATTCTGTATTCTATTCTATTCTATTCTATTCTATTCTATTCTATTCTATTCTATTCTATTCTATATTCTGTATTCTATTCTATTCTATTCTATTCTATTCTATATTCTGTATTCTGTTCTGTTCTGTTCTGTTCTGTTCTATTCTATTCTGTATTCTGTATTCTGTATTCTGTATTCTGTATTCTGTATTCTATTCTGTTCTGTTCTGTTCTGTTCTGTTCTGTATTCTGTATTGTTCTGTTCTATTCTATATTTTCTATTCTATTCTATTCTATTCTATATTCTATATTCTGTATTGTGTTGTGTTCTGTTCCGTTCCGTTCTTCTCCGCTCCGCCCCGCTCCACCCCGCCCCACCGCATCCCATCCCATCCCATCCCATCCCATCCCATCCCATCCCATCCATTTCTAATTATTTCTATCCTGTTCTACTCAACTCCTATTTCTATTCTATTCTGCTTTATTCCTATATCTACTTCTTTTCTACTGCTAGGCCTCAACCTATCACCACAATCGGGGTCGGAATTTCCATTACTGTACTGAGGAAAGCAATTGTTAAGTCAGTTGCACCCATTTCACCATTGTCACCCCTGGTCCTTCTCTTCCTTAGACTAGACCACATGTCCTCAAGCTGCCAAGGCTGAGAAACTCTCCTGTAACCATACAATAAGTGTAGAGTTCGTGCTTATAGTTGTGCTTCTTGCCTGGACTATCCCGAAGGGCTAACACTGGTAGAGAAGAAGCAAGGTGTTTACGAAGAAAGGAACACGAGGGATTAGTTGGTTTTTTTCAAATCCTATCTAGCCTCTGATTTTACATCACAACCCATGCAGATAGTCCCCGACTTACAACAATTCATTTGTCAACCCTGGAGCCATCTTTGGACATCTTCAGGGTTGCCACAGTGAGGCTGGATCGAGCTGTTGGGAAAGGAAGTGGGGGGGGGAATAGAGATAGCTGGGGGAATATGTAGTCAAAATAACATTCTTTCTTCTGGGAACCAAGGACACTTCCACCAGCACTTGGAGAGGCGTCGATGGGAGACATCCGGGATGGGTAGAGATACCTGATTGGGGCAGTTGATGGCTATGTGTAATGGAGGGAGGGAAAGAACTTTGGACTTTGAACTGGGTGGGGAATTTCAGAGTCGGGTTTTCACCAGCTGTGCCAATATTTATTTATTTATTTATTATTTCAACTTTTATACCGCCCTTCTCCCGAACGACTCAGGGTGGTTTACAGCCAAGTAAAAACCATAATACAAAAGTTAAGAACAATTTTAAAAAAACTAATTTTAAATTGGCCGAAATGTAAAAATTTGCTAAAACCCATTAAAAAACTAATTAAAACTATTAAAAACTATTAGGCTAGTCCTGCTCGATGAAATAAAAGAGTCCTCAGCTCACGCCGGAAGGCTCGGAGGTCAGAGAGTTGGCGCAATGTGGGAGGTAGTTCGTTCCAGAGGGCTGGGGCCCCCACAGAGAAGGCCCTCCCCCTGGGGGTCGCCAGCCGACATTGTCTGGCTGACGGCACCCTGAGGAGACCCTCTCTATGGGAGCGCACTGGTCGATGGGAGGCTACCGGTGTTAGCAGGCGGTCCCGTAAGTATCCCGGTCCTGAGCCATGGAGCGCTTTAAAGACGGTCACTAACACCTTAAATTGCAGCCAGAAGACAACCAGAAGCCAGTGCAGTCCGCGCAGGATAGGTGTTATATGGAAGCCTCGAGCCGCTCCCACTATCACCCGCACGGCCGCATTCTGGACCAGTTGAAGCCTCCGGGTACCCTTCAAGGGGAGCCCCATGTAGAGAGCATTACAGTAGTCCAGACGGGAATATGACATGCCTATAATAAATCTATACTTGGAGGAAACCTCTGGCCTTAGAGTTTTGTTTTCAATTGGGCTGTTACTTGGAACCATGACATCATTTAATGCAGGGGTCTCCAAGCTTGGCAACTTGAAGACTTGTGGACTTCAACTTGGGCGTCCTTCTGGATGGACGGCTGTCCTTTGAAGATCATTTGATGGCCGTCTCCAGGAGAGCTTTTTACCAGGTTCGCCTGGTTCGCCAATTGCGCCCCTTTCTAGACCAGGATGCCCTATGCACGGTCACTCACGCTCTCGTGACGTCTCATCTGGATTACTGCAATGCTCTCTACATGGGGCTCCCCTTGAGGAGCACCCGGAGGCTCCAGTTAGTTCAGAACGCGGCTGCGTGGGTGATAGAGGGAGCCCCTCGTGGCTCCCATGTGACACATCTCCTGCGCAGACTGCACTGGCTATCTGTGGCCTTCCGGGTGCGCTTCAAGGTTTTGGTAACTATCTTCAAAGCGCTCCATGGCATAGGGCCGGGTTACTTACGGGACCGTCTGCTGCTACCGAATACCTCTCACCGACCCGTGCGCTCTCACAGAGAGGGACTCCTCAGGGTACCGTCGGCCAGACAGTGTCGGCTGGCGATGCCCAGGGGAAGGGCCTTCTCTGTGGGGGCTCCCACCCTCTGGAACGAACTTCCCCCAGGACTCCGTCAACTTCCTGACCTCCGAACCTTTCGCCGCGAGCTTAAGACACATCTATTTATCTGCGCAGGACTGGACTAGATTTTTAAATTTGAATTGGTTTTAATTGGGGATTTTATTATGTGTATTGCTATTTTAATTATTCGGCCATTTAGAATAAGTTTTTTAATGTATGTTTTATCCTGTATTTATATGTATTTTATCTGGCTGTGAACCGTCCTGAGTCCCTAGGGAGATAGGGCGGTATAAAAATACGAAAAATAAATAATTTAAATAAATAAATAAGTCCCAGAGGGGGAGTTGAAGTCCACAAGTCTTCAAGTTGCCAAGCTTGGAGACCCCGGATTTAGTGACTGTTCAAAGCTACTACAGCACTGAAAAAAAGCGACTAATGTCCATTTTGCACGCTTACAACCATTGCAGCATCCCCACTTTGGTCATGTGATCAAAATTCAGATCCTAGGCAACTGACTCACATTTACGATGGTCACAGTCTCCCAGGGGACATGTGATCGATCTCCTTTTGCGACCTTCTGACAAGTAAAGACAGCTTAACAACTGCAGCGATTCGCTTAAGAACTGTGGCAAAAAGGTCGTAAAACAGGCCAAACCCACTTAACAAATGTTTCACTTAACAACAGAAATGTTGGGCTCAATTGTGACTGGTAGTCGAGGACTACCTTTAATAGTTTCTGAATCTCCTTCCCTATTTCAAGAGCTGCTACCCATCCATTTGGTTTATTCTTTCTTAGGAACCCTCTGTCTGTGGGTGATATGATAGTGATGATGATAATGACGATGACTTTCAAAAAACCAAGATACAGCCAAATGGATCTCCTGACCACATTCCCACCCCAAAAAGAACCACCCCATGGTTCTTTTCTGACCATCGAAACCCCAAATTCCTAAAAAACAACATGCACAATGACCACAATTGGGAAGAATTGTGTTGTTTCTCTATCCCCACCCCTCCCATTGGATCTGGAGGTCCATCTCTATTTCTTCTGAACCGCATCTCTGCCATCTCCTTAGATTGCCTTGTTAACCTTCTGCTTGCAGATTGGGCACGTCTTGCCAGCCATGGGTTGGATGAGTAACCAGGTGTTGATACAGGTAGCATGAAAGACATGGGTGCAGGGAAGAACCTTCAGCCGGTCACCTGCTTCATACTCCGCCATGCAGATTACACAGCTGTCATACCTGTCACCATGTTTGAAGGTCTTCACTCGGATGCCTTGGTTGGGCCGGCCCCATTTCACCCAAATGACCAGTAGCAAGAAGCTGGTCCCCATGCTGAAGCTGATGAGCAACCCAAATTCCCGTAGGACTTTGAGGAACAGTTGTTGAGTACAGTAACCTGGCCAGATTGGCAGGTCATAGACAGCTAATTCCCAAAGAGTTGCATATGTTTCATCCGAGCAGGAATTGTAATAACTCTGGGGTACCACCACCATAATTTGGGCATCCTTTGCTGAATGAACTTGCCTTCTCAAAAGTTTAGAAGACGTCCGTCCGATAAACAACGATGGAATAATGATCGGCAGTCTTCTCTCTTCCATGCTGACCACCATGTTCACCAAGAAATCAGAACACATGTTGTAAATGATAGCTGCCCGGTATCCAGCTTCTTGGGCATGGAAAACTTTAAGGTTGAAGGAACAGTCATATCGGCGGATGAGGGCGACGAAGCCAGAAGGAGTCCTGTTGGAAACTGGGGCTGCTTTTATAGGGTGACAAGCATTGGCAGGCACCGTTTCAAGAAGGTAACCCTTGAGACCAGTTACGGGCACGGCTGGACCAAAACAGGCTGGGGCAGCGTTAAAATCCATACAGGTGTCATTCTGCTTGTACACCAGATGAACAAATGGTTTGGCCAAGGCGGTCTCGAGAAGCAAGGAAATGGTCACTAGCAGAGGAAGAGGTTCCACCAAGCCCCACATGGCGGAAAGCGCTTTCTCCAGACACAATGGATGGAAGATGGAGGGAGAGACTGGTGGAGTATCTAGATCTCAAACCCTTGGCATTTTGGATAGCTGGTGAGGCAGCCTTTGAGGCCACCTCAACCAAATGATAGTCTTCAAGAGGAGACTGAGAGGTCTCCTTTCTTGGAACTCGTCTCTTGAAATGACAAAACTCAACTTGTTCTCTCAACCACACTGACACCACACTTTTCACCACAAGGCATGTAGCTCTCGCCCACCCCAAGTCTAGTAGTTTGAAACAGCCCACTCCCTTGTGACATCACTCGCTCATTGCTTGGGCTACTATCTCTGAGTGGCAAGGAGAGAAGAAGGACTGATGTGTACTTAAACGTAACAGGTAAAAAGTACAGATAAAGGTTTCCCATTTCCAGTTGTTATGAATCAAAATTAGAATAACAGAGTTGGAAGGGACCTTGTAGGTCATCTAGTCCAACCTCTCACTCAAGCAGGAGACCCTACACCATTTCTGACAGATGGCAGCCCAGTCTCTTCTTGAAAGCCTCCAGTGAGGAAGCTCCCACAACTTCTGAAGGCAACTTCTGTTCCATGGGTTGGTTGCTCTCACTGTCAGAAATGTTTTCCTTATTTCCAGGTTGAATCTCTCCTTGTTCAGTTTCCATCCATTATTCCTTGTCTGGCCTTCAGGTGCTTTGGAAAATAGCTTGACCCCCCCCTCTCTGTGGCAGCCCCTCAAATATTGGAAGACTGCTATCATGTCTCCCTGGTCCTTCTCTTCACTAGACTAGCCAGGCCCAGTTCCTGCAACCGTTCATCATGTTTTAGCCTCCAGTCCCCTAATCATCTTCATTGCTCATTTCTGCACTTTTTCTAGAGTCTCAATGTCTTTTTTATAGTGTGCTGACCAAAACAGGATGCAGTACTCTAGGTGTGGTCTTACTAAGGCTTTATAGAGTAGTATTAGTACCTCCCTTGATCTTGATTGTATCCCTCTGTTAATGCAATTTAGGATTGCATTGGCTTTTTTGGCTGCCATCGCATGCTACTGGTTCATATTTAACTGGTTGTCCCCTAACACGCCAAGATCCCTTCACAATTACTGCTATTATTACTGTTATTGTGTCAGACTTTAGGGAGTTGTACTCATTTCCATTTTTTGGACAAGGGAGCCAGCATTGTCCAAAGACATTTTCCATGATCATAGAATAGAATAGAATAGAATTTTTTATTGGCCAAGTGTGATTGGACACACAAGGAATTTGTCTTGGTGCATATGCTCTCAGTGTACATAAAAGAAAAGATACCTTCATCAAGGTACAACATTTACAACACAATTGATGGTCAATATATCAATATAAATCATAAGGATTGCCAGCAACAAGTTATAGTCATACAGTCATAAATGGAAAGAGATTGGTGATGGGAACTATGAGAAGATTAATAGTAGTGCAGATTTAGTAAACAGTTTGACAGTGTTGAGGGAATTATTTGTTTAGCAGAGTGATGGCCTTCGGGAAAAAACTGTTCTTGTGTCTAGTTGTTCTGGTGTGCAGTGCTCTATAGCGTCGTTTTGAGGGTAGGAGTTGAAACAGTTTATGTCCAGGATGCGAGGGGTCTGTAAATATTTTCACAGCCCTCTTCTTGATTCGTGCAGAATACAGGTCCTCAATGGAAGGCAGGTTGGTAGCAATTATTTTTTCTGCAGTTCTAATTATCCTCTGAAGTCTGTGTTTTTCTTGTTGGGTTGCAGAACCGAACCAGACAGTTATAGAGGTGCAAATGACAGACTCAATAATTCCTCTATAGAACTGAATCAGCAGCTCCTTGGGCAGTTTGAGCTTACTGAGTTGGCGCAGAAAGAACATTCTTTGTTGTCCTTTTTTAATGATGTTTTTGATGTTAGCTGTCCATTTTAGATCTTGCGATATGATAGAACCTAGAAATTTGAAGGTTTCTACTGTTGATACTGTGTTGTCTAGTATTGTGAGAGGTGGAAGTATGGAAGGGTTTCTCCTAAAGTCTACCACCATTTCTACGGTTTTGAGTGTGTTCAGTTCCAGATTGTTTTGGTTGCACCACAAGGCTAGTCGTTCGACCTCTCGTCTATATATTGGCCAGCATGACTGTATACCAATAGCAATAGCACTTACATTTATATACCGCTTCACAGTGCTTTGCAGCCTTCTCTAATCGGTTTACAGAGTCAGCATCTTGCCCGCAAACAATCTGGGTCCTCAAGGCATACGGTACACTGTTACTTTCCCACCGGAGTGGTACCTACTGATCTGCATATGAAGAAGGGTTGCAGGAATTCGGTATGTCTAATCAAGTGAAAAGAAAGACTAGGGGTGACTTGATAGCAGTCTTCCAATATCTTAAGGGGTTGCCAAAAAGAGGGGAGGGAGTCAAACTATTCTCCAAAGCACCTGAAGGCAGGACAAGAAGCAGCGAATGGAAACTAACCAAGGAGAGAAGCAACCTAGAACAGGGATCTCCAACCTTGGCAACTTTATGACTCGTAGACTTCAACTCCCAGCCAGCTTTGCTGGCTGAGGAACTCTGGGACTTGAAGTTCACGAGTCTTAAAGTTGCCAAGGTTGGAGACCCCTGCTCTAAAAGGATGCAAATGACCAGCCGTCTGCAAGGAGTATAGATCCTTCCGTTCCCCACCATCCAGTCAGAGCTGAAGAAGCTTCTTGGATGAGAAGCGAAACCTCTTCGAAGAAAAACCAGAAAGTCCAGTTGCTTCTTGGGGGGAAAAAAAAAACACCTTTGGGGAATTCTGGGAGTTGAAGTCCACTTATTCAGAAGCTGGCCGTGCTGGGAAACATTGCATTTATGAAATGCCATCGAAATGTCAGGGGGTGGGATTGACTTCTAGGCTTCCACCTCCCACCTTAATATTATTCATTGAGCTGTAGTAATATTCATTATTTTCTACAGAGCTTGTACAGAAGTTAACTTCTCCCCTGTTCCCAGTAAAATCCTGCTACGTAACTTGCCTTCGAAGCAATAACTGCTCTTAGTTCATTGTTACAGATTGCTCTCTGAGTAAGGAACTAATAGGTTTTGTGAATTGTATGCGTCTCGTAAGAATATACTCTGGATAGTTCAGGTGCCTCTTTTAATCCTGAACTGCTGAGCAAGCATTTTCCCCTGTTCTGTGCATTTCTTCTCACTCTTGGAAAGTTTAAAGCGTGAGGACTTAAACTCCCAGGATTCCCCAGCCAACTATTAAGACATTAAGACACCTCTCCTGCACAGACTGCACTGGCTACCTGTGGCCTTTCGGGTGCGCTTCAAGGTTTTGGTTACCATCTTCAAAGCGCTCCATGGCATAGGGCCGTGTTATTTACGGGACCGCCTGCTGCCACCTACTACCTCCCACCGACCCTTAGGCTCTCACAGGGAGGGACTCCTTAGGGTGCCGTCCGCCAGGCAGTGCCGACTGGCGACACCCAGGGAAAGGGCCTTCTCTGTGGGGGCCCCCGCCCTCTGGAACGAGCTCCCCCCAGGATTACGTCTACTTCCAGACCTTCGAACCTTCCGCCGCGAGCTTAAGACACATCTATTTATTTGTGCAGGGCTGGCCTAGGGTTTAATTTTAAAATTAATTTTAAACGGGGTTTTGTACTTTTAACTATAGTTTTAAATTTGGCCTAATGGAATAAGTTTTTTAAATGTTGTTTTAACATGTATTTATTTTATACTTTATGTTTTATAAGGCTGTAAACCGCCCTGAGTCCTTCGGGAGATAGGGCGGTATAGAAATTTGAATAATAAAATAAATAAATGTGGACTTCAATAACAGGTAGAAGTAACAGGTAAGAGATCGTTGAAGAGAGAGCTAACAAGGAATTTCTTGACTGTGAGAACCATTAATTGGTGGAACAACAGCTTCCCTAGAAGTTGTGGGTGCTCCATAATTGAAAATTTTTAGGAATGACAGAGTGGGTAGGGAACTTGGAGGTCTTCTATTCCAACCAGGGGTGAAATGCTCCCGAATCGGACGGGATCGCGCGATCCGGTAGCGATGGTGGCTGCTGGTTCGGAGGACCGGTAGCAAAAATCCCTGGCCCCGCCCCCCCTGCCTCTGCTGAGCCGCACCATCTGTAGAGGGTTGGTTTTTTTTTACTTTTAAAAGCCGGTTTTGCTTCAGCCGAAACAGGCCTTTAAAAGTAAAAAACAGCAGAACCTTACTTGTACTCTTACTTGTAGAAAACATGTTTTCTACAAGTAAGAGTAGAGATTCTAAGGCACTTACCTGATTACTGATGAACGCATGGCTTTTTTCCCAGCTCGAAAGCAGTTTCAATTTCAGCCAGACAGAATCAATCGCTCAGCTAATCTATTTCCTCGGTGATCAACTGACTGGCTTTGGAACTCTGGGATTTGAAGTCCACAATAAAATAAAATAAAATAAAATAATAAAATAAAATATTTGTGCAGCTTTCTGAGATTTGGTGTGTTTCTGTAGTGTTTCACTCTTAACTACACAAACACACAAAATCTCAGAAAGCTGTATGTGGCATTTTGTGTATGTGTGTGTGTGTTAGTTGTGTGTGTGTAAAGTGTGAAAGTTGGTTTTTGAGCTTTTTGCGGCTGTGTGAAGTGTGAAGTGCAGCTGCTTTTACATTGTGTGTGAGTCAGTTGTGTTGTGTTGTGTGTGTAAAAAGTGTGAAAGTTGGTTTTTGGTACCTCTTATTGTTTTTTTATACTTTGTTTATTATTTTTATTATTTATTGTTATTGGCCACGCCCACCAAGCCATCTGACCACCAAGCCACGCCCACCAATTAAGCCACGCCCACAGAACCGGTAGGGGAAATTTTTAGATTTCACCCCTGATTCCAACCCTCTGCTCAAATGGTTGTCCAATCCTCTTCTTAAAAGGTATAGGGGACCCCAAACCATTCCAGACAAATGGTAGTCCAATCTTTTCTTAAAAACCTCCAGTGTTGGAGCACCAACAACTTCTGGAGGCAAGTCGTTCCACTGGTTAGGAAATTCACACATTTCACGTCATTCCATTTCACGGTCAGGAAATTTATCCTTAGTTCCAGGTTGCTTCTCTTCTTGATTAGTTTCCATCCGTTGCTGCTTCTCCTGCCTTCAGGTGCTTTGGAGAATAGGTGGACCTGCCTTCTTTGTGACAGCCCCTCGGATATCGGAAGACTGCTATCATGTCACCCTTAGTCCTTTTTATTAAACCAGACATATCCAATTCCTGCAACCGTTCTTCATATGTTTTAGCCTCCAGTAAGATCTCCTTAGAAGCAGTGGTGGGATTCAGCCAGTTCGCACCACTTCGGGAGAACCGGTTGTTAACTTTCTGAGCGGTTTGGCAAACTGGTTGTTGAAGAAATCATTAGGGCAGAGAACCGGTTGTTAAATTACTTGAATCCCACCACTGCTTAGAAGGGACACGGTGGCTCAGGGGCTAGGACGTTGAGCTTGTTGATCGAAAGGTCGGCAGCTCAGCGGTTCGAATCCCTAGTGCTGCCGTGTAACGGGGTGAGCTCCTGTTACTTGTCCCAGCTTCTGCCAACCTAGCAGTTTCGAAAGCACGTAAAAATGCAAGTAGAAAAAAATAGGGACCACCTTTGGTGGGAAGGTAACAGCGTTCCGTGCACCTTTGGTGTTGAGTCATGCCGGCCACATGACCACGGAGATGTTTTTCGGACAGCGCTGGCTCTTCGGCTTTGAAACAGAGATGAGCACCACCCCCTAGAGTCGGCAACGACTAGCACATATGTGCGAGGGAAACCTTTACCTTTACCTTTAAGATCTCCTACTTGAACAGGGATTGGACTAGAAGACCTCCAAAGGTTCCTTTGAATCCTGCATTCTATATATTATCAGTGGTGAGATTCAACCGCTATAACAACCAGTTCGCTGAGCGTGCGCTTTGCTCCACGCATGCGCGGTGCGTTTGAAAACAGCTCTAAAGCTTACCTTCTACTATAGCCCCAGTGAGTAAAACAGCTGAGGAGCAGCAATCCGTTCTGCCGCGCCTATCAGCTGGGCTTCAAGCAAAGGAAATATAGGTCGGTATAGTGCAGGGGCGGGGAGGCGGGCCCAGCTGATTGTCAGAGCAAACTGGTTCGTTCTCAGCTGACCGTCGGAGCTACCAATTTGCCTGAACCAGTCTGAACTGGCTAAATCCCACCATACTCTAAGATATGTGGACTTCAATTCCCAGAATTGATTCTGATTGATTGATTGATTGATTGATTGAATTCCCCAGCCAGCCAGGGTAGTTGTGGAATTCTGAGAGCTGAAGTCCACATGTCTTAAAGTTGTTCAAGAATATAATAATAATAATAATAATAATAATAATAATAATAATAATAATAATAATAATAATAATAATAATTATTATTATTATTATTATTATTATTATTATTATTTAATTTTTATACCGCCCTTCTCCCGAAGGACTCAGGGCGGTTCACTAGAATAGAATAGAATAGAATAGAATAGAATAGAATAGAATAGAATAGAATAGAATAGAATAGAATAGGGGCCGGTTTAGCTCTGCCTGGTAAGGCCTGTTATTAAGAACACAAAGCCTGCAATTACTGCAGGTTCGAGCCCGGCCCAAGGTTGACTCAGCCTTCCATCCTTTATAAGGTAGGTAAAATGAGGACCCAGATTGTTGGGGGGGGCAATAAGTTGACTTTGTAAATATATACAAATAGAATGAGACTATTGCCCTATACATTGTAAGCCGCCCTGAGTCTTCGGAGAAGGGCGGGGTATAAATGTAAAAAAAAAAAAAAAAAAAAATAGAATTATTTTTTTTTTATTGGCCAAGTGTGATTGGAAGGCATTTGTCGTGGTGGATACGTTCTCAGTATACATAAAAGAAAAGATACCTTCATCAAAGTACAACACTTACAACACTTAATGATAGTCATAGGGTACAAATAAGCAATCAAATCATATTAAGAAACAATATAAATCATAAGGATACCAGCAATAAAGTTACAGTCATACAGTCATAAGTGGGAGGAGATTGGTGATGGGAACGATGAGAAAATTAATAGAAGTGCAAATTTAGTCAATAGTCTGACAGTGTTGAGGGAATTATTTGTTTAGCAGAGTGATGGCATTTGGGAAAAAACTGTCCTTGTGTCTAGTTGTTCTGGTGTGCAGTGCTCTATAGCGTCGTTTTGAGGGTAGGAGTTGAAACAGTTTATGTCCAAGATGTAAATATTTTCACAGCCCTCTTTTTGACTCGTGCAGTATACAGGTGCTCAATGGAAGGCAAGTTGGTAGCCATTGTTTTTTCTGCAGTTCTAATTATCCTAAAGTTGGGGAAACACATCTTCCTGATACCTATTTGGGGGGATTTGAGATTCCATATATCTTGTAACTATGGGAAAGTTTGGAGCTTGCAATTCTTGTCCATGACTAGATTTCCATCCTCCACTCAACGAACATCTCTTGCCTGATTTACTTGTGCTGGGGACTATGACCACATCGTAAAGCTCTCCTCCCGGTTCCTCCAGCTTAGCCTACCATCATCCCTCCTTCCCTCCCTTCCCCTGCTCTGCAGTATACTAGCTCATTAGGATTTTGATGTATTTAAATGTCAACAAGCCACCAAGGAAATGCAGCTGTGGTTGTGTAAGAACAGAGCAATTAAGCAGAAAAGGTCCCATTTTACCTCTTGAAAAGGAGGCAAACTCGGTGGAGGAAACAGAATAGCAGAACGACGGAATCACAGAGTTGGAAGGGACCTTGGAGGCCTTCTAGTCCAACCCCCTGCCCAGGCAGGAAACCCTACACCATCTCAGTCAGATGGTTATCCAACATTTTCTTTAAAATTTCCAGTGTTGGAGCATTCACAACTTCTGCAGGCAAGTCGTTCCACTTATTAATTGTTCTAAATGTCAGGAAATTTCTCCTTAGTTTTAGGTTGCTTCTTTCTTTGATCAGTTTCCACCCATTGCTTCTTGTTCTACCCTCAGGTGCTTTGGAGAATAGTTTGACTCCCTCTTCTTTGTGGCAGCCCCTGAGATATTGGAGCACTGCTATCATGTCTCCCCTAGTCCTTCTTTTCATTAAACTAGGCATACCCAGTTCTTGCAACCGTTCTTCATATGTTTTAGCCTCCAGTCCCCTAATCATCTTTGTTGCTCTTCTCTGCACTCTTTCTAGAGTCTCAGCATCTTTTTTACATCGTGGTGACCAAAACTGAATGCAATATTCCAAGTGTGGCCTTACCAAGCCATTATAAAGTGGTCTTAACACTTCACGTGATCTTGATTCTATCCCTCTGTTTATGCAGCCCAGAACTGTGTTGGCTTTTTTGGCAGCTGCTGCATACTGCTGGCTCATATCTAAATGGTTGTCCACTAGGACTCCAAGATCCCTCTCACAGGTACTACTATTGAGAAAGGTACCACATATACGGTACCTGTGCATTTTGTTTTTTTGGCCTAAATGTAGAACCTTACTTTTTCACTGTTGAATTTCATTTTGTTAGTTAGCGCCCAATGTTCAAGGTCTTCTAATCCAACCCTCTGCTCGGGCAGGAAACCCTCTCCCATTTCAGACAAGTGGTTGTCCAATCTCCTCCTGAGAACTTAAAGTGTTGGAGTGCCCACAACTTTTTGGAGGCAAGTCCTTGTCAGTGGTGGAATTCATTTTTTTTACTACCGCTTCTGTGGGCGTGGCTTAGTGGGCGTGGTGTGGCTTGGTGGGCGTGGCAAGGGAAGGATACTGCAAAATCCCCATTCCCTCCCCATTCCTGGGGGAAGGATGTTGCAAAATCTCCATTCCCTCTCTAGAAGAAGGATACTGCAAAATCCCCATTCCCTCCCCACTCCTGGGAGAAGGTTATTGCAAAATCTCCATTCCCATCCCACTCTGGGGCCAGCCAGAGGTGGTATTTGTCAGTTCTCCGAACTACTCAAAATTTCCATATGCTACATATTTTCACATTTGGTGGACTTGTAAGGACATAAAGGCCTTTTGGATAAAAATTTGGTGGATTTTACAAAATGTTCTGAAAAAGAAGATAAAGTTCCTGCCGCAATTTTTCTTGTTGGGAATTATTACGGATTGTACAGTAATTGAGACTAAATTGATTTTAAATCTAATAACTGCAGCAAGATTACTAATAGGACAATATTGGAAGAAAAAAGAAGTACCAACAATACAAGAATGGATATTGAAAGTTGCCAATTTGGCTGAGATGGCGAAGATATCAGCCTTTTTGAAAGACAATACGCAAGAAAGATACTTAAAGGAATGGAAAAAATGGATTGACTATATTCAACGTAGATATCAGACTAAGAGTTATCAGACTGTTTTGAATGATTATGATGTATTATTTTGATTGCTTTTGGGGAAGTTAGGAATTGATGATTGTAGGGGTATAATTAAGTTGGGACGAAAACTTTTAGCATATGTTTGTTTTACTTTAACTATACCTTGTGCTCGTTCCGGGAAGTCGGGGAGGGGTTGCGAAGGGAGGGGGAGGGGGGGAAAGGGGGAAAAAAATTTTGTAAAACTTTTTGAATAAAAAAAAAAAAAAAAGAAGCAATGGGTGGAAACTGATCAAAGAAAGAAGCAACTTAGAACTAAGGAGAAATTTCCTGACAGTTAGAACAATTAATAAGTGGAACGACTTGCCTTCAGAAGTTGTGAATGCTCCAACACTGGAAATTTTTAAGAAAATGTTGGATAACCATCTGACTGAGATGGTGTAGGGTTTCCTGCCTGGGCAGGGGGTTGGACTAGAAGGCCTCCAAGGTCCCTTCCAACTCTGATGTTATGTTATATGTTATAAGTGATCAAAGAATAAAAGACACTGATTACATGTAAAACTTGAACAAAAGGAAACATTGATTCTAAAGATTCCACAAGTGGCAAATTTATGGGTTGCATGACTTTCCCAGGGGGTATGTATCTTGAATGTTGCAAGTGTATGCAAGGAGGTTCAGAATACAGGATTCCTGAATAGTGCTGAGAAGACAAGTTCTCATATTTTAAAAGGGAACTTGTTAAAAGTGCTAATATCACTTTTTGAAATGCTAATAATGAAGCTTAAAATAAAGTCTGGCTGCTACAAAAAAAAAAAAAAAAAAAAAAAAATTTCCACTACCGGTTCTCCCAAACCTGTCAGAACCTCCTAAATAGTACCCCTGATTCCACTAATTAATTGTTCTCGCTGTCAGGAAATTTCCCCTTAGTTCTTGGTTGCTTGATTAGTTTCCATCTGTTGCTTCTTGTCCTGCCTTCAGGTGCTTTGGAGAATAGCTTGATTCCTTCTTCTTTGTGGCAGCCTCTCAAATATTGGAAAACTGCTATCATGTCTCCCCTAGTCCTTCTTTTCATTAAATGAGACATAACTAGTTCCTGCAACTGATTTTTTATATATTTTAGCCTTCAGTCCCCTAATCATCTTTATTGCTCTTCTCTGCACTCTTTCTAGAGTCTCAACATCTTTTTTAAAATAAGAAACAAGCAGCCATTCTTGAATTTTAACCTATCACTCACTGAACCTGTTTACTTCTTGTTTTTTTCTCGGTTGAAATCTATGTCTCTTGATTTAGGGCCTCCAAGATCTTGGCTCTACTAGCCTGAGAAGGTTGCCATCCAACCAGCCACTTCCAACCATATCATGAATCTGCTTAGTGGGTACTTTTAGATGTGTGAATATTTCAACAGTTCTGTTGTGCCTCGTCCTCCCTCCTCTCCTCAGCCGGGCCCCTCCCGTCTCCAACCGGGCCTGTTATCAGACTCCGAGTCTGATAATGAAGATGAACGGCCTGTTATGCCTCCAGCCCCCAACCCTGGCCTCATGCCCGGAGAGGATTCCAGGAGTGAACGGACAAGCCCGATAAATTTCACTCCTACAGCGTGTGAGCAGGAAGCCAGCAAGGTGCTGGAATTCGTGACAGCAGATCCAGCTGAAGACAATTTAGAGTGGGAGGACCCTCGCTTCCGGAGATCTGAGAGGCGACGCCAACAGAAGGAGGGATAGGGCAGGCCTGGATAAATGCTGAGTCATGGACCCACACCCCACAGCCTATATAAAGGACCTGCTTGTGGCATTCCAACCTTGAGTCAAGCAAAGTCTTATCGAGTTTGCTGATACCGGACCCTATCGCTGAAGTCACAACTTGGACTCCTGCCTGCCCTGATAAACCTCGAAGGACCTTGGCAAGCTGCAGAGGCTTTGTTGCCAAGTTTGTCACGGACTTCCTTGACTCATTCGTCGGAGTGGGGGGTGGGACATGACAACTCCCTTCTAGCACTGTTGATGTTACCTACCTTGGTTCATGAAATGTCTGCAAGAAAACAACCAAGCTGTTGTGTCTGCGCCCCCCGAGCTGGGCCCCCTGCCAGAAAGTGACTTGGAAAGTGAGGGGGAAGGGCCGTCAGGACTTACCTCAGGAGCACCGGCTTGCCTGGCTCAGCTCCAGGAGCCAGAGGCAGGCCAAGTGGAAGAAATAATGAGGCCTTCGTCCCCTGACTCTTTCCCCCCACAGGCCACACCTGCAGACCCAGCTGACAGCAATCAGGCTTGGTTGAATCCTAGGTTTTGTAGGCAGGAGAGGAGGGAACAACAGAAGCAAGGGTGGGGCAGGCCTAGGAAGTGCTGAGTCATGGAGCCACACTCCACAGGATATAAAAGGCAGCCAGAGCTGGTGTGTCTCTTTGTAACAGGCAAATCCACTGATTGACCAGAGCTGAAGTTTGTGACTCACCAGCGTCGTGGAAAATAACGAGGGCTCTTGGCAGACGCTGGCTCTTTTGCCGCCAGAGCTGATAGTGCCGGCTAATTAAGCCATTATTTGGACGGAGGTGGAAGAGGACAGAACACAAGCTCAGAGAACACCAAGGACCTCATAGTTCTCCTCCTCCTCCTCCTCCTCCTCCTCCTCCTCCTCCTCCTCCTCCTCCTCCTCCTCCTCCTCCTCCTCCTCCTCCTCCTCCTCCTCCTCCTCCTCTTCTTCTTCTTCTTCTTCTTCTTCTTCTTCTTCTTCTTCTTCTTCTTCTTCTTCTTCTTCTTCTTCTTCTTCTTCTTCTTCTTCCCCATCCTCTGTATAAATCCCATTCCCTTCTAGCACTGATATTGTTACCTAATTGGGTAATGAAATGTCTGTAAGAAACCAACCAAACTCAAAGAGCGCCAAGGAGCCCTTCCTCCTCCTCCTCCTCCTCCTCTCCACAACCCTACTCCCTTCTAGCACTGTTGATGTTACCTAGCTTGGTTCATGAAATGACTGCAAGAGAACAGCCAAGCACAGAGAGCACCAAGGACACCCCAACATTTCAGCCCTGAGCTAAAAATATTGTCTTCCATCATTTGCTCCTTGGAACAAGAGTAAAAGAGGTTAAAACCGCTGCTCCTTCTTGGATCTCAGTAGATCCGTAGGTTCCTCTCCAACTTTATCTCTTGTATTCTAAGATAAAGTAGAGATCTGGCTAAAGCCCACGTTCGGTTCGGCATTTTCCTCTGGATGGACAGCATGGGTATCTCCCTCCCTCCCTTCCCTTCCCTTCCCTTCTTGCTTATTAAAAATAAAATTCATGATGTTCTTGTTCCTCCTAAAGCACACTGCAGCTTACATGCTTCGATAATAGCTTCTAAACACTCCAGACCATCTCCAACCATCGGGATCGAGAGACCTCTATTATCTAGCCTTGATTTTTTTTTTTTGCCCCCCCCCCCTTCTCTCTTTTGGCCATTCTGTAACCCTTTCCCGTAATTACACTCAGTTCTCAGAGTGACTATTCCCCTCGTAGAAACATTTAGCCCTGAATTCCTTATCAAGACTTTGGACTCCGCATCGGTGCTCCTATAGCAAAGGAACCTGCAGCTTTGAGCAAGCCCTCCCCACAGATATCTGGGGCAGGAAAATGTCTGCCAGATCCGTATACTTTGCAAGCAATTGGGGTACACACACACACACCCGTGGTGGGATTCAAATAATTGAACAACCGGTTCTCTGCCCTAATGACCATGGTGTAAAGCAGAGGTGGGTTTCTGCGGGTTCTGACCAGTTCTGGAGAACCCGTAGCGGAAATTTTGAGCAGTTCAGAGAACTGGTAGTAAAATTCGGACTGGCCTCGCCCCTCCATTTATTCACTGCCTCCCGAGTCCCAGCTGATCGGGAGGAAATGGGGATTTTGCAGTATCCTTCTCCTGGATTGGGTTGGGAATGGTGATTTTACAGTGTCCTTCCCCTGCCACACCCACCAAGCCATGCCACGCCCACCATGCCACACCGACAGAACCAGTAGTAAAAATTCTGACTGGCCCCGCCCCCATTGATTCTCTGCCTCCCAAGTCCCAGCTGATCGGGAGGAAATGGGGATTTTGCAGTATCCTTCCCCCGCCACGCCCACCAAGCCATGCCCACCAAGCCATGCCATGCCCACCAAGCCACGCCCACAGAACTGGTAGTAAAAAAAATTGAAACCCACCACTGGTGTAAACGGCCTCCAGTACCCCCTGGGAGCAAAAATGCAGCCCCTCCCATGTCCCATTTTGGGCCTAGTAGGCCTCCCTGCAGCCTCCCGGAAGCAAAAACGGGCCATGGGGCAGCAGTGCCATAACCTCCCCTCCCGTGCCTCCGTTTTGGCCCTAATAGGCCTCCCTGCACTTACCTGTGAGCCAAAACGAAGGGACTCCTGGAAGGGGCAGGGTGTGGAGGTGTGGAGCCAGCCAGCAATTTAACAACCGGTTCGCCCGAACTGTCCTGAACCGGTTGAATCCCACCATTGGGTACCCCCCAAATGCACAGGTTTGATACAGGTTGCAACCCCAACTGAACCCAAAGAGAGAAATTTGCTGAGTTTTGCACCGTTTGATGAGTTTTCTTGCCACGTTCGCTCCGCTTGTTAAATTAGTAAAGAGGATTGCTAAGTGAATCTGGTTTCCCTATCGACTTTGCTGGTCAGAAGGTCACGAAAAGGCGATCGCATAACTCCGGGACACTGCAACCATCCTAAATGTGAGTCGGTTGTCCAGCATCCAAATGTCAATCATGGGGACCCTGGGGAGGCTATAGTCGTAAGTGTGAAAATATGGTCCTAAGTCACTTTTTTTCAGTGCTGTTGTAACTTTGAATGGTCATTAAGCAAACTGCTGTAAGTTGAGGAGTACCTGTGTAGGTGGTACCGGACAGTGGTGAATTCCAATTTTTTTTACTAACGGTTCTGTGGGTGTGACTTGGTGGGGGTGGGGTGGCTTGGTGGGCATGGCTTGATGGGCGTGGCAGGGGAAGAATACTGCAAAATCTTCATTCTCACCCACTCCAGGGGAAGAATATTGCAAAATCTCCATTCCCACCCCACTCTGGGCCAGCCAGAAGTGGTATTTGCTGGTTCTCCGAACGGCTCAAAATTTCCACTACCGGTTCTTCAGAACCTGTCAGAACCTGCTGGATTTCACACCTGGTACCGGATTTAATAGTACATAGTAACTGCGAGAGGGATCTTGGAGTCCTAGCAGACAATCACTTAACTACGAGCCAGCCGTGTGCAGCAGCTGCCAAAAAAGCCAACACAGTTCTAGGCTGCATCAACAGAGGGATAGAATCAAGATCACGTGAAGTGTTAGTGCCACTTTATTTTTTTTATTTTTTATTTTATTTGAAGACTCAGGGCGGCTTACTCTATGTCAAGCAATAGTCTTCATCCATTTGTATATCATACACAAAGTCAACTTTATTGCCCCCAACAATCTGGGTCCTCATTTTACCTACCTTATAAAGGATGGAAGGCTGAGTCAACCTTGGGCCAGGTGGGACTTGATCTTGCAGTAATTGCAAGCATATGTGTTAATAACAGACAGACTTAGTCTGCTGAGCCACCAGAGGCCCGTGCCTTGGTAAGGCCACACTTGGAATATTGCATTCAGTTTTGGTCGCCACGATGTAAAAATGATGCTGAGACTCTAGAAAGAGTGCAGAGAAGAGCAACAAAGGATTAGGGGACTGGAGGCTAAACCATACAAAGAACAGTTGCTGGAACTGGGTATGTCTAGTTTAATGAAAAGAAGGATTAGGGGTGACATGATAGCAGGGGGTCAACTTATTCTCCAAAGCACCCAAGGGTAGAACAAGAAGCAATGGGTGGAAACTAATCAAGGGAAGAAGCTACTTAGAACTAAGGAGAAATTTCCTGACAGTTAGAACAATTAACAAGTAGAATGACTTGCCTGCAGAAGTTGTGAATGCCCCAATGCTGGAAATGTTTAAGAAAATGTTGGATAACCATCTGTCTGAGATGGTATAGGGTTGCCTGCCTGGGCAGGGGGTTGGACTAGAAGGCCTCCAAGGTCCCTTCCAACCCTGTTGTTGTTTTTGTTGTTGTTGTTGTTGTTGTTGTTGTTGTTGTTGTTGTTGTTATTATTATTATTATTATTATTATTATTATTATTATTATTATTATTATTATTATTATTATTATTATTATTCCCATCAGTCAATTGCAAAAGGCAGCTTTTCTTGAAACAGCTTACATCCTGCTCCTGCGATGAGAGGTTTAACACAATCAGGCAACAACATTTCCTTATTCCAGGTCTTTGGGAAGGGCGGGGTGGGTGGGTAGACCAAAACGTCAAATCCAGCCTAAACATCTGGCTGACTGTGCGATCCACTTAAAACCATAGTAAATTCCTAAGAATTTAGTAAATTCTTAAATTTAAATTTAGTAAATTTAGTAAATAGTAAATTCCTAAGAGGACTATAAGGGGCGTGCATAAGAGCACAAAAGTGCCTACCGTTCCTGTCCTATTGTTCCTTTCATTATATCAAATTAACATAGCTGTTGCATACTTTTACTTATATATATATTTTTCTTTTATGATGTGTTGTTTTTTATTTATGACGATGTTTGTGTATACTGTTGTGACAAATGAAATTAAAAAAAAAAATGGGGTGAGCTGAATTGGGTTTTTTTTCCTCCTCAACTTTTTCCAAAACTCATTTTCACGACCCGCGTGCCTTGTTTTATAAACTTTTCGTCCCCGCGAATTTGGGCCGTATAAATAGCACTTCTCATTATCAAAACACTATGGTGTAAATCAGCGTTTTGATTACGGTGACAATTAATTCTAAAGATTAGGAGCCAATTATGCTTTACTCTGGTTAGTTTATTTATAGTCATTAGGAACATGTTTCTGGACTCTGTGGTGATTCAGTTATCATTTATTTAGTGGTCGGATAAATTTAAACATCTTTCCCCCGCAAGAGCTCGGGGTGATATACATAGCACTCTCTCCAGGGGTGGGCTGCTGAGGGTTCGGGAGAACCTCTAGCTAAGATTCTGTGCAGTTCGGAGAACCCACAAATCCCATTCCTGGTTGGCCCCGCCCACCCTGCCCCTCCCCTCCCAGGAGTCCCCACACGGCCCGTTTTGGATGCAGGTAAGTGCAGGGCGTGTGTGGAGGCTCGAGGCTCGGGGCAAAAAATGGGCCTATCGGAAGTTTGGGAAGGCTAGAAATGGTCCCGTTTTTAGCCTCCAGAGGGCCTCCAGAGCCTGGGGAGGCTGTTTTCACTCTCCCGGAGGCTCAAGGAAGGCCTCCGGAGCCCAGGGAGGGTAAACACACACACACACACATCATTGTGGTGCAGGAGGCTGAATAGGTCACGCCCACCATGGTGTCGTGTCCCCCTCCCCCTCCGACGACTGGGTCTAGGAAGTCCATATCAAGCGTGGCAATGAAGCCTCTGCAGCTTTGCCAAATTCCTTCCAGGTTTCTCAGGGCAGGCAGGAGTCCAAGTTGTGACTTCAGCAAACTAGATGAGACTTTGCTTGACTCAAGGTTGGAATGCCAAAAGCAGGTCCTTTATATAGGCTGTGGGGTGTGGCTCCATGACTCAGCATTTATCCAGGCCTGCCCCACCCTTCCTTCTGCTGGCGTCACCTCTCAGATCTCCGGAAGCGAGGGTCCTCCCACTCTAAATTGTCTTCAGCTGGATCTGCTGTCAGTGTCTGGGAAAGGGAGGGGTCAGAGGGAGTAGGCCCGGGTAATTCCACCACCTTGCTGGCTTCCTGCTCTGAAGGCTGCTTCAAAGGAACATACACTGTACTAGTGAGCTGTATTGGGTTTCTGTTTTCACTCCTTGACTCCTCTCCGGGCATGGGGAGGCATGACACCTATTTATTCAAGCGGGACTGGATTGAAATTTTATTGGGGTTATTTATATTTTAAGATTTTAAATTGTTTTAAATTTTCGGCCACATTATAATATGTTTTCTTTTAATTTCTTTTAATCTGTATATAGTGTATTTTTACTTAGCTGTACACTGCCCTGAGTCCTTCGGGAGAAGGGCGGTATAAAAATCGGAATAAATAAATAAATAAATAAATGACAGGCCGTTCATCTTCATTATCAGACTCGGAGTCTGATAACAGGCCCGGGAGGAGACGGGAGGGCTGAGGAGGACGAGTCACAACACATGGTCACGCCCACCCAGCAACCGGGCAGAGAACCCCTTGCTAAAATTTTTGAAGCCCACCCCTAACTCTGCTGCCCCATTTTCTCCACCACAACCCTGTGACAGTGGTGAGTTGCCCCTGGTTCGGACCGGTTTGTAAGAACCAGTAGTAAAACCGGCGGGAAGCTCCATCCACTGACCCGGACAACATCAGGAAGCTTCTGTGCATGTGAAGCAAGCGCGCATGTGCAAACGAAGCAAGAGTGCACATACAAGCAAAACAAGCGCGCGTGTGCAAATGAAGCAAGAATAGAATAGAATAGAATAGAATAGAATTTTTATTGGCCAAGTGTGATTGGACACACAAGGAATTTGTCTTGGTGCATATGCTCTCAGTGTACATAAAAGAAAAGATACGTTCATCAAGGTACAACATTTACAACACAATTGATGGTCAATATATCAATATAAATCATAAGGATTGCCAGCAACAAAGTTACAGTCATACAGTCATAAGTGGAAAGAGATTGGTGATGAAAACAATGAGAAGATTAATAGTAGTGTAGATTTAGTAAATAGTTTGACAGTGTTGATGGAATTATTTGTTTAGCAGAGTGATGGTGTTTGGGACAAAACTGTTCTTGTGTCTAGTTGTTCTGGTGTGCAGTGCTCTATAGCGTCGTTTTGAGGGTAGGAGTTGAAACAGTTTATGTCCAGGATGCGAGGGATCTGCAAATATTTTCACGGCCCTCTTCTTGATTCGTGCAGTATACAGGTCCTCAATGGAAGGCAGGTTGGTAGCAATTATTTTTTCTGCAGTTCTAATTATCCTCTGAAGTCTGTGTTTTCCTTGTTGGGTTGCAGAACCGAACCAGACAGTTATAGAGGTGCAAATGACAGACTCAATAATTCCTCTATATAATTCCTCCGCTTGCGTGGCTCTGTTGCAAACCAGTAGTAAAGGTAAGTAGAACCTACCCCTGCCCTGTGAGGTAGGATGGCTTGAGAGACAGAGAAGAATTGGGCAGAGAAGGAGGGACTGATCCAGACTCAACCAATAAGCTTTTCAGACTGAGGCAGGAGTAAAACTCTCCTCCACCCCCTCAGTCCAATCTCCCATTACATCTGATTGGCTCCTGGGCTGAGAGGGAAGGACAGGGTCAGCATCAGCCAATGAGCTTCTCGGACTGAGGCAGGACTTGAACCCAGCTCTCCACACCTCTAGTTCAGCCCTGATCCCCATTGCACTTGAATGGGTCTTTGGGCTGAGAGGGGAGGGGCTGGCCCAGAGTCAGCCAATGAGCTTCTGGAATTGAGGAGGGAGTAGAACTTGGGCTTTCCCCTCTCTTGGTCCAGCCCCTTTCTCACAACCCCTGATTGGCTCTTGGAGTGAGAGGGAGGGATTGCCCTGAAATTCAGCCAATCAGTTTTGGTGGCTGAGGGAGGATTAGAACTCGGACCTCCCCGCTTTTTATAGAGAACAATGAAGACTGCAGAGGTGCTTCAGTGGGGGGGTTCTCCTCCCCCACCTCACATCTTTGGAATTTCCTAAAATTAGAAATAAATTACAAGATCTTTTATGAGATGGAGGCTTAGTGATCAGTTTACAAATTAGGTTCGACTTTTTGTAAATCATGCGCCCTTTGTTTTGTTCTGTTCTGTTCTGGGGTACAAAAACAACAACCGCAGTAAAAATAGGAGGCCCAAATATAATGAGAGGGATTTCATGAGTCAACCTGACAATTCAAAAGGATAATTCCAGCAACACAGGTGGGGCTGTGCGCAGAGCGGGCTGTTTCTCCAGATTTGTATATCATATTGCAGAGATAACAATTTTTGGAATCTAGAAATTTTTTTAAAAAAAAAAAAGGTATTTCTCCCCTCCCCCTCCCCCACATCCTTCCCTTCCCCTTTTTTATTCCTTTACTTCCCTTCTTTTCTCCGTCCTTCATTCCTTTCTTCCTCTATCTCTCCTTTCCCTTCTAATCCCTCTTTCATCTACCTTCCATCCTTCTTCGCTCCATCCTTCAATGTCCCTCTCCCTCTCCCTCCCTTCTCCTTCCTTCCCTCCCTCCCACTCTTCCTTCTTCCCCTCCCTTCCCTTCTTTCCTTCCTTCCTTCCTTCCTTCCTTCCTTCCTTCCTTTCTTCCTCTCTCCCTCCCTCCCTTGTTCCCTTCTTCCTTCATACTCCCCTTCTCCTTCCCCCTTTCCCTCCCACTCCACCTTCCCTTCCCTTCCCTTCCCTCCCATCCCATCACCTCTCCTTTCTCCCTCCCTCCTTCCTTTACCACTTCCTCTCTCCCTCCCTCCCTTCTCCTTCCTTCCTTCCTTCCTTCCTCTTCTTCCTTCCTCCCTCCCATCTTCCTTCCTTCCTCCTTCTTCCTTTCCTTCCCACCCTTCCTTCCTTTACCCCTTCCTCTTCTCTCCTCTTTCTTTGCCTTTTCCCTCCCTTCCTTCCTTCCTTCCTTCCTTCCTTCCTTCCTTCCTTCCTTCCCTCCTTCCTTCCTCCCTCCCTCCTTCCTTTACCACTTCCTCTTCTTTTCCTCTTCATTGCCTTCTTCTCTCCCTCTCTTATTCCTTTATTCGTTCATGCTCCCCTTCTCCTTCCCCCTTTCCCTCCCACTCCCCCTTTCCTCCCGTCCCATCACTCCCCTTCCTTCCTTCCTTCTTCCTTTACCACTTCTCTCCTCCTTCCTTGCCTTCTTCTCTCCCTTCCTTCCTCCTTCCTTTACCACTTCCTCTTCTCTCTTCCTTCCTTGCCTTCTTCCCTCTCTTCCTTCCTTCCTCCTTCCTTCCTTCCTCCTTCCTTCCTCCTTCCTTTACCACTTCCTCTTCTCTCCTCCTTCCTTGCCTTCTTCTCTCTCTTCCTTCCTTCCTTCCTTCCTTCCTTCCTTCCTTCCTTCCTTCCTTCCTCCCTCCATTCCTTCCTCCCTTCTTCCTTCCTTTACCACTTCCTCTTCTCTCCTCCTTCCTTGCCTTCTTCTCTCTCTTCCTTCCTTCCTTCCTTCCTTCCTTCCTTCCTTCCTCCCTCCCTCCCTTCCTTCCTTCCTTCCTTCCTTCCTCCCTCCCTTCCTTCCTCCTTCCTTTACCACTTTTCTCTTCTCTCCTCCTTCCTTGCCTTCTTCTCTCCCTCCCTTCCTTCCTTCCTGCCTCCCTCCCTCCCTCTTTCCTTTACCACTTCTCTTCCCCCTTCCTTGCCTTCTTCTCTCTCTCCCTCCTTCCCTCCCTCCCCTCTTCCTTCCCTTCCCCTCTTTTTTCCCTTCTTCCCTCCCTTCCTTCCTCTCGGCCTTCCCTCCCTCCACCCTCTCCCTTCTTCCTTTGCTCCCTCCCTCCTTCCCTTTCTTCATCTCTCCCCTTTTCCTTGCCACCCAACTCCCTCTTCCCTTTCCTTCCCTCCCTCCCTTCCCCTCCCTTCCCCCCCCCCCTTTGCAACCCATCCAGGGAGCCCAAAGCCGGCTTTCCATCCCATTTTCTCCTTGCTAAGAAGCTTCTTTCTGCCAGACTGAAAGCAGGCCTAACGGCTGGGCCCTCCTGAGGAATCACAGCATGTACTTTGGCAGATTACCCCAGGGAAATCCTTCCCCGCTTTTCCTGAACAATATGCATTTTTTTCTTCTTCAGAGGCCGGCTATGCAGTTGGCAGGAAAAGGAGGGGGGGGCATTGTCACAAGGTCTCGCAAGGCGGAACAGAAGATTAAAAAAGAAAAAGAAAAAAAAAAGTACCCCAGCTAAGATAGCCGCCTGGAAGTGTGGAGATATGTCGTTGTTGTTATTCCAAATTTTCTCCACAATCAGACACTCATAAAACAGCTTTCAAAGACTCCTAAAAGGAGGAGGGAGACCTGCAGGCTAGCAAAGTTCTCTTCTTTTGACTTCTCCCTATTCTGAACACCACCGCCGGAAACTGAGGTTTGGTCGCCACGATGTAAAAAAGATGTTGAGACTCTGGAAAGAGTGCAGAGAAGAGCAACCAAGAGGATTAGGGGACTGGAGGCTAAAAACATATGAAGAACAGTTGCAGGAACTTGGTATGTCTAGTTTGATGAAAAGAAGGACTAGGAGAGACATGATAGCAGTGTTCCAATATCTCAGGGGTTGCCACAAAGAAGAGGGAGTCAAACTATTCTCAAAAACACCTGAGGGCAGGACAAGAAGCAATGGGTGGAAACTAATCAAGGAGAGAAGCAACTTAGAACTAAGGAGACATTTCCTGACTGTTAGAGCAATTAACCAGTGGAACAACTTGCCACCAGAAGTTGTGGGAGCTCCAACACTGGAAGTTTTAAAGAAGATATTGGATAACCATTTGTCTGAAGTGGTGTAGGGTTTCTTGTCTAAGCAGGGGGTTGGACTAGAAGACCTCCAAAGTCCCTTCCAACTAATTCTATTCTATTCTATTCTATTCTATTCTATTCTATTCTATTCTATTCTATTCTATTCTATTCTATTATTTCTATTCTAATTCTAATTCTAAATCTACTCTACTCTCCAAAGCTCCAGAAAGCAGGACAAGAAGCAATGGGTGGAAACTAATCAAGGAGAGAAGCAACCTAGAACTAAGGAGACATTTCCTGACAGTGAGGATAATTAACCAGTGGAACGACTTGCTTCCAGAAGTTGTGGATGTTCCAACACTAGAGGTTTTTAAGAAGAGATTGGACAACCTTTTGTCTAAAATGGTATAGGGTTGGACTAGAAGACCTCCAAGGTCCCATCCATCTCTATTATTCTCTTCTTCTGCTATTCAACCGTTGCTGGTCAATGCAGCTCCATAAATGATAAGTATTCCTCGACTTATGACCACAACTGGGCCCAAAATTTGCACTTCTAAGCAAGAGAGATGCTTTTTTGGCTCCATCTTA
The DNA here is from genome assembly GCF_028640845.1 of Ahaetulla prasina. Taxonomy (NCBI): domain Eukaryota; kingdom Metazoa; phylum Chordata; class Lepidosauria; order Squamata; family Colubridae; genus Ahaetulla; species Ahaetulla prasina. The sequence goes on along the minus strand of NC_080539.1, from coordinate 370,960,205 downwards.
TGACCTTTCTTGTCACATTTGTTAAGTGAATCACTGCAGTAGTTAAATTAGTAACGCGTTTGTTAAGGAGTGTAAGGAAGAGTGGGTGCAGTTAGTGAATAAGAGAGATGGGCTTAATAGAAGTAGGCAGGAACTGTTCATCTAGTTATTTATCTATCTATCTATCTATCTATCTATCTATCTATCTATCTATCTATCTATCTATCTATCTTTTTTTTTATTTGCATTTATATCCCACCCTTCTCCGAAGACTCAGGGCGGCTTACATTGTGTTAAGCAATAGTCTTCATTCTATTTGTATATTTATATACAAAGTCAACTTATTGCCCCCAACAATCTGGGTCCTCATTTTACCTACCTTATAAAGGATGGAGGCTGAGTCAACCTTGGGCCTGGTGGGACTTGAACCTGCAGTAATTGCAAGCAGCTGCTGTTAATAACAGACTGTCTTAGCAGTCTGAGCCACCAGATATCTATCTATCTATCTATCTATCTATCTATCTATCTATCTATCTATCTATCTATCTATCTATCTTTCTATCTATCTAGCTATCTATCTATCTATCTATCTATCTATCATCTATCTATCTATCTATCTATCTATCATCTCTCTCTCTCTCTCTCTCTCTCTCATCTCTCTCTATTTACCTACTTATCTATCTACCTATCTACCTACCTACCTACCTACTGTATCTATATGTCATCTATCTAGTTATATAGTTATCTATCAACTTTATTTTGCCACCTATCTCGTGATTTAGTGCTCCTTATTCTATAAGCAGATATAAAAACCTAGATAGTTTGATAACTAGAGATAGATAGATAGATAGATAGATAGATAGATAGATAGATAGATAGATAGATAGATAGATGGCTAGATAGCTAGATAGCTAGATAGATAGATAGATAGATAGATAGATAGATAGATAGATAGATAGATAGATAGATAGATACAGACAGACAGACAGACAGACAGACAGACAGGTGTGTGTCTGGGAGAGGGAGAGAGAGAGAGATGATAGATAAACAATGATAGATAGACAGATCGATAGATGATAGATAGATAGATAAATCAATTGATAGATAGCTAGATAGAAGATAGATAGATAGATAGATAGATAGATGGCTAGATAGATAGATAGCTAGATAGATAGATAGATAGATAGATAGATAGATAGATAGATAGATAGATAGATACAGACAGACAGACAGACAGACAGGTGTATGTGTGGGAGAGGGAGAGAGAGAGAGATGATAGATAAACAATGATAGATAGACAGATCGATAGATGATAGATAGATAAATCAATTGATAGATAGCTAGATAGAAGATAGATAGATAGATAGATAGATAGATAGATAGATAGATAGATGATAGATGATAGACAGACAGACATGAAAGAGTGAGAGAGAGAGAGATGATAGATAAACAGTGATAGATAGATAGATAGATAGATAGATAGATAGATAGATAGATAGATAGATAGATAGATAGATAGATAGATGAGAGACAGAGGGACAGACACAGAAGTGAGAGAATGAGTGACTGAGTGAGAGAGATGACAGATAAACAATGATAGATAGATGATAGATGTATGTATGTATGTATGTATGAATAGATAGATAGTTAGATAGATATCCATTTGCAGTAGATGTTATTATTCCTGCTTATTTTCCCCAGAGTCCTTCAGAATTCTAGCAACTTACAAATATCGCAAGCAAACAAAATGTAGGGAGAAAAGCCACATTCTTCCATTGAAAATGCTTGCAAATTAAGGCAGATATTTTTAGTGCGGTGCTTCTGTGCCTTCCCAACTTTAAGGTGCACAGACTTCAATTTCCAGCATTCCCCAGCCAGCATGAATGAAGTCCACACATCTTAAAGTTGACTAACTTGAGAAATGCTGTTCAAGCATATATTTTTTTTCCTTCCCTGTCTGCAAACTCTCTGGGCTGCTTGGCCCCGTGCAAATGATTCCAAACCAAATAAAAGCAGAGTTGCTTAAGGATTAAGAATGATTTATAGATGTCACCGGCTCTTTTTCTGGCTTGCGTGTGTTGGTTTTACGAGTTTATCCGCCATTTAATTAGGGGGAATGGATTGCTGGTGGTTATGTCATTTCACAATGGGGATTTGATTGCTATGGGTTGTACTTGGCCTGTTGCCTTGCACCACAATATTGAGCTGGATCAAAAAGTCGCAACCGGCACAATCCCAAAACACGCACACACACAGCATCCCAGTAACTTTACAGATTAAGCTAGTCCTCAGTTCATTTAGTGACCATTCAAAGTTACAACAGCACTGAAAAAAGGGACTTATGACCAGGGGTGGGGCTGCTGGGGGTTCGCAGGGGTTCGGGAGAACCTCTAGCTAAAATTCTGTGCTGGCCCCTCCCTGCCCCTCCCCTCCCCGGAGTCCCCACACAGCCTGTTTTGGATGCAGGTAAGTGCAGGGCGCGCATGGAGGCTCGGGGAGGGTGAAAAACAGGTCTACTGGAAGTTTGGGAAGAAACGAGCCCGTTTCCGGCCTCCTGAGGGCCTCCGGAGCCTGGGGAGGCTGTTTTTGCCCTTCCAGAGGCTTGAGAAAAGCCTCCAGAGCCCGGGGAGGGCAAAAATGGCCCCTCCCCCCCCGTGCCATGGTGCAGGAGGCTGACTAGGCCACACCCACCATGGCCACGCCCACCCAGCAACCGGGCAAAGGACCCCTTGCTAAAATTTTTGAAGCCCACCCCTGCTTATGACCCTTTTTCACACTTTACGACCGTTGCGTCATCCCCATGGTCACGTGATCAACATTAGGGCGCCGGGCAACTCACTCATAGTTACGATAGTTGCAATATCCTGGGGTAACATGATCCCCTTTTGAGACCTTCTAACAAACCAAGTCAGTGGAGAAGTCAGATTCCCGGTTACTAACTTAAAAGACTGCAGTGATCCATTTAACAACTAGCGGCAACAAAGGTCGTCAAACGGGGCAAACTCGCTTTACAAACGTTTCGCTTAGCAAGAGAAATTTTGGGCTCCATTGCGGCCGTAACTCCAAGGCCTCCTGTTGCCAGTAGCTGTTGTGTCTCGTCCGATCTCACCACAGCCGGGGACTTCTTATCTGCTTCCGAACACAGAGGAATGTCCTAGTATGCCTCCCGGCCCCAGCCCTGGCTCCATGCCCAGACAGGCTGAAGAGGAAGAAATACCTCCAGCCCCCAGCTCTGGCTCCATGCCCAGACAGGCTGAGGAGGAGGGGGCACCTCCCGGCCCCAGCCCTGGCTCCATGCCCAGACAGGCTGAGGAGGAGGGGGCACCTCCCGGCCCCAGCCCTGGCTCCATGCCCAGACAGGCTGAAGAGGAGGAAGTATCTCCAGCCCCCAGCTCTGGCTCCATGCCCAGGCAAACGGAGCAACTAGACCCCTCCCCCTCCTCCACAGCATGTGAGCCTGAGGAAGGTCAATTACCAACAGCTGCAGACTGGAGTGACCCTTGCGTCAGAAGACTTGATAGGCGGAGGCAACAGAAGGAAGGGAAGTGCTGAGTCATGGAGCCACACCCCATGGCCTATATAAAGGACCTGCTTTCTGGCATTCTCTGAGTCAGGCAAAGTCTAAACATATCTTGCTGAAGTCACTTTCTGGTCTCCTGCCTGCCTTGAGGACTTTGCTAGGACTTTGGCAGAGCTGCAGAGGCACGCCTGATTCGGATTTCCCTGACCCGGCCGTCAGCGGAGGAGTGGGACACGACAGTAGCCACAATACAGATAGCCCTCGATTTTACAACCATAACTGAGCCCCAAATCCCTGTTGCTAAGTGAGACATTTGTTAAGTGAGTTTTGCCCCCTTTTACAACTTTTCTAGCCACAGTTGTTAAGTGAATCAGTTGTTAACTTATTAACATGGTTGTTAAGTGAATCTGGCTTCCGCATTGACTTTGCTTGTCCGAAGGTCCCAAAAGGGGATCACATGACCCCAGGACACTGCAACCGTCCTGGTTGTAAGTATGAACCCGTTGCGAAGCATCCAAATTTTGATCACATGACCATTGGGCAGTGGTGGATTGCTCCCGGTTCGGTCCGGTTCTTGCAAACTGGTAGCAAAAGCGGCGAGAGGCTCCGCCCACTCGCCCGAACATTATTATGGATGATCTGCACGCGCACCCGTTGAGAACATGTTGTGCCTCGTCCTTCTCAGCCGGGCCCCTCCCGTCTCCTCCCAGGCCTGTTATCAGACTCCAAGTCTGATAATGAAGATGAACGGCCTGTCATGCCTCCAGCCCCCAGCCCTGGCCCCATGCCTGGAGAGGAGTCAAAACAGAAATCCAATACAGCTGACGCAGCCGTCAGAGCAGGAAGTCAGCCAAGTGGAGCAATTACCCGGACCTGCTCCCTCTGACCCCTCCCTTTCCCAGATGAGAAGATGTAGAGACAGCTGAAGACAATTCAGAGTGGGAGGATCCTCGCTTCCGGAGATCTGAGAGGCGATGCCAGCAGAAGGAAGGGTGGAGCAGGCCTGGATCAATGCTGAGTCATGGAGCCACACCCCACAGCCTATATAAAGGACCTGCTTTTGGCATTCCAACCTTGAGTCAAGCAAAGTCTCATCTAGTTTGCTGAAGTCACAACTTGGACTCCTGCCTGCCCTGAGAAACCTGGAACGAATTTGGCAAAGCTGCAGAGGCTTCGTGGCCACGCTTGATACGGACTTCCTAGACCCGGTCGTCAGAGGGGGAGGGGGACACGACAGAACCGGTAGTAAAGGAAAGTAGACCCCACCCCTGCCATGGGGATACTTATTTCAACGGAAATATGAATAATGGTCAAAAATATTTTCTTTCAGTGACGTTGTAACTTCGAATGGTCACTAAACGAACTGTTGTAAGTCGAAGACTACCTATATTCCAAATCCCACAAGGGAGATTTCTACTCACCCGGGTCATTTTGGACATCATCTCAGCTGCCCTATTTTTTTTTTATTTTTTTTTGAGGAAAAAGCATGACAAAGATCGATTTCAGAGTGAAACAGCTGAGCTGGAATTCATTAGGCGATCTAACCTGATTTTTTCTTTTTTTTTAGCAGCGACAGAATTCTCTTATGATTTCCCCATTATTTTAATGACTCAACACAACAGGAATATCCACGTCACAGGGCCAATTATTCTCTGAATGGTTACTATCAAGAGGTAATTATCCCTGGCTGCAGATCCCGAATTCGTGTCTTTCTGATATTTTCCCCTTTCATTCCAACGATTTTCATCAAGGAATTGGCTCTTCAAAAAGATTGCGCCGGGGGAATTTGTGCGTGTCAAAAAAGTCTCCTTAGGTGGGGGCTGCCTGGCCGCGTGAGGATTTTGATGACAGATCACCCTAAAATGCCAGAATTGTAAGCTAGACTGGGAGGTAAAATAGTAACCGTAAGAAATCGAACGGATAACTGCTTTCTGCATAACGCCCCCGACTTAATTATTGATAAGAAAGATGAAAAATGCCTGAATGGTGGATCTTGGCAGTACCTGGAGACAGTAGAAGAGAAAGATGTGGAGAAGATCACAAAATAGAAATAAAAAGGAAAGCCAAAACAGGCAATACACAGAGTCCTCGACTCACGACCACAACGGAGCAAGGAAATTGGTGTTGCTAAGTGAGAAATTCGTTACGTGAGTTTCGCTCCATTTTACAACCACAACTTTTTTTTTATTTGCATTTAACATAACATAACATCAGAGTTGGAAGGGACCTTGGAGGCCTTCTAGTCCAACCCCCTGCCCAGGCAGGAAACCCTACACCACCTCAGTCAGATGGTTATCCAACATTTTCTTAAAAATTTCCAGTGTTGGAGCATTCACAACTTCTGAAGGCAAGTCGTTCCACTTATTAATTGTTCTAACTGTCAGGAAATTTCTCCTTAGTTCTAAGTTGCTTCTTTCTTTGACCAGTTTCCACCCATTGCTTCTTGTTCTACCCTCAGGTGCTTTGGAGAACAGCCCGACTCCCTCTTCTTTGTGGCAGCCCCTGAGATATTGGAACACAGCTATCATGTCTCCCCTAGTCCTTCTTTTTGTTAAACTAGACATACCCAGTTCCTGCAACTGTTCTTCATATGTTTTATCTTCCAGTCCCCTAATCATCTTTGTTGCTCTTCTCTGCACTCTTTCTAGAGTCTCAACATCTTTTTTACATCGTGGCGACCAAAACTGGATGCAATATTCCAAGTGTGGCCTTACCAAGGCATTATAAAGTGGTATTAACACTTCACGTGATCTTGATTCTATCCCTCTGTTTATGCAGCCCAGAACTGTGTTGGCTTTTTTAACAGCTGCTGCACACTGCTGGCTCATATCTAAATGGTTATCCACTAGGACTCCAAGATCCCTCTCACAGGTACTACTATTGAGCAAGGTACCACATATACGGTACTGGTGCATTTTGTTTTTTTGGCCTAAATGTAGAACCTTACTTTTTTCACTGTTGAATTTCATTTTGTTAGATAGCGCCCAATGTTCAAGTCTGTCAAGATCTTTCTGTAACTTGAGCCTATCTTCTGGAGTGTTGGCTATTCCTGCCAGCTTGGTGTCATTTATATCCCGCCCTTCTCCGAAGACTCAGGGCGGCTTACAGTATGCCAAGCAATAGCCTTCATCCTATTTGTATATTTATATACAAAGTCAACTTATTGCCCCCAACAATCTGGGTCCTCATTTTACCTACCTTATAAAGGATGGAAGGCTGAGTCAACCTCGGGCCTGGTGGGGCTTGAACCTGCAGTAATTGCAAGCAGCTGTGTTAATAACAGACTGTCTTAGCAGTCTGAACCACCAGAGGCCCTTAAGTGAATCACTGTTGTCGTTAAATTAGTAACAGTGAATTTGCCTGTAAATTAGAATGAGTGAATCTGTCTTTTTAAAGAGAATCGCTGCAGTTATTAAATTAGTAAGTCGGTTGTTAAGTGAATCCGGCTGCCCCATTGACTTTGCTTGTTTGGAAGGACGCCAAAGGGGATCACGTGACCCCGGGACACTGCAACCGTCATAAATGTGAGCCCGTTGTCAAGCAATCGAATGTAAAGCATGTGACCACAGGGATGCTACAATGGTCCTAAATGTTAAAAATGGTCAAATTAACAGAGTAACAGTTGTAAAATATCTTTTTTTTTTTAATTGAAAAAGTTTTAAAAAACAAAAACATTTTCCCCCCTTTCCCCACCCTCCCTCCCATATTTATATATTGTAAAATATCTTATAGGTCATCTAGTCTGACCCCTTGCCCAAGCAGGAGACCCTACACCATTTCTGACAAATGGCAGTCCAGTCTCTTCTTGAAAGCCTCCAGTGATGAAGCTCCCACAACTTCTGAAGGCAACTTCTGTTCCACTGGTTGATGGTTCTGTCAGAAAATTTCTCCTTATTTTCAGGTTGAATCTCTCCTTGATCAGTTTCCATCTATTTATTATTCCTTGTTTGGCCTTCTGGTGTGTTGGAAAACAGGTTGACCCCTTCTCCTGTCTGTGGCAGCCCCTCAAATATTGGAAGACTGCTATCATGTCTCCCCTGGTCCTTCTCTTCGCTAGACTAGCCATGCCCAGTTCTTGAAGCCATTCTTCCCTTAATCATCCTTGTTGCTCTTCTCTGCACTTTTTCTAGACTTTCAACATCTTTTTATAGTGGGGTGACCAAAACTGGATGCAATACTCTAGGTGTGGTCTTACTAAGGCTTAATAGAGTGGTTTTAGTACCTCGCTTGATCTTGATTGTATCCTTCTCTTAATGCAATTTAGGATTGCATTGGCTTTTTTGGCTGCCACCGTACACGGCTGGCTCATATTTAGCTGGTTGTCCCCTAAGACTCCAAGATCCCTCTCACAGTTACTACTATTAAGTCTGGTTTCAGCAAGTCTTTGGTTTTTCTTGCCTAAGTGTAAGACTTTACTTTTCTCTACGTTGAATTCCATTTTTAAAAAAAATTTGAATTTATATCCCGCCCTTCTCCGAAGACTCAGGGCGGCTTACACTGTGTTAAGCAATAGTCTTCATCCATTTGTATATTATATACAAAGTCAACTTATTGCCCCCCCAACAATCTGGGTCCTCATTTTACCTACCTTATAAAGGATGGAAGGCTGAGTCAACCTTGGGCCTGGTGGGACTTGAACCTGCAGTAATTGCAGGCAGCTGCTGTTAATAACAGACAGACTTAGTCTGCTGAGCCACCAGAGGTCCGGTAGATAGGGCCGAGGGTTCAAGTCTGTTGAGATCCATCTGGATCTTGAGCCTATCTTCTAGGGTGTTAGCTATTCCTGCCAGCTTAGTATCATCTGCAAATTTGGTGAGTTCCCCTTCTATTCCCTCATCTAAGTCGTTTATGAAGATATTGAAGAGTACTGGGCCTAAGGCCGGAATAGCTCAGGCTGTAAGGAGCCTGTTATTAGAACACAGTAGCCTGCAATTACTGCAGGTTCAAGCCCAGCCCAAGGTTGACTCAGCCTTCCATCCTTTATAAGGTAGGTAAAATGAGGACCCAGATTGTTGGGGGGGCAATAAGTTGACTTTGTAAAATATACAAATAGAATGAGACTATTGCCTTATATACTGTAAGCCGCCCTGAGTCTTCGGAGAAGGGTGGGATATAAATGTAAAAAAAAAAAAAAAAGGCGGAACCTTGTGGCACCCCGCTGCTTATTTCCCTCCATGGAGACTTAGACCCATTAAGGATTATCCGTTGAGTATGGTTTGTCAGCCAGTTGCGAATCCATCTGGTTCTGATGCTATCTATCCCACTTTTTTCTAGCTTACCAAGAAACAGGTTGGGTCTACTTTGTCGAATGCCTTACTGAAGTCTTAGTATATAAAGATAGAGATATTGATGAAGTTATTTTTTGCAGTGCTGTTGTTACTTTGAACGGTTCCTAAGTGAACTTTTGTAAGTCGAGGAGTCCCTGTAATAGCAACAGGTACCTTGGTGGAGGGGGGGGTGTCAATTAAATTAACGAATGTCTCACTTAACAACCAAACTTTTGGCCTCCATTGTGGTCGTAAATCGAGGACTCCCTGGACTGCATTCAGATATCAATAGCTCACCTTTGTCTCTCTGCTGAGCTAAAGTGCAGCGTCCTATTCTTTTTAATTTAAAATGTTGATGGCTTGCTCTCCGTCTTGTGACAGACAGATGCAATCGAGGAGGAAAAAGAGAAATGGGTAAAACCAACGGGGGAACTCGACGCATTAATGGAAAAGATTCAATAAACATCAGCCTGCCCAAAGAAGCTCTTAAGGGAGATAAGAGTCGAAGGCGAGAACTTCATCTAGCATTAAAAGGTAGATTAAGGGGAGTCCCAGCCTTGTTCCCCAAGAGGAAAAGGGGTTGCTACCCGCACAGAAAATTCTCCTCATTGGAGAATTTATTGACGTCGTCCGTTTATATGCCGCCCGCTTCACGGCCTGACGACTGACGACTGATGACGAACGTTGTAAAATAGCAAGTAACAGGTAGTCCTCAACTTACGGCCGAAAATGAGCCCCGAAGCGAGACAGTCGCTAAGTGAATTTTGCCCCATTTTACGACCTTTCTTGCAACCGTCGTTAAGCCAATCACTGCAATTGGTAAGTTAGTCACTGTTGTGACCCAGGCCCAAGTAGGTGGTAATAAACTTAGTCCGTGGGAAAACAAACTTTATTCGAACAGCTAGGAATTACTTCATTCCCAGCGTCGTTCAACTCAAAGTAAAACAAATGCCTCCCAACACAAATTCCTCAGTTATCTCACAAACCTTAGTCCAATTAGGAAAACTGCCAAAGGCCCTTCCTGGCAAATGTCCAGAAGCCACAAAAACAAAGATGTACACGAAACAGAAGACAGAGCAGAAGACACAGCTACAATGTTGTTTTCCGGCAAAGCCCAAACGCCGTTGCTGGTCTTGTTTTAAGCCTTATGGGAGGGACCAATCATCTCTTGGCCTTACTACTGAGTTGTCCTCTCTGCTTGAGCTGCTCTTGCCTTCTGGCAGCTCTTCTCATGCGTGCATTAGGAACAGGCTCCTCCTGTTCCTCTGCCTCACTACTGTCAGCCTCTGGAGGCTCTGGAATCCATACCTCACTCCCCGATGGCCCTGGTCTCACCTCAGCCTCATCGCTGTCCGACTCCGTTGCCAGCTCCGTAGGCTGCTGACGGACCACAACAGTCACATGTTTGTTAAGTGAATCTGGCTTCCCCCTTGACTTTGCTGGTTGAGGGGGGGTCTCAAAGGGGGGTCACGTGACTTTGGGACCCAGCAACCGTCATAAATATGAGTCAGTTGCCAAGCCTCTGAATTTTTTGATCGCGTGACCGTGGGGATGCTGCAATGGTCGTAAGTGTGAAAACGGTCATAAGTCACTTTTTTCAGAGTGGTTTTAACTTTGAATTGTCACTAAACGAACTGCTGTGAGTCCAGAACTTTGTTTATCAGGAGGTTGCAATAAGGGATCACATGAACCCGGGATACTGCAAACGTCACAAATGTGAGACAATAAATATTTGACAAGCATCTTGATTTTGGTCACCTGCCCCTGGGGATGCTGCGTAAATGTGAAAAACGGTCATAAGTCATTTTTTTTCAGTGCCGTTGTAACTTTGAACGGTCACTAAACAAACGCTTGTAAGTCGAGGACTACCTGCATAAAACAAGTAGACTTTTAAAAACCTTAGATACATTGAGCGTGAAAAGGTAAAACATTATGAGATTGTACATTGTAACATTTTAATAAGTACTATTAGAGTTTTTGTATACATGTATAGGTAAAAGTAAAGGTTCCCCTTGTACATATGTGCTAGTCGTTCCCGACTCTAGGGGGCGGTGCTCATCTTCGTTTCAAAGCCAAAGAGCCAGCGCTGTCTGAAGACGTCTCCGTGGTCATGTGGCCAGCATGAGTCAACACCAAAGGCACACGGAACGCTGTGACCTTCCCACCAAAGGTGGCCCCTATTTTTCTACTTGCATTTTTTACGTGCTTTCGAACTGCTAGGTGGGCAGAAGCTGGGACAAGGAACAGGAGCTCACCCCGTTACGCAGCACTAGGGATTCGAACCGCTGAACTGCCAACCTTTTGATCGACAAGCTCAGCATCTCACCCACTAAGCCACCGCGTCCCTACATGTATACCAGTGGTGAAATTCAGCTGGTTGTATCCAGCTTGGGAGAAACCTGTAGCGCCGGGGGCAGGAGGCTCCGCCCACTCATCCGGATGTCATCACGTCCCATTTTTGATCTTCTGCGCATGCGTGGAGGAGGCGTGTGAACTCACATTTATGAACCAGTAGCAAAGATAAGTGAATTTCACCCCTGATGTATACATTCAAACTAGACCAGGTGTCTCCAATCTTGACAACTTTAAGACTTGTGGAAACCCCTGAACTAGACTGTGTTAGTGTTTCTCCATGTTATATAAAATACATAGGTATATGCATAATTTTGTATTTCTTTGTTTCTTTTTGTTTATTTTGTCATGTTTGTATAGTATATATTAGAAGGGGAGACTCTTTGAGAGCTGCAGTCAGCAAAATTCAATTTTAATGTATGTCGATTAGTGTACTTTCAAAGTGACAATAAAGTTATTCTAAATCTAAGTCCAAAGTCTAAGTGTATTTTTTTTCAGAAATGAAAAAAAAAGATCAAATAAGATGATTAAGGGCACGGAGACAAAAACATGTGAAGAATGGTTGCAGGATTTAGATATGGCTAGTCTAGAAAAAAGGACGGGGGGGGGGGTGTGACATGATAACAGTGTTCCAGTATTTGAGGGGCTGCCACAAACAGGAGGGGGTCAACTTATTCTCCAAAGCCCCTGAGGGCAGGACAAGAAACAATGGATGGAAACTAATCAAGGAGAGAAGCAACCTGGAATTAAGGAGAAACTTCCTGACAATGAAGACAGTTAACCAGTGGAACAGCTTGCCACTAGAAGTTGTGAGTGTTCCATCACCGGAGGCTTTTAAGAAGAGACTGGATAGTCACTTATCTAAAATAGTATAGGGTTGTCAGTAAGACCACACTTAGAATACTGCATCCAATTTTGGTCACCACACTATAAAAAAAGATGTTGAGACTCTAGAAAGAGCGCAGAGGAGAGCAACCAAGATGATTAGGGGATTGGAGGTTAAAACATATGATGAATGGTTGCAGGAACTAGGCTCGTCCAAGTGAAGAGAAGGACCAGGGGAGACAGGATAGCAGTCTTCCAATATTTGAGGCTGCCACAGAGAGGAGGGGGTCAAGCTATTTTCCAAAACATCCAAAAGCCAGACAAGGAATAATGGATGGAAACTGATCAAGGAGAGATTCAACCTAGAAATAAGGAGAAATTTTCTCACAGTGAGAACAATCAACCGATGGAACAGAAGTTGCTTTTGGAAGCTGTGGGAGCTTCATCAGTGGAAGCTTTTCTAGAAGAGACTGGACTGCCATCTGTCAGAAATGGTGTAGAGTCTGCTTGGGCCGGGGGCTGGACTAGATGACCTACAAGGTCCCTTCCAACCCTGTTAATCTGTATATGTATCTACCTTCAAGGTCCTTTCCAGCTCTATTTTGATTGGTTGGTTGGTTGGTTGGTTGAATGGTCTTGACGAATGTATCTTGTCTTTTTATGTACATTGAAAGCCTATGCACCAAAGACAAATTCCTTGTGTGTCCAATCCCACTTGGCCAATAAACAATTCTATTCTATTAACTGGGGTAAATGGGATCTCCGCAGTTGGGCATCAATGGTTCAGCCAGAGATGGGATTTGCCGATTCTCTGAACTGCTCAAGTTTTCCGCTACCGGTTCTCCAGAACCTGTCAGAACCTGCTGGATTCCACCCCTGAGTCAGAAGATGTTTCAAAGAATGACCTGCTTTTTAATGTCCTGCAATTTTCCAGGTCATCTTCAAGGCCAGATCCAGGGGGAACAGCTTTTAATCTTCCTAATGAGAGGCTACCGCACGATTGCCCGCTCTACAAGACAGCAAATTAAGAAATCAATTCCACATGTTTGCTGGAGAACTACCATCCCCGTCGGAAGGAAGGTCGAACGAGGAATTACAGATAATCTTTGAATCTTACAACAATTCCTTTAGCGATCGTTGAGAAGTTACAACGGCACGAAAAAAAAGTGACTCAGGACCTGTTTTTAGGACCGTTGCAGCACCCCCACGGTCATGTGTTTAAAATTTGGATGCTTGGCAACTGACTCATAGTTATGACGGTTGTAATGTGCCGGGCAGTGATGGGAGTCAGCCAGATCGGTCCGGTTCGGGCGAACCGGTTGTTAAATTGCTGGCTGGCCCCGCCCCTTCCAGAAGTCCTTACGCACCCTGTTTTGGCTCCCAGGTAAGTGCAGGGAGGCCTACTAGACCCAAAATGGGGTGTGCGGGATGCGGTGCTCCCCCCCGTACCCCATTTTTGCTCCCAGGAGGCTGCAGGGAGGCCTACTAGGCCCAAAACTTTTTGTTCCGGGGGGGGGGTGTGTGCAGGAGACCAAGTGCTGCCTGTCACACACTCTGGCCACGCCCACCATGACCACATCCACCCAGCCGGTCATTAGGGCAGAGAACCGGTTGTTAAATTATTTGAATCCCACGACTGGTGCCGGGATCATGTGACCCCTACTTTGGGACCTTCTGACAAAAAAGTCAATGAGGGACCCTTATTCTCTTACCAATTCACCTATTCACTGAGAGCATATGCACCAAGACAAATTCCTTGTGTGTCCAATCACACTTGGCCAATAAAAATTCTATTCTATTCTATTTTATTACCTCTAATCCGGCCCGTTAGTAGAGCCATATCTTCCTGTCCTTCCTATCAATGATTACTTCAGCTTCAACCACAATAATACACGAGCACACAATAGATGGTCCGGTTCTGCAACCCAACAAGAAAGACACAGACTTCAGAGGATAATTAGAACTGCAGAAAAAATAATTGCTACCAACCTGCCTTCCATTGAGGACCTGTATACTGCACGAATCAAGAAGAGGGCCGTGAAAATATTTGCAGATCACTCACATCCTGGACATAAACTGTTTCAACTCCTACCCTCAAAATGACGCTATAGAGCACTGCACACCAGAACAAATAGACACAAGAACAGTTTTTTCCCGAAGGCCATCACTCTGCTAAACAAATAATTCCCTCAACGCTGTCAAACTATTTACTACATCTGCACTACTATTAATCTTCTCATCATTCCCATCACCCATCTCCTTCCGCTTATGACTGTATGACTGTAACTTTGTTGCTGGCAATCCTTATGATTCATATTGATATATTGACCATCATTTGTGTTGTAAGTGTTGTACCTTGATGAAGGTATCTTTTCTTTTATGTACACTGAGAGCGTATGCACCAAGACAAATTCCTTGTGTGTCCAATCACACTTGGCCAATAAAAAATTCTATTCTATTCTATTAAAGTGAACCGCTCCAAACTCGATTGCAGAAAATACGACTTCAGTAACAGAGTTGTTAATGCCTGGAATGCACTACCTGACTCTGTGGTCTCTTCCCAAAACCCCAAAACCTTTCACCAAAGACTATTTACTGTTGACCTCACCCCATTCCTAAGAGGTCTGTAAGAGGCGTGTATATGAGCACCAGCGTGCCTACCGTTCCTGTCCTAATGTTCCCTTTAATTGTATTGATTTTATGTATTCAGTTCATGCTTATACTGTATATTATTTAATAGGTACTCAACAAAATAAATAAATAAAATAAATAAATATCTCACACCTAAAATGTCCTACTTATTTTTATTTTTATTTATTTGTCACAACAGTATATATAAGCATAAGCATGAAATAACTGTATGATATATAAGCATATATATATAAGCATAAGTATGTAATAACTATAAGAAATTGGATACAATCAAAGGGAACATTAGGACAGGAACGGTAGGCATGCTGGTGCTCTTATGCATGCCCCTTACAGACCTCTTAGGAATGGGGTGAGGTCAATAGTAGATGGTTTTTGGTTAAAGCTTTTGGGATTTTGGGAAGAGACCACAGAGTCAGGTAGTGCATTCCAGGCATTAACAACTCTGTTACTGAACTCATATTTTCTGCAATCAAGATTGGAGTGGTTCACATTAAGCTTAAATCTATTGTGTGCTCATGTATTGTTGCGATTGAAGCTGAAGTAGTCTTCGACAGGAAGGACATTGCAATAGATTATTCTATGAGTTAAACTCAGGTCATGTCGAAGTTGGCGGAGTTCTAAATTTTCTAAACCGAGGATTTCAAGTCTGGTGGAATAAGGTATTTTGTTGTACTCAGAGGAGTGGAGAACTCTTCTTGTAAAATATTTCTGGACACGTTCAATTGTATTGATGTCCGAAATGAGGTATGACTCCTTGACTCCGTTTTCCTGGTCAGCCACCAAAAGCCGCCAAGTGATTAAGGAGAACCCCTGATCTTGAGGCTGGGAGTCACAGGGGTAATCTTAGTCCAATCCGTTTGTCGTTTTATTGAGACAAATCTGTAACCTGCGTCTAGAAGTGGGCACCAGCCAGCCATTAAAACACCCAATCTGTGGACAGAAAACCAGGGTAGATGGTCTTCATTTTTGTTCTCCAGAAGATGAAATCCTCCAGGATCTCAGAAATCCGTTCCCATTTTTGTAGAGTTCTTCGATCATATTGCATGAAAAGCCTGGATCTCCAGGGAGGTTGAGATAACCATCTCCAGGAAAGATCTTGAGAGGCCAGAAAAGGCTTTGCTAGGACTCGATATTCAGCTTATTAAAAGCATAACGAAGTTGGAAGGGGCCTTTGGAGGGCTTCTAGTCCAACCCTCTGCTCAGGCAGGAAGCCAGCTGGCTCTCCAATCTCTTCTTTAAAGACTTCCAGTGTTGGAGTATCCACAACTTCTTGAGTCAAGTCGTTCCGCTGATTAATTATTAATTAATTATTTATCTTTTATGTACACTGAGAGCATATGCACCAAGACAAGTTCCTTGTGTGTCCAATCACACTTGGCCAATAAAAAATTCTATTCTATTCTATTCTATTCTATTCTATTCTATTCTATTCTATTCTATTCTATTCTATTCTATTCTATTCTATTCTATTCTCTATTCCATTCCATTATTCTATTCTATTCTATTTTCTATTCTATTCTTTTTTTATTTCTTTTGTCACAACAGTATACACAAACAATTGTCATAGATAAAACAACATGCCTTGAAGAAAATATATATATAAGCATAAGTATGTAATAACTATAAGAAATTGGATACAATCAAGGGAACAGTAGGACAGGAACGGTAGGCACATTTGTGCTCTTATGCACGCCCCTTATTGTCCTCTTAGGAATGGGGTGAGGTCAATAGTAGACAGTTTTTGGTTGAAGATTTTGGGATTTTGAGTAGAGACTATGGAGTCTGGTAATGAGTTCCAAGTGTTTACAACTCTGTTACAGAAGTCATATTTTCTGCAATCCAGTTTGAAGTGGTTGACATTAAGTTTGAATAACATAATATAACATAACAACAGAGTTGGAAGGGACCTTGGAGGCCTTCTAGTCCAACCCCCTGCCCAGGCAGGAAACCCTACACCATCTCAGTCAGATGGTTATCCAACATTTTCTTAAAAATTTCCAGTGTTGGAGTATCCACAACTTCTGGAGTCAAGTCGTTCCGCTGATTAATTATTAATTAATTATTTATCTTTTATGTACACTGAGAGCGTATGCACCAAGACAAGTTCCTTGTGTGTCCAATCATACTTGGCCAATAAAATTTTCTATTCTATTCTATTCTATTCTATTCTATTCTATTCTATTCTATTCTATTCTATTCTATTCTATTCTATTCTATTCTATTCTATTCTATTCTATTCTATTCTATTCTATTCCATTATTCTATTCTATTCTATTCTATTCTTTCTTTTTATTTCATTTTGTCACAACAGTATACACAAACATCGATATAAGAAAATCAACACATTATAAAAGAAAAATATATATATAAGCAAAAGTATGCAACAACTATAAGAAATTGGATACAATCAAGGGAACAGTAGGACAGGAACGGTAGGCACATTTGTGCTCTTATGCACGCCCCTTATTGTCCTCTTAGGAATGGGGTGAGGTCAATAGTAGACAGTTTTTGGTTGAAGATTTTGGGATTTTGAGTAGAGACTATGGAGTCTGGTAATGAGTTCCAAGTGTTTACAACTCTGTTACAGAAGTCATATTTTCTGCAATCCAGTTTGAAGTGGTTGAAACCTACACCATCTCAGTCAGATGGTTATCCAACATTTTCTTAAAAATTTCCAGTGTTGGAGCATTCACAACTTCTGAAGGCAAGTCGTTCCACTTATTAATTGTTCTAACTGTCAGGAAATTTCTATTGTTTGCTCTTGTATTATTGCAATTGAAGCTGAAGTAGTCTTTTACAGGAAGGATATTGCAACAGATGATTCTGTGTGTTAAACACAGGTCATGTCGAAGTCAGCGGAGTTCTAAGTTTTCTATTCTATTCTATTCTATTCTATTCTATTCTATTCTATTCTATTCTATTCTATTCTATTCTATTCTATTCTATTCTATTCTATTCTCTATTCTCTATTCTATTCCATTCCATTATTCTATTCTATTCTATTCTATTCTATTCTATTCTATTCTATTCTGTTCTATTCTATTCTATTCTATTCTATTCTATTTTCTATTCTATTCTATTCTATTCTATTCTATTCTATTCTATTCTATTCTATTCTATTCTATTCTATTCTCTATTCCGTTCCATTATTCTATTCTATTCTATTCTATTCTATTTGTGATCCATTCCATTAGAAGAGCCATATCTTAGCCCAACACTTACAAGATCCTACCGAATGTGTTTTCATGGTCATCAGTGACAGGCGCCACTAAAAGAATCAGGAGAACCCACAAAATTGCATCTTATTTCCCAGAGTTGATTACAGGTAGTCCTCGACTTACAACGATTCATTTAGTGACCGCTCAAAGTTACAACGGCACTGAAAAAAGTGACTTATGGCCGTTTTTCACACTGATAACCACTGCAGCTTCCCCCAGGCTCACGTGATCAAAATTCAGATGTTTGGCAGATGACTCGTTTTTGTGACGGTTGCAGTGTCCCGGGGTCACGTGATCCCCTTTTGCGACCTTCTGACAAGGGGAAGCCCGATTTATTTAACAACCGTGTGACTAAATCAACAACTGCAGTGACTCACTTAACAACTGTAGGAAGAAAGGTTGTAAAATGGAGCGACGCTCATGTAACAAATGTCTCGCTTAGCCATGGAAATGCTGGGCTCTTATCAGGGGTGGGCTTCACATACGTTTGCTACCGGTTCGCTCGTGCGTGGGTGCCAGTTTTGCTCGTGTGTGTGCCACTTCTGTACATGCGCAGAAGCTTCTGGGCATCAGTAGAGCGTATTTGATGATGTCAGGTGGGTGGAGCTTCCTGATGCTGCTGCTACCAGTTCGCCCGAACCAGGCCGAACCGGTAGCAACCCACCACTGGCTCTATTGTGGTCGTAAGTCAAGGACTACCTATATTGACCCAGATAGCCAAATAGATTCTGGTGTCAAAACCATCCCTGAAATTTTAAAAAAAACACCAAAAAACTTGTCCAGTGACTATAAAATTTTAGCATTATGCAAATCTTCCTTTAATGCGCAGACTACAGTGCAACCAAGCCCCTCGTTCATATATTAATGTTATTTTAATATTAAATATTTATCATTATTATGTGTTAATATTTTAATATTTTAACTCCGTTAGACTGCCAGGGACCTTTCCGCATTTATTTTTATTTCTGTTTTACTTTTTCCTGCTCTTTAGACATTAAGTCTGTTGGTAGGCTTGTATATTTTTAGCCGTGGACTTTTTCTTGTTCATTCTCATTTTTTAAAATAGCAAGCTGGAAATGTGTCTTAAGCCACACCAGGAAAATGCCGTGTTATTTTCTCTGTTTTTCTTATTAGTGTCACCAATTCGGGATGACTGTGTGACACAACCCTTGTTTCGGCGAGATCAAAAACAAAACTGGAGGCTAAATACAGACATTTAGAGGGCGGGAAAATCATATATAATTCCAATCATATAGTTGGAAGGGATCCTAGAAGTCTTCTAGTCCAGGGGTCTCCAACCTTGGCAACTTTAAGCCTGGAGGACTTCAACTTCCAGAATCCCCCAGCCAGCAAAGTTGAAGTCCTCCAGGCTTAAAGTTGCCAAGGTTGGAGACCCCTGTTCTAGTCCACACAAAGACCGCCCAGTGCAGGGATTTTGTTTCTTTTTTTTATTATTTTTACATTTATATCCCGCCCTTCTCCGAAGACTCAGGGCGGCTTACAATGTATAAGGCAATAGTCTCATTCTATTTGTATATTTACAAAGTCAACTTATTGCCCCCCCAATAATCTGGGTTCTCATTTTACCTACCTTATAAAGGATGGAAGGCTGAGTCAACCTCGGGCCAGGCTTGAACCTGCAGTAATTGCAGGCTACTGTGTTCTAATAACAGGCTTCTTAACAGCCTGAGCTATTACGGCCCCTTTCCCGAGTTATAGAATAGAATAGAATAGAATAGAATAGAATAGAATAGACACATCTATTTATCTGCGCAGGACTGGACTAGAATTTTAAATTTTTAAATGTTTAAATTTTAAATCTGGTTTTAAATGGGGTTTTATTATTTATATCTCTATTTTAAATATTCAGCCTATATAATAAGTTTTTTAAATTAATGTTTTACTCTGTATATATTTATGTTTTTTATATGGCTGTAAACCGCCCTGAGTCCCTAGGGAGATAGGGCGGTATAAAAGTATGAATAATAAATAAATAAATAAATAAATAGAATAGAATAGAATAGAATAGAATAGAATAGAATAGAATAGAATTTATTGGCCAAGTGTGATTGGACACACAAGGAATTTGTTTTGGTGCATATTCTCTCAGTGTACATAAAAGAAAAGAAAAAGAAAGAAAAAAAAATACCTTCATCAAAGGTACATTTACAACACAAATGATGGTCATAGGTTGCAATTTAACCCTTAGTGATAGCAACAAAAAGTTACAGTCATAA
Organism: Ahaetulla prasina; assembly: GCF_028640845.1. Lineage (NCBI taxonomy): Eukaryota > Metazoa > Chordata > Lepidosauria > Squamata > Colubridae > Ahaetulla > Ahaetulla prasina. The sequence continues at coordinate 370,940,155 of NC_080539.1, read as the reverse complement.
GTGGAAAGAGATTGGTTTATAATAAGAGATTATTTTATAAATTCCTCAAGGTAGCTAATACACTTACTCCTTCCTCATATTTTCCCCACAACAACCCTGTGAGGTGGATTGGGAAGAGAGTCGCCAAAGTCACCCAAATGGCTTTTGTGCCTAAGGCAGGATTAGAACTCACCATCTTCTGATGAGTGGCTCAAAGTCACCCGGACGATTTGTATCTTAAGGTGCAGGGATGGGCTTCAAAAACTGTAGCAAAGGGGTTCTCTGCCCGGTTGCTGGGTGGGCGTGGCCATGGTGGGCGTGGCCTAGTTGGCCACCTGCATTAAGGTGGGGGAGTCTTTTTTGCCCTTCCTGGGCTCCAGAGGTTTTCCTCGAGCCTCTGGGAGGGCAAAAACGGCCTCCCCAGGATCTGGAGGCCCTCCAATCGGTCCAATTTTTTGCCCTCCCTGAGCCTCCATGGACGCCCTACACTTACCTGCCTCCAAAACTGACACCTGGGAGGGGCAGGGCAGGGTGGGCGGGGCCAACCAGGAGTGGGATTTGTGGGTTCTCCGAACTGCGCAGAATCTTAGCTAGAGGTTCTCCCGAACCTCTGCGAACCCCCAGCAGCGCCCCCCTGCTAAGGTGGGTTTAGAACTCCCCATTGCCGGGTGACTGGCTCAAAATCACTAAGCTGGCTTCCCTGCCTAAATTGGAACTAGAACTCTCAGTCTCCCGGTGATTGGCCGAAATTCAGCAAGCTGGCTTCCTTGACTAGAACTCATTGTTTCCACTTGATTGACTCAATGTCACCCAGGTGGCTTTCGTGCCTAAGGCAGGACTAGAACTCCCAGTCTCCTGGTGATTGGCCCAAAGATCTGGGTCATAGCTCCCCTTTTTCAGGAAGATCGTAACTTCAAACAGTTGCTAAGCAACTGGTCATAAGTCAAAGTCTCCCTCTAGTCTAGAATAATGCAAGGGAGAGGAAAATCAAAAAGAGGAAACTCAAAAATGCCATCCAGAATAATGGTCTAGAAATTCTCCAGAAATGTAGCAATAAAATACAGAAACAGGACTCCCTTTCTGCAGACCGTTTTTGTCGATAGATTTTTGGAATCGATTTTTGCCGGTTGGCTTTGTTCTTGTTGCATCTTTTTCAGGCTCAAGCTGTGGGTCAAAAACCTCTTCATCCTTCTCCAATTTTTGAGCATTCCACTCATTTTACTCCGATATTTCTCGGGCTTTTAACCGGAGGTTGTATTTAGCCGGTTCAGACCGGTTTGCCCGAACCGGTAGTGGAAATCACGTGTCCCGGCTCTATGTCATCCTATTTAGGCGTGTTTTGGAGGACGGGCGCATGTGTGGAATGTGTGCGTGCGAGCAAAGCATATGCACAGAAGGCCGTGTGAGGTGCAAAACGCAGATGTGTGCGTGAACCAGGCTCACGCACGAAGCAAGTATGCATGTGCAGGACGAACCGGTAGTAACATAATCCGAAGCCCACTACTGCTTTTAACCTAGACCTTCAGCAGGAGGTGTCCAGGAGTTCTGGTGGACTCAAGATCTCTAAAATGGACTTTCTGATTCTGGATCCATCTTCAGTCTTAGATGTAGAAATTCTGGGTTCATGAGATGTCTGGCCGAAGTCTCATCTGTCCAGGAGATGCTGCCTGGAAAAGTACTGGAGACATTTCTTGACCCTTGTAGCTTCTAGAGCAGCGGTTCTCAACCTGTGGGTCTCGACCCCGTTGGGGGTCGAATGACGATTTGCCAGGGGTCGCCTAAGATCATCGGAAATATGGGAAGTATACTTGCGAGTCAAAGAATCGCGCTCCAATGGTTGAATTCACAAGCCAGCTGCAGGCTCTTCAAATCGCTAGCCGAATTCGGCTTCAGGTGCGATCAATTAAAAAAGAGAGAAATCTTTGCTCTGATGTCTCCCTCTCAAGCCAGCTGCAATCACTCCCAATCGCTAGCCTAACCTGGCTTCAGGCGGGATAAACTTAATAGGGGAGGAGTCTCCGCTTTAATGCCTCCGTCCTCAAGGCAATCGCAAGCAGTTCAGATCGCTAGCCAATACGGCTTCAGGGGCGATAAATTCAAAACGAAAATAATTTTACGGTTGGGGTCCCCACATCATGGGGAATTGCATTAAAGGGGTCGCCACATCGTGGGGAATTGTATTAAAGGGGTCGCAGCACTATAAAGGTTGAGAACCACTGTTCTAGAGTTTCTCACCTTGGCAGTTTTAACATGGGTGGACTTCAACTCCCAGAATTCTCCAGCTAGCATGCTGAGTGGGGAATTCTGGGGGTTGAAGTCCACCCCTCTTAAAGTGAGTTGGCTGGGGAATTCAGGGAGTTGGTTCACTCCTCTTAAAGCATGCTGGCTGGGTAATTCTGGAAATTGAAGTCCACCCCTCTTAAATCATGTTGGCTGGAGAATTCTCGGAGTTAAAATTTATTTATTTATTTTATTTTTATTTATTTATTTTGTCAAACAGTATATATGAGCGTAAGCATGAAATAACTATACAGTATATAAGTATATATATGTATGAATATATAATAACTAAATTAATTGAATATAAAGAAAGGAAACAATAGGACAGGAACGGTAGGCATGCTTGTGCTCTTATACATGCCCCTTACAGACCTCTTAGGAATGGGATGAGGTCAATAGTAGACAGTTTTTGGTTGAAGAGTTGGGGAATCTGGGAAGAGACCACAGAGTCAGGTAGTGTATTCCAGGCATTTACAACTCTGTTATTGAAGTCATATTTTCTGTAATCAAGATTGGAGCGATTAACATTAAGCTTAAATCTATTGTGTGCTCGTGTATTGTTGCAATTGAAGCTGAAGTAGTCTTTGACAGGAAGGACATTGTAATAGATGATTCTACGAATTAAACTCAAGTCATGTCAGAGACGGCGTAGTTCTAAATTTTCTAAGCTCAGGATTTCAAGTCTGGTGGCATAAGGTATTTTGTTGTATTCAGAGGAGTGGAGTACTCTTCTTGTAAAATATTTCTGGACACGCTCAATTGTATTAATGTCCGAAATGAGGTATGGGTTCCAGACAGGCGAGCTGTATTCAAAAATTGGTCTAGCAAATGTTTTATATGCTCTGGTTAGTAGAGTAGTGTTTTTGGAGAAGAAGCTACGCAAGATTAGGTTTACAACTCTTAGAGCCTTTTTTTGCGATGTAGTTGCAGTGGGCTTTGGCACTTAGATCATTGGATATGAAAACTCCAAGGTCTTTAACAGGGTTAAAACATGCTAGCTGGGGAATTCTGGGAGTGATGTCCACCCCTCTTAAAATTGCCAAGGTTGAGAAACGCAGATCATTTCTCTGTGTTTCAGACCATTTTCAGTGCAGCTGAAGAACATCTGGCGAAGGAAAACAACCATAATGGAATCCTCTGGTCTCGACAGCAAAGCAACATGGACCAAGAACAGATATCGGGACACAGTTAGAAAGAGGATCAAAGAAATTAAGGAGGTCTCAGTGTCATTGCTAATAAATGAGAACTAAAACTTACTTCCCTGTACTTTTTCAAGTTCTTTCTTTCTTTCTTTCTTTCTTTCTTTCTTTCTTTCTTTCTTTCTTTCTTTCTTTCTTTCTTTCTCTCTCTCTCTCTCTCTCTCTCTCTCTCTCTCTTTCTTTCCTTCCTTCCTTCCTTCCTTCTTTCTTTCTTTCTTTCTGTTTCTTTCTTTCTGTTTCTTTCTTTCTCTCTCTCTCTCTCTTCCTTCCTTCCCTTCCTCTTTTCCTCCCTCTCTTTTCTTTCTTTCTGTTTCTTTTTCTGTTTCTTTCTTTCTGCTCTCTTTCTTTCTTTCTCTTTCTTTCTTTCTCTTCCTTTTTTCTTTCATTCTTTCTTTATCTCTTTCTCTCTTTCTTCCTCCCCTTCCTCCCTTCCCCCTCTCTTTTCTTCCTTCCTTCCTTCCTTCCTTCCTTCCTTCCTTCCTTCCATCCATCCATGGAGCACGTTACCTCCAGAAGTTGTGAATTTTCCAACACTGGAAATTTTAAGAAGAGATTGGACAACCATTTGTCTGAAATGGTATAGGGTTTCCTGCCTAAGCAAGGGGTTGGGCATGAGCAGGGGTTGGAATAGATGACCTCTAAGGTCCCGTCCAACTCTGTTATTACTATTATTCTTCCTTCCTTCCTTCCTTCCTTCCTTCCTTCCTTCCTTCCTTCCTTCCTTCCTTCCTTCCTTCCTTCCTTCCTTCCTTCCTTCCTTCCCAGGTTTTGCGAGAATCTAATTTTCTTGGTCCCTGAAAAAGAAGGTTTTCCTCCAGAGGTGCACAGCTCGTTTCCAGGATGGCAGTCCAGAGGTGGGTTTCAGCAGGTTCTGACCAGTTCTGGAGAACTGGTAGAAGAAATTTTGAGTAGTTCGGAGAACCGGTAGTAAAAATTCTGACTGGCCCCGCCCCCATCTATTCTCTGCCTCCTGAGTCCCAGCTGATCTGGAAGAAATGGGGATTTTGCAGTAACCTTCCCCCAGGAATGGGGTGAGAATGGAGATTTTACAGTATCCTTCCCCTGCCATGCCCACCAAGCCACACCCACCAAGCCACGCCCACAGAACCGGTAGTAAAAAATTGTGAAATCCACCACTGTAGCTACTTCCCTTTTGAGTGGCATGTTATACTATCCCAAGATTTCAGGAAAAATTGGAGGAAGAAATAAATGACAGCTGGAGGGAAGCTATCATCAATTTAATGAAATCCAAGCTGAATGAAAATTAAATGAATGAAATGCAAATTCATGGGTTATATTCCTCGATAACGTACTTGCCTCCTGGGAAAAAAATTAACTGGGTATCCATGTACCTTACAGCCCCAGCAGATGCAAACAGCTGTGGTTGGGGGGGGGTCTCTCTTGTATAACTTAAAAGAATTGCAGTACCCACACCTATTTTAAGTGGATCATCAACTCTACTGTCTCTCAATGGGTCTTTGGAGTTGATGGTCCCCAAGAATAATTCTGGTTTTCCAGGAGAATCTGAAGGGGCCTTCAAATTGTTGTTGTTGTTAGTTGTGAAGTCATGTCCGACCCATCGTGACCCGATGGACAACGTTCCTCCAGGCCTTCCTGTCCTCTACCATCCTCTGGAGTCCATTTAAGCTCACGCCGACTGCTTCGGTGACTCCATCCAGCCACCTCGTTCTCTGTCGTCCCCTTCTTCTTTTGCCCTCCATTGTTCCCAGCGTTAGGCTCTTCTCCAGTGAGTCAAATTGTAGCCCTTGACTTACAACAGTTCATTTAGTGACCGTTCAAAGTTACAACGGCACTGAAAAAAGTGACTTAAGGACCGTTTCTCACACTTACGACTGTTTGCAGCATCCCCACGGCCAGGTGATCAAAATTCAGACGTTATTTATATATTTATGATGGTTGCAGCGTCCCGGGGTCACGTGATCCGCTTTTGCGATCTTCTGAGAAACAAAGTCAATGGGGGAATCCAGAGTCACTTCACAATCTTGTTACTCACTTAACAACTGCAGTGATTCACTTAACAAATGTAGCAGTAATGGTATTCAGTCGGTTCTATCCGATTCGGGCGAACTGGTAGCGGCTGCTGTGGGAGGCTCCGCCCACCCACCCAGTGGGCGGAGCCTCCATAATTATGTCCCATTTCACAGATCATAAGCTTCCTAACGGACAGGAAGCAGCAGGGGAAGCTAAGCAGAATCACATCAGATACCTGTACAATTAGCACAGGAGCCCCCCACAAGGCTGTGTGCTCTCCCCACTTCTCTTCTCTCTGTATACCAACGACTGTATCTCTAACGATCCATCTCTAAAACTACTGAAGTTCGCAGATGACACAACAGTGATTGGTCTCATTCGAGACAATGATGAATCCGCATATAGACGAGAGGTCGAACGACTAGCCACGTGGTGCGACCAGAACAATCTGGGACTGGACACACTCAAAACTGTAGAAATGGTGGTAGACTTTAGGAGAAACCCTTCCATACTTCCACCTCTCACAATATTAGACAACACAGTATCAACAGTAGAGACCTTCAAATTTCTAGGTTCTACCATATCTCAAGACCTAAAGTGGACAGCCAACATCAAAAATGTAATCAAAAAAGTGCAACAGAGAATATTCTTTCTGCGCCAACTCAGAAAGCTCAAACTGCCCAAGGAGCTGCTGATCCAGTTCTACAGAGGAATTATTGATTTTATCATCTGCACCTCTATAACTGTCTGGTTTGGTTCTGCAATTCAACAAGACAGACACAGACTTCAGAGGATCATTAGAACTGCAGAAAAAACAATGGTTACCAACCTACTTTCCATGGAGGATCTGTATACTGCACAAGTCAAAAAGAGGGCTGGAAAAATATTTACAGACCCCTCACATCCTGGACATAAACTGTTTCAACTCCTACCCTCAAAACGATGCTATAGAGCACCGCACACCAGAACAACTAGACACAAGAACAGTTTTTTCCCGAAGGCCATCACTCTGCTAAACAGCTAATTCCCACCACACTGTCATATTAACTACTAAGACTGTATAACTATTCTTCTTCTCATCCTTACAAGTATCTATCTCTTCCCACTTATGGCTATATCCATGTTGCTCCTATCTTTACAACTTATATGGTTTTTGTTTCCTAGTATGATTTGATTGCTTCCCTCAACAGTGTCAAACTAGTTAGTAAGTCTGCATTTCTATTAATCTTCTCATCGTTCCTATCACCCATCTCCTTCCGCTTATGATTGTATGACTGTAACTTTGTTACATGTATCCTTACGATTTATGTTGATATTGATTGTTTCCTGATTGCTCATTTTTATCCTATGACTATCATTAAGTGTTGTACTTTAGAATTCTTGATGAACGTATCTTTTCTTTTATGTACACTGAGAGCATATGCACCAAGACAAATTCCTTGTGTGTCCAATCACACTTGGCCAATAAAAAATTCTATTCAATTCTATTCTATTCTATTCTATTCTATTCTATTCCATTCCATTCCATTCCATTCCATTCCATTCCATTTTCCATTCTGTTCTGTCTGTTCTGTTCTGTTCTGTTCCATTCCATTCCATTCCATTTTCTATTCTATTCTATTCTATTCCATTCTCTTTTCTATTGCATTATTCTATTCTATTCTATTCCATTCTATTCTATTCTATTCTCTATTCCATTCCATTTTCTATTCTGTTCTGTCTGTTCTGTTCCGTTCCATTCCATTCCATTCCATTCTATTTTCTATTCTATTCTATTCCATTCTCTTTTCTATTGCATTATTCTATTCTATTCTATTCTATTCTCTATTCCATTCCATTATTCTATTCTATTCTATTCTATTCTATTCTATTCTATTCTATTCTATTCTATTCTATTCTATTCCATTTTTTATTCTGTTCTGTCTGTTCTGTTCCATTCCATTCCATTTTCTTTTCTTTTCTATTCTATTCTATTCTATTCTATTCTATTCTATTCTATTCTATTCTATTCTATTCTATTCCATTATTCTATTCTATTCTATTCTATTCTATTCTATTCTATTCTATTCCATTCCATTCCATTCCATTTTCTATTCTATTCTGTTCTGTGTGTTCTGTTCTCTTCCATTCCATTCCATTTTCTATTCTATTCTATTCTATTCTATTCTATTCTATTCTATTCTATTCTATTCCATTCCATTCCATTCCATTTTCTATTCTATTCTGTTCTGTGTGTTCTGTTCTGTCTGTTCTATTCCATTCCATTCCATTTTCTATTCTATTCTATTCTATTCTATTCTATTCTATTCCATTATTCTATTCTATTCTATTCTATTCTATTCTATTCTATTCTATTCTATTCTATTCTATTCCATTCCATTCCATTCCATTTTCTATTCTATTCTGTTCTGTGTGTTCTGTTCTCTTCCATTCCATTCCATTTTCTATTCTATTCTATTCTATTCTATTCTATTCTATTCTATTCTATTCTATTCTATTCTATTCTATTCTATTCCATTATTCTATTCTATTCTATTCTATTCTATTCTATTCTATTCTATTCCATTCCATTCCATTTTCTATTCTATTCTGTTCTGTGTGTTCTGTTCTCTTCTCTTCCATTCCATTCCATTTTCTATTCTATTCTATTCTATTCTATTCTATTCTATTCTATTCTATTCTATTCTATTCTATTCTATTCTATTCTATTCTATTCTATTCCATTCCATTCCATTCCATTCCATTTTCTATTCTATTCTGTTCTGTGTGTTCTGTTCTCTTCTCTTCCATTCCATTCCATTTTCTATTCTATTCTATTCTATTCTATTCTATTCTATTCTATTCTATTCTATTCTATTCTATTCTATTCTATTCTATTCTATTCTAACTGGTAGCGAGGGTAAGTGAATACCACTCCTGAAATGTAGCAAGAAAAGTTGTAAAATGGGGCCAAACTCACTTCACCGGTGTCTCAGCCATGTAAATTTGGGGCTCAATTGTGGTCGTAAGTCCAGGACATCCTGTATTTATTATATTTTCTCACTGGTTACGGATGTTCGGCATAGAAGGAAAAATATCTGAGAAAACGGACAGGTTGCGTTTTGCATAATGCATGAATTTTCTCCTCCAAGGTCACTTCTTGGCTCCCAACGAGGAGGCCTCGGTCTCCTTCGCAGCCCGCCGGCTTTTCAGCAAGATGCCAGCCCGATTCTCATCACCATTTTTAACGAGAGGAATATTGTACCGGTGTGACTTATAAGCGCTATTCTAAGGGATAACGAGTCGATATATTTGTTTTTTCCCCCCTTTGATCTACAGCCCCGATAGGAAGCCATGCATGAAGTTTATTAAAACCTGCCTAATTTTCTATCAAGTTCGCAGAAACTATCGATCCTGTCGACCGAGGTTTATCTGACTTGGGTGGCAGGGTGAAGTTAACGCAAAAAATCATTTCAAGGAAACGGAGAATGGTCGGTGGGATGAGAGGCGGGGGATGGAGAGGAGAAATGAGAAACTTATTCCCCCCCCCACCCCCACCCCCAAAATATTAAATAAATAAAAAGGCAATTTGAATGAGGCTGCATTGGATCATTGACTGATACTGGTAGCAGTCGGTTCGCCAAGCACCGTCACAAAACACGGCAATTCGCTTACGCGCACCATCCACAAATGCTTGCTGTGTCCAAAACACAGCAATGTAGGACGGGATTGTGCCCTGCAAGCCACCACTACCGGTTCTCCCAAACTGGTCCGAACTGGCTGAATCCCACGGGCCAATTGGTTTGCCATGGGAAGGAGAAAGAAAAACAGAAACACAAATCAGATCAGGGCCATGGTGGCTCAGGCTGTAAGATAGCCTGTTATTAAAACACAGCTGCCTGCAATTACTGCAGGTTCTAGTCCCACCAGGCCCAAGGTTGACTCAGCCTTCCATCCTTTATAAGGTAGGTAAAATGAGGACCCAGATTGTTGGGGGGGCAATAATTTGACTTTGTAAATATACAAATAGAATGAGACTATTGCCTTACACACTGTAAGCCGCCCTGAGTCTTCGGAGAAGGACGGGATATAAATGTAAATAAAAAATAATAAAAAAAAAATTTGTGTTTCTGATTTGTGTTTCTGTGCCTCTGGTGGCTCAGACTGCTAAGACAGTCTGTTATTAACACAGCTGCCTGCAATTACTGCAGGTTCAAGTCCCACCAGGCCCAAGGTCTACTCAGCCTTCCATCCTTTATAAGGTAGGTAAAATGAGGACCCAGATTGTTGGGGGCAATAAAGTTGACTTTGTATATAATATACAAATGGATGAAGACTATTGCTTAACACAGTGTAAGCTGCCCTGAGTCTTCGGAGAAGGGCGGGATATAAATGTAAATAAAAAAAATAAATAAAAATTTTTTTTAAAAAAAAGAACACAACCCTGATGTGGCCCTCAATGAAATCAAGTTTGACACCCCTGATTTACAAGGTGGTCACCCAGAAAAGGGCCTCTGATGGCTCAGCAGACTAAGTCTGTCTGTCATTAACACAGCTGCTTGCAATTACTGCAAGTTCAAGTCCCACCAGGCCCAAGGTTGACTCAGCCTTCCATCCTTTATAAGGTAGGTAAAATGAGGAGCCAGATTGTTGGGGGCAATAAAAGTTGACTTTGTATATAAATATACAAATAGGATGAAGACTATTGCTTGACATAGTGTAAGCCGCCCTGAGTCTTCGGAGAAGGGCGGGATATAAATGCAAAAAAAAAAAAAATTTGGTCCATTTCCAAGGAGAATCAGGTAGCCATCGCAATAGCACTTATGGAGGTAGTCCTCAGTTTACAACTGTTCATTTAGTGACCGTTAAAAAATGGTGACGTAGATAGGACCACTTTTCACACTTACGACCGTTGCAGCAACCATAGGGTCACGAGAACAAAATTCAGATGTTTGGCAACTGACTCACTTTTATGACATTGTCCCCGGGATCATGGGATCCCCTTTTGCGACCTTCTGACGAGCGAAGTCAATGGGGGAATCCGATTCACGTAACAACCGCGTGACTAGGTTATTCACTTAACAAATGTGGCAGGAAAAATGGGGCAAAATTCATTTAACAAATGTCTCATTTAGCAGAATGACAGAAATTTTGGGCTGAATTCTGGTCGTAAGTTGAGATCCTTTAGCTTTTGATTCTTGGAGTGGGTGGGAATGAGAACTCTTTCTTTTTCTTCTCTTCATCTTTTCAGCAATAACACACAAACACACACACACACACGCACCCTGTTAGTACCACTTTATAAGGCCTTGGTATTCCATTCCATTCCATTTTCTATTCTATTCTATTCTATTCCATTCCATTCTCTTTTCTATTCTATTCTATTCTATTCTATTCTATTCTATTCTATTCTATTCTATTCTCTATTCCATTCCATTATTCTATTCTATTCTATTCTATTCTATTCTATTCTATTCTATTCTATTCCATTCCATTTTCTATTCTATTCTATTCTATTCTTTCTATTCTATTCTCTATTCTCTATTCCATTCCATTATTCTATTCTATTCTATTCTGTTCTATTCTATTCTATTCCATTTTCTATTCTATTCTGTTCTGTCTGTTCTGTTCTGTTCCATTCCATTCCATTTTCTATTCTATTCTATTCCATTCCATTCTCTTTTCTTTTCTATTCTATTCTATTCTATTCTCTATTCCATTCCATTATTCTATTCTATTCTATTCCATTTTCTATTCTGTTCTGTCTGTTCTATTCTGTTCCATTCCATTTTCTATTCTATTCTATTCTATTCTATTCTATTCTATTCCATTCCATTCCATTTTCTATTCTGTTCTGTCTGTTCTGTTCTGTTCCATTCCATTCCATTTTCTATTCTATTCTATTCCATTCCATTCTCTTTTCTATTCCATTACTCTATTCTATTCTATTCTATTCTATTCCATTCCATTATTCTATTCTATTCTATTCTATTCTATTCTATTCTATTCTATTCTATTCTATTCTATTCTATTCTGTTCTGTCTGTTCCATTCCATTCCATTATTCTATTCTATTCTATTCTATTCTATTCTATTCTATTCTATTCTATTCTACTCTACTCTATTCTATTCTATATTCTATTCTATTCTATTCTATTCTCTATTCCATTCCATTCCATTATTCTATTCTATTCTATTCTATTCTATTCTATTCCATTTTCTATTCTGTTCTGTCTGTTCTGTTCTGTTCCATTCCATTCCATTTTCTATTCTATTCCATTCCATTCTCTTTTCCATTCCATTATTCTATTCTATTCTATTCTATTCTATTCTATTCTATTCTATTCTATTCTATTCTATTCCATTCCATTTTCTATTCTGTTCTGTCTGTTCTGTTCTGTTCTGTTCCATTCCATTCCATTCCATTTTCTATTCTATTCTATTCTATTCTATTCTATTCTATTCTATTCTATTCTATTCTCTATTCCATTCCATTATTCTATTCTATTCTATTCTGTTCTATTCTATTCTATTCCATTTTCTATTCTGTTCTGTTCTGTTCCATTCCATTCCATTCCATTTTCTATTCTATTCTATTCTATTCTATTCTATTCTATTCTATTCTATTCTATTCTATTCTTTTATGTACACTATTTTCTTTTATGTACACTGAGAGCATATGCACCAAGACAAATTCCTTGTGTGTCCAATCACACTTGGCCAATAAAATTCTATTCTATTCTATTCTATTCTATTCTATTCTATTCTATTCTATTCTATTCTATTCTATTCTATTCTATTCTCTATTCCATTCCATTATTCTATTCCATTCCATTATTCTATTCTATTCTATTCTATTCTATTCTATTCTATTCTATTCTATTCTATTCTATTCTATTCTGTCTGTTCTGTTCTGTTCTGTTCCATTCCATTTTCTATTCTATTCTATTCTATTCTATTCTATTCTATTCTATTCTATTCTATTCTATTCTATTCTATTCTATTCTAACTGGTAGCGAGGGTAAGTGAATACCACTCCTGAAATGTAGCAAGAAAAGTTGTAAAATGGGGCCAAACTCACTTCACCGGTGTCTCAGCCATGTAAATTTGGGGCTCAATTATGGTCGTAAGTCCAGGACATCCTGTATTTATTATATTTTCTGACTGGTTACGGATGTTCGGCATAGAAGGAAAAATATCTGAGAAAACGGACAGGTTGCGTTTTGCATAATGCATGAATTTTCTCCTCCAAGGTCACTTCTTGGCTCCCAACGAGGAGGCCTCGGTCTCCTTCGCAGCCCGCCGGCTTTTCAGCAAGATGCCAGCCCGATTCTCATCACCATTTTTAACGAGAGGAATATTGTACCGGTGTGACTTATAAGCGCTATTCTAAGGGATAACGAGTCGATATATTTGTTTTTTCCCCCCCTTTGATCTACAGCCCCGATAGGAAGCCATGCATGAAGTTTATTAAAACCTGCCTAATTTTCTATCAAGTTCGCAGAAACTATCGATCCTGTCGACCGAGGTTTATCTGACTTGGGTGGCAGGGTGAAGTTAACGCAAAAAATCATTTCGAGGGAACGGAGAATGGTCGGTGGGATGAGAGGCGGGGGATGGAGAGGAGAAATGAAAAACTTATTCCCCCCCCCACCCCCACCCCCAAAATATTAAATAAATAAAAAGGCAATTTGAATGAGGCTGCATTGGATCATTGGCTGATACTGGTAGCAGCCGGTTCGCCAAGCACCGTCACAAAACACGGCAATTTGCTTACGCGCACCGTCCACAAATGCTTGCTGTGTCCAAAACACAGCAATGTAGGACGGGATCGTGCCCTGCAGGCCACCACTACTGGTTCTCCAAAACTGGTCCGAACCGGCTGAATCCCACGGGCCAATTGGTTTGCCATGGGAAGGAGAAAGAAAAACAGAAACACAAATCAGATCAGGGCCGTGGTGGCTCAGGCTGTAAGATAGCCTGTTATTAAAACACAGCTGCCTGCAATTACTCCAGGTTCTAGTCCCACCAGGCCCAAAGTTGACTCAGCCTTCCATCCTTTATAAGGTAGGTAAAATGAGGACCCAGATTGTTGGGGGCAATAAAGTTGACTTTGTATATAATATACAAATGGATGAAGACTATTGCTTAACACAGTGTAAGCTGCCCTGAGTCTTCGGAGAACGGCGGGATATAAATGTAAATAAAAAAAATAAATAAAATAATTTTTTTTTAAAAAAGAACACAACCCTGATGTGGCCCTCAATGAAATCAAGTTTGACACCCCTGATTTACAAGGTGGTCACCCAGAAAAGGGCCTCTGGTGGCTCAGCAGACTAAGTCTGTCTGTCATTAACACAGCTGCTTGCAATTACTGCAGGTTCAAGTCCCACCAGGCCCAAGGTTGACTCAGCCTTCCATCCTTTATAAGGTAGGTAAAATGAGGACCCAGATTGTTGGGGGGGCCAATACAAGTTGACTTTGTATATAAATATACAAATGGATGAAGACTATTGCTTGACATAGAGTAAGCCGCCCTGAGTCTTCGGAGAAAGGCGGGATATAAATGCAAAAAAAAAATAATTGGTCCATTTCCAAGGAGAATCAGGTAGCCATCGCAATAGCACTTATGGAGGTAATCCTCAGTTTACAACAGTTCATTTAGTGACCGTTAAAAAATGGTGACGTAGGTATGACCACTTTTCACACTTACGACCGTTGCAGCAACCACAGGGTCACGAGAACAAAATTCAGATGTTTGGCAACGGACTCACTTTTATGACATTGTCCCCGGGATCATGGGATCCCCTTTTGCGACCCTCTGACGAGCAAAGTCAGTGGGGGAATCCGATTCACGTAACAACCGCGTGACTAGGTTATTCACTTAACAAATGTGGCAGGAAAAATGGGGCAAAATTCATTTAACAAATGTCTAATTTAGCAGAATGACAGAAATTTTGGGCTGAATTCTGGTCATAAGTTGAGGTCCTTTAGCTTTTGATTCCTAGAGTGGGTGGGAATGAGAACTCTTTCTTTTTCTTCTCTTCATCTTTTCAGCAATAACACACAAACACACACACACACACACACTGTTAGTACCACTTTATAAGGCCTTGGTAAGGCCACACTTGGAATATTGCATCCAGTTTTGGTCGCCACGATGTAAAAAAGATGTTGAGACTCTAGAAAGAGTGCAGAGAAGAGCAACTAAGATGATTAGGGGACTGGAGGCTAAAACATATGAAGAACGGTTGCAGGAACTCAGTATGTCTAGTTTAATAAAAAGAAGGACTAGGGGAGACATGATAGCAGTGTTCCAATATCTCAGGGGTTGCCACAAAGAAGAGGTAGTCGGGCTGTTCTCCAAAGCACCTGAGGGTAGAACAAGAAGCAATGGGTGGAAACTAATCAAGGAGAGAAGCAACTTAGAACTAAGGAGAAATTTCCTGACAGTTAGAACAATTAATAAGTGGAACGACTTGCCTTCAGAAGTTGTGAATGCTCCAACACTGGAAATTTTTAAGAAAATGTTGGATAACCATCTGACTGAGATGGTGTAGGGTTTCCTGCCTGGGCAGGGGGTTGGACTAGAAGGCCTCCAAGGTCCCTTCCAACTCTGTTGTTATGTTATGTTATGGCCAGTCTCTGACCTTATTTAGCATCAAGCAAGAAATAGCAATAGCACTTAGACTTATATACGGCTTCACAGTGTGCCACAGCCCTCTCTAAGCAGTTTATAGAGTCTGCCTACTGCCTCCCCAACAATCCGGGTCCTCATTTTATCGACCTCGGAAGGATGGAAAGCCGAGTCAACCTTGAGCCAGTCAAGATCGAACTCCTGGCAGTGGGGATACAGAGTTAGCCTGCAATGCTGCATTCTAATCACTGCGCCACCAGGGCTCTTGAGGTACCAGAAGGAAGCACAAGTTTGTCCTCGGGTTATGACCAATCGCTTAGCGACGGTTCGAAATTTTGACCTACCTGGGGAAGAAAGGGAACTTTTGACTCGTATCCAAAACTCTGATAGCAGTGGTGGGTTTCAATTTTTTTTACTACCGGTCCTGTGGGTGTGGAGTGGTAGGCGTGGCGTGACTTGGCTTGGTGGGCGTGGCAGGGGAAGGATACTGTAAAATCTCCATTCCCATCCCACTCCAGGGGAAGGATACTGTAAAATCTCCATTCCCACCCCACTCCAGGGAAAGGATATTGTAAAATCTCCATTCCCACCCTACTTCAGGGGAGGGATACTGTAAAATCTCCATTCCCACCCCACTCCAGGGAAAGGATATTGTAAAATCTCCATTCCCACCCCACTCCAGGGGAAGGATACTGTAAAATCTCCATTCCCACCCCACTCCAGGGGAAGGATACTGTAAAATCTCCATTCCCATCCCACTCCAGGGGAAGGATATTGTAAAATCTCCATTCCCACCCCACTCCAGGGGAAGGATACTGTAAAATCTCCATTCCCACTCCACTCCAGGGGAAGGATATTTTAAAATCTCCATTCCCACCCCACTCCAGGGGAAGGATACTGTAAAATCTCCATTCCCACCCCACTCCAGGGGAAAGTTACTGCAAAATCGCCATTTCCTCCCAATCAGCTGAGACTCAGGTGGCAGAGAATAGATGGGGGCAGGGCCAGTCAGAGGTGGTATTTACCGGTTCTCCAAACTACTCAAAATTTCCGCTACTGGTTCTCCAGAACTGGTCAGAACCTGCGGAAACACACCTCTGTCTGCTCATGTGACCACACTTTGCTAGAAAACATGGCTGTGTTTACGGCTATTTGTGGCGTTCTGTGATTATGTGACTGAGTTTTTTATTATGCTTTTTGCCTAAAAGCAATTCTCTGATTTTCAGAAAACCACGCTGATAGAGAGCAACGGTTTCCCCCTTACGACCACCGCGTTCGCTGAAACGACTGCTGGGGAAAAAAAACTTGTATTACTGTTGTTACAACTTGTGGCAGGCTCCGTTATAGTCATAAACTCTAGGGAGTCTTTCAATTACAATGGAGCCCCAAATTTCCCTTGCTAAGCAAGACAGTTGTTAAGACAGTTGTTACGACCTGCTTGCCACTGTTGTTAAGTGATGGAGATGCTGCAACGGTCGTAAGTGCGAGAAAGGGTCATAAGTCACTTTTTTTTCACTTCGAACAGTCACTAAACAAATGTTTGTTCGTCAAGGACTTCCTGTAATAATGCTATTTTTCAAAGCAAAAGACAGATAGAGAAAACTCCAGTTCCACCTTATGTATTACCAAATGTGTGTGTCTGGGGAAAGGGACACACACACACAAGTTGTGCTTGATTTGTGCTGGCATTTGTCCTTGCCAGGGATCTGCTGGGAGGAAAGGATTTCAATTCGCTCGCAGCTGGAACTGTGATGAAATTCTTTTTAATCCCTAATTTAGAACTGTGGTGAGCGACCTCCGGCAGGGGATGGAAGAGAGAAGGAGGGGAAAAGAGAGGAAGAGATAAGAGGAGAAAGAAAAGGAGGGATGTATGAAAGCGGAGGGGGGGGGGATGCACCAATTTTCAACTCCGGCTCGGCTCCTGGTTGACTATGGCTGCATTTATAACCTATATTAGGGAGGCAGGCAGGTACTGCAACCTTGATCCCAAAGCATACTAGATTGTTGGGGGCAATAAGTTGACTTTGTATATAATATACAAATGGATGAAGACTATTGCTTGACATAGTGTAAGCCGCCCTGAGTCTTCGGAGAAGGGCGGGATATAAATGCAAATAAGAAGAAATAAGAACATCTCTTTCCCACTAATATTTCTCCTAATAGAACAGCTGAATAACAGAGTTGGAAGGGACCTTGGAGGTCTTCTATTCCAACCCTGTGCTCAAATAGCCACTTCGGATAAATGGCTATCTAATGTCTTCAAAATCTCCCAATGTTGGAGCATTCACAACTTTTGGAGGCAAGTTGATCCACTAATTAATTATTCTCCCTGCCAGGAAATTTATCCTCAGTTCTAAGTTGCTTCTCTCCTTGATTAGTTTCCACCCATTGCTTCTTGTCCTGCCTTCTGGTGCTTTGGAGAATAGCTCGATTCCCTCTTCTTTGTCGCAGCCCCTCAATTATTGGAACACCGCTATCATGTCTCCCCTAGTCCTTCTTTTCATTAAATTAGACATACCCAATTCCTACAAACATATGTTTTACTCTCTAGTCCCCTAATCATGCTGAAATTAAATGCCCCCAAATTTTCCAGTGAGTTTCCATGGCTGAGGGGGATTAGAACTCGGGTCTCGCCACCCCAGTCTGGGTCATTCTCCGCTACGCCTGATTGGTTCTTGGGATGAGAGGGAGGGAGTATCAGATCCAGAATCAGCCAATAGCTTTTGGTGAATGAGTCGGACTGGAACCCAGGTCTCTCCCACCAATCCTTTTTAGTTTCCATTACAACTGATTGATTATTGAGCTGAGAAGGAGGATTGGCCCAAAGTCATCCAATGAGCTTCCATGACTGAGGGGGACTGGAATACACCCACCCCCCATTCTCCGCTATACCTGATTGGCTCGGGCTGAGAGGGAAGTGTTGAGAGGAAATCACTAATTCAGAGTTAGCCAATGAGCTTCTGTGGATGAGGGAGAACAAGAACCCAGGTCTCCCCTTTCCTAGTCCAGCACCTGATTGGCTCTTGGCCTGAGGGGGCAGGACCATCCCAGAGTCAGCCAATGAGCTTCTGTGGATGAAGGCAGACTAGAACCCAGATCTCTACCCTCCTAATTCAGCACCTTCTTTACTACCCCGATTGGCCTGAGAAGGAGGGACCAACCCAGAGTCAGCCAATGAGCTTTTGTGGATGAGGGAGAACTAGAACCCAGGTCTCCCTTTTCCTGGGCCAGCCCCTTCTCCACTAAACCTGATTGGCTCTTGCCTGAGAGAAAGGACTGGATCAGAAACAGCCAATGAGCTTCTGTGGATGAGGGAGAACTAGAACCCAGATCTCCCCCTTCCTAGTCCAGCACCTGATTGGCTCTTGGTCTGAGGGGGCAGGACCATCCCAGAGTCAGCCAATGAGCTTCTGTGGATGAAGGAGGACTAGAACCCAGATCACCACCCTCCTAATCCAGCACCTTCTTCACTACCCCTGATTGGTCCGAGAAGGAGGGACCGACCCAGAGTCAGCCAATGAGTTTCTGTGAATGAGGGAGAACTAAAACCCAGGTCTTCCCCTGCGTAGTCCAGCACTTGATTGGCTCTTGGCCTGAGAGGGCTGGACCATCCTAAAACCAGCCAATGAGGGAAAGCTTGCAACTGAGTTTCCTACGCTTGATTCGATACCTTCACCACTGCCCCAAGTGATATGCAGAACTGAATTGGGGGCGGTGGGAACAGCTTCATATATTTGATTCAATAGGTGGGGGGGGAAATGAGAAGAGGAAGAAGAACTCAGGTCAAAACCCCTCCAAATCTAGATAGTCTGGTCTACGGGCTCTGTATTAATTTGACAAGTTTCCCGAAAAGCCACCCAAAACCACCTTTGGCTGTGCCAAAGTCCCAGAGTCCAACAAAAACCGTTACAGAAACCATAGGATGTAGAAAGCCAGGATCCAGATGCCAAGCGTGAAACCGATGAACAGGTAAGGCGTGCTGCCGAAGATGTGGGAATGAGTGGACAGGCAAGGCCACGCCTGCTTGGAATGCCTCAGCCTCATTGGAGGGAGATGGAGTTGGCATTTGTGTTGGAGATCACAACAGGACAGCCAGTGGCACTCGGGAATCAGGATGACGTAGGCCGTCCGGTCGTAATGGAAGATCCTCTTGAGCTGGATGGAGGCCGATTCACTGATGAACATGGACGGGATGTTGACTTGATGCTTCAGGTCTTCCTTTCCCAACATGGTAACCAGGGCTTGGGAGTTGACATTGTGGATGACGGCGGCTTGGTAGCCAGCTTGCTGAGCGTGGACAACCTTGGTGGTGAAGGAACAGTCATTCCTCTGGATGAGAGCCACGTAGGCCACCAAAGAGCTGTTGGTTAGAGGCGGTGCTTTGATCGGTTGGCAAGCGTTGGCTGGTTTGGTTTCAATGAGGTAACCAAGAAGACCTTCGCTTTGGAGCACAGGGCCAAAATCAGAATTCAAAGCTTCGAAATCTTGGCTGATGCTGTTATGATTGTACACCGCCCGGATCAAGGCTTCGTTGGTGGTTAGATGAAGAAGGATAGCCATAATCACATGTATAAACACTGGGGAAACCGAAGACATTCTAGCTATAATCAAGGACTGGTTTCTTCTGAAGGACTTCAAAGGTCTTTTGTTGGAGCATCAACTTGGTAGGCCTTAGAACATCCATGAAATTAGAATGTTGGTGATTAAGTCGAATACCCACGGCTTGAGACAAAATCTGGTCATTGGAACTTGCTTGGTGTTGGTTGATCTCTCCTGGAAGCTTCTGAGCTTTTCCTCAAAGTTAGCAAGCCAACTTTCCCAGGGCTTTTGTGTCATTGGCCTTTGTGACCTCATGACCTCACTCATCCAACCTCCTTTCATCTAAGACAGGGGTCTCCAACCTTGGTCCCTTTAAGACTTGTGGACTTCAACTTCCTCAACCCTGGCTGAGGGACTCTGGGAGTTGAAGTCCACAAGTCTTAAAGGGACTAAGGTTGGAGACCCCTGATCTAAGAAACATCTCCATGGATGATGAGTCTACATTTAGGCACAAAAAAACCCAAATGAACAGGTACCATATATGTGGTACCTTGCTCAATAGTAGTAACTGCGAGAGGGATCTTGGAGTCCTAGTGGATAACCATTTAGATATGAGCCAGCCGTGTGCAGCAGCTGCCAAAAAAGCCAACACAGTTCTGGGCTGCATAAACAGAGGGATAGAATCAAGATCACGTGAAGTGTTAATACCACTTTATAATGCCTTGGTAAGGCCACACTTGGAATACTGCATTCAGTTTTGGTTGCCACGATGTAAAAAAGATGTTGAGACTCTAGAAAGAGTGCAGAGAAGAGCAACAAAGATGATTAGGGGACTGAGGATAAAACATATGAAGAACGGTTGCAGGAACTGGGTATGTCTAGTTTAATAAAAAGAAGGACTAGGGGAGACGTGATAGCAGTGTTCCATTATCTCAGGGGCTGCCCCAAAGAAGAGAGAGTCAAACTATTCTCCAAAGCACCTGAGGGTAGAACAAGAAGCAATGGGTGGAAACTCATCAAGGAGAGAAGCAACTTAGAACTAAGGAGGAATTTCCTGACAGTGAGAACAATCAATAAGTGGAACGACTTGTCTGCAGAAGTTGTGAATGCTCCAACACTGGAAATTTTTAAGAAAATGTTGGATAGCCATCTGTCTGAGATGTGTAGGGTTTCCTGCCTGGGCAGGGGGTTGGACTAGAAGACCTCCAAGGTCCCTTCCAACTCTGTTCTTATTATATTATATTAAATATTGGAAGACTATCATGTCCTCTCCAGTCCCTCTCTTCATTACGCATTCCCAGTTCTTGCAACCATTCTTCATAGGTTTAAGTCTCAAGTCCCCTAATCATCTTTATTGCTCTTCTCTGAGTTCTTTCTAGAGAACTAATAAGAACAAGGTTGGGCAATTGTGACGTATTTTTCACATAGATTGTAATTAAAATCCTGATTGATTGATTGATGTTGATGGATTTATTAAGATATTTAAATTTAGTAGCTGGAGCAGCAGAGGGGCAGTTGTTGTTCAGTGAGTCAGTTGAAGCTGATTGGTCGAAGAGTGCCGGCTCCTGCATGAGGTGATCTGCGCTGTGATTGGCTGCTGTGGCTGTGCTGCCCTTTTTTCCCGCCTTTGGGTGTGCTGCCCTTTTTTCCCGCCTTTGGGTATGCTGCCCTTTTTTCCCGCCTTTTTCTTCTGAGGACTCTATAATTTACCTCATGACGCTCCCCAGTTGCCCGACTATCTTGTTTGCTGTAAATAAAGATGTAAAATATATTTATTTATATAAAACTACACATTCGTGTCATGTCTCTGACTTCGTTTGGATGCCTGCTGTGCAATTCCCTGACAGGATTTATAGACTGTCTGATGCCCAACGGCTCAAGGGCGCTTTACATTCTTGGAAAAAAATAAAAATAAAAAAGCTGGAACCAAGAAACAAATGCGACAATAGTTGCCGTTTTTAAAATCCGTAACGTAAAATGTGACACTAAAATCAATATAATTAAAACGGAAAACCCAAACAATATGATTACAATCAATTAGCAATTAAATCATTTTTTTTCCTAAACTTGGCCAATTCCAGATGGGTGGATTTTCTGGCTGAGGAATTTCCATATGTCCATATGTCTGAAAGCTGCCCGGCTTCAAATAAACACATATTAAAAGACTGCAAAAAGAGATATCGTGTTTTTTTTAAAAAAAATAGAATTATAGAATCATAGGGTATTGGGTTGAATTACACCTCCTTGGGGAGTTGGGTGAATTCTGGAGAATTATCAAAATGTGGTTTGCTCGTCTGAAAAAGTAGCATTCATTGCAAACATGGGCCAGTGCCTAGAAATCTCTAAAATAAAAAATAACGTTGCTGCCAACCAAACTTGCAAGACCAGCCCTACTATTAGACAGAGTAAAGTCTCATGCAAGTAGTTAAGATTGACGTGAATGTAGGTAGATAAATAAATAGACTAGAGAGAGAGAGTTACTATAGAAATAGATTTATAGAAATGGATGAATGGATGGACAGATGGATGGAAGAGAGAGGCGGGAGAGAGAGAGAACTGTAGAGATAGATGAATAGATGGATTGATGGATATATGATAGATGCTGGAAAGAGAGAGAGAGAGGTAGGAAGATAGACACAGATAGATGATACATAGATGATGATGAAGAGATAGATAGATAGATAGATAGATAGATAGATATAGATAGATAGATAGATAGATAGATAGATAGATAGATAGATAGATAGATAGATAGATAGATAGATAGATAGATAGATAGATAGATAGATAGATAGATAGATAGATAGATAGATAGATAGATAGATAGATAGATAGATAGATAGATAGATAGATAGATAGATAGATAGATAGATAGATAGATAGATAGATAGATAGATAGATAGATAGATAGATAGATAGATAGATAGATAGATAGATAGATAGATAGATAGATAGATAGATAGATAGATAGATAGATAGATAGAAGGAGGAGAGAGGGAAGGGAAATGAGAGAGGAGGAGGTGGAAGAAAGGACAAAAGGAAGGAAGAAAGGAAGGAAGGAAGAAAGGAAGGAAGGAAGGAAGGGGAAAAGAGAGAGAGAACTGTAGAGATAGATAGATCACTGTAGGGATAGATGGATGGATGGATGGTAGGTAGGTACTATAGAGCAGCTAGTTAAAGAAAGAAAGAAAGAAAGAAAGTGCTTGGAATACTTTACCTGACTCTGTGGTCTCTTCCCATAATCCTAAAAGCTTTAACCAAAAACTTTCTACTATTGACCTCACCCCATTCCTAAGAGGACCATAAGGGGCGTGCATAAGCGCACAAACGTGCCTACCGTTCCTGTCCTACTGTTTTTCTTTTTCTTCTTATATATATATACACTTATACTTCCTTATATTTCCTCATATATATGTTTATATATTGTATAAATTTTTTGTGTGATGCCTACATATATTGTTGTGACAAATAAATTTAAAAAAAGAAAGCTTTGCTGGCTGAGGGGCTCTGGGAGTTGAAGTCCACAAGTCTTAAAGGGACCAAGGCTGGAGACCCCTGGTCTAGTCTACATAACAAAGATCTACCTCCTTCAGGCAGAGCCCTAGTAGGAATTGCCTAAAGCCCTTTCATTACAACATCACCCAGCAAGGCTCAACCAAGCTTGGGACTCAGGACAGGCTACAGAGTTACAACCCCTGCATGGTCCCATGGGAGTCTGACAGCCAATCAGAACACACAAGCTCAAATTTTATACCCAGAGAGGGTATAAAACCCAGGCACTCTCAGCATCTCTTCGCTTTTTTGCCCTGGACCTCAAAACCATGTGGTCCGGTCCACCATTAAACCATCTTTCCAAGCAGTCTCCATGTTTCCAGTGTCTTTCTTCCCACCCAGATGGACATTTCTTCCAACGCTATCACTTTTAAAAGACAGAATAATAGAGCTGGAAGTGGAAGGGACCTTGGAGGTCTTCTAGTCCACCCCCCTCTCCCCCACGTTGGTTGTCCTCGGGAGTGAATGTCTCCAAATCACTTGACCAGTTTCTTCGTCTTTTACATACGGATTCTCACCTCTAAATAAAGTTTCCTGTGACTGGAAAACAGTAGTCCTCGACTTACAACAGTTTAATTTATTTATTTATTTATTTTTATTTTAAAAAAAATTATTATTTTTTTTAATTAAAAAACAACAGTTTAATTTACAACCACAGAACAGTCTAGAATTTTGGTCATAAGTCATTGCGGTCGTAAGTCGTAAGAGTGCACCAAACTCAACGTCGTGACTATTTTTTATGATGTAAAGCAAGTCGCCATGGCCGTTAAGCAAATCATGTGGTCATTAAGTGAATCCGTTGTTCTGAAGGGGTGTTTTTGTCCAGGAACGAGTAAAAATATGCCCCAAATCGCGGTCACATGACTGCAAGATGTTGCAGTTGGTCATAAATTGATTACCAAGTGCTGATTACCGAGTTCGTTTAGTGACGGTTCAAAGTTACAACGCCACTGAAAAAAAGTAACTTATGGTTGGCTTTTTTTTTTACACTTAACGACTGTTGCAGCCTCTCTATGGTCACGTGATCAAAATTCAGATGCTTGGCAACTGCCTCGTACTTACGACGGTTGCTGTGTCCCTGGGTCATGTGATCCCCTTTTGCGACCTGCCAAGCGAAGTCAATGGGGAAGCCAGATTCACTTAACAACCGCGTTACGAGCTTCAGAACTGCAGTGATTCACTTAGCAAATGTGGCAAGAAAGGTCATAAAACGGGGCAAATGTCTTGCTTAGCAACAGACACTTTGGGCTCAATTGTGGATGTAGGTTGAGGACTACCTATAGCTGCCAGGTTTTTTGGGGAGGGGGGCAGGGGCTAAGACATCACCCAGGTTCCTCTAACCCTTGTTGCTCCCTCCGTTTAATTTGGATGGGAATGGATGGGGAGTGACTTCTCTTGCCTCCTCCTCCTCCTCCTCCTCCTCCTCCTCCTCTTCCTCCTCCTCCTCCGTTGTAGCATTGTTATATGTTTGGTGGTCTATTTATTAGATTTTTATCCTGCCTTTCTTACTTTTCTTGTTGGGTTCTTCAATCCCACAAGAAAGACACAGACTTCAGAGGATAATTAGAACTGCAGAAAAAATAATGGCTACCAACCTGCCTTCCATTGAGGACCTGTATACTGCACGAATCAAGAAGAGGGCCGTGAAAATATTTGCAGATCCCTCGCATCCTGGACATAAACTGTTTCAACTCCTACCCTCAAAACGACGCTATAGAGCACTGCACACCAGAACAACTAGACACAAGAACAGTTTTTTCCCGAAGGCCATCACTCTGCTAAACAAATAATTCCCTCAACACTGTCAGACTATTTACTGAATCTGCACTACTATTAATCGTTTCATAGTTCCCATCGCCAATCTCTTTCCACTTATGACTGTATGACTGTAACTTTTTGTTGCTATCATTAAGTGTTAAATTGCAACCTATGACCATCATTTGTGTTGTAAATGTTGTACCTTTGATGAAGGTATTTTTTTTTCTTTTTCTTTTTCTTTTCTTTTATGTACACTGAGAGCATATGCACCAAAACAAATTCCTTGTGTGTCCAATCACACTTGGCCAATAAAATTCTATTCTATTCTATTCTATTCTATTCTATTCTAGACAACTCAGGGCAGAAACCACACCTCATACTCCTTCCTCCCCCTTTTTTTGCTGACAACAAAAGTGGATTATGAAGTGGATTTGGCTGAGCAAGAGGGACTGGCCCAATGTCACCCAGCCGGTTTTCATGCCAAAGGTGGGACTAGAACTCACCATCTCCCGATGATTGATTCAAAGTCAAACAGCCGTCTTTCATGCCTCAGGCAGGACTAGAACTCACCTTCGCCTGGCGATTGGTCCAAAGTCACCCAGCTGGCTTTCATGCCTGAGACAGGACTAGAACTCACCGTCACCTGGTGATTGGTCCAAAGTCAAACAGCCGTCTTTCGTGCCAAAGGTGGGACTAGAACTCACCGTCACCTGGTGATTGGCTCAAAGTCAAACAGCTGACTTTCATGCCTGAGGTAGGACTAGAACTCACCGTCACCTGGTGATTGGCTCAAAGTCAAACAGCCATCTTTTGTGCCAAAGGTGGGACTAGAACTCACCATTGCCTGGTGATTGGCTCAAAGTCAAACAGCCGACTTTCATGCCTCAGGCAGGACTAGAACTCACCGTCACCTGGTGATTGGTCCAAAGTCAAACAGCCATCTTTTGTGCCAAAGGTGGGACTAGAACTCACCATCGCCTGGTGATTGGCTCAAAGTCAAACAGCCGTCTTTCATGCCTCAGGCAGGACTAGAACTCACCTTCGCCTGGCGATTGGTCCAAAGTCAAACAGCCAGCTTTTAGGCCAAAGGCGGGACTAGAACTCGCCGTCATCTGGTGATTGGCTCAAACTCACCCAGCCGGCTTTCATGCCTCAGGCATGACTAGAACTCACTGGTTTGTAGGCCAGCCTCTAAATACGCCAAACTGGGGATCTGTGTTAGCGCTATGCCTTATTAAGGGCCTTATCTTGCAGGGAACCAACAAGCTGGTAGGTTTGTTTTGGGGTCAAGAGAAATGAGAGAAGCGTCCAAGTTGTAGGATTTTATAGGTGGACGCGTATTGTTTTTACAGTGACTGTAAATATATCGCCGGTGTATGTCGACTTGATTGCTTTGGCTGTTGTTAGTTTGTACTTGTTCGTTTTGATTGGGGTTAGATTGCGGTTCGGTTCAGGCGGCCTCATAAATAATATGACTGTTTGTTTGTCTCTCTGCTGTTTTAAGAAAGCATTCTGGGGGAAAAGACGATGCATTTGCTTTAAAGAATCCACTCTTAATGTGACGCTAAGAGCAGAGCTGCTATATTTCAGCCGTGATCAAATTTGTCAGGCATGACTAGAACTCACTGGTTTGTAGGCCAGAAATACGCCAAACTGGGGATCTGTGTTAGCGCTATGCCTTATTAAGGGCCTTATCTTGCAGGAACCAAGCTGGTAGGTTTGTTTTGGGGTCAAGAGAAATGAGAAGGCCCAAGTTGTAGGATTTTATAGGTGACGCGATTGTTTTTACAGTGACTGTAAATATATCGCCGTGTAATTTGATTGCTTTGGCTGTTGTTAGTTTGTACTTGTTCGTTTTGATTGTTAGATTGTTCGGTTCAGGCCTCATAAATAATATGACTGTTTGTTTGTCTCTCTGCTGTTTTAAGAAAGCATTCTGGGGGAAAAGACGATGCATTTGCTTTAAAGAATCCACTCTTAATGTGACGCTAAGAGCAGAGCTGCTATATTTCAGCCGTGATCAAATTTGTCAGCTTTCACAAAGAGCTGGGGCAGGGCTGGGCTTGCGAGGGGTCCCTGCAGTTCTTCTCAAAAATCTTTATCACAGCATTGCACAGCCCTGGGCGAATTGAGGAGGGGGGCCGGGGGGAGAGGAGCCAAGACATGGACCCGGTGATCTTAAAAAGGGGCAGAGCTTCTGGACCAGGGTGACTTTCTTTGACCCTCTGTAAGGGGAGGGAAGAGAAGAGAGAAGGAAGGAAGGAAGAAGGAAGGAGGAAGGAAGGAAGAAGGAAGGAGGAGGAGGAAGGAAGAAGGAAGGAGGAGGAGGAGGAAGGAGGAGGAGGAAGGAAGAAGGAAGGAAGGAAGGAAGGAGGAAGGAGGAAGGAAGGAAAAGGAAGGAAGGAGGAAGGAGGAGGAAGGAGGAAGGAGGAGGAGAAGGGGAGGAGGAGGAAGGAAATGAGAGAGGGAGGAGGAAGAAAGGACAAAAGGAAGGAAGAAGGAAGGAAAAGAGAGGAGGAGGAGGGAGGAGGAGGAGGAAGGAAGAGAGGAAGGAAGAAGGAAGGAAGAGAGGAAGGAAATGAGAGAGGAGGAGGAAGGACAAAAGGAAGGAAGGAATAAAGAAGGAAGGAAGGAAAGGAAGGAAGAAGGAAGGAAAAGGAAGGAAGAAGGAAGGAAGGGAAAGAGAGAGGAGGAGGAGGGAGGAGGAAGGAAGAGAGGAGGAGGAAGAAAGGACAAAAGGAAGGAGGAAGGAAGGAAGGAAGAAGGAAGGAAGGTGAAGGAGGGAGGGAGGAGGAGGAAGGAGGAAGGAAGAGAGAGGAGGAAGGAGGAAGGAGGAAGGAGGAAGGAAGGAAGAAGGAAGGAAGGTGAAGGAAGGACAAAAGGAAGGAAGGAAGGAAGGAAGGAAGGAAGGAAGGAAGGAAGGTGAAGGAAGGAGGGAGGAGGAAGGAGGAAGGAAGAGAGAGGAGGAGGAAGGAGGAGGAAGGAAATGAGAAAGGAGGAGGTGGAAGAAAGGACAAAAGGAAGGAAGGAAGAAGGAAGGAAGGAAGGAAGGAAGGAAGGAAGGAAGGAAGGAAGGAAGGAAGGAAGGAAGGAGGAAGGAGGAGGAGGGAGGAGGGAGGGAGAGAGGGAAGGAAATGAGAAAGGAGGAGGGTGAAGAAAGGACAAAAGGAAAGGAAGGAAGGAAGGAAGGAAGGAAGGAAGGAAGGAAGGAAGGAAGGTGAAGGAGGGAGGAGGAAGGCGAAGGGGAAAGAGAGGAGGAGAAGGAGGGAGAGGGAAGGAAATGAGAGAGGAGGGGAGAAGAAAGGACAAAAGGAAGAAAATGGAAGGAAGGAAGGAAGGAAGGAAGGAAGGAAGGAAGGAAAGAAGGAAGGAAGGTGAAGGGAGGGAGGGAGGGAGGCGAAGGGGGAAAAGAGAGAGGGAGGGAGAGAGGGAAGGGAAATGAGAGAGGAGGAGGGTGAAGAAAGGACAAAAAAGGAGAAGGAAGGAAGGAAGGAAGGAAGGAAGGTGAAGGGAGGAGGGAGGAGGAGGAAGAAAAGAGAGAGAGGAGGAGAAGGGAGGAGAGGGAAGGAAATGAGAGAGGAGGAGGGTGAAGAAAGGACAAAAGGAAGGAAGGAAGGAAGGAAGAAGGAAGGAAGGAAGGAAGGAAGGAAGAAGGAAGGTGAAGGGAGGAGGGAGGAAGGAAGGGGAAAGAGAGAGGGAGGAGAAGGAGAGAGGGAAGGGGAAATGAGAGAGGGAGGGAGGGTGGAAGAAAGGACAAAAGGAAGGAAGGAAGGAAGGAAGGAAGGTGAAGGGAGGGAGGGAGGAAGGCGAAGGGGGAAAAGAGAGAGGGAGGGAGAAGGGGGAGGGAGAGAGGGGAAGGGGAAATGAGAAAGGGAGGGAGGGTGGAAGAAAGGACAAAAGGTAGGAAGGAAGGAAGGAAGGAAGGAAGGAAGGAAGGAAGGAAGGAAGGAAGGAAGGAAGGAAGGAAGGAAGGAAGGAAGGAAGGAAGGAAGGAAATGAGAGAGGAGGAGGGAGAAGGAGGAGGAGGGTGGAAGAAAGGAAGGAAAGGAAGAAGGAAGGAGGAGGAGGAGGAAGAAAATTCATTTCCAGACTGTGACAATTGCATTAAACCTGACACAATGCAAAATAATAGCAGGCAGTTCCCTGCAGTGGTAATTATTGTCACTGCCTGTCGTGCGAGAGGAAATGAGGCTCACAGGGCATGAAAGAGGGGAGGGGGGGTCTGGATTCCCCCCTCCCTCTGGTATTACGCATCACCTCTTCCAAGGGCTTCCGTGCAAAGCCCCTTCCGCGGGGAAGATGCCCCACTGACAGCCTTCCTAGGCACTTGGTTCTTTATTTACTCCCTAAACACACTTCTCACACTCCGCAATTCAAAAGCCACCCTCCTTGGCTTATATAACATAAATATTGCCATTAAAACATCCACGGTACCATCCAAAACACGTGGCTGTCATAAACCAAAGGCTGTAACAACAAGCAAAACTGCAAGAATAACACGAAAAAAGGGAAAGCCACGAAGAAGGAAAAGTGGAGAATAAAGAACGAAAGAAAGAAAGACAAAACATGGGAGGATTCCCCCATCTCTTTTCCAGCTTCTTCTATTTTTGGCGTTCAAATCGAACAAAGGGAGAGGCAGCAAAGGAAAGAACCAAAAAAAAAAAAAAAAGAGGAGAGAGAGAGAGAAAGAGAGGGAGAGAAGAAGGAAGGAAGGTGATGGGGAAGCAAGGGAGGGATTAAGGGAGGGAGGGAGGGAAGAAGGAAGGAAGGAAGGAAGGAGGAAGGATTAAGGAAGGAGGAAGAAGGAAGGAAGGAAGGAAGGAAGGAAGGAAGGAAGGAAGGAAGGAAGGAAGGAAGGTGGTGGGGAAGGGAGGGAAGGATTAAGGAAGGGAGGGAAGAAGGAAGGAAGGAAGGAAGGAAGGAAGGTGGTGGGGAAGGGAGGGAAGGATTAAGGAAGGGAGAGAAGAAGGAAGGAAGGTGATGGGGAAGCAAGGGAGGGATTAAGGGAGGGAGGGGGGGAAGAAGGAAGGAAGGAAGGTGGTGGGGAAGGGAGGGAAGGATTAAGGAAGGGAGGAAGGAAGAAGGTGATGGGAAGCAAGGAGGATTAAGGAAGAGAGGGAGGGAAGGAGGAAGGAAGGAAAGAGATGGGCTAGGAAAAGAGGGATTAAGGAATTAAGGAAGGGTGGAGGGAGGTGAAATGGAGAAGGTAAAAGAAATGGGAGGGAAGAAGGTAGGAAGGAAGAGAGGAAGGAAGGGAGGGAGGGAGGGAGGAAGATATCTGATGTGGAAGGGAAGCTGGGAGGAATGCGGGAGGGAGAGAGAGAAGAAGGAGGGATGAAGGGTGGAAGCTTTGCTGCCTTGGGGCTCAAAATCAATACAGCTATCCTCCAAAAAGACCTCGACTTTTTATCTGAAAGGTCTAAAACTTGGCAACTCCAAATCTCAATCAGCAAATGCTCAGTCTTACATATTGGAAAAAAGAACCCAAACACTAAGTACAAGCTTGATGGACATAACCTTAATGATGACCCCCCCACCCTGTTAAAGACCCTGGAGTTTTCATATCCAATGATCTAAGTGCCAAAGCCCACTGTAACTACATCGCAAAAAAGGCTTTAAAAGTTGTAAACCTAATCTTGCGTAGCTTCTTCTCCAAAAACACTACACTACTAACCAGAGCATCTAAAACATTTGCTAGACCAATTCTTGAATACAGCTCGCCTGTCTGGAACCCATACCACATTTCTGACATCAATACAATTGAGCGTGTCCAGAAATATTTTACAAGAAGAGTTCTCCACTCCTCTGAATACAACAAAATACCTTATGCCGCCAGACTTGAAATCCTGGGTTTAGAAAATTTAGAACTACGCCGCCTTCGACATGACCTGAGTTTAACTCATAGAATCTTCTATTACAATGTCCTTCCTGTCGAAGAATATTTCAGCTTCAATCGCAACAATACACGAGCACACAATAGATTTAAGCTTAATGTCAACCGCTCCAATCTTGATTGCAGAAAATACGACTTCAGTAGCAGAGTTCTTAATGCCTGGAGTACACTACCTGACTCTGGGGTCTCTTCCCAAAATCCCAAAAGCTTTGCTGGCTGAGGAATTCTGGGAGTTGAAGTCCACAAGTCTTAAAGGGACCAAGGTTGGAGACCCCTGCTCCAAAGCACCTGAAGTCAGGACATGAA
This sequence comes from Ahaetulla prasina, assembly GCF_028640845.1. NCBI lineage: Eukaryota > Metazoa > Chordata > Lepidosauria > Squamata > Colubridae > Ahaetulla > Ahaetulla prasina. Next base: position 370,909,042 of record NC_080539.1, on the reverse strand, counting down.
GCAACGGATGGAAGCTAATCAAGGAGAGCAGCAACCTAGAAATAAGGAGAAATTTCCTGACAGTGAGAACAATTAACCAGTGGAACAACTTGCCTCCAGAAGTCACGGATGCTCCAATATTGGAAGTTTTTAAAAAGAGATTGACTGAAATTGTATAGGGTCCCTTCCAATTTTTGTTATGCTGAGAACAATTAACCAGTGGAACAACTTGCCTTTAGAAGTTGTGCATCGTCCAACACTGGAGCATTTTCAGAAGCAATTGAACATTCATTTGTCGGAAACGATAGAAGGTCTCCTGCTCAAGCAGGGGGTTGGACTAGAAGATTGAGCCCGCCGGCCATGTTATTTGCATTTCAGCAGTCAGATGATGGCCTCAGGCCTTTTGGGGTGCAATCTGCTTCTCTTTCCATTCGGTTTGTCCGCCTCTGCAGCTGTCTGAAGTCCAGCAGCCAAGGGAGCTACCAGCAGGTTCCTCCTTCCTCTCGGCTTCTTCCACCTCAGACTTCAGAGGCAAGGCTTTCTAATCCAGAGTCGCCACATGCAGAGAGCGGATAAAGAGCTGGCGCCAGAGCACCGCTTGGCACGGGCACCTACCAGAGCTGGCCTTGGGCAGAAGCGCCAAAAGAAACGGGAGGGGTGGGGTGTTTTGAACGACTGCTTTCCAGCTTGCCCCCAAATTGGAAAGCCGATAGAAGCATCTGCATAAGGAAGACTCAAGAATCTGCATTTTTTTCCCGCCGTAGTAGATACAGTTTGGAATTTCTTCTCTTTCTTTTATCTCCTTTTTCCTTCCTCCTTCTCATCTGTCTTCCACCTCTGATTTCCGGGCCAGAAATAACCAGGTGTGCCTCTGCAGCTCTGCCAAAGTCCTAGCAAAGTCCTCAGGGCAGGCAGGAGACCAGAAAGTGACTTCAGCAAGATATGTTTAGACTTTGCCTGACTCAGGGAATGCCAGAAAGCAGATCCTTTATATAGGCCATGGGGTGTGGCTCCATGACTCAGCACTTATCCAGGCCTGCCCCTCCCTTCCTTCTGTTGCCTCCGCCTATCAAGTCTTCTGACGCGAGGGTCACTCCAGTCTGCAGCTGTTGGCAACTGACCTTCCTCAGGCTCACATGCTGTGGAGGAGGGGGAGGGGTCTAGTTGCTCCGTTTGCCTGGGCATGGAGCCAGAGCTGAGGGCTGGAGATACTTCCTCCTCTTCAGCCTGTCTGGGCATGGAGCCAGGACTGGGGCCGGGAGGCATACTAGGACATTCCTCCGTGTTCGGAAGCAGATAAGAAGGCCCCGGCTGTGGTGAGATCAGACGAGACACAACATCATCTTTTTCCTCCTCCTCTTCTTCTTCTTGTCCTCTTTTTCCCCTTCTTGTTTCCCCCCCTCTCTTTTCCTCGTCTTAAGCGAATAAAAGAGTTGGAAGGGTTCTTCGAGGTCTTCTAGTCCAACCTTCTGCTCCAGCAGGAAACTCTGTACTATTTCAGACAAGTGGCTGTCCGGTTTCTTCTTAAAAGCCTCCCGCAACTTCTCAAGGCAATTTGTTCCACTGATTAATTTTCCCCACTGACAGGAAATTTCTCCTTATTTCTAGCTGGCTTCTCTCCTTGATTATTTCCCATCCGTTGCTTCTTGTCCTGCCTTTCAGGTGCTTTGGAAAATAGATTGACCCGCTCTTCTTTGTGGCAGCCCCTCAAATACTGGAACACTGCTTTCATGTCACCCCTAGTCCTTCTTTTCATTAAACAAGACATACCCAGTTCCTGCAACAAGACCAACAGTTCTTCGTATGTTTTAGCCTCCAGCCCCCTAATCATCTTCATTGCTCTTCTCTGCACTCTTTCTAGAGTCTCAACATCTTTTTTACATCGTGGCGACCAAAACTGGATGCAGTATTCAAAGTGTGGCCTTACCAAGGCATTATAAAGTGGCACTAACAAAGTGGGAGGGGGGAGGGAGGGGAAGGGGGGAGAGGGGGGGAGATGAAGGATCAATGTAAAGGAATGATTGAAGATATGTAATTAAGAAATAGAAATAACTTGAAATGAAATCGGGGCTGCTCAGCTGCCATTTCAGAAGGGAATGGAAAGGGAGAAGAGGAGGAGAGTGAAGGAAGAAAGTAGGTAGGAAAGAGAGAGGTAGAAAAGGGGAAAGAGAGAGGTAGAAAAGGGGAAAGAGAGAGGGTTAGAAAGGGTGGAAGAGAAGAGTAGGGAAGGAGGAGAGGATGTAGAAAAGCGAAGGAGAGGAAGGATGAAGAAAGTAGAAGAAAGTAGAGAAGGGAGGAGGAAAGGTTTGTTAAGGAAGGAAGTGGTAGCTGGGCAGGTCCGAATAAGTAACAAATGAAAGTTAATGACTAATGTTGAATAAGAGACTGTATATTGAATAGGTTGTTGGAAAATGGAAATAAAACTTTTTTACTAAAAAAATAAAAAAAATAAAAATAAAGTGGCACTAACACTTCATGTGTTCTTGATTCGATCCCTATTTTTCTTCCTCTCTCCCTCACCCCTGCTCCTCCTCTTCCTCTCCTTCTCTTCTTCTCTTTTTCCATCTCCTCCTCCTCTTTTTATCCCTATCCTTTTTCCTCTTTCTCTTTTTCCTTTTTCTCTTCCTTTCCTCCTCCTCCTTTTTCTTCTTCTTTCTCTTCCTCCTTTTTCTTTCTTTCCTCTTCTTCTTTTCCTTGCCTCTTCATCCTTTTCCCCATCCTCTCCTCCCCCTTTTCCCTTTTTCTTTCTCTCCTTTTTCCCCTCTCCCTCCTTCCTCTTCTTCCCCTTCCTCTTCTCTTCCTCTCTACTTCTTTTTCCTCTTTCTCTGTTCCTTCTCTCCTCCCCTTCCTTCGTCCGTCCTCTTCCTTCCCCCTCCTCCTGCCCATTTTCTGACAACTTTAAATTCATGATGCAAAAATGCAACAAAGCTGTTCCTCAGCTTTCTTGCTGATTCAGAGAGATTTTCTGAACTTTTGAAGGCAGCTACTTTGGTTCATGCAATTATTATAATAGTTATTTAATAATGCCTGGGAATGGGAAGGGAATATTACTACTACCAATGCCATGCCTCCTCCTCTCCTGATTAGTCCCTAGGGAGATAGGGCGGTATATAAATTTGAACAAATAAATAAATAAAAATTACTGTGGGTGGTATTTCCACCACGCTAAAATGCTGGTTTTGCAAATGAAATAAATAAATCCATTCTGGGCAATTTGTAGTCCCATGGCAAGATCTAAAATGGACAGCTAACATCAAAAACATCATCAAAAAAGGACAACAAAGAATGTTCTTTCTGCGCCTACTCAGTAAGCTCAAACTGCCCAAGGAGCTGCTGATTTAGTTCTATAGAGGAATTATTGAGTCTGTCATTTGCACCTCTATAACTGTCTGGTTCGGTTCTGCAACCCAACAAGAAAGACACAGACTTCAGGGGATCATTAGAAGTGCAGAAAAAATAATTGCTACCAACCTGCCTTCCATTGAGGACCTGTATACTGCACGAATGTAAAAAAGATGTTGAGACTCTAGAAAGAGTGCAGAGAAGAGCAACAAAGATGATTAGGGGACTGGAGGATAAAACATATGAAGAACGGTTGCAGGAACTGGGTATGTCTAGTTTAACAAAAAGAAGGACTAGGGGAGACATGATAGCAGTGTTCCAATATCTCAGGGGCTGCCACAGAGAAGTGGGAGTTGGGCTGTTCTCCAGAGCACCTGAGGGTAGAACAAGAAGCAATGGGTGGAAACTGATCAAGGAAAGAAGCAACTTAGAACTAAGGAGAAATTTCCTGACAGTTAGAACAATTAATAAGTGGAACGACTTGCCTTCAGAAGTTGTGAATGCTCCAACACTGGAAATTTTTAAGAAAATGTTGGATAACCATCTGACTGAGATGGTGTAGGGTTTCCTGCCTGGGCAGGGGGTTGGACTAGAAGGCCTCCAAGGTCCCTTCCAACTCTGATGTTATGTTATGTTATGTTATGAATCAAGAAGAGGGCCGTGAAAATATTTACAGACCCCTCACATCCAGGACATAAACTGTTTCAACTCCTACCCTCAAAACGACGCTATAGAGCACTGCACACCAGAACAGCTAGACACAAGAACAGTTTTTGCCTGAAGGCCATCACTCTGCTAAATAAATAATTCCCTCAACACTGTCAGACTATTTACTGAATCTGCACTACTATTAATCGTTTCATAGTTCCCATCACCAGTCTCTTTCCACTTACAACTGTATGACTGTAACTTTGTTGCTGGTAATCCTTATGATTTATATTGATATATCGACCATCATTTGTGTTGTAAATGTACCTTGATGAAGGTATCTTTTCTTTTATGTACACTGAGAGCATATGCACCAAGACAAATTCCTTGTGGGTCCAATCACACTTGGCCAATAAATAATTCTATTCTATTCTATTCTATTCTATTCTATTCTATTCTATTCTATTCTATTCTATTCTATTCTATTCTATTCTATATAGTTTTGCAGTTGGAACAAAGCACTCTGTATCATGCTATTGGGGCCCAAATTTCCACTGCTAAGCAAAGCGGTTGTTAAGTGAATCGCGGCCAATTTTGTGACCTTGTTAAGTGAATCACTGCAATTGTTAAGTGAATCACATAGTTCTTGACAAACGACCACAACTGGGACCCGAACATCTGTCAGTAAGTGACATGGCTGTTAAGCAAGTAGGATTTTTTTGTCTTTTATTTATTTATTTATTTTATTTATTTATTTATTTATTTATTTATTATTCGAATTTATATACCGCCCTATCTCCCAAAGGACTCAGGGCGGTTCACAGGCATATAAAACATCAATATCAATATACAAATTAAAATAATCCTTAAAAAACTTATTCTAGCCCAATTATTAAAAATAGAAATATAAATATAAATATAAATATTAAAATCAATTTAAAACCCTCTAAATTTAAAATCTAAGCCAGTCCTGCACAGATGAATAAATGTGTCTTGAGCTCATGACGGAAGGTTCAAGGTCAGGAAGTTGGCGGAGTCCTGGGGAGTTCGTTCCAGAGGTGGGAGCCCCACAGAGAAGGCCCTTCCTGGGCGTCGCCAGACGACACTGCCTAGCTGGCGGCACCCTGAGGAGTCCCTCTCTGTGAGGCGCAGGTCGGTGAGAGGTATCTGGTCGCAGTAGGCGGTCCCGTAGATAACCCGGCCCTATGCCATGGAGCGCTTTAAAGGTGGTCACCAAAACCTTGAAGCGCACCCGGAAGGCCACAGGTAGCCAGTGCAGCCTGCGCAGGATGGGTGTTATGCGGGAGCCACGAGGGGCTCCCTCTATCACCCGCGCAGCCACATTCTGAACTAACTGCAGCCTCCGGATGCCCTTCAAGGGAAGCCCCATGTAGAGAGCGTTGCAGTAATCCAGGCGAGACGTCACAAGGGCGTCTTTATTTAATCAAATTTGTATACCGCCCTATCTCCCGAGGGACTCAGGGCGGTTCACAAGCCAATAAAAACATATAAATACAAATTAAGATCACAATTAAAAAACTTATTCTAAAGCCAAATTAATTAAAAATGATATAAATACTAAAACCAATTAAAATCGCAAATGAATAAATATGTTTTAAGCTCACGGCGGAAGGTTCGGAGGTCCGGAAGTTGACGAAGTCCTGGGGGGAGTTCGTTCTTTACGAACGTTCTTTACGACCCTTTTTGCTGCAGTCATTAAATTAATCACATGATCGTGAAGTAAAGCCAGCTTCTCCCATTGACTTTGTTTGTTAGAAGCTGTGAATTTCAGTTTTCACCCATGTTAAATGATAGAATTCAGAATAGAATGGAATGGAGTGGAGTGGAGTGGAGTGGAGTGGAGTGGAGTGGAGTGGAGTGGAGTGGAGTGGAACAGAACAGAACAAGTAAAAAAAAATGAAGAGTGACACTGTTTGCAAATATCTATCAATATTCAATCTCTAATATTCAATCTCTAGAAAATAAACTTGATTTAATTCCAGAGCTCTAGGATAGATGAACCTCTTATACTCTGATAATGTGTTGCATCAACACAGCCAATAGAGTAGAGTAGAGTAGAGTAGAGTAGAGTAGAGTAGAGTAGAGTAGAATAGAATAGAATAGAATAGAATAGAATAGAATAGAATAGAATAGAATAGAATAGAATAGAATAGAATTCTTTATTGGCCAAGTGTGATTGGACATACAAGGAATTTGTCTTGGTTCATCAAGGTACAACATTTACAACACTTAATGATGGTCATAGGGTACAAATAAGCAATCAGGAAACAATCAATATCAATATAAATCGTAAGGATACCAGCAACAAGGTTACAGTCATAAGTGGGAGGAGATGGGTGATAGGAACAATGAGAAGATTAATAGTAATGCAGACTTAGTAACAAGTTTGACAGTGTTGAGGGAATTATTTGTTTAGCAGAGTGATGGCATTCAGGAAGAAACTGTTCTTGTGTCTAGTTGTTCTGGTGTGCAGTGCTCTGTAGCATCGTTCTGAGGGTAGGAGTTGAATTGGACACACAAGGAATTTGTCTCCGGTGCATAAGATCTCAGTATACATGCAAACAACAAAGTGATATAATCTTAAAATATCAATAGCAGAAGGTAATAGGAAGGAGGAGAAAGATAATAGCAATATAGCCCTGTTACATGTGTAAATATCCTTAGGCCTAAGACAGTGCTGTGGGAATTAGGTGTTGGCATGGGGGAGGGGAGGAAAACCTACTTTTGCGTCATGTTGTTTTGGCATGCAATGCCCTATAGCGGTGTCCCGAGCGAAGGAGTTGAAGCAGTTTATGTCCGGGATGTGAGGGGTCTGTAGATTTTAGGATCTCAAGACACAAAAGAGAAACCACCACTCCTTCTAAAGGAGCAGATGCTGCTCTCCTCAATCCCTCATGCCTCGTAATTTAAAACTGCCTGTCCTGCTCCATTTTGGATCCTGCTAGAATGCAAGAAAGCCATATATTCTTGTGTGTGTCGCGGAGGCAGGAATGACAAGAGATGGCTGGACTGCAGCCAGACTGCAACTCCGCACAGATTTCTGTAACAGAAAGAGACAATATTTCCTCCTGCCTTCGAAAGGAAAGACGTTTGCGGCTGAGAAGTGAGGCCCCAGTTCGGATGGGAGAGATTAAATTTCAAGAGGCAAGAGCTAGCAAAAAGCGACAGGCTTTGGCTTCCTTATGTTTTTTTTTTCTCCATCTCTTCCCCAACCCCTTGTGGTCTTCTCTGTTCCCCCCTCACAATGTTATCAACCCAGCACCCATAAGGGACCCTCTTCATCCCAGCAACCCCAAAGAAAGGAATGGAAGGAAGTTGTTGTGTCTTCGGCTCCTGAGCCTGGCCTCTTGGCAGAGAGTGACTCCGAGAGTGAGGGAGAAGAGCCCACAGGGCTTCCCTCTGCAGGACCTTCCTCTCTGGCTCTGCTCCAGGTTCCAGAGGCAGGCCAGGTGGAGGAAATGACGAGGCCTCTTTCTCCCGCACCTTCCCCCTCCCAGGCAACGCCTCAAGACCCAGCTGCTGAGAATCAGTCCTGGTTAAATCCCAGGCATCGCAGAAAGGAGAAGCGGGAACAACAAAAGAAGGGGTGGGGCAGGCCTAGAGAGTGCTGAGTCAGGAAGCCACACCCCACAGGGTATAAAAGCAGGAGGAGCTGCTCTATAGCTTCTTGTAACAGACAAAAACTGACTCTTGGAAACTTTGGCTGCATTATTTCGAGACTAAGAATTTGGCTTCTGGATTTCTGTTTATTTCTGAACTCTTGGTTGCTCCAGCAATGAACTGCAGTTACGCTGGCTTCTGAGGAGATAAGAGAACTTGGCAGGTAATCACAGGTTCGTTGCCAGAACTGATATCTGTCGTAGGAATAAATTGCTGACAGCTATAGTCAGCTCGCGTGTCTTCTTGGTTGTGGTTGTGGGGGGACAGAACAGAAGTCCTCTGTAAGGGAACAAATGCCATTCTATGAGCCAGCCTTGTGCTGCAGCTGCCAAAAAAGCCAAGGCAATCCTAGGCTGCATTAAGAGAGGGATTAGTCTTAAGAAAACAGGAAATACAAGTATTGCCATTGTATCTTTGAATGGTCGCCAAATGAACTTTTGTAAGTCAAGGACTGCCTGTAGAGTATAAACCAACCTTGGTGACTTTTAAGAATTCTGGACTTCAACTCCCAGAATTCCTCAGCCAGCTTTGCTTTTGCTGGGAGTTGTTGGAAGTCTACAAGTCTTAAAAGTTCCCAAGGTTATTTTCTAACCAAGCTACTTTCCAAAGCACCTGTAGGCCAGACAAGGAACAATGGATGGAAACGGAACAAGGAGAGATTTAACTTGGAAATAAGGAGAAATTTTCTGACAGTGAGAACAATCAACTGGTGGAACAGAAGTTGCCTTCAGAAGTTGTAGGCGCTTCATCACTTGAGATTTTCCAGAAGAGATTGGACTGCCATTTGTCAGAAATGGTGTAAGGTCTCCTGTTTGGGCAATGGGGGTTGGACTAGACGACCTACTATAAGATCCCTTCCAACTCTGCTAATCTGTTAAAGGTTGGAGACAGCTAAGTTCTTTCAGGACCACGGAGAGCTCCAGCCTTCTGTTCTTCACCCTTCTTCTCCCATTCCTGCTCCACAGGGACAAAGTTTTCAGCAAAGTTCTGGTGTTTGATATTCAATAAAATAAAAATGTAAGTGGTTCTGCTCAATTGGACTTGTGGGTTCCTATCTATTTGCCCCATGACGCCAATAGATTGTTTTCTTGGCCTCTACTCTAAAATGGACAGCTAACATCAAAAACGTCATCAAAAAAGCACAACAAAGAATGTTCTTTCTGCGCCAACTCAGAAAGCTCAAACTGCCCAAGGAGCTGCTGATCCAGTTCTACAGAGGAATTATTGAGTCTGTCATCTGCACCTCTATAACTGTCTGGTTCGGTTCTGCAACCCAACAAGACAGACACAGACTTCATAGGATAATTAGAAGTGCAGAAAAAACAATGGCTACCAACCTGCCTTCCATTGAGGACCTGTATACTGCATGAGTCTAAAAGAGGGCTGTGAAAATATTTACAGACCCCTCACATCCTGGACATAACCTGTTTCAACTCCTACCTTCAAAATGACGCTATAGAGCACTGCACACCAGAACAACTAGACACAAGAACAGTTTTTTCCCAAACACCATCACTCTGCTAAACAAATAATTCCCTCGACACTGTCAAACTATTTACTAAATTTGCACTACTATTAATCATCTCATCGTTCCCATCACCCATCTCCTTCCACTTATGACTGTATGATTTTAACTTTGTTGCTGGTATCTTTACGATTTATATTGATATTGATTGTTTCCTGATTGCTTATTTGTACCCTATGACTATCATTAAGTGTTGTACCTTATGATTCTTGATGAATCTATCTTTTCTTTTATGTACACTGACAGCTATGCACCAAGACAAATTCCTTGTGCGTCCAATCACACTTGGCCAATAAAAAATTCTATTCTATTCTATTCTATTCTATTCTATTCTATTCTATTCTATTCTATTGGCTGTATTGACAATACACATTGTCAGAGTATAAGAGGTTCATCTATCCTAGAGCTCTGAAATTAAATCAAGTTTATTTGTTAGAGATTAAATATTGGAGATTGAACATTGATAGATATTTGCAAACAATGTCACTTTTCATTTTTTTACTTGTTTTTTTTTTAAAGTAAATGCTTAAGAGCATTTTCATGAAAAATCCTTTCTCGGTGTTGAAGTAGACCCCCCCAAAGTTAGGGCACCACTATATGCCAAAAGTTGAATACTTATAAATCTATAAGGCTTAAAGAAATTTTGCTATTGTGTAAGCAGAAGTAAAATAATATCTTGCAGAGGTGTTATGTTGCAACAACCAACGGGAAGATGTGAAATCTTGCTAACTATTATTCTTTGTGACCTGTGTACCAGCTAATTTCTGTAACATGATGTTGTAAGAAGAGGGCACCGAAAGTAAGAGATGAATCTGGTGGTGTAAGATATCTTCCAAATAGGGACATTATTATACGCTGACCATTTAAATTAAATGTCAACTTCTTTTTTTCTAGTTATGCTCTTGTCTGTAAGCAAAGTATAAAAGTAAAAGCCATGGGCATAGCCGGGGTTCAGATTTTTCTCCCGCATGAGCGGAATCTGTTCCAATTAAATTAAATATTGTTTCTCCTCTCCTTTGTGGTTTTGTCTCCTCATTTGAAGACTTAACTTTCTGCAACAGTGTTACTATCTAACTTGTTGAATATTGTTATTTTTACATGATTGGAGCAATAATCTACAAATTCATCAAATGCATCAATTTTTTTTTTATGTGGTAAATGTACATAAACATAGCATGTACGGACAAAAGCTCTTGAGGGGGGTGGGTCCTCCGTATTTTTTTTAAAGTGGGAAGGATTCCTGAGAGCAAAAATTTTCAGAAACTCTGATCTGAACGATTTAATTTTGCTCCATTTAAATGCTTGCTGGGCTCACTTCATTTTTGAGACCAAGGGAAGCCAAGCAGATTTGCAAAACCGCTCTGAAGAGAGGCTTCATTTGAACTTTTGCAAAAGGGGCCCTTCGAAAACCACAACCGCCCCTTGTTTTAACAGATTAACGGAGTTGGAAGGGACCTTGCAGGTCATCTAGTCCAACCCCCTGCCCAAACATCTGCCTCTACCTAGGATCGAACTCACAACCTCCTGATTGTGAGGTGTTCGACGGCACCGATTACAGGTAATCCTCGAGTTGCAACCGGTCGTAACTTGCGATGGTCATAAAACGGTACGCGTGGCCGACTCGATTTTACAATCTTTTTTTTGTGTGTGTGCAGCAGTCACTATGTGAATTCTCGTGGTCATTGAGCGATGCTAAGTAATTCACGACTGCAACAGACCCCAAATTCTTCCTGCTGAGTGAGAATGCTAATTTACCTAATTGGCGGGTGAAATGTAAAATTCGTTACTACCGGTTCTGTGGGTGTGGCTTGGTGGGGAGTAATGTGACTGGGTGGGCGTGGCCAACGTTGTTGTTGTTTTTTTACTTTTAAAAGCATTTTAAAAGCATTTTAAAAGCAGAAAAAATAATTGCTACCAACCTGCCTTCCATTGAGGACCTGGATACTGCACGAATCAAGAAGAGAACCGTGAAAATATTTACAGATCCCTCACATCCTGGACATAAACTGTTTCAACTCCTACCCTCAAAACGACGCTATAGAGCACTGCACAAGAGAGAACTAGACACAAGAACAGTTTTTCCCCGAAGGCCATCACTCTGCTAAACCATTGAGGACCTGTATACTGCACGAATCAAGAAGAGGGCCGTGAAAATATTTACAGACCCCTCACATCCAGGACATAAACTGTTTCAACTCCTACCCTCAAAACGACGCTATAGAGCACTGCACACCAGAACAACTAGACACAAGAACAGTTTTCCCCCGAACGCCATCACTCTGCTAAACAAATATGTCCCTCAACACTGTCAAACTATTTACTGAATCTACACTACTATTAATCTTCTCATCGTTCCCATCACCAATCTCTTTCCACTTATGACTGTATGACTGTAACTTTGTTGCTGGCAATCCTTATGATTTATATTGATACATTGACCATCAACTGTGTTGTAAATGTTGTACCTTGATGAAGGTATCTTTTCTTTTATGTACACTGAGAGGAGATGCACCAAGACAAATTCCTTGTGTGTCCAATCACACTTGGCCAATAAAAAAAAATTCTATTCTATTCTATTCTATTTTTTCTACAACCTCTTCGGCTGAAGAGGTTGTTAAAAAAAGGCTTTTAAAGGGTTCTGGCGATCAGGCAACTCAGCTGGGATCGTCAGAACCCTTTAAAAGCATTTTTTTACAACTTCTTCAGCCGAAGAAGTTGTAGAAAAAATGCTTTTAAAAGGCTCTGATGATGCCAGCTGAGCCACGTGATCATCAGAGGCTCTTTTTTTTACTTTTAAAAGCATTTTTTCGGCTGAAGGAAAAAACCCTATGATGATCGCGCGGCTCAGCTGGGTATGGGCTGGGGGTGGGGGGGGAGGGATTTTTGCTACCGGTTCTCTGAACCACCCTGTGCTATCACTACCAGGGCCTCTGGTGGCTCAACAGGCTAATGCAGCCTGTTATTAACAGCAACTGCTTGCAATATTGCAGGTTCAAGTCCCACCAGGCCCAAGGTTGACTCAGCCTTCCATCCTTTATAAGGTAGGTAAAATGAGGACCCAGATTGTTGGGGGGCAATAAGTTGACTTTGTATATAGTATACAAAATGGATGAAGACTATTGCCTGACATAGTGTAAGCCGCCCTGAGTCTTTGGAGAAGGGCGGGATATAAATGCAAATAAAATAAATAAATAAATAAATAAATAAATACCGGATCGAGCGATCCGGTCTGAACCGGGAGCATTTCACCCCTGCTAATTGGGAATGTTTATTTGATGTTCTCGAATTCACGACAGACGCAATCGGCAACGTTCCTTCACAAGGGCTGCCTTGCGAGGTTTGTACCAATCTCTCAAGGGGCCGAAAGGCCAGGAAATGTAGAATTAATGTAAAAATAAGGTGGCCGGACTAGCAAAGGTTGGATCCCGGCTATCTCCCGAACGCGCAATCCTTTTTTTCAAGAGCGCACCCGCTTTGCCCGAAAAAATCTTGGCGCACCTGTCACTCATGAGGTCTTAATTGTTATTTTCTTTCCCCGCAGCTGTCAATTCTCTTTTCTGTTGTCTCCCCTGCCTCCCCACCTTCCCGTTGCCTAATCTGATGGCGATAATATCCTCACAAGCTTTTGGTCTCTTGTGCACTGAAGTTTCAGCTATTTACCTCATGTGATCCCTAGCCTGATAGGACAGAGGCCTATTTGCAGCCAGCATTCACATCGTGAAACGCGGCGACCGACAACCCCACCAAAAAAAAAGAGAGAGAGAGAGAAAGAGAGAGAGAAAATCTTATCCTATTATCGCTTCTCCCTGTAGACTCAATTTGTTTTCGAGAGATATGGCGTGGTGTGACAAGCCATCCAGATTTTCCTTCAACAAAGCGACGCCTCGGTCCCATCTGTTCCTGCCAGGCAGGGATGCCTTTGCCTGGAATTTTGCACCAAACCTCACATTGTGCGTGTGACTGTTGTCGCTGCCCCTGCTGTTCTCCCCCCACAACAATGATCTGCGAGAGGTTTTGATGCTGCCTGCTGCAGACATTCGGATTCCCAGTCAGTTAGCAAAAGACTGCAAATGTTAGACTAGATCGGTGTCAACCTGAGGAACCTTAAGAAGGGTGGACTTCAATTCCCAGAATTCCCCCTGCCAGTTACCCATTCCACCCGTCTTAAAGTTCCTGAGATTGGCAGGGGGAATTCTGGGAGTCGAAGTCCACCCATCTTAAAGTTCCTGAGATTGGCAAGGGGAATTCTGGGAGTTGAAGTCCATCCACCTTAAAGTTCCTGAGATTGGCAGGAGGAATTCTGGGAATTGAAGTCCACCCATCTTTAAGTTCCTGAGATTGGCAGGGGGAATTCGGGGAGTCGAAGTCCACCTATCTTAAAGTTCCTGAGATTGGCGGGGGGAATTCTGGGAGTTGAAGTCCACCCATCTTAAAGTTCCTGAGATTGGCAGGGGGAATTCTGGGAGTTGAAGTCCACCCATCTTAAAGTTCCTGAGATTGGCGGGGGGAATTCTGGGAGTTGAAGTCCACCCATCTTAAAGTTCCTGAGATTGGCAGGGGGAATTCTGGGAGTCGAAGTCCACCCATCTTAAAGTTCCTGAGATTGGCAGGGGGAATTCTGGGAGTCGAAGTCCATCCATCTTAAAGTTCCTGAGATTGGCAGGGGGAATTCTGGGAGTCGAAGTCCATCCATCTTAAAGTTCCTGAGATTGGCAGGGGGAATTCTGGGAGTCGAAGTCCACCCATCTTTAAGTTCCTGAGATTGGCAGGGGGAATTCTGGAGTCAAGTCCACCCATCTTTAAGTTCCTGAGATTGGCAGGGGGAATTCTGGGAGTAGAAGTCCATCCATCTTAAAGTTCCTGAGATTGGCAGGGGGAATTCTGGGAGTAGAAGTCCACCCATCTTAAAATTCCTGAGATTGGCAGGAGGAATTCTGGGAGTTGAAGTCCATCCATCTTAAAGTTCCTGAGATTGGCAGGGGGAATTCTGGGAGTCGAAGTCCATCCATCTTAAAGTTCCTGAGATTGGCAGGAGGAATTCTGGGAGTTGAAGTCCATCCATCTTAAAGTTCCTGAGATTGGCAGGGGGAATTCTGGGAGTCGAAGTCCATCCATCTTAAAGTTCCTGAGATTGGCAGGAGGAATTCTGGGAGTCGAAGTCCACCCATCTTAAAGTTCCTGAGATTGGCAGGGGGAATTCTGGGAGTCGAAGTCCATCCATCTTAAACTTCCTGAGATTGGCAGGAGGAATTCTGGGAGTCGAAGTCCATCCATCTTAAAGTTCCTGAGATTGGCAGGGGGAATTCTGGGAGTCGAAGTCCACCCATCTTAAAGTTCCTGAGATTGGCAGGGGGAATTCTGGGAGTCGAAGTCCATCCATCTTAAAGTTCCTGAGATTGGCAGGGGGAATTCTGGGAGTCGAAGTCCATCCATCTTAAAGTTCCTGAGATTGGCAGGGGGAATTCTGGGAGTCGAAGTCCATCCATCTTAAAGTTCCTGAGATTGGCAGGGGGAATTCTGGGAGTCGAAGTCCACCCATCTTTAAGTTCCTGAGATTGGCAGGGGGAATTCTGGGAGTAGAAGTCCATCCATCTTAAAGTTCCTGAGATTGGCAGGGGGAATTCTGGGAGTCGAAGTCCACCCATCTTAAAGTTCCTGAGATTGGCAGGGGGAATTCTGGGAGTCGAAGTCCATCCATCTTAAAGTTCCTGAGATTGGCAGGGGGAATTCTGGGAGTCGAAGTCCACCCATCTTTAAGTTCCTGAGATTGGCAGGGGGAATTCTGGGAGTAGAAGTCCATCCATCTTAAAGTTCCTGAGATTGGCAGGGGGAATTCTGGGAGTCGAAGTCCACCCATCTTAAAGTTCCTGAGATTGGCAGGAGGAATTCTGGGAGTCGAAGTCCACCCATCTTAAAGTTCCTGAGATTGGCAGGGGGAATTCTGGGAGTCGAAGTCCACCCATCTTTAAGTTCCTGAGATTGGCAGGGGGAATTCTGGGAGTAGAAGTCCATCCATCTTAAAGTTCCTGAGATTGGCAGGGGGAATTCTGGGAGTCGAAGTCCACCCATCTTAAAATTCCTGAGATTGGCAGGAGGAATTCTGGGAGTTGAAGTCCACCCATCTTTAAGTTCCTGAGATTGGCAGGGGGAATTCTGGGAGTCGAAGTCCACCCATCTTAAAATTCCTCAGATTGGCAGGAGGAATTCTGGGAGTTGAAGTCCATCCATCTTAAAGTTCCTGAGGGCGAAAAACACCGGACTATAGGTAGTCCTTGAGTTACAACCATTTGTGTAGTGACCATTCAAAGTTACCACAGCACTGAGAAAAGTGACTTTCAACTGGGCTTCACATTTATGACTGTTGTAGCATGTGATTAAAATCTGGGCAGCAGCAACTGGGATATATTTACGACAGTTGCAGGATCCTGGGATCTCCATTTGCGATCTATCCAGCCAGTTTCCAACAAAGTCAATGCAGGAAGCGGATTTCCTTACCAACCATGTGATTCGCTTAACAACTGCATTCACTTGCTTAATGACCCTGGCCAAAAAAAAAAAAAGGTTATAAAAATCAGATGCATCTCACTTAAGAGCCAGTTTGCTTAGCAATGGAACATCTGGCTCCAGCTGTCGCCGTAAATCAAGGTGATTCTTGCGGGTCCCTTCCAACTGCAGGACCTTGGTAGATATAGAATAATATAGAATGATAATGTCAAGTTGGACACATTATCTCCAAAATAATAATAATAATAACAGAGTTGGAAGGGACCTTGGAGGCCTTCTAGTCCAACCCCCTGCCCAGGCAGGAAATCCTACACCTTTTCAGACATTTATTTATTTATTTATTTATTTAATCAAATTTTTATACCGCCCTATCTCCCGAAGGACTCGGGGCGGTTTACAGCCCGATAAAAATACAAATATAATACAAGATAAAACACGAATTAAAAAACTTATTTAAATAGGCCAAAATTTAAAATTACAATTAAAATGATAAAAACCCATTAAATTTAAAATTAAAATTAAAATTCTAGTCCAGTCCTGCACAAATAAATAGATGTGTTTTAAGCTCGCGGCGGAAGGTTCGAAGGTCAGGAAGTTGACGGAGTCCTGGGGGAAGTTCATTCCAGAGGGTGGGAGCCCCCACAGAGAAGGCCCTTCCCCTGGGTGTCGCCAGGATAAACAAATGGTTATCCAACATTTTCTTAAATTTTTCCAGTGTTGGAGCATTCACAACTTCTGCAGGCAAGTTGTTCCACTTATTAATTGTTCTAACTGTCAGGAAATTTCTCCTTAGTTCTAAGTTGCTTCTCTCCTTGATTAGTTTCCACCCATTGCTTCTTGTTCTACCCTCAGGTGCTTTGGAGAATAGTTTGACTCCCTCTTCTTTGTGGCAGCCCCTGAGATATTGGAAGACTGCTATCATGTCTCCCCTAGTCCTTCTTTTCATTAAACTAGACATACCCAGTTCCTGCAACTTCATATGTTTTAGCCTCCAGTCCCCTAATCATCTTTGTTGCTCTTCTCTGCACTCTTTCTAGAGTCTCAGCATCTTTTTTACATCGTGGCGACCAAAACTGAATGCAATATTCCAAGTGTGGCCTTACCAAGGCATTATAAAGTGGTACTAACACTTCACGTGATCTTGATTCTATCCCTCTGTTTATGCAGCCCAGAACTGTGTTGGCCTTTTTGGCAGCTGCTGCACACGGCTGGCTCATATCTAAATGGTTGCCCACTAGATCTCCATACAATATGGAGTAACTTTTTTTTTTTAATTAAAAAAGTTTTACAACAATTAAATTTTTCCCCCTCCCCCCTCCCTCCTAAACCCCCCTCCCCCCCCTTAAACAAAACAGTCATACATTAAATTTTTAAAATCTAACACAATTATAATCTTTCTCTCTCACATAACCTGAGCTCTAGGCTGTTTCTCTCCTTAGTTTCCATCCATTGCTTCTTGTCCTGCCTTCAGGTGCTTTGGAGAATAGGTTGACTCCCCTTATCCTGTGGCAAACCCTCAACTATTGGAAGGCTGCTATCATGTCACTTAGAGGTGGGATTCAGATAATTTACCTATCGGTTCACCCAGCAGCGAAAATGCGAGCATGTGTGCGTGCTGGCTTCGCTCACACACACCTCCTCCGCGTATGCACCTGGCAGGGATGGGTTCTACTTACTTTTACTACTGGTTCGCAGCATGCCAGCGCACTCTTCTGCGCATGGGCAGATTACCTCTGATGACGTCCGGGTCAGTAGGCGGAGCCTTCTGTTGGTTTTATTACCAATTCTTGCTAACCGGTCCAAACCGGGAACAACCCACCATTGGCGCCCGGCCTTCCACATATGCGCCCAGCCTCAAAAATGTGCCTAAATAGGACAGCATAGAACCTGAACTAATCCAAACTAGTCCTCCTTTTCATTAAACTAGACATACCCAGTTCCTGCAACCGTTCTTCATGTGTTTTAGCCTCCAGTTCTCTAATCTGTTGCTCTTCTCTGTACTCTTTCTAGAGTTTTCCCATCTTTTTTTGTTTTTAATATCGTGGCGACCAAAACTGGATGCCGTATTCCAGATGCGGTCTTCAGAAAAGATGCTGCAGAACAGATCTCCAGATGTTGTCACATGTTTATATCTATGAGGAAGGTGTGCGGGATACATTTCAGGGGTGAAATGCTACCAGTTCGGGCCGGTTCGCACAGAACTGGTAGTAAAAAGTGCTACTGATTCACCAAACCAGTAGTAAAAAAAGTTTTTAAAAAATGTTGTGACGATCAGCTGAGCGATGCGTGATCATTGGAACTCTTTTTTTTTAACTTTTTAAAGCATTTTTAACTACCAGTTTTTCACTTAAAAAGTGGGAAAAAAAGTTCTAATGATGAAACGTCGCTTAGCTGATCTTCAGAACTTATTTTTTTTAACTTTTTAAGCATTTTTTACTGGAGAACCGGTAGTAAAAATGCGTTTAAAAAGTTTTTTAAAAAGTTCCCAAAACTCATGCGCCACAGCTGATCCCTCCCCCCAGCTGTTCTACTTACCTTCCAAAGTGTTTTGTCTCCTTCCCCACTTCAGACTCACGAGCTGGCCTTCAGCCAGTGGATTCACAGCTCATATCAGTCCTGGCAGAGAAATCGCAGCTGCCTTCCAAAGTTCAAACAAATGACTCACGTAGCAAGACTTTCAGCTCTTTTTGAAACGGTTCAGCTAAACTTTTGCTTCCCATGGAGTGAGAGCAGTCCCAAAGCTCCTTATATATCCTGTGGGATGGGGCTCCTGCCCCACCCTTCCCTTTGATGACGCTGCCTCTCTAATCTTCTGAAGCGTGGGTTGATCCAAGCTTGATTATTGTTATTATCAGTTGGGTCTGAAGGCGTAGCCTGGGGAAGGGAGGAATCAGGGGATGATGGCCTCATTACGTCCTCCAACTGGTCTGGTTCTGGCTCCTGGAGCCAAGCCAAAGGAATCGGTGCTCCTGAGGAAAGCCTTACCAGCCCTTCCCCCTCACTCTTGGAGTCACTTTCGGGCATGGGGCCAGGTTCGGGGGCTGGAGTCACAACACGAAGCCTCCTTTTGGCACGTACTGCGCATGTGCGCACGCAGCACACACTGATTTACAAACAGCTCGAGGTGGCAAATATTATTATGCCTGCACAGCCAGCGAACCGGTAGTAAACCGGTTCAGATTTCACCACTGACATATTTGCCACCTCGAGCTGTTTGTAAAAATGCGAAAGACAGGATGCAAATAAATAAATAAAAACGAAAATCAGAGAAGCAAACGGTTTTCCTTAGACACTTTTCTGCAAGCCAAGGAGCCGGGTGGAAAAAATATTGATGCTTTTGAATATCGGTGTCAGAGAAGAAGACGGCAAGGTAGTGTTTTTTCAAACTCGGCAACTTTAAGATGCTGGCTGGGGAATTCTGGGAGTTGAAATCCACCCGTCTTCAAAAGTTGCCGAGTTTGAAAAATGCTGCTCCAGAGAGAATACTCTGGACAGCCAAGAAAACAAACCAATGGATCATCAAACGAATCAGCCCAGAGTTCTCTCTCGAGACCCCCATAACCAACTTAAAATTATCTTCTTTTTTTTGACACATTATGATAAGACTCAGCTCTCTGGAGAAAACACTCACGCTGGGAAAGGTAGAAGGGAAGAGATGAAGAGGACTAGCGACATGATGGATGGATTCAGCCCATCCCTGGAGAAGCCGGAATTTGGCAATGTTTCTGAACTTTTGGCAGCCTTGTAGCTGTGTGGACTCTCAACTCCCACACACTTCAACTGTGTGTGGACTTCTGGGAGTTGAAGCCCACACAGCTTAAAGTTTCCAAAGGTTCAGAAACCCATGCTGGCTGGGGAATTCTGGGAGTTGAAGTCCACACAGCTGAAACGTCCAAATTTTGATGACAGAATCGTAGGGATGTTGCAATGAAAAATGGTCATCGTGTCTCTTTTTTTCCAGGGCTGTCGTGATTTCAGACGGTCACTAAACGAACGATTGTAAGTCGAGGACTACCTGTATGAAGTTTCTTCCATTTTTCCGCCCAGGGTTTGGCCTGTTCTGACGCAGCCTTAGCAAAAACAAGAAACAGATTTCCTTGTCAAGAAAAAAAAACCTCTTTATTTGCCTCTTCTGAATTAATGGCGTTCACCCACCGAAAAGCCAAGAAAAGCTTTGCTGGCTGAGGATCTCTGGGAGTTGAAGTCCACAAGTCTTAAAAGAGCCAAGTTTGCAGACCCCTGCAATAGTCCTTCAAGGAGTTAACTGCAGGAACAGACCTTATCAGTTCCTTGCGATAATTCCTTCCTTTCGTTATATCCAATTAATATAGTTATTACATACTCATATATATGCTTATATATTGTATAATTATCTCATGCTTTTGCCTATATATAATGTGTGACAAAATAAATAAATAAAAATAAATAAAATAATTGCAAGGCCAAGGTGAGCTCCCCGCCGCAAGCAGTTTCCGTGGCGCGAAACACAATGAGCAAAATCTTCAGGAATACGAACGGTTGTCTCCTTCGACCACCATTCCCCTTTCCTTCTATTTATTCCCCAGCCAGGGAGGGGCCGTTCAGCATCCACATGTGTCTTGCTTCCCGAGTCCTCCTTGGCTCGCCTCTCCTAAGTGGTCTGCACCAGACGTGCATCTGGAACAGGCCCCAGCTGTTCTTTCTCCTCCCTCATCTCAGCCTCCAAAGGCAGCTGCCTCTCCCGTGGCTGGGAAATGTCGGACGGCCCTGGTTCTATCTCTGTGTCCGACGCAGAGCATACCATCAGACCCTTCCCCAGACTCCAGCGCTGGCCCAAGTTCCTCCCCAATGTCCTCATCGCCTGAGTCTGCCACCAGCTCGGTTGGCGGCTGGCGGGCCACAACATGGCCCTTAAAAACCCTTGCCAAAACGGGAGCTGCTACCCTGGTATTGTATAACCAGAAATCTATGTTTTATTTGGAAGATATCAATTCGTGAACAAGCAAAGGTCCAGATTGTAACATTTACCCAAAATGACGTGAAGCAGAGAAAGAAGTTGGCAGACAGATTAGAATCCAGACTGGTGGACCGACATTATTCCAGGAATTTCTTCTCGTGCAACCGCCAGAGTTTCAACTCAGAGTTCATCTGCAAGCCATCGAAAATAGTTTATGGAAACCCATTCATGAGTTTGGTCTTATTTTAAGGGCCCTCATCCCTGGCGAGGGGGTGCGGGGAGAGCCCAATCTTCAGAATCCCAAGTCTATCTCTAAAATGTGCAAATTTATTGGAATAACAGAGTTGGAAGCAAGGGTGGGGCTGCTGGGGGTTCACAGGACTGTCCCCCTAGCCTCAGTCCGAACGATGGCTTAATTAGCCGGCAGTATCAGCTCTGGCAGCAAACTAGCAAGCGTATGCCAAGTGTCTCTGTTATCTCCCATGATGCTGATGAGTCAACAAACAGTACTTCTGTTGTGTCTTGCCCGCCCTCAGAGCAGCCGGGGCCTTCTTACCTGCTCCCCAACACTGAGGAATGTATGCCTTCCGGCCCAAGTCCTGGCTCCATGCCCCCACAAACTGCAGAAGAAGGAGCATCTCCCTGCCCCAGCCCTGACTCCATGCCCAGGCAAACGGAGCAGCTAGACCACTCCCCCTCATCCACAGCAGGTGAGCCTGAGGAGGGTTTACTCCCAAGAACAGCTAATTGGAGTGACCCTCGCATCAGAAGATTGGAGAGGCGGAGGCAACAGAGGGAAGGGAGGGGCAGGCCTTAATGAGTGCTGAGTCATGGAGCCACACCCCATGGCCTATATAAAGGAGCTACTTTCTGGCAGTCTCTGAGTCAGGCAAAAGTCAAACTTATCTTGCTGAAGTCACTTACTGGTCTCCTGCCTGCTCTGAGGACTTTGCTAGGACTTTGGGCAGAGCTGCAGAGGCAAGCCTGATTCGGATTTCCCGGACCCAGCCGTCAGCGGAGGAGTGGGACACGACAACTTCAGCTCTAGTTAATCAGTTGATTTGCCTGCTACGAAGAGGCACAGCAGCTCTTGCTGCCTTTATATCCTGTGGGGTGTGGCTCCATGACTCAGCACTTCCTAGGCCCGCCCCACCCCTGCTTCTGTTGTTCCCGCCTCTCCTGCCTACGAAACCTAGGGTCCAGCCAGGCCTGATTGCCATCAGCCGGGTCTGGAAGCGTGGCCTGGGGGTGGAAAAGAGTCAGGGGACGGAGGCCTCGTTATCTCTTCCACCTGGCCTGCCTCTGGCTTTTGGAGCTGAGCCAGGGAAGCCGGTGCTCCCAAGGTAAGTCCTAATGGCCCTTCCCCCTCACTTTCCAAGTCACTTTCTGGCAGGGGGCCCGGCTTGCGGGGGGCACAGACACAACATCTAGCTAAGTTCAGGAAAGCTGGAAACTGGCCCATTTCCGGCCTCCAGAAGGCCTCCAGAGCCTGGGGAGGCCGTTGTCACCCTCCTGGAGGTTTGTGAAAAGCCTCTGGAGCCTGGGGAGGGTAAAAATGCCTTCCCTAGCTGTGGTGCAGGAGGCTGACTGGGCCACACCCACCATGGCCACGCCCACCCAGCAACCGGGCAGAGAACCCCTTACTAAAATTTTTGAAGCCCACCCCCGGTTGATAGGGACCTCGGAGGTCTTTTAGTCCAGGGGTCTCCAATCTTGGCAACTTTTAAGACTTGTGGACTTTGCTGGCTGAGGAATTCTGGGAGTTGAAGTCCACAAGTCTTAAAGTTGCCAAGATTGGAGACCCCTGTTCTAGTCCAATCCTCTACTCAAGGCAGGAGACCTTTACAATCCCAGGATAAGAGAGGTGGGTCTTATTTTAAGGACCCTCATCCCCCGGGAGGAGCCCAGTCTTCTGAATCCCGAGTTTATCAGCTAAAGGGTCTCTGGAGATTCTCAGTTATCCAGGTCATGGTTGTCCCAAAAGTGCTTTTTTCCAAGAGGCTCAGAGTCACCAGTCCACCTGCATTTAAAAGACCCAGGCCACTCTTTTGAAGACAACGAAGTCCACATTTTGGACAAAGAGGATGTTTGGGTTGAAAGAGGGGGGGGGTCAAAAGAGGCCATTATGTCAAAATTGAACATCCCTCCCTCAACTGAGGGGGAGGGATACGACATCATCTATCTCCTGTTTACAACATAGTTGTCGTGTCCCATTCCTCCGCAGACAGCTGGGTCGGGGAAGTCCGTATCAAGCGTGCCTCTGCAGCTCTGCCCAAGTCCTATCAGAGTTCTCAAGGCAGGCAGGAGACCAGTAAGTGACTTCAGCAATCCAAGTTAGACTTTGCGAGACTCAGAGACTGCCAGAAGGCAGATCCTTTATATAGGCCATGGGGTGTGGCTCCATGACTCAGCACTCATTAAGGCCTGCCCCTCCCTTCCTTCTGTTGCCTCCGCCTATCAATTCTTCTGAAGCGAGGGTCACTCCAGTCGGCAGCTGTTGGTAATCTGAGCTCATGACTGGCTTCACATTCTTCAGGCTCACATGCTGTGGGGGAGGGGTTTAGTTGCTCCGTTTGCCTAGGCATGGTGCCAGGACTGGGGGCTGAAGGCATGTCATGCCCTTCGTCTTGCTCGGCCTGTCCGGGCATGGTGCCAGGGCTGGGGGCTGGAGGCATGCCAGGACATTCTTCTGAACTATCAGCGTCCGGCAGGAGATAAGAGGGGCCCGGCTGCAGCAGGGGGAGCGAGCGAGACACAACAATAGTCCTTTCAGCAGTTCCAAGGAGGCTCCACAGCCATCTGCACCATTCAGGTGACCCTGAGGACACAGATTAAACCTCCAAGTGGCCTCAATGATTCTCTCAAAGGATGCAAATGACCAGCTGTCTGCAAGGAATATAAATCCTTCCGTTCCCCACCGTCCAGTCAGAGCTGAAGAAGCTTCTTGGATGAGAAGTGAAACGTCTTCAAAGAAACACCAGAAAATCCAAAGTTGCCTCTTGAAAAAAGCACCGTTGGGATCACCTAAAATGTTAGCTCTCCCCCTCCCCCAGCTGTTGTGGTCCATCAGCAGCCTATGGAGCTGGCAACGGAGTCGGAGAGCGATGAGGCTGAGGTGGGGCCAGGACCATCAGGGAATGAGGTGCGGACTCCAGAGCCTGATAGTAGTGAGGCAGAGGAACAGGAGGAGCCTGTTCCTAATGCACGCATGAGAAGAGCTGCCAGAAGGCAAGAGCAGCTCAAGCAGAGAGGACGACTCGGGAGTAAGGCCAAGAGATGATTGGCCCCTCCCATAAGGCTTAAAACAGACCAGCACCGGTGTTTCAGCTTTGCTGGAAAACAACGTTGTAGCTGCATCTTCTGCTCCATCTTCTGCTTGTGTACATCTTTGTTTTTGCAGCTTCTGGACGTTTGCCCGGAAGGGCCTTTGGCAGTTTGCATAATTGGACTAAGGTTTGTGAGATAACTTAGGAAGTTGTGTTGGGAGGCATTTGTTTTACTTTGAATTGAACGACGCTGGGAATGAAGTAATTCCCAGCTGTTCGAATAAAGTTTGTTTTTCCACGGACTAAGTTTATTACCACCTACTTGGGATCTGGGTCACAACACCAGCTTGGTGTCATCGGCAAATTTACTACCATAAGTTGGAAGGGATCTCGGAGGTCTTCTAGACCAACCCCCTGCTCAAGCAGGAGACCCTATACCCGTGATGGCAAACCTATGGCACGCGTGCCAGAGGTGACACGCAGAGCCCTCTCTGTGGACACATGCACTTTTGCCCCAGCTCAACAACCTGGTTGTCGGGTTTTCAGCACTCTGGCACACACACGTGTGCACACATTCCGATTTGGGTACTTTGTGCCTAAAAGGTTTGGCATCACTGCCCAATACCATTTCAAACAAACTCTCCTTAAAAGCCTCCAGTGTTGGAGCGCTCACAACATCTGGAGGCAAGTCGTTCCACTGACTAATTGTCCTCACTGTCAGGGAATTTCTCCTTAGTTCTAGCTGGGTGACTTTAGGCCAGTCCATCTCTCTCTCTCAGCCCAACCCACCTCACAGGGTCGTTGTTGTGGGGAAAACAGGAGGAGGAAGCAGTAGTGAGCATGCTGGACATCTTATATATATATATATATATATATATTTAATTTTATAAAAATAAGAAAGGCAGGATAAAAATAAATAAATGAAATGAAATGAAAATAAATGAAATAAAAATAAATGAAATAAATAATAAATAATAAATACAATAATAAATACAATACAATAAAACAAAATAATAAAACAAAATAAAACAATAAATAAAATAAAATAAAAATAAAATAAAATAATAAAATAAATGAAATAAAAATAAATGAAATAAAATGAAATAATAAAATTATTAATGTGGCTCAGACTGGTAAGACAGTCTGTTATTAACACAGCTGCTTGCAATTACTGCAGGTTCTAGTCCCACCAGGCCCAAGGTTGACTCAGCCTTCCATCCTTTATAAGGTAAGTAAAATGAGGACCCAGATTGTTGGGGGCAATAAGTTGACTTTGTATATAAATATACAAATAGGATGAAGACTATTGCTTGACATAGTGTAAGCCGCCCTGAGTCTTCGGAAAAGGGCGGGATATAAATGCAAATTAAAAAAAATGAAATAATAAATACAATAAAATAAAACAAAATAATAAAATAAAATAAAATAAATGAAATGAAATAAAAAATAAATGAAATAAAATGAAATAATAAAATGAAATAATAAATACAATAAAATAAAACAAAATAATAAAATAAAATAAAACAAAACAAAATAATAAATAAAATAAAATAAAATAAAATAAAATAAAATAAAATAAATAACCCAAAGCAGATTCAAGTGCCTTCTCTATACACAACATGCTTTGTAGGCCAATCCAGAGACTATTTTTCCCCGTTTGTGACTATTTCCCTCTTTTGTGACTGTTGTGTCTCCTCCTCCCCTTTGCAAGCCGCGGCTGCAGGGCCGAGGGCAAAGAGAGGCCCTGTCGGTTAAATAAAACACCGCTTGGCCTCCTTTCCACTCCTGCTCTCCAAGGCCAAAGCTGATTCACAGCAGCTGGTATTAAAGAAGTCCAAGGACGGCTGGGCTGCTCAGCCGCCCTTGGCAAACCCAAAATGACACCATGGGGAAGAGAATAGCTTCGGCTTCTTGGCCACTAACTTGGAAAGCTACAGATTTACGGGCCGGATTTGTGACCGAGGCTCGGTTTGCAAAGCTTTTCCGTATCTGGTGCCATCCAGCCGGCTCTCTTTGACAAATTTCCTGGGTTGCAAAGGGAAAGAGTCCTAAAAATCCATTTTCGCTCCCCCCATCTCTCTGAGGGTCCTTTCTGAGTCATCGATTTCGACCAGGTCAGCCTCTTCCGGCCAGTTGTCCTTCCAGTTTCTCGCAGGGACGGTTTGCTAGCTGAGCCAAAGGTCTTCCTTGTCCCCTGCCCTTTTCTCTGGCCTTTCGGCCGAGGGAGATTAAAGTCCAGATGTTCTACGGTGACAATAAACAAGGCGATAAATTTGCACAATAAACAAGGCGATAAATTTGCACGGCAGCTGGGAGTTATTTGCAGAGGGGGCCCTGAGCAGCCAGGAAGCAGCCTTCAGATCAAGGGTCTCCAACCTTGGTCCCTTTAAGACTTGTGGACTTCAACTCCTAGAGTTCCTCAGCCAAGGTTGGAGACCCCTGCTAATAGTAGAATAGCAGAAAATATGACTTCTGTAACAAGAGTTGTTAACGCTTGGAACTCACTACCTGACTCTATAGTCTCTACTCAAAATCCCAAAAACTTCAACCAAAAACTGTCTACTATTGACCTCACCCCATTCCTAAGAGGACTATAAGGGGCGTGCATAAGAGCACAAAAGTGGCTACCATTCCTGTCCTATTGTTCCCTTTCATTATATCAAATTAATATAGTTGTTGCATACTTTTGCTTATATATATATGTTTTTTCTTTTATGATGTTTTGTTGTTTTATATCAATGTTTACGTATTGTTATGTCTGCGCCCCCTGAGCCGGGCCTCCTGCCAGAAAGTGACTTGGAAAGTGAGGGGGAAGGACCATCAGGACTTACCTCTGGAGCACCGGCTTCCCTGGCTCAGCTCCAGGAGCCAGAGGCAGGCCAGGTGGAGGAGATAACGAGGCCTCCGTCCCCTGACTCTTTCCCCCCCCCAGGCCACGCCTCCAGACCCAGCTGATGGCAATCAGGCCTGGCTGGACCCTAGGTTTCGTAGGCAGGAGAGGCAGGAACAACAGAAGCAGGGGTGGGGCAGGCCTAGGAAGTGCTGAGTCATGGAGCCACACCCCACAGGTTATAAAAGGCAGAGAGAGCTGCTGTGTCTCTTTGTAACAGGCAAATCCACTGATTAAGAGCTGAAGTTTGTTTCTGAGTGACTCACCAGCGTCGTGGAAGATAACGGAGGCTCTTGGAAGACGCTGGCTATTCTGCTGCCAGAGCTGATAGTGCCGGCTAATTAAGCCATCACTTGGACGGAGGCGAGGGAGGACACAACACGTATACTGATGTGACAAATAAAATAAAAATTAAATTGGAAGGGTCCTTAGAGGTCTTCTAATCCAACCCTCTCCTCCAGCAGGAAACCCTATACCAGTGATGGCAAACCTTTTTTGCCATCATGTGCCAAAAGCAGGGGGAGTGCGGGGGGGTTGTGTGGGCGCGGCTCCACACCCATAATTCTATGTGCCCTGCCCCCAATGCTGTTTCCGGCCTCCGGAGGGCCTCCAGGGGTGGGTGGGAAAGGACATTTTCCTCCTCCCCAGGCTCCTAGAAAGGCTCTGGAGCCTGGAGAGAACAAAAAACAGGCCTTCCCCCCTCCCAGGCCCTCCAGAGGCAGGAAACAGCCTGTTTCCCTACTTCTGGTGGCCCCAGAAGGCCTGAAAATCAACTGGTGAGCATGTGCATGTGTCCATGCTCACCCGCTGAAGTCACGTGCCCACCGATATGGCTCCGCATGCCACCTGTGGCACACATGCCATAGGTTCGTCATCACAGCCCTACATCATTTCAGACAACGGCCACCACGAAAACGGTCACAAAATTGGATTGAACATCTGGTGACCTGCTTAATGACCAGCCCAATACCCAATCCTAATTCTAGGAGGGTTCAAATACAGTCAGGGACTATAGAGGTAGCCCTCAACTTACAGCAGTTCATTTCGTGGCCGTTCAACTTTACAACGGCACTGAAAGAATGGGACTGATGCCCGTGTTTCACACTTATGACCATTTCAGCATCTTCGTGAGCAAAACCTAGGTGCTTGCCGAGTGAGATGAGATGAGATGAGATTAGAACAGGAAGGGACCTTGTAGATCATCTAGTCCAACCTCCCCTGCCCAAGCAGGAGACCCTACACCAGGGGTCTCCAACCTTGGCAACTTTAAGACTTAATATAACATAACATAACAACAGAGTTGGAAGGGACCTTGGAGGCCTTCTAGTCCAACCACCTGCCCAGGCAGGAAACCCTACACCATCTCAGTCAGATGGTTATCCAACATTTTCTTTAAAATTTCCAGTGTTGGAGCATTCACAACTTCTGCAGGCAAGTCGTTCTACTTATTAATTGTTCTAACTGTCAGGAAATTTCTCCTTAGTTCTAAATTGCTTCTTTCCTTGATTAGTTTCCACCCATTGCTTCTTGTTCTACCCTCAGGTGCTTTGGAGAATAGTTTGACTCCCTCTTCTTTGTGGCAGCCCCTGAGATATTGAAACACAGCTATCAAGTCTCCCCTAGTCCTTCTTCTCATTAAACTAGACATACCCAGTTCCTGCAACCGTTCTTCATATGTTTTAGCCTTGTGGACTTCATGTTTGAACTTGTGGACTTCAACTCCCAGAATACCTCAGCCAGCAAAGACAACAGACTTGTTGTCTGTCAAACAGACAACAAGTGGTCAAAATAGGCAGTGCCCTATCAAATTCTGTTCCTGTCAAAAGCGGCGTTCCCCAAGGCAGTGTTCTTGGACCAACACTCTTCATATTATAGATTAATGATCTCTGTGACCATATTAAAAGTAATTATATTCTTTTCGCTGATGATGTCAAACTATTTAACACTACCAACAATACAGCTACCTTTCAAAAAGACCTTGAATTTGCGTCAGAATGGTCAAAAACTTGGCAACTCCAAATCTCAACCAGCAAATACTCTTGTCTTACACATTGGAAAAAAGAATCTAAACACTAAATACAAACTCGACAGACATTACCTTACAGAGGACCCCTCCCACCCTGTTAAAGACCTTGGAGTTTTCATATCCAACGATCTAAGTGCCAAAGCCCACTGCAACTACATCGCAAAAAAGGCTTTAAGAGTTGTAAACCTAATCTTACATAGCTTCTTCTCCAGAAACACTACACTACTAACCAGAGCTTATAAAACATTTGCTAGACCAATTCTTGAATACAGCTCGCCTGTCTGGAACCCATACCTCATTTCGGACATTAATACAATTGAGCGTGTCCAGAAAAATTTTACAAGAAGAGTTCTCCACTCCTCTGAATACAGCAAAATACCTTATGCCACCAGACTTGAAATCCTGGGTTTAGAAAACTTAGAACTCCACCGCCTTCGACAGGACCTGTGTTTAACTCATAGAATCATCTATCGCAATGTCCTTCCTGTTGAAGACTACTTCAGCTTTAATCACAACA
This sequence comes from Ahaetulla prasina, assembly GCF_028640845.1. Classification (NCBI taxonomy): domain Eukaryota; kingdom Metazoa; phylum Chordata; class Lepidosauria; order Squamata; family Colubridae; genus Ahaetulla; species Ahaetulla prasina. Next base: position 370,879,728 of record NC_080539.1, on the reverse strand, counting down.
ATACAAGAGCAAACAATAGATTTAAACTTAATATTAACCGATTCAATCTTGATTGCAGAAAATATGACTTCAGTAACAGAGTTATTAATACTTGGAACACACTACCTGACTCTGTGGTCTCTTCTCAAAATCCCCAAAGCTTTAACCAAAAACTGTCTACTATTGACCTCACCCCATTCCTAAGAGGTCTGTAAGGGGCGTGCATAAGAGCACAAGCATGCCTACTGTTCCTATCCTATTGTTTCCTTTCGTTATATCCAATTAATATAGTTATAACATACTTATGCTTATATATATGCTTATATATTATATAGTTATTTTCATGCTTTTGCTTATATATACTGTTGTGACAAAATAAATAAATAAAAATAAAGTCTTAAAGTTGTCAAGGTTGGAGACCCCTATTCTAAACCAAAATGAGGTTTAAAGGACGGATTGCGGCATTATCAGGGACTTTCTTTGCCTGCCTGGGCGAAGAGGCCCAGTGAATCCCACAGCGGGGCGGAGAGATTCCCACCCCAAGACTATAAAATATTCCAAATTGGTATTTGCCAGCTGTTGTTGATGGTTCCAAGGGAGCCTGGCATGGCCAGGCCAATCCAAAGCCAGCGCCCTTGTTCAAAGGACTTGCAGAAGAAAGAAAGAAAGAAAAAGAAAGAGAGAGAGAGAGAGAGAGAGAGAGAGAGAGAGAGAGAAAGTTTAAGGTCTGCGGGAGGGGGAAGAAGCAGAATAGTTCTGCAAGAAAAGAAAAAGGAAAACGCTTCCTGAGACAATTTTTTTAAAAAAACAAAAATCCTAAACCAATAATTTAAGCTAAGAAATTCTGCTTTTTTTCCCCTCCCATCTTTTGGGATAATTTTATTTATTTATTTTTATTTATTTTATTAGATTTTTATACCGCCCTTCTCCCGAAGGACTCAGGGCGGTGTACAGCCAAAAGATAAAAAACCCAATATATATACAATTAAAACAAAGAATTTAAAACAGAACATATTACAAAAGCGGCCGACATTAAAAATTTGAAATTTAAAACTGTTAGGTTCTGGAAGTAACGAGGCTGGAGACCAGGGTAGTGACAACAGCTCTTTAATATAGGGTGAACCCAGCAACAGGCTGGGGGAAAAACCTCTCCTTTTATACAGTTCTGCTGGAGGCTTCGACCAATCAGCAACGTGCTGATTTCCCGCTCAAATATTTAAAGGCACAAACATGAATACATAACACTCCTCCCCTCCCAGAAAACACTTTGCCTCTATTTACATATTTATTTACATGTTATTTTTCGACGTAGTCACGCAAATAACCTGGGCGTCTCCTAGTTCTTTCTGACCTGCGCGTTCAGTTCTGGGTGGTGTTTGAGCTGGTCGGAGGGGCTGTTTTCTCCTCCCAGCTCTTTCTCTGGGCCAACGGGCTCCGGATTATTGCCGACTCTTTTCTTGGCCATCCGGCCTTGGATTAATTTTGGAACTTTCCTGCTGCTTCCTCGGGAACCTGATGGCGTCGCTGGAACTCTGGGACCTCAGCTAAGTCTTGCGCCTCCCCCGGGTCATTGTCAGCTGTGGATTCAAATTGGTATTGGTCATGATCTGTTTCATTTGGTTCGGTTTGATCAGTTATTCGTTTTCTTAACTGATCTATGTGGCGCCCACACTCGGTTGTCGGGTAGCTCTACCACGATTTTGGGCGGTTATCTTTATTATTTGTCCTGCGAACCAACTAGGGCCGTCCCCATAGTTTCAGGCCCACACCGTCGCCTATGCTCATTTCCTTGTCTTTTCTAGTTCCCCTTGTAACCCTCGGGTGTGTAATGGGGTTCAAGCGGTCAAGTGGGCACCGGAGTTTCCGTCCCATTAGCACCGGCTGGGGCTTTTCCGGTGGCCGTGCTTGGGGTTCTGTGCTGGACGGCTAGGAAAAGTCTATTTTGTTTGCCAGTCACCTGGCTTGAGCCTGACACGCCTCCTTAGCGCTCCGGACGGAACGCTCTGCAAGGCTATTCGACGCAGGGTGGAAAGGCGCAGAGAGGGCATGTCGGATGCCTTCCTCTGCCAGGTATTCTTCAAACTGGGCTGCCGTGAATTGGGGCCCATTGTCGGACACCAGAGTGTCCGCAACCCGTGAGTTTAGGTGGCGCAGGGTTGCGACATTACTGCTCGCCGTAGTGGATTTCATGATTATGATCTCCAACCATTTAGAAAATGCATCCACAACCACTAGGAATGTTTGGCCGTGGAAAGGGCCAGAAATCAATGTGGATTCTTGACCAGGGCCCTTGGGGCTTTTCCCATTCTCTGACTGGGGCCGTTGGGGTAGAGGTCTGGACTCTTGGCAAGCTTGGCATTTCCTACCCTCTCAGCAATCTCGCCCATGAGTGGCCACCACACATAGCTTCTAGCTAACCCTTCATCCTTACGATCCTGGGTGACCTCGTGGAGGAGGTCCAATACCTTTCCCTTAGCTTCTCAGGAATTATTACACGATCACCCCATAACAGGCACCCCTTGAGCCGAGAGCTCATCTCGCTTTTTAACAAATTCTTTGAACGTCGCCCGCAGCGGGCCACCCTCTCTGTACCCAACCGAGTACAGTCCTTAACACAATGTCGGTATGATGCCCGAGCCACTTCCTTAGATGTGACTGGGCCAGAGTCAACGAGTCAATAAGGAGGATGGGCGTCCCGGAGTGGGGTCTTGATCGCCCCTGGTAGTGGGCATCGCTTACGCGCTGCATGCCCCACTTCTTTTCCTGGTCGATGCTGCAGCTTGTAGAGTAAGCGGCTAAGAATATAGTCCATCGGGTCAAGCTGAAAAAGCAGGCGTTGCGGTCGCCAGCCAGTATCCTAGTAGCGGTCTGTGGTCAGTCACGATTTCAAAATTCCGCCAAAGACATACTGTGGAATTTTTGACCCCTGATACAATGGCTAGTGCTTCTTTGTCTAATTGGCTGTAGTTCCTCTCTGGGGAGGACATCGTTCTAGAGTAGAAGCTATAGGGGCTTCTGTGCCGTTTGAAGTCTATGGCTGAGTACAGCCCCCCCCATAAGGAGGCATGCAAACCAGCACTAGGGGTAATGAGTCGTGATATTGGATGAGCAGGCTATCACTTGAGAGCAGGTTCTTTACTGCTTCAAAAGCCCTATTTTCTGACTTTCCCCAAGACCAAACAGTATTTTTCCTAAGAGCCTATGCAGCGGTTCCATAGCAGTTGCTTTGTTCTTTAAAAGACCGTAAAATTAACCAATCCAGGAATGCCTGCAGCTCTGCTTTGTTTTTGGCGCTGGAGCCTTCCTAATTGCCTTAACCTTGCTCTCAGTAGGGTGAATTCCTTTCTTGTCTATCCGGTAGCCCAAGAAATCGGATTCGACCCCTATCTGGCATTGTTTGTCTTGACTTTTAATCCGGCTGTCCGGAAAATGCTCAAGACCTTTCTTAACGCTCCCAATTCCTCCATGTTTTCCCTGAAATTAGGACATCATCAGTAGGGAACTACCCTGGGAGCCCTTGCAGTAGTCGTTCCATTCAGGTTTTGGAACAGCCCTGGTGCCACACTGACCCCAAATTGCAATGGTGCACTTGAAGGCCCCTGTGCGTTACAATCGTTTGGGCTTGCTGTGGCGTCTACTGGCAGTTGTTGGTAGGCTTGGGCCAAGTCTAACTTTGCAAAGACTTGCCCTTGCCCCAAAGTGCAATAAGTGTTGCACCACGGAAGGTGCGCTTTTCTGTAAGGCTTTGTTAAGCGTCGCCTTGTAGTCAGCGCAAATTCTAATTGACCCGTCCGGTTTTATGGGGTGACGATTGGCGTCTCCACTTTGCGTGATCGACTGGCACCAAAATCCCTGATTTATGAGCTTATCCAGCTCCTTATCGATTTTGGTTTTAGGGCAAAGGACTCTCTCGCCTTAAGCCTAATGGGGCTACCTGGGGTCTAAGTTGAAGGAAATAGGGGTCCCCTTGTACTTGCCCAGGCAGTCCTTGAAGACATCTTGAACTCGTTAAAGAGAATGTCTTTCAGGTTACAGTCACTTCTGTAGATGCCAGTCACTCCCATGCCCAGGGCGAAACCAGTCTAGTCCCAACAGACTGGGCAGAGTTCCTTCGGCGATCGTGATGGGCAGGGTCTTCTTTATGTGGACCGTGACTCGGACGGAGGTGGTCCCTCGAACAGGATGCGATTCCCTGGTAGTCGTGGACTAGCGTTGTGCTTGCAGGTGGCGCGACGGACGCAGCGACCGCCAAAGTGTCCCAGGACATGATGGTGATCGCTGATCCCGTGTCTACTTCAAGCCGGCACCGTACTCCCTCTATTTTTGGCTTGGTGAAGATCTTCTTCTCCACTTTGGGTTGTGACCTATGACCACAGTTGTTTGGTTGGAATCCGCCTTTTTGTTTGAGCCAATCGCGGGCCGCCTTGCCGATTCCGGCGCTCTGATTGGCGATTTGAATTTTCGGCGGAAGGTTGGGCGCTCGACAAACTTGAGCTAGGTGCCCTTTCTTCCCACCGACCGCGTCGCGTCTTTAAACTTGCAGCGTTGGCGCTGGTGTTGACCCCGCAGCTTCCGCATTCGTCTCGGTCCCCTTTGTCGCGTTTCTCGGTCGGCAGACCCCTTCCTCATCTTCACCGTCGGATTCGGTCTGAACCTCCTCCTGGTGCACGGAGTTGCCTTTGCTCGCCTTTTGTGGGAAGGCTTTGCAGTGTCTCTGCCGCTTGGGTGGACATTTCATGTGCTCTGGCCGTCCAGGCGTTGGCCAGAGGTTGCTCTTTGCTAGCAGCCGTCGCGCAAACGGATGTCTTTGACCCCTCGGATGAGTTGCTCGAGGAGCACCTCGTCTGTCGTATCCGCAGTCCTTGGGCGCTTTTCTTAGCGGCCATGTAGTCACCGATGGATTCGCCCTCCATCTGCCTTGCTCTCAATTCAAACCGCCCGCGTATTTGGGCGTTGTGCGTGGTTTTAGTAAAGTCTGCAGAGTTGGCCACGACACCGACTACCGGCGTTGGCTCTGCCAGGGCTTCGCGATGTCGATGACCTCCGGACCGTGGCTTAGAAATAAGCCCTTTTCGGTTATCTGGAACTCCTTGCAGTTCGTTGGCTTCTAGAAAGCTTTGAAGCGGGTCATATCGTTCCCATTTCTCTTTAGCGGGTCAAGCGGTGCGGGCGGAGTGTAACTGGCCATCTCCGCTTTTCTGCCCTGGGTTTGCTGGGTTGGTCTATCGTGCTTCAGCTCGGTTCTGGTTCTCCTTAGCCTCGAGATCCCACCGTCGCCAATGTTAAGTTCTGGAAGTAGAGGCTGGAGACCAGGTAGTGACAACAGCTCTTTAATATAGGGTGAACCCAGCAACAGGCTGGGGAAAAACCTCTCCTTTTATACAGTTCTGCTGGAGGGTCCAATCAACGTGCTGATTTCCGCTCAAATATTTAAAGGTACAAACATGAATACATAACAAAAATAAAATAATCTTAAAATTTTAAAACTATTAAAACCATTAAAATATCAAGAGTATTGAATAAATAATGTGTTTCAGCTCAGAAATGAATTCATTTACAATTTTCAGAATAACAATTTACACATTTTTCCATAAAGATCTCTGTGTCCTCTACATGAGGTAACAGCATCTAATCAGGATAAAAACATGGTATTCAGCCAGTTTAATTAGAAAGTTGAAGTTCTGAGCAGTTTGGTAATTGTTAAGAAATCATTACAGAACAGTTGTTAAATTATTTGCCACTGATAAAAATGTTTTGCATTCAGAAATATCATTCTTTCAAAAATACAAATCAATTTTTTTAATAAGATTTTCTGTGGTGTAGAGACAACAGCAAAGACAATAGTTATTTCATTTCATAGTCCTATTCCACAATGTCTGTGTTTATTCAGTGAGAAAATGGTCTACATTTTTTGCCCTTTATTCACATTGTTAGAATCACTGCTGTGAAATTAGTCATGTGATTAATCTGGCTTATATTTTGTCAGATCTAAATCCTGTGACCTTTGATGCAATTGAGCAGTTTAGGTCTGAATGTAAATCATGGAGATGTTTATAATTAATAATTTTTTCAATGCAGCATCCTCATATCAAAATGATGCTTGGAACCACTTGATTTATTTCAGTGACAATTTGATTTATGTCATGTATGTCTAATTAAACAAGAGAACAAAGAAATCCAGTTATTTAAGAACATGTCAGCATGTACCTAAGTCACTCTGCTTTAATTTACACCAGCTATGATGTTTGTCCTAGGTGTGTCATAAATCACTTTCTAGAGCACTTTGCTGTAAATCATTTTGTTTAATGATACAGCCTTCATGTATTAAATTTAAATTATTTTGAAGCCAGCAGATATTGGACATAAGCATTTCTCAACAGAAAAAGTGGATTTATCTTAGAATTCTCCTTTCCTTTTTTATATTTTTTTTTTTTTTTTTTTGGTTTTTTATTTTTTTTTTTTTTTTTTTTTTTTTTTTTTTTTTCCTTTTTTTTTTTTTTTTATTTTCCTTTGTTTTTCCTTTTTTTTTTTTTTTCTTTTTTTTTTTATCCTTTTTTTTTTTCCTTTTTTTTTTTTTTTTTTTCTCTTTTTTTTTTTTTCCTTCCTTTTTCTGTTAAGTTCGGGAAGTAACGAGGCTGGAGACCAGGGTAGTGACAACAGCTCTTAATATAGGGTGAACCCAGCAACAGGCTGGGGAAAACCTCCTTTATACAGTTCTACTGAGGTTTACCAATCAGCAACGTGCTGATTTCCGCTCAAATATTTAAAGGTACAAACATGAATACATAACACCTCCTCCTCCCAGAAAACACTTTGCCTCTATTTACATTTATTTACATGTTATTTTTCGAAGTCACAAATAACCTGCCTCCTAGTTCTTTCTGACCTGCGCGGTTCAGTTCTGGTGATGTTTTGAGCTGGTCGGAGGCTGTTTTCTCCTCCAGCTCTTTCTCTGAGCCAACGGGCTCTGGATTATTGGCCGACTTTTTTCTTGGCCATCCGCCTTGGATTATTTTGAATTTTCCTGCTGTTTCCCTCGGAACCTGATGGCGCTGGAACTCTGGGACCTCAGCTAAGTCTTGCGCCTCCCGGTCATTGTCAGCTGTGATTCAAATTGGTATTGGTCATTTGTTTCATTTGGTTCGGTTTGATCAGTTATTCGCTTCTATCTGATCTATGTGCGCCCACACTGGTTGTCTGGTAGCTCTACCACGATTTTTTGGGCGGTTATCTTATTATTTGTCCTGAACCAACTAGGGCCCCATAGTTTCGGGCCCACACGCCTATGCTCATTTCCTTGTCTTTTCTAGTTCCCCTTGTAACCCTCTGTGTAATGGGGATTCAAACGGTCAAGTGGGCACCGGAGTTTCGTCCCATTAGTACTGCTGGGCTTTTCCCGTGGCCGTGCTTGGGGTTCTGTGCTGACGGCCAGGAAAAAGTCTATCTTTGTTTGCCAGTCACCTGGCTTGAGCCTGGACAATGCCTCCTTAGCGCCCGGACGGAACGCCTGCAAGGCCATTCGACGAGGGTGGAAAGGCGCAGAGAGGGCATGTCGGATGCCCTCCTCTGCCAGGTATTCTTCAAACTGGGCTGCCGTGAATTGAGGCTCATTGTCGGACACCAGAGTGTCCGCAACCCGTGAGTTGCAAATAGGTGGCGAGGGTGCGATTACTGCTCGGCCAGTGGATTTCATGAGTATGATCTCCAACCATTTGGAGAATGCATCAACCACCACTAGGAACGTTTGGAAAGGGCCAGCAAAATCAATGTGGATTCTTGACCAGGGCCCTTGGGGCTTTTCCCATTCCTGACTGGGGCTGGGGTAGAGGTCTGACTCTGGCAAGCCTGGCATTTCCCTACCCTCTCAGCAATCTCTGCGTCCATGAGTGGCCACCACACATAGCTTCTAGCTAACCCCTTCATCCTTACGATCCCTGGGTGACCTCGTGGAGGAGGTCCAATACCTTTCCCTTAATTTATCAGGAATTATTACACGATCACCCCATAACAGGCACCCCTTGAGCCGAGAGCTCATCGCTTTTAACAAATTCTTTGAACCGTCACCGCGCACCCCTCTCTGTACCCAACCGAGTACAGTCCTTAACACAATGTCCGCATGATGCCCGAGCTTCCTTAGATGTGACTGGGCCAGAGTCCAAAGAGTCAATAAGTAGGATGGGCGCCCGAGGGGTCTTGCCCCTGGTAGTGGGCATCGGCTTAACGCGCCTGCATGCCCCACTTCTTTCCTGGTCGATGCTGCAGCTTGTAATAAGCTGCCAAGAATATAGTCCATCGGGTCAAGCGTGAAAAGTTACAGGCGCATGTCGCCAGCCAGTATCCTAGTAGCGGTCTGTGGTCAGTCACGATTTCAAAATTCCCAAAGACATATACTGGAATTTTTAACCCCTGACACAATGGCTAGTGCTTCTTTGTCTAATTGGCTGTAGTTCTCTCTGGGAGGACATCGCTCTAGAGTAAAAAGCTATAGGGGCTTCTGTGCCGTTTGGAAGTCTATGGCTGAGTACAGCCCCACCCCATAAGGAGGCGCATAAACCAGCACTAGGGGTAATGAGTTGTGATATTGGATGAGCAGGCTATCACTTGAGAGCAGGTTCTTTACTGCTTCAAAGCCCTATTTTCCGACTTTCCCCAAGACCAAACAGTATTTTTCCTAAGAGCCTATGCAGCGGTTCCATAGCAGTTGCTTTGTTCTTTAAAAGACGCGTAAAATTCACCAATCCAGGAATGCCTGCAGCTCTGCTTTGGCGCTGGAGCCTTCTAATTGCCTTAACCTTGCTCTCAGTAGGGTGAATTCCTTTCTTGTCTATCCGGTAGCCCAAGAAATCGACGATTCGACCCCTATCTGGCATTTGTTTGCCTTGACTTTTAATCCGGCTGTCCGGAAAATGCCCACCTTTCTTAACCTCCCCAATTCCTCCATGTTTTCCCTGAAATTAGGACATCATCAGTAGGGAACTACCCTGGGAGCCCTTGCAGTAGTCGTTCCATTAGGTTTTGGAACAGCCCTGGTGCCACACTAACCCCAAATTGCAATCGGGTGCACTTGAAGGCCCCCTGTGCGTTACAATCGTTTGGGCTTCTGCGGGCGTCTACGGGCAGTTGTTGTTGGTAGGCTTGGGCCAAGTCTAACTTTGCAAAGACTTGCCCTTGCCCCAAAGAGTGCAATAAGTGTTGCACCAGGGAGGTAAGCGCTTTTCTGTAAGGCTTTGTTAAGCGTCGCCTTGTAGTCAGCGCAAATTCTAATTGACCCGTCCGGTTTATTGGGGTGACGATTGGCGTCTCCCACTTTGCGTGATCGACTGGCACCAAAATCCCTGATTTATGAGCTTGTCCAGCTCCTTATCGATTTTGGTTTTAGGGCAAAGGACTCTCCTTAAGCCTAATGGGGGCTACCTGGGGTCTAAGTTGAAGGAAATAGGGGTCCCCTTGTACTTGCCCAGGCAGTCCTTGAAGACATCTTGAACTCGTTAAAGAGAATGTCTTTCAGGTTACAGTCACTTCTGTAGATGCCAGTCACTCCCATGCCCAGGGCACGAAACCAGTCTAGTCCCAACAGACTGGGCAGAGTTCCGGCGATCGTGATGGGCAGGGTCTTCTTGTGTGGACCGTGCCGACTCGGACGGAGGTGGTCCCTCGAACAGGGATGCGATTCCCTGGTAGTCGTGGACTCGTGGCCGTTGTGCTTGCAGGTGGCGCTTGACGGCGGCAGTGACCGCCAAAGTGTCCCAGGACATGATGGTGATCGCTGATCCGTGTCTACTTCAAGCCGGCACCGTACTCCCTCTATTTTGGCTTGGTGAAGATCTTCTTCTCCACTTTGGTCGGTGACCTATGACCACAGTTGTTTGGTTGGAATCCGCCTTTTTGTTTGAGCCAATCGCGGGTCGCCTTGCCGATTCAGCGCTCTGATTGGCGATTTGAATTTTAAGGTTGGGCGCTCGACAAACTTGAGCTAGGTGCCCTTTCTTCCCACACCGCCCGGCATGTGCGTCCTTAAACTTGCAGCGTTGGCGCTGGTGTTGACCGCAGCTTCCGCATTCATCTCGGTCCCCTTTGTCGCGTTTCTCGGTTCGGCAGACCCTTCCTCATCTTCACCGTCGGATTCGGTCTGAACCTCCTCCTGGTGCACTGGAGTTGCCTTCGCCGCCTTTTGGTGGGACAGGCTTCTGCAGTGTCTCCGCCGCTTGGGTGACATTTCATGTGCTCTGGCTTCGCCCAGAGCGTGGCCAGCGTTAGGTTGTTTTGCTAGCAGCCGCCGCCGCAAACGGATGTCTTTGACGCCGGATGAGTTGCTCGGGAGCACCTTGTCCATGTTGGTTTCGCCTCCATCTGCCTTCGCTCTCGAACTCAAACCGTAGTGGTTTTAGTAAAGTCTGTCGTTGGCTCTGCCAGGGCTTCTGCGATATCAATGACCTCCGGACCACAGTGGCAAGAAATAAGCGGTTATCTGGAACTCCTTGCAGTTCGGGCTTCTAGAAAGCTGAAGCGGGTCATATCGTTCCCATTTCTCCTTAGCCGGGTCAAAGTGTAGTTTTAGTTTTAGTTTTATTAGATTTTTATACCTTCTCCCGAAGGACTCAGGGCGGTGTACAGCGAAATAAAATACAGAGTATATACAATTAAAAGAAATTAAAGAAACTATTAATAAATGGCGATAATTTAAAATTAAAAATTTACAAATGTTTAAAATCTAAAACCCCAATTTAAAATCACTATTTAAGTCCTGCTTGAATAAATAAGTATGTTTTAGCTCACGCGGAAGGTCCGAAGATCAGGAACTTGGCGTAAGCCAGGGGAGTTCGTTCCAGGCGTCGGTGCTCCCACAGAAGCCCTACCCTGGGAGCCGCCAGCCGACATTGTTTGGCGGACGGCACCCTGAGAAGGCCCTCTCTGTGAGAGCGTACGGGTCGATGGGAGGCATACGGTAACAGCAGGCGGTCTCGTAAGTACCCGGGTCCTAAGCCATGGAGTGTAACTGGCCATCTCCGCTTTTCTGCCCTGAGTTTGCTGGGTTCGGGTCTATCGTGCTTCAGCTCGGTTCTGGTTCTCCTTAGCCTCGAGATCCCATCCTCGTCGCCAATGTTAAGTTCGGGAAGTAACGAGGCTGGAGACCAGGGTAGTGACAACAGCTCTTTAATATAGGGTGAACCCAGCAACTGGCTGGGAGAAAAACCTCTCCTTTTATACAGTTCTACTGGAGGCTTCGTCCAATCAGCAACGTGCTGATTTCCCGCTCAAATATTTAAAGGCACAAACATGAATACATAACACCTTCCTTCCTTCCTTCCTTCCTTCCTCCCTCCCTTTTTTCCTTCCTTTCACCCTATTTCCTTCCCTCCCTCCGTCCCTCCCTTCCCCCCTCCCTTCCTTCCCCCCTTCCTCCTTCCCCCCCTTCCCCCTTCCCCTTCTCCTGGCTGGAGAATTCGGAGAGTTGAAGTGTACACATCTCAAAGTTGCTAAGGTTGAGAAACACCGCTTGACTCCGTTTAGAATAATCTTGACTGAAGAGACCTGAAAATGGGTACTTTTAAAGCATTTCTGTTTTATAACTGGCATGTTTTAGCTTTTTAATAGATTTAGAGAAATTATACTAGATACAAAACAGATGATATGAAGAAGAAGAAGAAGAAGAAGAAGAAGAAGAAGAAGAAGAAGAAGAAGAAGAAGAAGAAGAAGAAGAAGAAGAAGAAGAAGAAGAAGAAGAAGAAGAAGAAGAAGAAGAAGAAGAAGAAGAAGAGAGAGGGATTAGATAGATAGATAGATAGATAGATAGATAGATAGATAGATAGATAGATAGATAGATAGATAGATGGATGGATGGATGATATTGGATACCATATTCCAAGTGAGGCCTTACCAAAGCATTATAAAGTGATATTAACACTTCACCTGAGCGTGATTCTCTCCCTCTGTAAATGCAGCCTAGGACCGTGTCAGCTTTTTTGACAGCTGCAGCCCATGGCTGGCTCTTATTTAAGGGATTGTCCACTAAGACTCCAAGATCCCTCTCACAGTTATTACTATTGAGCAAGGTAACACATATACTGCACCTGTGCATTTTGTTTTTCTTGCCTAAATGTGGAACCTTCCTTTTTTTCACCATTGAATTTCATTTTGTTAGATAGCGCCCAATGTTCAAGTCTGTCAAGATCCTTCTGTATCTTAGAATAGAATAGAATAACAGAATTGGAAAGGACCTTGGAGGTCTTCTAGTCCACCTCCCTGCTTAGGCAGGAAACCCTACATCAGTTCAGACAGATGGTTATCCAACATTATTTTCTTAAACATTTCCAGTGTTGGAGCATTCACAACTTCTGCAGGCAAGTCGTTCCACTGATTAATTGTTCTCACTGTCAGGAAATTTCTCCTTAGTTCTAGGTTGTTTCTCTCCTTGACTAGTTTCCACCCATTGCTTCTTGTTCTACCCTCAGGTGCTTTGGAGAACAGCCCGACTCCCTCTTCTTTGTGGCAACCCCTGAGATATTGGAAGACTGCTATCATGTCTCCCCTGGTCCTTCATTTCATAAGACTAGACATACGCAGTTCCCACAAGTTAAGTTCCTTCTTAAGCCTATCTTCCAGGGCAGGGATCACCAACCTTTCGGACCTCAGGAACTACTAAATTCCTAAATTTTAAATCCTGTGGACCACTAATATGATCTGCCTAATGACCGGCTGGGTGGGTGTGGCTAGGCGGGCATGTGACTAGGTGGGCATGGCCAACTCGATGTCACTCGCATCAAGGGGTGCCTCGCTGGCCTCTATTCGGCCCTCCCCTCCCAGCCACTCCTCCCCTCCCCACCTGGGCTCCTTAGGGCCCCAACAGGAAGCAGTTGTTGGAGCTAAGCAGCCACCATGAGAAAGAGTTGGCAAAAGAGCTCAGTTCAAATTGGATCTGGCCGAGAAGGAGGCACAGCAGAAGCACCTTACTGAGGACTAGGAGCATAGGCTTTCCAAGCAGAGGGAAGACCTGCGGGAGTGCGACGCCAGGTACCGGCACCTGGAGGCTGAGCGGGCTGAGATGGTCAGCCAGTTCCAGGCCATGATGCAGTCCCATTGGAACAAGGTCCTCTGGCTCTTTGCCACCAGCAGCTCTTCCCTCCAGCCTTCGCCCAAAGCCCCACACCAGGAGGCTGAAGCAGACCCCCCTAGTCGTAAATTCTGCCCCCCTCCGACCCACACAAGAAGACCCCGAAGGAGGAGACTCTCTGCAGCAACACAAACGTTCATTGCACGTATCCGTCCCAGGGGCCGTAGTTTGAGGACCCCTGATTTAGTGCAATATGAAAAAATGCAAATAAATTTTCTGCGGACCACCAAAATTTTCTCACGGACCACCAGTGGTCCGTGGACCACCAGCGGTTGGTGACCGCTGTTCCAGAGTGTTGGCCATTCCTGCTAGCTTGGTGTCGCCTGCAAAATAATGAGTTCCCCATGGATGGATGGATGGAGAGAGAGAGAGAGAGAGAGAGAGAAGGAGAGAGGGAGACAGCCAGCTCATTTTTATGCCTCCTCTACACCCATCCCTTCTCTACCTTTTCTCATTCGGATAGCTTTTACATCTTCAAGCAAACACCTTCCTGCTTTCAAGATGCACATTGCGAAGTGTGCAGCCTTCACTGGCCTTGGCACACAGCAGGTCTCAGTGCATTGCTGAATATTTCATGCGGACACACGCAGGTAGAAAAATAGTAGCCTGTTTTCCTTCCCCCACTTCTGTTCTCCACCTCATCCCCCTAACCTTGGGCCCCACATAAAGGATTCATCATGGTTAAACTTCAGGGTTTGGATGGAAGCTATGAGGGTCTTTGAGTACTGGGCTGCTTCCTCTCAAGAATTGAGGGGAAGGATCTGCAGGAACCCGAGGGGGCATGTTTATAAGATATTGACGGCGAGAAGGGGGTCAGGTGAAAGTGAGAAAAACCTTGCAGGCTCTTGAAGATCTGCCTTCTGAGGGTTGTCAGGAGGAACTTGAAATATTCGCTCTGGAATGCAGGTAGTCCTCGGCGTACGACCACAACTGAGCTCAACATTACTGCTGCTAAGCAAGACGGTTGTTAAGGTGAACTTTGCACCTTTTTAGGACCTTTCCTGCCACCGTTGTTAAGGGAATCACTGCAGTGGTTAAGCACCCCCACTGTTCTGTCCTCCTCTGTCCGAGTGATGGCTGAATTAGCCGGCACTATCAGCTCTGGAAGTAAAATAGCGAGCATCTGCCAAGTGTCTCTGTTATCTCCCTCGACGCTGATGAGTCACCCAGGAACAAACTTCAGCTCTTAGTTAATCAGTTGATTTGCCTGCTACGAAGAGGCACAGCAGCTCTTGCTGCCTTTATATCCTGTGGGGTGTGGCTCCATGACTCAGCACTTCCTAGACCTGCCCCACCCCTGCTTCTGTTGTTCCTGCCTCTCCTGCCTACGAAACCTAGGGTCCAGCCAGGCCTGATTGCCATCAGCTGGGTCTGGAGGCGTGGCCTGGAAGGGGAAAGAGTCAGGGGATGGAGGCCTCGTTATCTCTTCCACCTGGCCTGCCTCTGGCTCCTGGAGCTGAGCCAGGGAAGCCGGTGCTCCCAAGGTAAGTCCTGACGGCCCTTCTCCCTCACTTTCCAAGTCACTTTCTGGCAGCAGGCCCGGCTCGGGGGGCGCAGACACAACAGCACCGCTGCTGCCTGCAAGGAGAAGAATGTGAAAAATGGGCTCTCTCACAGCGCCTCCTCTCTCTCTTTTCCTCCCGAGCGGTGGCTCACTGAATCTGGCCTGCTGATCTCAGGCGGTAGCAGCAGTGGTTCTGACCCGATCCTGGCTGGCAATGTTGCAGGCAAGATCCCGCATCATCGCTGCACTGACAGAGCCCGCACCAGCCACTGCTCGGAGCTCCGGCACCAGTCTTCCTCTCCCAAGTCCCAGGTCGACAGGGCTAGGGCCAGCAAGAGTGCGAGGCTCAAGGGCCTGCCTCTCTTTTTGCGGCCGCCACTAAGAGAAGGGGTGCGGTTGTTAAGGTTTGCGGGAGCAGCCTCCACGAGGCCGTTCTGCGTGGATGGCAGCTGTGTGGGGCACGTGGGGTATGTTCCCCCCTTTCCCCCTCCCAAGGAAATGGTGGGGACCAGCTGAACAGTCACTTCAAAGCAGGGGTGAAATGTAAAATTTGTTACTACCGGTTCTGTGGGTGTGGCTTGGTGTGTGTGGGGGTAATGTGACTGGCCAATTTTCTTTTTTCTTTTTACTTTTAAAAGCATTTTTTCTACAGCCTCTTCGGCCAAAGAGGTTGTAGAAAAAAAATGCTTTTAAAAGGCTCCTCTGACGATCCCAGGTGAGTTGCCTGATCGTCAGAATCTTTGTAAAGCGTTCGGCGGAAGAGGCTGTAAATAAAATGCTTTTAAAAGGTTCTGACAATTCCAGCTGAGCCGCACGATCATCAGAGGCTTTTTTTTTAACTTTTAAAAGCATTTTTTGTCCGAAGAAAAAAATGCTTTAAAAAAAAAGCCTCTGATGATCGCGTGGCTCAGCTGGGCATGGGGGGATGGGGGGGCCAGGGATTTTTGCTACCGGTTCTGCAAGCCACCTGCTGCCATCGCTACCAGATCCAGGAGATCCAGTCCAAACGGGAGCATTTCACCCCTGCTTCAAAGGCCTTATTTTCGGGGGGAAGGCTTATTTTAGCGCATGTGCTCAAAAGCCCAATTGGGCTTATTATCTGGAAAGGTCTCCCATGTTTTGGGGAAATATGGTAGTCTAGTAAGTGAGGTTAGCCAAACGGTAACCAGGGCCAGCAGTCCAGTAAGCCAGGTTAGGCAAACAGGAACCGGAGCTTAATCTGCATTGAACTCAGCTTCTCTCTTCCCTCCTTGTTCTAGGATCAGGAGGGGGTGGTTCTTGGTCTTCTCCTGAGTTCTGTCTCTCCTGCTCCTCCCTGTCTGCAAGCCTTACTAATTCAGAAAAGCCTTGCCTGGACTGACTCTGCCCTTCCCCAGTTTCCTCCAAGGCCAACTGAGCCACCCTCTCATTTTCTGCCAGCTCTTGTTCCAGCTCATCTTCCCCCACAGATTCAGACTCCGGCGGGGCCATGACACAGAGAGAGAGAGAGAGAGAGAGAGGGTCTGCCCAAAGTCACTTAGTTGGTTTCTGTGCCTAAAGTGGGACTAGAACTCCCAGTCTCCTGGTGATTGAGCCAAAATCACCCAGCCAGTTTTTATCCCTAAGGTGGGACTAGAAATCACAGTCTCCTGATGATTGGCCCAAAGTCACCCAGCTGGCTTTCATTGGGACTAGACTTTCATATCTAAGGCAGAACTAGAACTCCCAGTCTCCTGGTGACTTGCGCAAAGTCATCCAGCTGGCTTTCATGGCTAAGGCAGAACTAGAACTCCCAGTCTCCTGGTGATTGGACCAAAGTCATCCAGTTGGCTTTTATTGGGACTAGAATTCCCAGTCTCCTGGTGATTGGCCCAAAGTCACCCAGCTGGCTTTAATGGGGACTAGAACTCCCAGTCACCTAGCTGGCTTTCATGGCTAAGGCAGGACTAGAACTCCCAGTCTCCTGGTGATTGGCCCAAAGTCACCCAGTTGGCTTTAATGGGGACTAGAACTCCCAGTCACCTAGCTGACTTTCATGTCTAAGGCAGAACTATAACTCTCAGTCTCCTGGTGATTTGCCCAAAGTCATCCAGCTCACTTTCATGGCTAAGGCAGGACTAGAACTCCCAGTCACCTAGCTGGCTTTCATCTCTAAGGCAGAACTAGAACTCCCAGTCTCCTGGTGATTGGCCCAAAGTCATCCAGCTCACTTTCATGGCTAAGGCAGGACTAGAACTCCCAGTCTCCTGGTGATTGGCCCAAAGTCACCCAGCTGGCTTTAATGAGGACTAGAATTCCCAGTCAGTTGGTGAATGGCCGAAGGTCACCAAATTGGCTTACATGGCTAAGGCGGGTCTAGAACTCCCAGTCTCCCAGTGACTGTCCCAAAGTCACCCAGCTGGCTTTAATTGGGACTAGAACTCCCAGTCATCTAGCTGGCTTTCATGTCTAAGGCAGGACTAGAATTCCCAGTCTTCTGATGATTGGCCCAAAGTCACCCAGCCAGCTTTCATTCCCAAAGCAGGACTAGAACTCCCAATCTCCCGCTTTCTAGCCTGACGCCTTAAACCCACTAGCCCAAACTGACTCAAGCCTGCCTAAAGCTTACTTTTCCATCCCACCTGCTCACACGACATCTACGCGGGCTCCGATCTCCAAGGTAGAGACAATGTTGGAAGCCTCTTAGTAACATTTCATCAACTCCAAGATACATGCAGTAGGCTGACATCTGGCTTATCTCTCTAAATCAAATCCGTGGTAATGTGACAAGGAGGTGCCGCATGTGGTCTTAATGTGCACGCTCAATTTATTTGATCCCTGCCGCTTCCTTGTGAGATGTTATCTGTTTGCAACATTACAAAGGCCGCGTAGATATTTGCGGGTGCGCTTAGACAAAAACATACACACACACACCAAGACGTCTCAGCAGCTAAAAATAAATGATTAAAGAAATCTGAGCAAAGCACACCAATTATTTTATTTTGGCACGGCGGCTGGGGGTGTGTGTAATCTCTTTTTTTCTTAACTTTGTATGCTCAAGTCATGAGAAGAATCTATCGGGAACTGAAAACATGGATTGAAAGAAGAAATCTACGAAGGGAAGACTGTATTTGTATTGATGGAATTATATTTTCTTTCTTCGTTTTCATGGATAAGGGGAGTTAAAGTTTTAGAGAGGGGTGGGAGTCTATGTATGATTAGTTTGTTTTAGTTTGTGACTGTTGGTTATAATACCCTGTATTTGCTCTGGGAAGTCCTGGGGGGGGGAGGGAGGAGGGGAGGAGGGTGGAAGATGGTATATGGATTGATTAAAAATGTACGGGTATGATTGAAGATATGTAACTAAAAAGCAAAAAATTTGAAATGAAATCGGGGCTCCTCAAATACCACTTCAGACTGAATTGGTGGGAATAAGGGATTGGAAAAGGAGAGGAGGAGAGAGAGGGAAAGAAGGAAGTAGGGTGGAAAGAATAGAGAAAGGAAGAAGTTGGGGAAAAGGAAGAGAGGAGTGGGGAAGGAGGAGAGGAAGTAGAAAAGGGTAGGAGAGGGAGGATGGGTAAGTAGAAGAAGATAGAGAAGGGTAGAGGAGAAGGGAAGGTTAAGCTAAGGACGGAAGTGGTAAACGAGCAGGCCCGAATGGATAACAAATGACAGTTGAAAGGTGATGGATAAATGACTGTACATTGAATATGATGATGGAAAATGAAAATAAAAACTTTAAAAAAAAATTCCGAGTTTTCAATATAGGTGGTCCTCGACTTACGACCACAACGGCGCCCCAAATTTTCGTCGCTAAGCGAGACATTTTTTTTAAAAAAAAGCGAGTTCCGCCCCGTTTTACGATCTTTTCTTGCCACATTTGCTAAGCGAATCGTCGCAGTTGTTAAGTGAATCTGGCTTCCCCATTGACTTTGCTTGGCAGGTGGTCGCAAAAGCGGATCGCGCGACCCCGGGATGCTGTAACCATCATAAATAGGAACCAGTGCTCAAGCACCTGAATGTAAGTCATCTGTCCGTGGGAATGCTGCAACACTTGGGTGAAGAATAGTCATGAATCCCCTTTTTTTTCAGTGCCGTCGTAACTTTGAATGGACACTAAACGAACTGTTGTAAGTCAAGGACCGCCTGTATTCCTCAGAGGACTCAAATCTGACTTGAAGAGGTCTGTCATGTCCCACTCCCCCTCTGACGACCGGGTCAATAAAGTCCGTATCAAACGTGGCAACAAAGCCTCTGCAGCTTTGCCAAATTCCTTCGAGGTTTCTCAGGGCAGGCAGGAGTCCAAGTTGTGACTTCAGCAAACTAGATGAGACTTTGCTTGACTCAAGGTTGGATTGCCACAAGCAGGTCCTTTATATAGGCTGTGGGGTATGGCTCCATGACTCAGCACTTATCTGCCCCTCCCTTCCTTCTGCTGTTGTCGCCTCTCAGATCTCCGGAAGCGAGGGTCCTCCCACTGTGAATTCTCTTCAGCTGGATCTGCTGTCGGTAATTCTAGCATGTGGCTGGCTCCCTGCTCACACGCTCTAGGAGTGAGGTTTGTTTGTTCATTCCTGACATCCTGTCCGGGCATGGGGCCAGGGCCGGTGGCTGGAGGCATGACAGGCCGTTCATCTTCATTATCAGACTCGGAGTCTGATAACAGGCCCAGGAGGAGGAGACAGGAGGGGCCCGGCTGAGGAGGATGAGGCACAACAAGGTCATAGGCAAGCTGGTTTTTTCTTGTTTGAAATAATAATAATAATAATAATAATAATAATAATAATAATAATAATAATTATTATTATTATTATTATTATTATTATTATTATTATTATTATTATTATTATTATTATTATTATTATTATTATTATTTATCCCCCGTATTTTGGCTTCAATGCTGTTCTAACTTCGAACGGTCCTTAAATGAACTGTTGTAAGTCAAGAACTACCTGAATGGAAGGCGGAAGGAAAACATAAGGACCAGGTTGAGGTCCATCAATGGAAGCCACTGAGAAGATGGCCAGGAGCTCATTACCATGACCTTCAAAATCATAACGAGTGGAAATTGCAATTACCTTTACGCAGGGGTCTGCAAACTTGGCTCTTTTAAGACTTGTGGACTTCAACTCCCAGAGTTCCTCAGCCAGCTTTTGCTCTGGGAGTTGATGTCCACAAGTCTTAAAAGAGCCAAGTTTGCAGACCCCTGCCTGTACGGATCAGTTCAGCAGTTCGATCCTGACCGGCTCAAAGGTGACTCAGCCTTCCATCCTTCCGAGGTCTATAAAATGAGGACCCAAATTGTTGGGGGGACAAGAGGCTGACTCTGTGAACTGCTTAGAGAGGGCTGGAAAGTACCTTGAAGCAGTATATAAAGTTTGGGTGCTATTGCTATTGCTATCTTGTTTGTATTTTTGCTCCAACCCTGTTCAAATCCTCATCAAAATGAGCAAGACCATCCAGGCACAATTACAAGACCCAATCTTGTTTGGAAAACATAGTGATTAATTGCGGATGATTTTGTCAGTTTTATGCCGTGACTTCTTTTTTTCTCTAAATGTTTTCTCCTGTAAGCTGCCCCCAGTTGTTGGATATAAGATGAGCAGCAAAAAATTTAAGAAAGAGAGAGAGAGAGAGGGAGACGGAAGGAGGGAGGGAGGGAGGGAGAAAGAAAAAGAGGGGGGAGGGAGGGAGGGAGGAAAAGAAGGAAAGAGAAAGAAAGAAAGAAAGAAAGAAAGAAAGAAAGAAAGAAAGAAAGAAAGAAAGAAAGAAAGAAAGGAGAAGGGGGAGAGAGGAAGGAAGGAAAAGAAAGGAAGGAAGGAAGGAAGGAAGGAAGGAAGGAAGGAAGGAAGGGGAGGTAGGGAAGGAAGGAAGGAAGAAAGGAAGGAAGGAAGGAAGAAAGAAAGAGAGAGAGGGAGGGAGGAAAGAAGGAAAGAGAGAAAGAGAGAGATGGAAGGATGGAGGACGGAGGAGGAGAGAGAGAGAAAGAGAGAGAGGGAGGGAAGGGAGGAGGGAGGAAAGAAGGAAAGAAGGAAGGAAGGAAGGAAGAAAGAAAGAAAGGAGAAGGAAGAGGAGGAAGGAAGGAAAGAAAGAAAGAAAGAAGGAAGGAAGGAAGGAAGGAAGGAAGGAAGGAAGGAAGGAAGAAAGAAAGAAAGAAAGACAGAGAAAGAAAGAAAGAAACGAAGGAAGGAAGAAAGGGGGGAGGGAGGGAAGGAAGGAAGGAAGGAAAAGAAGGAAAGAGAGAAACAGAGAGGGGAGGGAGGAAGGAAAGGAAGAAAGAGAGAAAGAAAGAGAGAGAGAGAGAGAGAAAGAAAGAAAGAAAGAAAGAAGAAAGAAAGAAAGAAAGAAAGAAAGAAAGAAAGAAAGAATCCAGATCTCCAAGAATGTCTCGTTCGACCTGGGTGTTGTGTGGCTGCGAATTCCAATCCCAATTCCCGGTTAGTCCTTGTGGCTTTGACCGCAAATAAACAACGATGGCTCCTGGCGCCCGAGTTTCCAATTGGTGGGTCATCTTCCTGTGCTGAACTTTAAATCCCCTCCCCGGGGGGTGGGGGGTAGGGAGGATGGATGCGATGTGTTTGCTGGGTCCCCAACCCTGCCAACTGCCGTCAGACGCATGGCTGAGTCAGTGCCGAGACCAGTTTTGAAGCTGGACAAGGCCAGCGGGAAGTCTGTGGTTTCGGCTGAGTTGCCATGACAAAGCTGCAGGATGTTGCTTCGTATTCCTCTCCGAAGGACCCAAATTCAGGCCATCATCATCATCATCTTCCCAAGCGCTGTTGCATCAGCTGGTCCACGGTGGCTTTTCCTGGAGCGGATGCTGTATCCCAGCTGGGCGGGGATTTTGCGGAGAGGGGAAGAAAAACAAAAAAGAGGATTAAAATGCAATAAGCAAAGAACGTGTCTATAGGGAGCTTCTCCGTCATCCAGGTCATGGTTGTCCCAAAGGGTTTCTCTTTCCAAAGGCCACTGGACTTTCCTTTGAAGATGTTTCACTTCTCATCCAGGAAGCTTCATCAGTTCTGATTGAATGGTGGGAACGGAAGGATTTATATGCCTTGCAGTCCTTATGCTCAAGACCTTCCAATCTGTGATTCTATTCTATTCTATTCTATTCTACTCTACCCTACCCTACCCTACCCTATCCTTCTCTTCCCTACCCTATCCAACCCTTCCCTTCCCTACCCTTCTCTTTCCTACCCTACCCTACCCTACCCTACCCTACCCTACCCTACCCTACCCTACCCTACCCTACCCTACTCTACTCTATTCTATTCTATTCTATTCTATTCTATTCTATTCTATTCTATTCTATTCTATTCTATTCTATTCTATTCTATTCTATTCTATTCTATTCTATTCTATTCTATTCTATTCTATTCTATTCTACTCTACTCTACTCTACTCTATTCTATTCTATCCAACCCTATTCTATTCTATTCTATTCTACTCTACCCTACCCTACCCTTCTCTTTCCTACCCTATCCAACCCTACCCTATTCTATTCTATTCTATTCTATTCTATTCTATTCTATTCTATTCTATTCTATTCTATTCTATTCTATTCTATTCTATTCTATTCTATTCTATTCTATTCTACTCTACCCTGCCCTGCCCTGCCCTGCCACCCTGCCCTGCCCTGCCCTGCCTACCCTACCCTATTCTATTCTATTCTATTCTATTCTATTCTATTCTATTCTATTCTACTCTACTCTACCCTACCCTACCCTATCCTTCTCTTCCCTACCCTACCCTTCCCTTCCCTACCCTAACCTTCTCTTCCCTACCTTACCCTACCCTTCTCTTCCCTACCCTACCCTTCTCTTCCCTACCCCATCCAACCCTTCCTTCCTGCCCTTCTCTTCCCTACCCTGCCTTCTCTTCCCACCCCACCCCACCCTACTCTATTCTACTCTACTCTACTCTACTCTATTCTATTCTATTCTATTCTATTCTATTCTATTCTATTCTATTCTGTTCCATCCTACCCTATCCTATCCTATCCTATCCTATCCTAGACACGATACCACCCACCATAAATACAAGTCAGTGGCCAAGTGTCTGTATTTGGATCGTGTGACCAAGGAGATGCTGCAATGGTCATAAGTGTGAGCTACGGTCATAAGTCCCTTTTTTCAATACCACTGTGAACTTTGAACGGTTACTAAATGCACAGGATAGACCCCAGAGGTGTATTTTCATTTTTCCTTTTGCCCACGGAGTGATGCTTGGAACCAGTTTAAAGCGAGGACCCAGCCGGCGTTTAAATTCTCGGCGTAACAAGGGCGTCTCATCTGCTAATTCCTTCCTTCTGTGTGCATCCCCTTCGCAATGCTCTCCTCTTTTCTCACTGTCTACAAACCTAACCCTGGAACGCAACCAGAAAATGTGCTTGTGGCTATATTTTCAGAACCACAGATGCAAGAGACGAGTGAAGCAAAGAGGGTGTTTGTGTGTATGTGTATGTGTGGAGGGGGGGGAGGAAGGGAGGGAATGAAAGAAAGAAAGAGAGGGAGGGAGGGGAGGGAGGAAGGAAAGAGAGAGGGAAGGAAGGAGGGTGGGGAGGAAGGGGAGGAAGGAGGGAAGGGAGGGAGGGAGAGAGAGGGAGCAAAGGAAGGGAGAGAGGGAGGAGGAAGAGAGGGAGGAAGGAAAGAAAGAAAGAAGAAGGGAGGAAGGGAGGGAGAGAGGAGGGAGGAAGGAAGGAAGGAAGGAAAAAGGGAGGAGAGAAGGAGGGAGGAAGGAAGGAAGGAAGAAGGGAGGGAGAGGAGGAGGAAGGAAGGAAGGAAGGAAGAAGGGAGGAGGAGAGAGGGAGGAGGGAGGAAGAAGGAAAGAAGAAGGGAGGAGGGAGGAGGAAGGAAGGAAGGAGGGAGGAGAGAGGGAGGAAGAAGGAAAGGAGAGAGGAGGAAGGAAAGAAGAAGGGAGGAGGAAGGAAGGAAGGAAGGAAGAAGGGAGGAGGGAGAGGGAGGAAGGAAGAAAGGAGAGAGAGGAGGGTGGGTAAGAAGGGAGGGAGGAGGAGGAAGAGAGGGTGGGAGAGAGGAAGGAAGGAGAGAGAAGGAAGGAAGGAAGAGAGGGAGGAGGAAGGAGAGAGAGGAAGGAAGAGAGAGAGGGAGGGAGGAAGGAAGGAAGGAAGGAAGAAGGGAGGGAGGGAGAGAGGGAGGGAGGGAGGAAAGAAGGAAAGAAGAAGGGAGGGAGGGAGGGAGGAAGGAAGGAAGGAGGGAGGGAGAGAGGGGAGGGAAGAAGGAAAGGAGAGAGGGAGGAAGGAAAGAAGAAGGGAGAGAGGGAGGAAGGAAGGAAGCAGGCAGGGAGGGAGGAACGAAGGAAGGAAGAAAGGAGAGAGGAGGTGGGTAAGAAGGAGGAGGAGGAGGAGGAAGAGAGGGTGGGAGAGAGGAAGGAAGGAGAGAGAAGGAAGGAAGGAAGAGGGAGGAGGAAGGAGAGAGGAAGGAAGGAGAGAGGAGGAAGGAAAGAAAGAAAGAAGGAAAGAAAGACAGGAAGGAAGGAAGGAAGGAAAGAGAGGGGAAGGGGGAGGGAGGGGAGGAAGGAAAGGAGCGAGGGTGGGAGAGAGAGAGGGCAGGAAGGAAGGAAAGATAGAGAGAGGAAGAGGAGGGATGGAGGAGGGAAGGAAGGGAGAGAGTGAGGGAGAGAGGGAAGGAAAGAAGGAGAGAGAGAGAAAGATATATATATATATGGAAGGGCTAATAAAAGACTAGGCCTTCCATGCGAGCAATAAACGAAATTTGTTGCCAGCTCGTTCAAGTGGGCGTCCAAAGCATATATTTGACCATGCGGCCTTTAAAAACCAACGCGGCGAATTGTGGGGGAAAAAATAAAAACATTAACAAATGGCCGGATATTTTTATTTTTTATTTTTATTAAAAAAACGGGTTTACGTTCGAGGGAAACGAGAGGCCGATGGATTTTTTTCTTTTTCTTTTTTGGGTTGGTGTTTTGATTTTGTTTGGGGTTTTTTTTGTACATCTGCCTTTCTAAAGTGGGATTTGGGTGGGAGGCCTTTAATGAGCTGGAACCGACGAAATGGAGCGGCAACTGTTTGCTAAGTCTTTTAACCTCCTTCTCCAGAGCTTTTGGTTGGTTTGTTTGTTTTATTAGGGACGGGGGACTAATAAGACAGGGAACTTTCTAAATTATTCCGTTTAACAGGTTGTTATTTATTCCGGCGTCTGTGGTGGCGCGACATGGCTTTCCCAGCCTAGACCAAATGCCGGATAAATTGGGAAGATGCTACGGAGAAAAGAACAGTAACAGAATTGGAAGGGACCTTGGAGCTCATCTAGTCTCATGCAGAGGCCTGTGCTAGGGATTCAATGAAACATAGGAGAAATAAAAAATGGGAATAGGAGCAGTCCTCGACTTACGACCGTAATGAAGCCCATTATTTACAAGGGTAAGTGATGATGGTCGTAAAGCAGGTTATGTTCTGTCCCCACCAACCACAACCAAGCAGACACGCGAGCTGACTATATCTGCCAGCAATTTACTCCTACGACAGATATCAGTTCTGGCAACGAACTGCGATTGCCTGGCAAGTTCTCCTTTCTCCTCAGACCGGCGTAACTGCAGTTCAGAAATAAACAGAAGCCAAAGTCTTAACCTCAAAATATTGCAGCCAAAGTTTCCAAGAGTCAGTTTTTGTCTGTCACAAGAAGCTATAGAGCTGCTCCTCCTGCTTTTATACCCTGAGGGTGTGGCTCTGTGACTCAGCACTCTCTAGGCCTGCCCCATCCCTTTTTTTGTTGTTCCCGCCTCTCCTTTCTGCGATGCCTGGGATTTAACCAGGACTGATTGTCAGCAGCTAGGTCTTGAGGCGTTGCCCGGGAGGGGGAAGGTGCGGGAGAAGGAGGCCTCATCATCTCCTCCACCTTACCTGCTTCTGGGACCTGGAGCAGAGCCAGAGAGGAAGGTCCTGCAGAGGGAAGCCCTGTGGGCTCTTCCCCCTCACTCTCTGAGTCACTCTCTGCCAGGAGGCCAGGCTCGGGGGCTGAAGACACAACAGGTTATCACGTAACAGGTCTGATAATTATGAAGTCATACCTAATGAAGCTAATAATAATAATCTCAACGGTTGGACTAGAATAGAGGTCTCTGTCGTGTCCCACTCCTCCGCTGACGGCCGGGTCAGGGAAATCCGAATCAGGCGTGCCTCCGCAGCTCTGCCAAAGTCCTAGCAAAGTCCTCAGGGCAGGCAGGAGACCAGAAAGTGACTTCAGCAAGATATGTTTAGACTTTGCCTGACTCAGAGAATGCCAGAAAGCAGGTCCTTTATATAGGCCATGGGGTGTGGCTCCATGACTCAGCACTTATCCAGGCCTGCCCCTCCCTCCCTTCTGTTGCCTCCGTCTATCAATTCTTCTGACGCGAGGGTCACTCCAGTCTGCAGCTGTTGGCAATTGACCTCCCTCAGGCTCACATGCTGTGGAGGAGGGGGAGGGGTCTAGTTGCTCCGTTTGCCTGGGCATGGAGCCAGAGCTGGGGGCTGGAGATACTTCCTCCTCTTCAGCCTGTCTGGGCATGGAGCCAGGGCTGGGGCCGGGAGGCATACTAGGACATTTCTCCATGTTCGGAAGCAGATAAGAAGGCCCCGGCTGTGGTGAGATCGGATGAGACACAACAGTCTCCAACCTCTGCAACTTTCAGCCTGGCGGACTTCAACTCCCAGAATTCCCAGCTGGCTGGGAAATTCTGGGAGTTGAAGTCCGCCAGGCTGAAAGTTGCCGAGGTTGGAGATCTCTGGACTAGAAGACCTCCAAGGTCCCTTCCCGGTCTATTCTGATCGATTGAACTTTTTCTTTGTGGCGGTTTTTAAGTGAGCCTGCAGTCGTTAAGTGACTTCTGTGGCCTTTAAGCGAACCCGTTGCTCACTATTTATTTTTATTTATCTATTAAATTTCCTTGCCACCCATCTTGTTTTGAAGCGATTGCAGCAGGGGTGAAATCCAGCAGGTTCTAGAGAACCATTCCCTCCCCATTCCAAAATCCCCATTCCCTCCCCATTCCAGGGGAAGGATACTGCAAAATCCCCATTCCCACCCCACTCCTGGGGGAAGGATACTGCAAACTCCCCATTCCCTCCCCACTCCTGGGAGAAGGATACTGCAAACTCCCCATTCCCTCCCCACTCCTGGGAGAAGGATACTGCAAAATCTCCATTCCCTCCCCACTCCTGGGGGAAGGATACTGCAAACTCCCCATTCCCTCCCCACTCCTGGGAGAAGGATACTGCAAACTCCCCATTCCCTCTCCACTCCTGGGGAAACGATACTGCAAAATCTCCATTCCCTCCCCACTCCTGAGGCCAGCCAGAGGTGGTATTTGCCGGTTCTCCGAACTGCTCAAAATTGCTCAAAATTTCCACTATCGGTTCTCCAGAACCTGCTAGATTTCAACCCTGAGTCAAAGTGCCCCGAAGTCCTGTAATTTCTAACGGCCGCTAAATGAACTATCATAAGTCGAGGACAGCCTGTGCAGTCAAAGGATGTTCAGGATGGGGAGATCCGAGACCGGCTGTTTCAAGTCCCAGGTTCAAATCCACCTCACCAGAGAATCCCGGCCCGGCGTGAGTTAACCCCACCAAAAGCAGGCCGCCATCTTCTACACCCCACTAAAAACTGGGGAAATGAATAAACCGTCAATTGTTGTTTAACAGGCCTGAAAATGTTTTTCAAGCTGGCCTTGTTTCTCTACAACGTAGCCGCCCCATTTTCCTCGCTCTAACTACCTGCTAATTAAACCCTTGGTTTTAATTAGTTTCATTAGTTGCTTATTTCCTCCTTTATTTGATTGAGGGGAGGGGGGAAATGTCCCCGGGCCGCCTTTGGGGAGACCTTCCAATTTCTTCTCTTTAGCACCTTGAGATTGTTAGGTTTCTGGGTCAAAGTGTTGGTTTCTCGAGATGAATTTCAGCCGTTACCTGCAAGGATTGGTTCCAGAATAAAGCTGGAAGGGACCTTGGAGGCCATCTAATCCAGCCCCCTGCTCAAGCAGGAAGTTCAGGGGCAGTGGTGAAATCTGAACCGGTTTACTACCGGTTCGCTGGCCGCGCATGCGGGCTGCGCATGCGCAATGCGCGCCACGCATCAAATGCAAGGTGTGTACGACTGCACATTGCAGGCCAAAAGGAGGCATGGGGTATGTAGAACAGCGCACAGGGTGTGCGTGCGTGTGTGATCAGCTGTGATGCACAATCTTTTTTTTTTTTTACTTTTAAAAGCATTTTTTTTTACAACCTCTTGGGCCGAGTAAGTTGTAAAAAATGCTTTTAAAAGTAAAAAAAAAAAAGGCTCCGATGATCGTGTGGCTCAGCTGGGATCGTTGGAGCCTTTTTTAATATCTTTTAAAAGCATTTTTTTATTGAAAAAGTTTTACAAAACATTTTTTTCAACAATTATCCCCCCCACCTCCCTCCCCCCTCTCCCCTCCCCCTCCCCTCGACCCTTCCCCCCCCAGACTTCCCAGAGCAAAATACAAGGTATTACATCTAACAATCATAGCTAAAATACAACAGTCTGGGGAAGGCCTGGATGAGGGCTCTGCGTCAGAGGCAGAGGTGGGGCCAGGGCCATCTGGGAGTTATGTGCAGACTTCGGAGTCTCCAGAGGCGGACAGCAGAGAGGCAGAGGAACAGAAGGCAGGAGCAGCTAAAGCAAAAGGGTCGACTCAGGAGTAAGGCCAGGAGATGATTGGTCCCTCCCATAAGGCTTAGAAGAGCAGCAACGGCTCTGGGGCTCTTTATAGGAAAGCAATGTTGCTACATCTGTTTTTAGTCGGCATCTCTTGTTTCTGAACTTCGTGGGGCTTTGCCAAGAAAGGCCTTTGGCACAGTGCCAAAGAAAATAAAGGTTTGTGATAAGGCCGAAGGACTTTTTCTAAAGGATTTGTTTTGGATTTAATTTGGACTAAGCTGAGAATGAAGTAATTCTCAGTTGTTATAATAAAATATGTTTGTTTAGGACCGATTGTGTCTGGTAATAACTACTTGGGCCTGGGTCACAACAGGTGCTTTTTTCAAGAGGCAACTGGACTGACTTTGTTTTTCTTTGAAGACATTTTGCTTCTCATCCAGGAAGCTTCTTCAGCTCTGACTGGATGGTGGGAAACGGAAGGCTTTATACTCCTTGCAGATAGCCGGTCATTTGCATCCTTTTAGCAAGTTGTTGAGGCCACCTGTTAAAACTGAACAGCCCTCTCTCAACAGAGGAGGATGGATACGACATCATCTATCTCCAGTCTACAACACAGTCCTTTCAGCAGTTCCAAGAAGGCTCCACACCCATTTGCACCACTCAGGAGACCCTGAGGACACAGACAAAACTCCAAGTGGCCTCAACGACTCTCTAAAAAGGATTCAAATGACCAGCGGAATATAAATCCTTTTATATTCCGCTGTTGTATATCCTTTTAGGAAGAAGAGAAAGAAAGAAAGAAAGAAAGAAAGAAAGAAAGAAAGAAAGAAAGAAAGAAAGAAAGAAAGAAAGAAAGAGGGAGGGAGGGAGGGAGAAGGAAGGAAATAAAGTGGGAGAAGGAAGGAGGAGAAGGAGAGAGAGAGAGGGGAGAGAGAAGGAGAGAAAGAAAGAAAGAAGAAAGAAAGAAAGAAAGAAAGAAAGAAGAAAGAAAGAAAGAAAGAAAGAAAGAAGGAAAGAAAGAAAGAAAGAAAAAGGATGGAGGGAGGGAGAAGGAAGGAAATAAAGTGGGAGAAGGAAGGGAGGGAGGAGGAGAGATAGAGAGAAGGGGAGAGAGAGAGAGAGAGAGAAAGAAAGAAAGAAAGAAAGAAAGAAAGAAAGAAAGAAAGAAAGAAAGAAAAAAGGAGGGAGGGAGGGAGAAGGAAGGAAATAAAGTGGGAGAAGGAAGGGAGGGAGAAGGAGAGATAGAGAGAGGGGGAGAGAGAAGGGAGAGAAAGAAAGAAAGAAAGAAAGAAAGAAAGAAAGAAAGAAAGAAAGAAAGAAAGAAAGAAAGAAAGAAAGAAAGGAAAGAAAGAAAGAAAAAGGAGGGAGGAGGGAGGATGGAAGGAAATAAAGTGGGAGAAGGAAGGAGGAGAAGGAGAGATAGAGAGGGGAGAGAGAAGGAGAGAAAGAAAGAAGAAAGAAAGAGAAAGAAAGAAAGAAAGAAAGAAAGAAAGAAAGAAAGAGGGAGGGAGGGAGAAGGAAGGAAATAAAGTGGGAGAAGGAAGGGAGGGAGGAGGAGAGATAGAGAGAGGGGGAGAGAGAGAGAGAGAGAAAGAAAGAAAGAAAGAAAGAAAGAAAGAAAGAAAGAAAGAAAGAAAAAAGGAGGGAGGGAGGGAGAAGGAAGGAAATAAAGTGGGAGAAGGAAGGGAGGGAGGAAGGAAGAGGGAGGGAGGGAGAAGGGTCTCTGGTGGCTCAGCAGACTAAGTTTTTCTGTTATTAACAGCAGCTGCTTGCAATTACTGCAGGTTCAAGTCCCACCAGGCCCAAGGTTGACTCAGCCTTCCATCCTTTATAAGGTAGGTAAAATGAGGACCCAGATTGTTGGGGGGGCAATAAAAGTTGACTTTGTATATAAATATACAAATAGAATGAAGACTATTGCTTGACATAGTGTAAGCCGCCCTGAGTCTTCGGAGAAAGGCGGGATATAAATTCAAATAAAAAAAAAAAGAAGGAAATAAAGTGGGAGAAGGAAGGGAGGGAGAAAGAGAGAGAGGAAGAGAGAGAGAGAAAGAAAGAGGGAGGGAGGGAGAAGGAAGGAAGGAAGGAAATAAAGTGGGAGGAGGAAGGGAGGGAGGAGGAGAGAGAGAGAGAGGGAGAGAGAAAGAAAGAAAGAAAGAAAGAAAGAAAGAAAGAAAGAAAGAAAGAAAGAAAGAAAGAGGGAGGGAGGGAGAAGGAAGGAAGGAAGGAAGGACCCCAATTCAAACAGGCCCACTCCTGTGACAGCAGGCGAAGGAAAAGGGGCTCCTTTGGATGAGCAAAGCATCCAGAGGGATTTTCCTCCTTGGATAAACAGGGCACACCTTGCGGGGGGGGGGGCGGGCATGAGTTACGCGTGGCCCCTTTTCCACTCTGACAGCCGCCACAGGGCACAGTGGGCGGGGGGGGGGGGGAAGCAGCAGAGAAAAATATGTGTGTGTGTGGGGGGGTGTCGGTCACTGCGAAGGGTCTCTCTCTCTCTCTCTCCCCCCCCTCCTTTCCTCCACTCGCAATTACCCATCAAAAGCCGCAATGGCCCCACGGATGCGCTGGCAGCCCCTCTCCACGAAGTGACAGCTTTTTATTAGTGCGATCACAGCCAGGAGTTTTAAAATAGAGTAATCGGGGCGCAAACAAAAGCAATTTCGCCTCCCCTCTCCTCTCCTCCATCTCCCCACCTCAGGCCCCCTCGCCTGCCTTCTCCCCCTCCCCTCCCCTCCCCCGAAAGGCTCATTCTGAATAAATGATCGGGTTTTAATCAAGCAGCTCATCACCCATTCCCAAACAGACACAAAACGCCTTTTAATTAACAGAAGTCAAGAGTTATATTGTCATTGCGATGTGTTGTTGTGGTTGTTGTTTTTCTTTTTCTTCCCCAACTGTCCAGATGACATGGCTGGTGTGTCTCCCTCCCCCTCCTTCCCCCTTTGGCGGTGAAAAATGTGGCTTTCATTTTTATTTTATCTCTCCCTCCGCCCCCAAGCTTGCTTTTCCAGGTGGTCCTCGGTTTACGACAGTTTGTTTAGTGAAGGTTCGAAGTTACGATGGTGCCAGGGAAAAAGGGGGCTTGGGGGCTCGTCCTCGCACTTACGGCCGCCAGGGAGGGAAGGAGGAAGGTCCTCGAACGAGGGTTGTGTGATCACGATTCAGGCGACTGGAAACCGGCCTTCTTTTATATGATAGGTAGCCTTCGATTTATGACTGTTCATTTAGTGCCGGCTTTCTTTTACGTTGACAGGTAGTCCTTGACTTATGACCATACATTTAGCGAACATTCGCAATTAGGATGGCGCTGGAGAAAAGGGACATACAGCTGGTCCTCGGATTTATGGCCAGCATTCAGCCTTGTTTCCCTAATGAGGGTAGGTGGCAATTACCAAATTAAAATGTTCTCCAAACAGACATTTGTTCCCTTGTATCTAAAAGGATCCCTGGTGGCTCAGGGGAATGCAGTATTATATTGTATTGTACTATATTGTTCTGTTCTGTTCTTTCCGATTCCAATTCCATTCATTTGTATTCATTTCTAATTCTGTTCTTTCTATTCCATTCTATTCTAGAGTCATGGAGGCGCAGGGGCTAGAACACAGTATTGTATTGCACTGTACTGTACTGTACTCTATTGTATTGTGCTGTACTGTATTGTATTGTTTTCTGTTCTGTTCTTTCTGATTCCGACTCCAATTCCAATTCCATTCACTTGTATTATTGCTAATTCTATCGTTTCTATTCCATTCTAGTTATATCTAGTATTGTGTTGTACTGTACTGTACTGTACTACATTGCATTGCATTGCACTGCATTGTACTGTACTGTACCATACTGTATTGTATTGTATTGTGTTCTGTTCCATTCCATTTTGTTCTTTCCAATTCCAATTCCAATTCCATCCATTTGTATTCATTTCTAATTCTATCCTTTCTATTTCATTCTATTCTAGAGTCATGGTATTGCAGGGGCTAGAACACAGTACTGAATTGTACTGTACTGTACTGTATTGTGCTGTGCTGTGCTGTGCTGTGCTGTGCTGTGCTGTGCTGTGCTGTATTATATTGTATTGTATTGTTCTGTACTACACTATATTGTATTGTATTGTATTGTATTGTATTGTATTGTATTGTATTGTATTGTATTGTACTGTACTGTATTGTATTGTGCTGTATTGTACTGTACTGTAATGTACTGTACTGTACTGCATTGCACTACATTGTACTGTAATGTACTGTATTGTATTGTATTGTGTTCTGTTCCATTCCATTCTGTTCTTTCCAATTCCAATTCCAATCCCAATTCCATTCATTTTTTTTAATTTGCATTTATATCCCGCCCTTCTCCGAAGACTCAGGGTGGCTTGCACTATGTTAGCAATAGTCTTCATCCTATTTGCATATTTATATACAAAGTCAACTTATTGCCCCCCCAACAATCTGGGTCCTCATTTTACCTACCTTATAAAGGATGGAAGGCTGAGTCAACCTTGGGCCTAGTGGGGCTTGAACCTGCAGTAATTGCAAGCAGCTGCTGTTAATAACAGACTGTCTTACCAGTCTGAGCCACCAGAGGCCCTATTCATTCATTGAATAATTAGAAATTATTTATTTCTAATTTTATCCTTTCTATTCCATTCTAATGGAATGCATTCTAGGGTTAGAATGCAGTATTGTGCTATGCTTTATTGTATTGTGTTCTGTTCTGTTGCGTTCCATTCTATTCCGTTCTTTCCGATTCCAATTCCAATTCCATTCATTTGTATTCATTTCTAATTCTAGAGTCATGGTGGCGCAGGGCTAGAACACAGTATTGTATTACTTTATACTTTATGGTATTGTGCTGTACTGTATTGTATTGTGTTCTGTTCTGTTCTGTTCTGTTCCATTCTTTCTGATTCTGATTCTGATTCTGATTCTGATTCCGATTCCGATTCCAATTCCAATTCCAATTCCATTCATTTGTATTCATTTCTAATTCTATTCTTTCTATTCCATTCTATTCCAGCGCCACGGTGGTATTAGAACTGCAGAAAAAATAATTGTTACCAACCTGCCTTCCATTGAGGACCTGTATACTGCACGAATCAAGAAGAGGGCCGTGAAAATATTTGCAGATCCCTCGCATCCTGGACATAAACTGTTTCAACTCCTACCCTCAAAACGACGCTATAGAGCACTGCACACCAGAACAACTAGACACAAGAACAGTTTTTCCCCGAAGGCCATCACTCTGCTAAACAAATAATTCCCTCAACACTGTCAAACTATTTACTAAATCTGCACTACTATTAATCTTCTCTTCGTTCCCATCACCCATCTCCTTCCACTTATGACTGTAACTTTGTTGCTGGCAATCCTTATGATTTATATTGATATATTGACCATCATTTGTGTTGTAAATGTTGTACCTTGATGAACGTATCTTTTCTTTTATGTACACTGAGAGCATATGCACTGAAGACAAATTCCTTGTGTGTCCAATCACACTTGGCCAATAAAATTCTATTCTATTCTATTCTATTCTATTCTATTCTATTCTATTCTATTCTATTCTATTCTATTCTCCAAAGCACCCGAAGGCAGGACAAGAAGCAATGGATGGAAACTAATCGAGGAGAGAAGCAACCTGGAATTAAGGAGAAACTTCCTGACAGTGAGGACAATTAACCAGTGGAACAACTTACCACCAGAAGTTGTGGGTGCTCCATCACCGGAGCTTTTAAGAAGACTCTGGACAACCATTAACTTGAAACGGTAAAGGATCGCCTGCTTGAGTAGGAGGTTGGACTAGAAGACCTCCAGGGTCCCTCCCAGCTCTCTTATTTGGTCATTCTTTCAAGTTTTGTACACCTTGCAGTTTTATCTGAGACAGGGCATTCTTTATGCCGCTCTTTACGATCCTTTGATTCCCCTTTCGCTGGCTGGAATTTGCATTTCCGGAATCGAGGATGAAAGCTGTCTTTGATTTCTCTCGCAACCTTTCCGAAAATTTCTACGGTGTGGAATTTATATTACTGGAGGGAACGGCACGGCACGCCAATTTACAGATGAAGGTTCTTGCGTCGCAAGGAAAAAAAAGTGGGGGGGGGGAGAAACTTTGTCCGCAGATACTTCTGGATTTCATGCCAACTTGGCAAAGGAAAAATAGAAAAAAGTTCAAAGAGAAGCCGAATTGGAACAGATGATATTGAGGGAGGCGAAAAGAATAAAATTAAGTGAAGAATGCAAATATTGTCAGAAGCCCAAATGCATTCGGAGAAGCGGTTTATGTGAGTTGTAAATTCTCACCTTTGAGGAGAGCTGTTGGGAAAAAAAAGTAAGCAAGCCATATTTAGAAGGATAGAGCATTTAGGCGGGGGGGTCTTCTAACTTGCACTAGGAGAGTCTTGTTTCATCCTACGCAGACAGGTAATCCTCGATGTAAGACCGCAATCAGGAGGAGAATTTCCGTCGCTAAGCAAGACGGTTGTTCAGTCAGCCACGCTCGATTTTACGACCATTTATTGCCACAGTTGTTCATCAAATTACGGCAGTTGTTAAGTGAATTGCATGATAAAAGGTTTATCAATAATAATAACAACAACAACAACAACAACAACAACAACAACATCAATAAAAGAGTTGGAAGGGACCTTGGCGGTCTTCTAATCCAACCCCTTGCCCAGGCAAAAAACTCTACACCACTTCAGACAAATGGTTATCCCACCTCTTCTTAAAAAAATTTCCAGTGTTGGAGCATTCACAACTTCTGCAGGCAAGTCGTTCCACTTATTAATTGTTCTCACTGTCAGGAAATTTCTCCTTAGTTCTAAGTTGCTTCTTTCCTTGATCAGTTTCCACCCATTGCTTCTTGTCCTGCCTTCAGCTGCTTTGGAAAATTGCTTGACTCCCTCTTCAGTAACAGTAAACAGTAACTTTGTTGCTGGCAATCCTTATGATTTATATTGATATATTGACCATCAATTGTGTTGTAAATGTTGTACCTTGATGAACGTATCTTTTCTTTTATGTACACTGAGAGCATATGCACCAAGACAAATTCCGTGTGTGTCCAATCACACTTGGCCAATAAAAAATTCTATTCTATTCTATTTTATATGGGGCATTTTAGGTTAGGTCAATCTGACGGTTTTAATTCGGCCATTATGGAATAGGTATTTTAAATTGATATTTTAACTTTGTATACTTGCTGTTTTTATTTTTGGCTGTACACCGCCCTGAGTCCTTCGGGAGAAGGGCGGTATAAAAATTTAAATAAATAAAATAAATAAATAAATAAATAAATAAATAATATTCTATTCTATTCTATTCTATTCTATTCTATTCTATTCTATTCTATTCTTTGTGGCAGCCCCTGAGATATTGGAAGACTGCTATCATGTCTCCCCTAGTCCTTCTTTTCATTAAACTAGACATACCCAGTTCCTGCAACTGTTCTTCATATGTTTTAATTGTACAGGTAGCCCTCACCGTACAACCACCGTGAAGCCCCAAATTTCCATTGCTAAGTGAGACATTTGCTAAGTGAGTTTTGCTCCATTTCACGATGTTTCTTGCCCGGTTTGTTAGATGAATCATTGCAGTGATTAAATTAGTCACACACTGAGCTGGTGTTCAGCCGGCTCCAAAGGGTTCACCCAAACCGGTAGCTGAAATCGCAGGTGGGCCTGGCCATCCGCTCCAGTTCTATGCCATCCTATTTAAGCACGTTTTTGAGGCCGGGCGCTTGTGCGGAAGGCACGTGTGCAAGCAAAGCATACGCGCAGGCCAGGCACATACATGAAAGGCAGGCGCGCGCGAAGTGGGCCACCCATGGACAAAGTGAGCGTGCGCATGCGCCGAACCGGTATTAACACAATGTGAATCCCACTGCTGGTCACATGGTTGTTAAGTGAATCTGGCTTCCAGGTTGACTTTGCTGGTTGGAAGGTCGCAAAAAAGGGCTCGCATGACCCTCAGGGACACTGCAACTGTCATAAATATGAGCCAGCTGCCAAGCATCAGAATGTTGATCGGGTGTCAGTTTTGGAAGGCAGTTTTCTTTTGGCTTCTTAACTGCCACATGTTTTAGCTAGGGAAGTTGAGAGGGGGTTGTTGTTGGAGCGGTAGAAAGTTAGTCATAACAACATTCCGTATTCAAGGACTTTTGCCTGCATCTGATGTAGACAGCCTGAAGATTGTATCCAATTGAGTGTGAAGAGTTGACTGGACAATGTGATGAATTTGTGGGTGTGGGGCAGGGCTGTGAAGTATCAACCGGGTGTGGAAAACCCAGAAGCTTTCAGTTTTGGGTTTTCCCAGCTGTGTCAACATGACATCTCTAATAAATTGGAACTTTGAGGAACCTCAAGCCTCAGAGCTTTATTTCGTTGGGGGTGTTCCTTGGAACCCTGACATTGGGTTGGGATGCTGCAATGGTCGTAAGTGTGAAACATGGCCCTTGGTCCCTTTTTTCAGTGCCGCTGTAACTTCGAAGGGTCACTAAATGAACGGTTATAAGTCGAGGTCTATACCTGTAATGTAATAAGCGACATTTGACTTCCTAAAGACACTGGTTGAATTTCAGGCCCGTTCCGTTTAAATCGGCACCCATCTTAGAGAAAATTGTTGCGGCGCATGTGTGCATATTTTCGCACCCATACTGACACCTTAAACTATCTTGACAATTTGCATTCCCATCTGCAATCCTCGCCGAGCGTAAATATTTCCATGCGCAGTTTTCTCTCCGCGTTCACACATGTTTTGCACACTCTTTTCACCCACCCCTGTTTTTAAGAAGGGGGCAGCCGCCGATCATAAAGACAGGCAGTCCTCGACGTACGACCGCAATGGAGCCCCAGATTTCCTGCGGTGAAATGAGACATTGGCGAAGTGGGGTTTGCCCCGTTTGGTGACTTTTCCTGCCACACGTCGTTAAGGGAATCACTGCAGTGGGTAAATTGGTGATACGGTAGTTGCATGAATCTGGCCTTGCTTGTCGGAAGGTCGCAAAAGGGGATCATGCGACCCTGGACGACACTGCGACTGTCGTAAATTTGAGTCATCATATTTATTGCTCACGGGAGCTCATGGCCTTACAATTATTTATTTATTTTTTATTTTATTTATTTTATTTTTTTATTTGCATTTATATCCCGCCCTTCTCCGAAGACTCAGGGCGGCTTACACTATGTCAAGCAATAGTCTTCATCCATTTTGTATACTATATACAAAGTCAACTTATTGCCCCCAACAATCTGGGTCCTCATTTTCCCTACCTTATAAAGGATGGAAGGCTGAGTCAATCTGGGGCCTGGTGGGACTTGAACCTGCAGTAATTGCAAGCAGCTGCTGTTAATAACAGACTGCATTAGTCTGTTGAGCCACCAGAGGCCCCATATTTTTATTTATTTATTTTTGTCCTACAGTATATATAAGGATAAGCATGAAACAACTATACAACACATAAGCATATATATGAGTATGAGTATGTAATAACTAAATTAATCAAACATAAAGAAAGGAAACAATAGGACAGGAATGGTAGGCACACTTGTGGTCTTATGCACGCCCCTTATAGTCCTCTTAGGAATGGGGTGAGGTCAATGGTAGATAGTCTTTG
The DNA here is from genome assembly GCF_028640845.1 of Ahaetulla prasina. Taxonomy (NCBI): domain Eukaryota; kingdom Metazoa; phylum Chordata; class Lepidosauria; order Squamata; family Colubridae; genus Ahaetulla; species Ahaetulla prasina. The sequence continues at coordinate 370,841,930 of NC_080539.1, read as the reverse complement.
GTTAAAGCTTTGGGGATTTTGGGAAGAGACCACAAAGTCAGGTAGTGTATTCCAAGCATTAACAACTCTGTTACAAAAGTCATATTTTCTGCAATCAAGATTGGAGCGGTTCACATTAAGCTTAAATCTATTGTGTGCTCGTGTATTGTTGCAATTGAAGCTGAAGTAGTCTTTGACAGGAAGGACATTGCAATAGATGATTATAATATAATATAATGTAATAGATAATTATCGCAAGGGAATCATGAGGTCTTTTACTGCAGTTAACTCCTTGAAGAACTATTGCTTGGACTCTTCAGGGAGTGAATGCCATTCATTCACAAAATTGTGAATTGTGTGTGTGTATGTGTGTGTGTGTGTGTGTTTGTTTGTTTTTATTTGCATTTATATCCCGCCCTTCTCCGAAGACTCAGGGCAGCTTACACTATGTTAGCAATAGTCTTCATCTTATTTGTATATTTATATACAAAGTCAACTTATTGTCCCCAACAATCTGGGTCCTCATTTTACCTACCTTATAAAGGATGGAAGGCTGAGTCAACCTTGGGCCTGGTGGGACTGGAACCTGCAGTAATTGCAGGCAGCTGCAGTTAATAACAGACTGCATTAGCAGTCTGAGCCACAGAGGCCCCTATGTTTCATGACAAGGAGTCTGTTTCTTGCTTCTGCTAAGGCTGGGTTAGAACAAGCAGTGGGTTGGACTAGATGTCCTCCAAGGTCCCTTCCAACTCTGTTATTCTGCACGCAAACAGCAAGTTTATCTCTACTGAGTATCTGCGCTTAATATAGAAAGCGTTGGACTGTTTCCGTGTGCCTCAGCCACACAAAGTCTGGAAGGCAAACCGATTATTATTATTACATACACAACACTGTAAAGTCACAGCTGTCAGTTCTTCAGTTGGCTGTGTTGGCCTTCATTCACACGGAATTCTTCCCAAGAACCGAGGATGTCTCATTGGGGTCCCCGTATAAAATTCAAGGAGTTTGGCCTTTTGGAATTGGCAAGATGGAAATGTTTTCAATGTGCAAATTTTCTAAGTGCTGTCCAAAGACTTTGGGGCCTGGCACCGTGTGTGCCGATAATCACTGGGACCACGACACTTGGTTCATGCCCTCCTTTTTTCAATTTTGATTTCCAGATCTAGATTCTTTGTGATTTCCCCACCCCTCCACTCTTTGCCTTTTGTTTTACTATCTCCTGAGATTGCTCTGTCAAATATTCACGCTTCCCTACTTCCACCTCTCACAATACTAGACAACACAGTATCAACAATAGAAAACCTTTAAATTTCTAGGTTCTATCATATCGCAAGATCTAAAATGGACAGCTAACATCAAAAACATCATCAAGAAAGGACGACAAAGAATGTTCTTTCTGCGCCAACTCAGTAAGCTCAAACTGCCCAAGGAGCTGCTGATTCAGTTCTACAGAGGAATTATTGAGTCTGTCATTTGCACCTCTAGAACTGTCTGGTTCGGTTCTGCAACCCAACAAGACAGACACAGACTTCAGAGGATCATTAGAACTGCAGAAAAAATAATTGCTACCAACCTGCCTTCCATTGAGGACCTGTATACTGCACGAATCAAGAAGAAGGCCGTGAAAATATTTACAGATCCCTCACATCCTGGACATAAACTGTTTCAACTCCTACCCTCAAAACGACGCTATAGAGCACTGCACACCAGAACAACTAGACACAAGAACTTTTTCCCCGAAGGCCATCACTCTGCTAAACAAATAATTCCCTCAACACTGTCAAACTATTTACTAAATCTGCACTACTATTAATCTTCTCATCGTTTCCATCACCCATCTCTTTCCACTTATGACCGTATGACTGTAACTTTGTTGCTGGCAATCCTTATGATTTATATTGATATATTGACCATCATTTGTGTTGTAAATGTTGTACCTTGATGAACGTATCTTTTCTTTTATGTACACTGAGAGCATATGCACCAAGACAAATTCCTTGTGTGTCCAATCACACTTGGCCAATAAAAAACTCTATTCTATTCTATTCTATTCTATTCTATTCTATTCTATTCTATTCTATTCTATTCTATAAAAAAAATTCTATTCTATTCTATTCTTTCTTCTTTGCATCCACAGTAAAATCTGCACGAAGACGTTCCAAATTTCAGAATTGCAGAGTAACAGGGTTGGAAAGGAGCCTCAACATTCGGACGCTTGGCAAGCGACTCGTATTTATGACGGTTGCAGTGTCCCGGGGTCACGTGATCTGCCTTTTGCGACCTTCCAACAAGCAAAGTCAATGGGGAAGACAGATTCACTTAACCGTGTCACGAATTAAGCAACTGCAGGGATTCACTTAAAAACTGTGCGAAGAAAGGGGGAAACGCATGTAACAACTGTTTTGCTTAGCAACGTAGACGTTGGGCTCTGTTGTCATAAACCAAGGACTACCTGTACTGAATTCCAGTTTTTCAGCAAAACCACATAATATCGAGCAATAGTTTCACTTCACGACTGCAGCAATTAATTTACAACCTCCACATTCACAACCCTTTCGCACCAGCAAACCTCATTTGGGCCTCTGAGTCTGAAGAGGATGGGGAGCGAAGGACGAGCAGCTGGGCACGGAAACTTCGATTAAGCTCAGCTGTCCAATTTTATACGAGGGTCAATAATTGGACATCAGAGGTCTGTAAATATTGATCCACTCTGGTTTTGCTCTCTTTCCCGATCTTTCTTCTGGAAGAGGCCATTGATGAGTTTTTAAACTAACCGATAAATGAATCAACCCAACCCATCAGGGCAGGGGTCTCCAAGCTTGGTCCCTTTAAAACTTGTGGACTTCAACTCCCAGAGTCCCTCAGCCAGCAAAGCTGGGAGTTGAAGTCCACAAGTCTTAAAGGGACCAAGCTTGGAGACCCCTGCATCAGGGAGCCCTGGCTGGCAGTCACCAAACTTCGAACTTCAAATCAATCAAAGTTTTGGATAACATCAAAAGGTCCTTTTCCCCCCTCTCAGAACAGAAGAGAATAATAACGGAGCTAGGCGGGACCTTTTTATTATTATTTATTATTTATTAAATTTTTATACCGCCCTTCTCCCGAAGGACTCAGGGCGGTTTACAGCCATAATAAAACAACAGAGATATACACATAAAACCATAATTAAAAAACTTATTACAAATGGCCGAATTAAAACATTAAAAATAAAACCCCGAATTATAAAATATTAAAACCTTAAAACTAATTAAAATCCTCTTAAAATCCTATGCCAGTCCGGCGCGATTTATCGGTCTTCTAGTCCAACCAGTGGTGGGATTCAAATAATTTAACAACCGGTTCTCTGCCCTAATGACCATGGTGGGCGTGGCCAGGGGGGTGTGACAGGCAGCACTCGGCCTCCTGCACCTTCCTAGGAGAAAAAAATGGGCCGGTGAGCGTTCTCTCCCCCTCCCGGTGTCAATCAAAAGGTCGGTAGTTCAGTGGTTCAAATCCCTAGTGCTGCCGTGTAACGGGGTGAGCTCCCGTTCCTTGTCCCAGCTTCTGCCAACCTAGCAGTTCGAAAGCACTTTAAAATGCAAGTAGAAAAAATAGGGACCACCTTTGGTGGGAAGGTAACAGCTTTCTGTGTGCCTTTGGCGTTGAGTCATGCCGGCCACGTGACCACCGAGACGTCTTCGGACAGCGCTGGCTCTTCGGCTTTGAAACGGAGATGAGCACCGCCCCCTAGAGTCCGGAATAAGTAGCACATATGTGCGAGGGGAACCTTTCCCTTTACCTTTAGACCTTCCTGCACTTACCTGGGAGCCAAAATGGGGCATGGCCCCCTAAATTAGACTTTTCCTCCCTGAGAAGATTTCCTGGTCTCTGTTTCTGCACGTTTTAAAAAGACATAATAAATAAACTTCATGAGTTCATTGAGTTGCTTGGAAAATGTCAGTCCCTTGTAAAATAAAATAAAATAATAAAATAAAATATAAAATATAAAATAAAATAAAAATTAATATAAAATAAAATATAAAATATAAAATAATAAAAAATAAAAAATAAAAAATATAAAATAATTAAATAGTGATAAAATAAAATCAGTTATTAATAAAACAAAATGATAAAATAAAATAAGTGACAAATAAAATTTAAAAATTCCAAAACACACACAAAAAAACCCCAAACTAAAATAAAACCAATTCCCAAAAGCATCTTTCCTCTCCCATCTCTTCACTGTCTCTTTTTCCCAATCCCCCACTTCTAAAAATAACACAATAAGATTTGTTTGTGTACCCCCCCCTTTCCTCTTAAGACAAGATAATTGCTGTGCAAGAGAATTCAGATTTATGCAAACACCTGAAGAGACCTTGGATTTCTCTTGTGCATACAGATGAGTTGGGGGGAGGGAGAGAAATTTGAAATAGTCTCTCTCTCTCTTTTCCCTACAGCTTAAAAGGTGCAATTCACAAGTGACAACAAAACCATCTCAGTGAAAAGAGAGCTTGGGAGAAATATGTACTTCCTCACTTCATCCAGAATGTGTGAACATTCCCCCTTGGCGGAGTTGTTTCGTGGGTTGAAGGTTTATAGGTAGTCCTCGACTTACGACCATAATGAAGCCCAAAATTTCTGTTGTTCAGTGAGACGGTTGTTAAATGGGGAGTTTTGCCCCATTGTACGACTTTTCCCGCCAGATTTATGAAGTGTCTTTTCAATAGAATAGAATAGTATAGAATAGAAAAGAGAGTAGAATAGAATAGAATAGAATAGAATAGAATAGAATAGAATAGAATAGAATAGAATAGAATAGAATAGAGACTAGACTAGACTAAACTAGACTAGACTAGACTAGAATAGAATAGAATAGAATAGAATAGAATAGAATAGAATAGAATAGAATAGAAAAGAGAATAGACTAGACTAGACTAGACTAGACTAGACTAGACTAGACTAGAATAGAATAGAATAGAATAGAATAGAATAGAATAGAATAGAATAGAATAGAATAGAATAGAAAAGAGAATAGACTAGACTAGACTAAACTAGACTAGACTAGACTAGAATAGAATAGAATAGAATAGAATAGAATAGAATAGAATAGAATAGAATAGAATAGACTAGAAAAGAGAATAGACTAGAATAAAATAGAGAATAGACTAGAATAAAATAGAGAATAGACTAGACTAGACTAGAGAAGAGAAGAGAAGAGAAGAGAAGAGAAGAGAAGAGAAGAGAAGAGAAGAATAGAGAAGAGAAGAGAAGAGAAGAGAGAATAGATTCTTCATTCCCTCCTTTCTTCCTCCAGCCCTCCCTCCCTTTCCCTTCATGTGTTCCTTTGTTCGTTCCTCCTTTCCTTCATTCCCTCATTCCTTCCTTCCTCCAGCCCTCCCTCCCTCTTTCCTTTCTTTCCTTCCTTCTTTTTTCTTCCTCCCGCCTTCCTCCTTTCCTTCCTCCTTCCTTCCTTCCTTCCTTCCTTCCTTCCTTCCTTCCTTCCTTCCTTCCTTCCTTCCTTCCTTCTTCTTGCATTTTCTTCCCCTTTTGCTCCTCCAGGACGGCAAAACCAATCGGGGTGTTGTTGTTGTTTTGACGGATGAATGTGAAATGTTATCGGAACGAGTCTCCGGGGAAGAATACCCAACAATCGTTATTTCCATTGCTTTCAAACACGGGAAACGCAGAACCTGGATTAAGCGGAGAGAAACCCCGTTGACGTGTGTGCGACATCTGTGTGGAGGCGTGAGTGGGAAGCGCAAAGTCCAAGGCCCTGGTTCGACAGATGGGGCCGGTCTAATGGGCTGCCTCAGCTGCGGTGGTTACAAAGCAAGGGGTAAAATTGGGAATTTAGTCACACTGGATCGCTCTGGTTCTTCCGCCACCCTTGTCACGTCCTATCAAATCTTTCCTTCCGCAAATTTCACCAGGCAAAGCAACATCCTCGTTCGCGGAGTTATAAAATTGCTGGTTTCTTTCTATTTCCAATGGAACTCAACCAGGGGAAGAAAGCCTCCTTCCATGGTTTAACAGAATAACAAAGAGTTAGAAGGGACCTTGAGGTCTTTTAGTCCAACCCCCTGCTCAAATCTATTTTATTTTATTTATTTATTTTATTTATTTATTTTTGTCACAACAAGATACACAAGCATCACACAAAATGATCATATAGTATATAAACAGATATATGAGGAAATATAAGGAAGTATAAGCATATATATATATATATATATATATATATATATATATATATATATATATATATAGGTCTTTGGTTGTTCGGGTTTTCTCCCGTGTAAAATTGGAAGTGTCTTGGTGACGTTTCGACGAAGTCTCATTCGTCATCTTCAGGCTTCAGCTTCGTGCTTCTGGGAGCAATGAAGCACGAAGCTGAAGCCTGAAGATGACGAATGAGACTTCATCAACGTCGCCAAGACACTTCCAATTTTACACGGAGAAACAACAACCAAAGACCTATATACAAACACCTGTGAAAACCTCAGAAAACAAATATATATATATATATATATATAGGTAGGTCTTTGGTTGTTCGGGTTTTCTCCCATGTAAAATTGGAAGTGTCTTGGCGACGTTTCGACGAAGTCTCATTCGTCATCTTCAGGCTTCAACCGTGCTTCTGGGAGCAATGTGTGATCGCAGCTGTTTCTTCCTTTTAACTGCTGGTGGGGTTTGAACTGATTGGGTGGGAGCTTGGCTGTGCTCTGATTGGATGGGGTTTTCTGTGCTCTGATTGGCTGGGGTGTGTCCTGTGTTGGTGGGGGCTTGGTTGTGCTCAGTCTAGTCTGTGCTGCAGGGGATTTGAGCTGGTGAGCTGCATAGCTGTTGTTTGGCTTTGTGGTCGTGCTACATCTTCATAGTGGGTGTCAGTCTGCTGCATGAATGGATTGGAGGGTTTGAAATGGCTAATGTTGCAGCTGCGGTCTGGCTTCTGGTCCTTGGTCGTGCTTCATGATCAGTGTGGGTTTGGGTCTGCTTTCTGGGTGGATGTGCGGTGGTGACATCCTGTGGACCTTGTGAGTGTGGGTCTGGTGTCATTCCTCGTGTTAGGGACTCGTTTGTCAATAAGGCGGGTTTCAAATGGCTGGTAGGCGGAGGTGTCATCTCGTTTGTTCATGCTGTGTGGGCGTTTTCTATCTCAATGGCTTCTCTGATTATTCTGTTGTGAAAGTGTTCAGTTTTGGCGATAGTTCTGGTCTTTTAAAGTCAATATCATGTCCTGTGACTTTAAAATGTTGGACCAGGAAGAAGTTAGTTCCTCTTTTTGAATGAGTTCTTGTGTTCTTCAATCGTGCACTTATTCTTCTGTTGGTTTGTCCAATGTATGTGGTGGGGCAGGCGGTGCATGGGATTTCATATACTCCTTGATTTTCTAACTCAATTTTGTCTTTGGGGTTTCTTAGGATGGTGGATATTTTTCTGTTTGTGCAGAATGCTGTCTTGATGTTGTGTTTGTGGAGGATCTTGCTGATTCTGTCTGTGGTGCCTTTTATATATGGGAGGAGGGCTGTGCCGTTTTCTTGTTCTCTGTCTTGGATTTTAGTGGGGGGTTCTTTTTGGATTAGCTTGGTAATCTTATTTGTTTGGAATCCATTGGATGTTAGTACGTTAGTGAGAGTGTCTAGTTCAGGTTTTAGGTGTTGTTCATCAGCTAAGCATTTTGTTCTGGAGATGAGTGTCTTGGCTACGGCTGCCAATCTCTACATGGAACACTTTGAAACCCAAGCACTAGAAAAATCTGATCACAAACCCAAACTCTGGCTCAGATATGTAGACGACACCTTCATAATCTGGCCACACGGGAAAGAAAAACTTGACAACTTCCTCACACACCTCAATAGCCTACACCCCAAAATACAGTTCACCATGGAAACAGAAGTTAATAACCAACTTCCCTTCCTGGATGTCTTAGTCTACAGAAAACCCAATGGCTCCCTAGGACACACCATCTACCAGAAGAAAACACACACAAACCGCTATCTGCACGCACTCTCACACCACCACCCAGCACAGATCAACTCCGTAGCCAAGACACTCATCTCCAGAACAAAATGCTTAGCTGATGAACAACACCTAAAACCTGAACTAGACACTCTCACTAACGTACTAACATCCAATGGATTCCAAACAAATAAGATTACCAAGCTAATCCAAAAAGAACCCCCCACTAAAATCCAAGACAGAGAACAAGAAAACGGCACAGCCCTCCTCCCATATATAAAAGGCACCACAGACAGAATCAGCAAGATCCTCCACAAACACAACATCAAGACAGCATTCTGCACAAACAGAAAAATATCCACCATCCTAAGAAACCCCAAAGACAAAATTGAGTTAGAAAATCAAGGATATATGAAATCCCATGCACCGCCTGCCCCACCACATACATTGGACAAACCAACAGAAGAATAAGTGCACGCATTGAAGAACACAAGAACTCATTCAAAAAAGAGGAACCAACTTCTTCCCTGGTCCAACATTTTAAAGTCACAGGACATGATATTGAGTTTAAAAGACCAGAACTATCGCCAAAACTGAACACTTTAACAACAGAATAATCAGAGAAGCCATTGAGATAAACGCCCACACAGCATGAACAAACGAGATGACACCTCCGCCTACCAGCCATTTGGAAACCCGCCTTATTGACAAACGAGTCCCTAACACGAGGAATGACACCAGACCCACACTCACAAGGTCCACACAGGATGTCACCACCGCACATCCACCCAGAAAGCAGACCCAAACCCACACTGATCATGAAGCACGACCAAGGACCAGAAGCCAGACCGCAGCTGCAACATTAGCCATTTCAAACCCCTTCAATCCATTCATGCAGCAGACTGACACCCACTATGAAGATGTAGCATGACCACAAAGCCAAACAACAGCTATGCAGCTCACCAGCTCAAATCCCCCTGCAGCACAGACTAGACTGAGCACAACCAAGCCCCCACCAACACAGGACACACCCCCAGCCAATCAGAGCACAGAAAAAACCCCATCCAATCAGAGCACAGCCAAGCTCCCACCCAATCAGTTCAAACCCCCACCAGCAGTTAAAAGGAAGAAACAGCTGCGATCACACATTGCTCCCAGAAGCACGAAGCTGAAGCCTGAAGATGACGAATGAGACTTCGTCGAAACGTCGCCAAGACACTTCCAATCTTACACGGGAGAAAACCCGAACAACCAAAGACCTATATACAAACACCCGTGAAAACCTCAGAAAACAAATTATGCACGTCCCTTATAGTCTTCTTAGGAACGGGGTGAGGTCAATAGTAGACAGTTTTTGGTTACAACTTTTTTGTTGCTATCACTAAGGGTTAAATTGCAACCTATGACCATCATTTGTGTTGTAAATGTTGTACCTTTGATGAAGGTATTTTTTTTTCTTTTTCTTTTTCTTTTCTTTTATGTACACTGAGAGCATATGCACCAAAACAAATTCCTTGTGTGTCCAATCACGCTTGGCCAATAAATTCTATTCTATTCTATTCTATTCTATTCTATTCTATTCTATTCTATTCTATTCTATTCTATTCTATTCTATTCTATTCTATTCTATTCTATTCTATTCAAATTTTTGGGATTATGAGAAGAGACCACAGAGTCAGGTAATGTGTTCCAAGCACTGATAACTCTGTTACGGAAGTCATATTTTCTGCAATCTAGATTGAAGCGGTTAACATTAAGTTTAAATCTATTGGTTGCTCTTGCATTATTGCAATTGAAGCTGAAGTAGTCTTCAACAGGAAGGACATTCCAATAGATGATTCTATGAGTTAAACTCAGGTCCTGTCGAAGGCGGCGTAGTTCTAAATTTTCTAAGCCCAGGATTTCAAGTCTGGTGGCATAAGATATTTTGTTGTGATCAGAGGAGTGGAGAACTCTTCTTGTAAAATATTTCTGGACACGTTCAATTGTATTGATATCCAAAATGAGGTATGGGTTCCAGACAGGCGAGCTGTATTCAAGAATTGGTCTAGCAAATGTTTTATATGCTCTGGTTAGTAGTATAGTGTTTTTTTTGGGGGGGAAAAACTTCTAAAAAAAACTTCCAGTGTTGGAGCACCCACAACTTCTGGAGGCAAGTTGTTCCACTGGTTAATTGTTTTCACTGTCAGGAAGTTTCTCCTTAGTTCTAGGTTTCTTTTCTCCGTTGCTTCTTGTCCTGCCTTCTTGGTGCTTTGGAGAATAGCTTGACCCTCCCCCCTTCTTTGGGGGAGGCCCCCAAATATTGGAAGCCTGCTATCATGTCACCCCTAGTTCTTCTTTTCATTAAAGGATTGTTGGCTGGAGTGAGAGCATCCAGACATGATGGGGACTATGAAATATTCAGGGAATGCCTCAGAGAGTCAAAAAAAATTCAAGATGGCAACCACAAGGACCACCATTGAAGGATTGGCCATTGCTCTGATGGATGTCAACAGACGTACTGAAAACATGACTCTGCGGCCTTGTGTGGGAAGCCCGGAGGAGAATGCAAAAGTAGGACAGGTTTTCTTTTTTAATTTGCATTTATATCCCGCCCTTCTCCGAAGACTCAGGGCGGCTTACATTGTGTTAAGCAATAGTCTTCATCCATTTGTATATTATATACAAAGTCAACTTTTATTGCCCCCAACAATCTGGGTCCTCATTTTATCTACCTTATAAAGGATGGAAGGCTGAGTCAACCTTCGGCCTGGTGGGACTTGAACTTGCAGTAATTGCAAGCAGCTGTGTTAATAACAGACTGCATTAGTAGTCTGAGCCACAGAGGCCCCACCCTGAAAGTCCTCCTTTGTCTTTATTCATTTTAACCATGTTTTAGGCATCCTGGCCTCCTTTAAACTTTTATATATTGGTTTTAATATTTTATTGTACACTGTCCAGAGACCCTCTCTGAGGGACATGGGTAGTTTAAAAATGTGATGAAAGGAAGGAGGGAGGGAGGGAGGGAAGGAGGGAGGGAGGGAGAAAGGAAGGAAGGAAGGAAGGAAGGAAGGAAGGAAGGAAGGAAGGAAGGAAAGAGGGAGGGAGGGAGGGAGGGAGATATCGGTAGAGAGAAGAAAGAGAAGGGAAGAGAGGGTCAGAGGGATGGAGGGACAGAGGGATGGAAGGAGAAAGGAAGGCAAAGAAGGAGGATGAAGAGGAAAAAAGAAAGAAAGAAAGAAAGAAAGAAAGAAAGAAAGAAAGAAAGAAAGAAGAAGAAGGAAGGAAGGAAGGAAGGAAGGAAGGAAGGAAGGAAGGAAGGAAGGAAGGAAGGAAGGAAGGAAGGAAGGAAGGAGGAGGAGGAGGAGATATCGGTGGAGAGAAGGAAGAGAAGGGAAGAGAGGGTCAGAGGGATGGAGGGACAGAGGGATGGAAGGAGAAAGGAAGGCAAAGAAGGAGGACGAGGAGGAAAAAAGAAAGAGAAAAAAGAAAGAAAGAAAGAAAGAAAGAAAGAAAGAAAGAAAGAAAGAAAGAAAGAAAGAAAGAAAGAGAAAGAGAGGGAAGGAAGGAGGAGGAGGAGAGATCGGTGGAGAAGGAAGGAAGGAAGAGAGGGACCGAGGACAGAAGGCGGAAGGAAGGCAATGAGGGAGGTGAAGGAGGAGGAAAAAAGAAAGAAAGAAAGAGAGGGAGGGAGGGAGGGAGAAATTAATGGAGAGAAGGAAGAAAAGGAAAGAGGGACGGAGGGACGGAAGGAGGAAGGAAGGCAAAGGAGGAGGAGAAGGAGGTGGAAAAAAGAAAAAAAAAGAAAGAAGGAGGGAGGGAGGGAGGGAAAGGTGGAGAAAAGGAAGGGAGGAAGGAAGGAAGGAGGGAGGGAGGGTGCAGCGATTGGGTGGCCATTTTGACTTTTTTGACCCTTCCTCCTCGATGATGGAGTTACATGATCCGCACCTAGAGCCCTGGTGGAAAGGCGATGAGCAATTTAACTCCATCCTCCCTGCTTCCAAAAGTCCCCCAGTTGACGGAGCCGAGCTTCCACCTTTCTTCTTTTGATTATTTTGGTTTTTTTAATCCCACCCCGTCATTTTCTCCCACCAAGAGGCGAAGAAAATTCATCCCCGCCTGCCAGAGTTTGCTAAAACTGTCAAATGATATATGGAGTCGACCCGAGCAGGCACCATCCACACGATATTGTTTTGGCCGTTAATTTTATGAGTCAAATTATGCCCGAGGCGTGAATGAGCTTCACTTCCTCCTAGTAAATCTAATTTTATCCGGATATTCTGTTTTATGACAATCAGCGGGGGCAGTAAATTGTCACCCTTGGAGTTGTCAGAGGGCCCTCATTCTACCAGGGTTTTTTTCTCCCATCTTTCTCTGTAAATTTTGGCAAAAGATTATTTTTTAAAAAAAAAAAAAGAAAAGAGACTGAATATTCCCCCTTGGCAGGTGAAAAGAATTACGACGACAATGGAGCCCCAAATTTCCGTTGTTAAGAGAGACAGTTAAGTGAACGTTGCCCCATCTTACGGTCTTTCTTCCCACAGTCGTTAAGTGAATCACTCAGTAATGTGGTTGTTAAGTGAATCTGGCTTCCCCATTGACTTTGCTTGTCAGAAGGTCGCAAAAGTGGATCGCGTGACCTGGGGACGTTGCAAACGTCATAAATATGAGCCCGTTGCCAAGTGTCTGAATTTTGGTCACATGACCATGGGGATGCTGCGACAGTCATAGGTGTGAAAAACAGGGGTTAAGTCCCTTTTTGCAGTGCTGTTGTAACTTTGAATGGCCATTAAATAAATGGTCGTTGTAAGTCGAGGACTACATGTTAACTGTTAGAAATTCTGATTTTATATATAGCACCACAGATCAAACAAAGTGTACAGTCACCATGTGCTTTACTGCTTAACTGTGTTTTTTAACTGTAACAGGAAACAGGAAACTCTGCTCAAGGCAAAAGGAACATAGAATATATACCATAGAGCCAAACTTGTAAATACTGCCATCTACTGGCTGAATACTACTGTAGTTGTTGCGCCGAAATACATTCCAACAGTGAATTCCAACAGTAGCTACTCTTTCTAAAAGTAACACTCCTCGACTTACAACCCATTCATTTAAGAATATAGCCAAAGCTCAGGGGACGAACTTCAGTCAGATTTTTATAACCGCCATCTTGACTTTTTTGACCATTCCTGGCAGATACGCCTGTTCTTCACCTTTTTACATTCTCCCGCCTTGTCAGAGAAAGTCGGGACGCATTTCTGGGTGAGCCGAAGCTGCATGTGTGTTTGCATTTTATTTCATTTTATTCACCGAGCTAATGAGCTTGACAGGAGGGTTAATAAGTGTCAACCGACACGAGTTGTAAAAGGTGTAAAGATAAATTTGTAAAGAAGGTTTTCTTTTTTAGGGTTTTTGTTTTAAAGGTTGCTTTTTGCAAGGAAAAATGAATTTACTGTGCATACAAATATACACGCAGAGTTTTATCGGTGGAAGAAACTTACAGTTTATTTGAGGAAGATCGGGGGGCGGGGGCAGAAAAATGTGGCCGAAAGAAGGGCTAGATAAAGAAAAAACAGATGGGGGGCAGTTGAAAGAGAAATAAATGAAAAGACCAGGAGACAGGGAATTCTAGTTCTGCCTTAGAGGCAAAAACTGGCTGGGTGACTTTGGGCCAATCACCAGGAGACTGGAAGTTCTAGTCCCGCCTTAGGCATGAAAGTCAGCTGGGTGACTTTGAGCCAATCATCAGGAGACAGTGAGTTCTAGTCCCGCCTTTGGCATGAAAGCCAACTGGGTGACTTTGAGCCAATCATAAGGAGACAGTGAGTTCTAGTCCTGCCTTTGGTATGATATACAGCTGGGTGACTTTGAGCCAATCATCAGGAGACTGGGAATTCTAGTCCTGTCTTTGGCATGAAAGCCAGCTGGGTGATTTTGAGCGGATCACCAGTAGACAGTGAGTTCTAGTCCCACCTTATGCATGAAAGCCAGCTGGGTGACTGTGAGCCAATCATCAGGAGACAGTGAGTTCTAGTCCTGCCTTTGGTATGATATCCAGCTGGGTGACTTTGAGCCAATCATCAGGAGACTGGGAGTTCTAGTTCCACCTTAGCCATGATATCCAGCTGGGTGACTTTGAGCCAATCATCAGGAGACTGGGAGTTCTAGTCCCACCTTAGCCATGTAAGCCAGCTGGGTGATTTTGAGCCGATCATCAGGAGAGAGTGAGTTCTAATCCCACTTTAGGCATGAAAGCCAGCTGGATGATTGTGAGCCAATCATCAGGAGACAATTAGTTCTAGTCCCACCTTTGGCATGAAAGCCAGCTGGGTGACTTTGAGCCAATCATCAGGAGACTGGGAGTTCTAGTCCCACCTTAGGCATGAAAGCCAGCTGGGTGACTTTGAGCCAATCATCAGGAGACTGGGAGTTTTAGTACTGCCTTTGGTATGATATCCAGCTGGGTGACTTTGAGCCAATCATCAGGAGACTGTGAGTTCTAGTCCCGCCTTAGGCATGAAAGTCAGCTGGGTGATTTTGAGCCAATCATCAGGAGACAGTGAATCATAGTCCCGCCTTTGGCATGAAAGCCAGCTGGGTGACAGTGAGCCAATCATCAGGAGACAATGAGTTCTAGTCCCGCCTTTGGCATGAAAGCCAGCTGGGTGACTTTGAGCAAACCTTTCAATAGACAAGCTCAGCGTCCTAGCCATATATTTCTCCTTTCAGAAAATATAATATTCTTACCCTTTTTAATATTTCCCAAAATATTTCATATTTTTTTTTAATTTATATCCCGCCCTTCTCCGAAGACTCAGGGCAGCTTACACTGTGTTAAGCAATAGTTTTATCCATTTGTATATTATATACAAAGTCAACTTAATTGCCCCCAACAATCTGGGTCCTCATTTGGGGCCAGAATAGCTCAGGCCGTTAAGAAGCCTGTTATTAGAACACAGAGCCTGCAATTACTGCAGGTTCAAGCCCGGCCCAAGGTTGACTCAGCCTTCCATCCTTTATAAGGTAGGTAAAATGAGGACCCAGATTGTTGGGGGGGCAATAAGTTGACTTTGTAAAAAATATACAAATAGAATGAGGCTATTGCCTTATACACTGTAAGCCGCCCTGAGTCTTCGGAGAAGGGCGGGATATAAATGTAAACAAAAACAAAAAAAATTACCTACCTTATAAAGGATGGAAGGCTGAGTCAACCTTGGGCCTGGTGGGACTAGAACCTGCAGTAATTGCAAGCAGCTGTGTTAATAACAGACAGACTTAGTCCGTTGAGCCACCAGAGGCTTTGGGAAGGCGGGGGCTTTCTTCCCATTGAGACATCCTTAACTTTGACAAAGATGGAAGGGAAGACAAGAGCAGCTGGAATGGCAGCAAAGCCAATGAACTCAGTTATACAACGGCAATGGTTACATCATCAGAAGACCAGGTGAAGGAGAAAATCACCTGGAGAAAAATCTCTCTATGGGGTCGGCACCTCATCCATCGATCAATCAGCCTCCACTCCCCTCTTTAGGGGAGGAAACGGTGGAGCCTCTATGAATCCCCACAAGAGATAAAAAAATTGATGGCGCATGCAGGGATGGCCAAACGGCGGGAAGCCCTCGACTTCCCACCGCCAAATTTCTGTTGCTAACCAGGACCATCGTTAAGTGAGTTTTGCCCCACTGATGTCGCAAGTGTGGGAAAAGGGGGGGGGGGCAGTAAGCCCCTTTTTTCCCAGTGCCGTTCTAACTTGGAAGAGTTACGAAGTGAACCGCTGTACGTCGAGGGCTGTCGCTTTCCTCGCTGAAAAGAAGAAAAAGAAAACTACTCCGAGTTTTGTTTCTGCTTGGAAAGACAGGTGGTCCTCGAATTACGAATGGAATGGAGCCGGAGGATTTGTGGGACTGAATCTCATACCTTTAAAGGGATCACTCCCTTCTTTCGCCCATGCATATGCTAATGAATGCAAGGCTTGTTATGTGCACATGAGGTATTTCAGGGTGGGGAAGGCCAGGGAGGGGCCTAGTGATGGAACAGGCCATCTGCCTAGGACCACCCAAGACCTCCATGACCAACAGAAATACCTTATGCCCCCTCCCCAATTGCTTTCGCCCCCTGCAGCCTGCCGCGTTGGCAGGTTCACTTACCTTGTGAAAATCTAGGAAGCAGTCTCTTCTCCAGCCCCTCAGCTACATGTACCCCTCCAACGCTCAGTTTGGGCCTCTGCAGGCCTCCCCCTCCCCGTTGCAGGCAGAAATGGAGCTTCCGGGGGTGGGGGGAAGATCCAGGCCTCCAATACTCCATTCAGACCTCCACGGGCCTCCCCCAGCCCATTGCAGACTGAAATGGAGCTTCTGAGAGGCAGATCCGACCCTTCGACGCTCTGTTCAGCCCTCCGCAGGACTCCCCCAGCCCATTGCAGACCGAAATGGAGCTTCCGGGGGGGGGGGATCCGCACCTTACGACAACAACGGAGTCCAAAATTTCTGTGGCTAAATGAAACATTTCTAGAGTGAATTTTGCCCCGTTTTACCACCTTTCTTCCCACAGGTGTTAAGCGAGCCCCTGCAGTAGCGAAATTAGTAACACGGTTGTTAAGTGAATCTGGCTTCCCTCATTGATATTGTTTGTCGGAGGGTCGCAAAATGTTGTGTCTTGCCCGCTCTCACAGCAGCCGGGGCCTTCTTATCTGCTCCCGAACATGGAGGAATGTATGCCTCCCGGCCCCAGTCCTGGCTCCATGCCCAGACAAGTTGCAGAGGAGGGAGCACCTCCCGGCCCCAGCCCTGGCTCCATGCCCAGGCAAACGGAACAGCTAGACCCCTCCCCCTCCTCCACAGCATGTGAGCCTGAGGAGGGTTTATTTCCAACAGCTGCTGATTGGAGTGACCCTCGCATCAGAAGACTGGATAGGCGGAGGCAACAGAAGGAAGGGAGGGGCAGGCCTTAATGATTGCTGAGTCATGGAGCCACACCCCATGGCCTATATAAAGGATCTGCTTTCTGGCAGTCTCTGAATCAGGCAAAGTCGAACTTATCTTGCTGAAGTCACTTTCTGGTCTCCTGCCTGCTCTGAGGACTTTGCTAGGACTTTGGGCAGAGCTTCAGAGGCAAGCCTGATTCGGATTTCCCTGACCCGGCCGTCAGCGGAGGAGTGGGACATGACACAAAAGGGATCATGTGACCCTGGGACACTGCAGCCATCGTAAATAGGAGCCAGTGGCCAGAATTCTGATCAGGTGACCATGGGGATGCTGCAACGGTCATAAGTGTGAAACATGGTCCTTAAGTCACTTTAGGGCGGGCGCTGTTGTAACTTTGATTGATCACTAAATGAATGGTTGTAAGTTGAGGATTAACGGTATACCCCTTTCTAGCAGTGGTGGGGTTCACTTACCTTCCCTAACGGTTTCGCAAATGGGAGCACACGCGCCTCGTCTGGGCATGTGCACGGCCTTCTGCACATGTGCAGTGCTCATGCATTATGTCTGGGCGGGTGGGCGAAGCTTCCCGCAGTCGCCACTACAGGTTTGTCCGAACCGGAGAGAACCGGCTGAATCCCACCACTGCTGTCTAGCCTATATTGGCACCTCTGCCGATTTTTGTTCCCGCCAAGAGAAGCCCCAGTGTTGACAGTTATTTACAAATAATCCACGGGATAACAACCCACCCCTAATCTTCCTGATTATGCCAAGGTTTAAATTAAAAGGAAATTTACCTCTTTGCATTGTCAAAGTTAATAGTAGTTTGGGAGATAAACTTTGTTGCGAACGGCAGCTTCCCCGCTGAGCTAATTAACATCCATTTCGGCGCTTAGATGAGCGGTTTGATTCCAGAGCGGCTGGCAATGACAGCGACCCCTTTAATAAATCAGAGATAAAAGATACCGGAGGCTAAGAGAAAAGAGGAGGACATGGGGAGCAGGTGCCAAAAAGCCACCGACGGCAGAAAAGCGTGGGAAAAATAGGCTGACTGGGTCTATTGCGGGTAGTCCTCGACTTACGACCAGGATGACAGACTAGATAAGGACATCGCAGGGCGGATCTGGCCCTTCGGGACTTGAGTTTGGCACCCCTGTTGTAAGGAGTCCTCTCTTTGGTTCCTTCCTGTGGATCAGAAGAAGTTTGTCTCTGAAGGACAATTGGGAAGCAAGAGTGGATGGATAGTAACTCTTCTTCCGTCCTGCTCTGTGTTTTCCAGCTGCACCTGGTTAGAATAGGGGGCTGCAAGAAAGGAAATTGGGCACAATTCAACCTACGAACTCTTTCTGGGGGGAAATCTGAAGGCAATCCTCGCACTGGCCCAAAGTCACCCATCAATACAATACAATACAATCAATACAATACAATACCATACAATCTTGATTGTAGAAAATATGACTTCAGTAACAGAGCTGTTAATGCCTGGAATGCACTACCTGACTTTGTGGTCTCTTCCCAAAATCCCCAAAACTTTAACCAAAGACTATCTACTGTTGACCTCACCCCATTCCTAAGAGGTCTGTAAGGGGCGTGCATAAGAGCACCAGCGTGCCTACCGTTCTTGTCGTAATGTTCCCCTTGATTGTATCCAATTCGTATAGTTACTTCATGCTTATACTTATATATACCATTGTGTTTGACAAAAGAAAGAAAGAAAGAAAGAAAGAAAGAAAGAAAGAAAGAAAGAAAGAAAGAAAGAAAGAAAGAAAGAAAGAAAGCTGGCTTTCTTGCCTAAGGCAGGACTAGAATTTCCAATCGCCTGGTGATTGGCCCAAAATCATTCGGTTAGTTTTTGTGTTTAAGACGGGACTAGAATTTCCAACCGCCTGGTGATTGGCCCAAAATCATCCAGTTGGCTTTCGTGTTTAAGACGGGACTAGAATCTCCAGTCGCCTGGTGATTGGCTCAAAGTCATCCAATTGATTTTTTTTTCTGCCTAAGGCGGAACTAGAACTCACCATCTCGTGATGATTGGCCCAAAGTCATCCAGTTGATTTTTTTTTTTTTTTGGCCTAATGAAGGACTACAACTCACTGTCGCCTGGTGATTGGGACAAAGTCACCCAGCTGGCTTTCATGGTTTAAAGAGAGAGAGAGACAGACAGACAGACAGACAGACAGACAGAGAAAGAGAGAAAGAGAGAGACGGAGAGAGATGGAGAGAGAAAGAGAGAGAGACAGAGAGAGAGAGAGACAGAGAGAGATGGAGAGAGAGATGGAGAGAGAAAGAGAGAGAGACAGAGAGAGAGAGAGACAGAGAGAGATGGAGAGAGAGATGGAGAGAGACAGAGAGAGAGAGAGAGAAAGAGAGAGAGAGAGAGAGGAGGGTTTCCTGCCTAAGCAGGGGGTTGGACTAGAAGACCTCCAAGGTCCCTTCCAACTCTGTTCTTCTGTAACTTTTTTCTGACCTGTTTGGCAAATACATCACATAATAATCAGATCCATTCAAACTCGTTGGTTCTCTTCCCACTAACACAGCCTTCCGACACAGCTTCACCCAGGCGCAGCTCAGACCAAAAGATTACAAAAACTGGCTTAGCCTGGCACAAGCTTTGTGCAATCAAATGCTCCATTTCTCTCATAAGGCTTATAAAAGATTTGCTCAACCAAACCAATTTTCCAAATCCAGTCAATCGGAATAGGGCTTCCCCCGGTTTCTGCAACCGAACAAGTAGCAGAGTCCGGCTGCAAATACATTTCAATGCAGCTTCAGAGCGAATTTTCAGCTAAGGTACCACACTGACCAGAAAAAACAACAACAACAGTTTGGTTTAGTCCTGAAGTCCCAAAGGTGCTTTTTTCAACTGGACTTCTGGGTGTGTTTTTTTCTTCTTTGAAGACGTTTCGCTTCTCCTCCAAGAAGCTTCTTCAGCTCTGAATGGATGGTGGGGAATGGAAAGATTTGTACTCCTTGCAGACAGCTGGTCATTTGCATTCTTTGAGAGAGTCATTGGGGCCACTTAGAGTTTAATCTGTGTTCTCAGCAGTGGTGGTGAATGGTGGTTGGGCCCGCCCACCTGTTGTCGTGTCCCACTCCTCCTCTGATGGCCGAGTCGGGGAAGTCCGTATCAAGCGTGCCTCTGCGGCTCTGCCAAAGTCCTATCAGAGTCCTCAGGGCAGGCAGGAATCCAAGGTGTGACTTCAGCAATCCAGATTAGACTTTGCCTGACTCAGAGAATGCCAGAAAGCAGATCCTTTATCCCATGGGGTGTGGCTCCATGACTCAGCACTTATCCAGGCCTGCCCCTCCCTTCCTTTTGCTGACGTCGCCTCTCCATTCTCCGGAAGCGAGGATCTGTCCACTGCACCATTTCGTCCCCAGCTGCCGGTAATCCTAGCTCGTGGCTGGCTTCAGGCGCACATGCTATCAGAGGGAGGTTTGTTTGCTCAGTTTCTCCAGGCATGGTGCCAGGACTGGGGGCTGGAGGCATGCCAGGATATTCTTCTGTACTATCAGTGTCTGGCAGGAGATGAGAAGGGCCCGGCTGCGGCGAAGGTAGCGAGCGAGGCACAACACCTGTCCTGGTCCTATGCCGTCCTATTTAGCCACGTTTTCGAGGCCGGGTGCGTGTGCGGAATGCCAGGCGTGTGCACGAAGCGAGCATGAGCGCACACAGCAAACCTGTTGTGTCTTGTCCGCTCTCACCGCAGCTGGGGTCTGCTTATCTGCTCCCGAACATGGAGGAATGTATGCCTCCCGGCCCCAGTCCTGGCTCCATGCCCAGACAAGCTGCAGAGGAGGGGGCACCTCCCAGTCCCAGCCCTGGCTCCATGCCCAAGCAGGCTGCAGAGGAGGGAGCATCCCCCGGCCCCAGCCCTGGCTCCATGCCCAGGCAAACAAAGCAGCTAGACCCCTCCCCCTCCTCCACAGCATGTGAGCCTGAGGAAAGTTTACTTCCAACAGCTGCTGATTGGAGTGACCCTCGCATCAGAAGACTGGATAGGCGGAGGCAACAGAAGGAAGGGAGGGGCAGGCCTGGATAAGTGCTGGGTCATGGAGCCACACCCCATGGCCTATATAAAGGATCTGCTTTCTGGCATTCTCTGAGTCAGGCAAAGTCTAAACATATCTTGCTGAAGTCACTTTCTGGTCTCCTGCCTGCTCTGAGGACTTTGCTAGGACTTTGGGCAGAGCTGCAGAGGCAAGCCTGATTCGGATTTCCCTGACCTGGCCGTCAGCGGAGGAGTGGGCACGACAAAACCACTGGTAAAGTATGTGGAACGCACTGCTGGTTCTCAGGGTTACAAGAGTGGTGCAGATGGGTGTGGAGCCTTCTTGGAACTGCTGAAAGGACTGCGTTGCAGAGCTGTGCCTTCTTCAGGATGTTCTGCAGAAAGCACAGGTGTCGTGCCCCCCTCCTCCTCCGACAACCAGGTCTAGGAAGTCCGTATCAAGCGTGGCCACGAAGCCCCTGCAGCTTTGCCAAATTCCTTCCAGGTTTCTCAGGGCAGGCAGGAGTCCAAGTTGTGACTTCAGCAAACTAGATGAGACTTGACTTGACTCAAGGTTGGAATGCCACAAGCAGGTCCTTTATATAGGCTGTGGGGTGTGGCTCCGTGACTCAGCATTTATCCAGGCCTGCCCCTCCATTCCTTCTGCTGGCATCGCCTCTCAGATCTCCGGAAGCGAGGATCCTCCCACTGTGAATTCTCTTCAGCTGGATCTGCTATCGGTAATTCTAGCATGTGGCTGGCTCCCTGCTCACACGCTGTAGGAGTGAGGTTTGTTTGTTCATTCCTGACATCCTGTCCTCACATCCTTAAAACATGTCCTCACATCCTTAAAACATGGGGCCAGGGCCGGGGGCTGGAGGCATGACAGGCCATTCATCTTCATTATCAGACTCCGAGTCTGATAACAGGCCCGGGTGTAGGAGGGAGGGGCCCGACTGAGGAGAGGAGGGAGAACAAGGCACAACAACAGGATTCTGCAGGGACCCAGAGCAGAAAAACTCTGAGGACACAGACAAACTTCCAAGTGGCCTCGACGACTCTCTGAAAGGGCGCAAATGACCAGCTGTCTGCAATGAATATGAATCCTTCCATTCCCCTGCCGTCCAGCCAGAACCGAAGCAGCTTCCTGCATGAGAAATGACACATCTTCAAAGCAAAGCCAGAAAGTCCAGCTGCCTTTTGAAAAAGCAACTTTGGGAACACCATGACCTGGGTGACTGGATGAATCTCCATTGACATTTATCAATGTCAATGGAGATTCATCTAGAAATTCAAATTTCTGGGTTCTACCATATCGCAAGATCTAAAATGGACAGCTAACATCAAAAACATCATTAAAAAAGGACAACAAAGAATGTTCTTTCTGCGCCAACTCAGAAAGCTCAAACTGCCCAAGGAGCTGTTGATCCAGTTCTACAGAGGAATTATTGAGTCTGTCATCTGCACCTCTAGAACGGTCTGGTTCGGTTCTGCAACCCAACAAGAAAGACACAGACTTCAGAGGATCATTAGAACTGCAGAAAAAACAATGGCTAACAACCTGCCTTCCATTGAGGACCTGTATACTGCACTAGTCAAAAAGAGGGCTGTGAAAATATTTACAGATCCCTCACATCCAGGACATAAACTGTTTCATCTCCTACCCTCAAAACGATGCTATAGAGCACAGCGCACCAGAACAACTAGACACAAGGACAGTTTTTCCCCAAAGGCCATCACTCTGCTAAACAAATAATTCCCTCAACACTGTCAAACTATTCACTAAATCTGCACTACTATTAATCTTCTCATCGTTCCCATCACCCATCTCCTTCCTTGTGGTTTATACTGATATTGATTGTTTCCTGATTGCTTATTTGTACCCTATGACTATCATTAAGTGTTGTATCATTAAGTGTTAAATTTGTACCCTATGATTATCATTAAGTGTTGTAAGTGTTGTACCTTGATGAAGGTATCTTTTCTTTTATGTACACTGAGAGCATATGCACCAAGACAAATTCCTTGTGTGTCCAACACTTCGCCAATTAAAAATGCTATTCTATTTAGCTGTCAAGGTGGTAGCCTAGAAATCAGGGGACGGTGAGTTCTAGTGCTACCTTAGGCATACAAACTGGCTGGGGATTTTGATCCCATCACCAGATGGGATCTGGTGGTGATGGTGAATTCTAGTCCCATCCTAGGCATGAAAGCTGACAGGGTGATTCTTGGCCAATCACCAGGAGGCCTCTCCTTTAAGCATGAGAGCCAGCTGGGTGACTTAAGGCCAATCACTAGGAGACTGTGAGTTCTAGTCTCATCTTATGCACGAAAGCTGACTGGGTGATTTTGGGTCAATCACTCGGAAACAGTGAGTTCGAGTCCCACCTTAAGCATGAAAGCCAGCTGGGTGACTTAAGGCCAATCACTAGGAGACTGTGAGTTCTAGTCCCACCTCAGGCACAAAAGCTGGCTGGGTGACTTTGAGCCGCTCACCAGAAGATGGTGAGTTCTAGTTCTACCTTAGACACAAAAGTCAGCTGGTGACACTTTGGATCAATCACCAGGAGATGGTGAGTTCTAGTCTTTCCTTTAGGCATGAAAGCCAGCAGGATGACTTAAGGCCAATCACCAGGTAACTGAATGTTCTAGTCTCACCTTCGGAATGAAAGCTGCCGGGGTGACTTTGGACCAATCACCAAGCGTCCTTCTTACTCTCTCCTAAGAAGAAGACCAGGCCAGGCCAAACCATTTCCAAAAAAATTTGCCAAGAAACCTGCAAAGACTAATGGAAGTCAACTCTGATTGGATGGAACCCCTTCCCCAAAAAGTAAAAACATATAGGTTAAAAACTGTCAACCTTTGGCTCAATTCAGCTAGTTCTCTCCGGTTTGGGAAAACTGGTAGTGGCAACTACAGGAGGCTTCCGCCCACCTGCTGGGATGTAATGCGCGAGCAAAGAACATGCAAGGAAGACCGTATGCGCACTCACATTTGTGAACCGGTAAGGAAGATAAGTGCATCCCATCTCTGCTTTGGATGCAAAATTACAAGGCCAACATTCACACAATCGAACGGCGCTGTGCTGTCCCCCCTCGCCTCCGTCCGAGCGATGACTTAATTAGTCGGCACTATCAGCTCTGGCAGCAAACTAGCGAGTGCCTGCCAAGTGTCTCTGTTATCTCCCTTGATGCCGATGAGTCAACAAACAGTACTTCAGCTCTTAGTTAAGCAGTTGATTTGCCTGCTACAAAGAGGCACAGCAGCTCTCGCTGCTTTTATATCCTGTGGGGTGTGACTCCATGACTCAGCACGTCCTAGGCCTGTCCCACCCCTGCTTCTGTTGTTCCCGCCTCTCCTGCCTACGAAACCTAGGGTCCAGCCAGGCCTGATTGCCATCAGCTGGGTCTGGAGATGTGGCTTGTGCGGGGGGGAAGAGTCAGGGGACGGAAGCCTCGTTATCTCTTCCACCTGGCCTGTTTCTGGCTCCTGGAGCTGAGCCAGGGAAGCCGGTGCTCCCGAGGTAAGTCCTGATGGCCCTTCCCCCTCACTATCCAAGTCACTTTCTGGCAGGAGGCCCAGCTCGGGGGGGCGCAGACACAACAGGCGGAATGCTGTGTCAAGCTTTGTGAAATATTTCACACAAAGAACTGGGAGTTGTATATTTTGGAGAACTCCAGAGAACCTCCAGCCCGAACCTCCTTTTTACCGCCTTTCCCCTTCTAATATTTACATAATTGTTCATATCTCATTTGTGACAGATAATGGTTTGCATTTCACGTTTGAGCAGATATATGGAAAGAGGACATAATCTTCTCTCCTAAATTTATAGGTGTGAATAGTAAGTCACAGGTAGCCTTTGACTTGCAACCATTCATTTAGGGACCGTTCAAAGGGCACTGACTTATGACCATTTTTCGCACTTACAGCATTGTTGTAAATTGCAGCATTCCCTGTGATCGTGTGATCCGAATTTGGATGCTTGGCAATTGGCTCATGTTTATGACAGTTGCTGAGTCTCAAGGTCACATAATCCCCCTCTGCAACCTTCTGAAAAATGAAGTCCTACTGGACGGTCATTTAAATATGAGCCAGCCGTGTGCAGCAGCTGCCAAAAAAGCCAACGCAGTTCTAGGCTGTATCAACAGAGGGATAGAATCAAGATCATGTGAAGTGTTAAGACCACTTTATAATACCTTGGTAAGGCCATACTTGGAATACTGCATTCAGTTTTGGTCGCCCCGATGTAAAAAAGATGTTGAGACTCTAGAAAGAGTGCAGAGAAGAGCAACAAAGATGATTAGGGGACTGGAGGCTAAAACATGAAGTTGCACGAACTGGGTATGTCTAGTTTAATGAAAAGAAAGACTAGGGGAGACATGATAGCAGTGTTCCAATATCTCAGGGGTTGCCACAAAGAAGAGGGAGTCCATCTATTCTCCAAAGCACCCAAAGGCAGGACAAGAAGCAATGAGTGGAAATTAATCAAGGAGAGAAGCAACTTAGAACTAAGGAGAAATTTCCTGAAATTAGAACAATTAATCAGTGGAACAACCTGCCACCAGAAGTTGTGAATGCTCCAACACTGGAAGTTTTTAAGAAGTTGTTGGATAGCCATTTGTAGTGTAGGTTTCCTGCGCTAAGCAGGGGGTTGGACTAGAAGACCTCCAAGGTCCCTTCCAACTCTGTTATTCTATTCTATTCTATTCTATTCTATTCTATTCTATTCTATTCTATTCTATTCTATTGTTAATGGGGAAGCCAAATTCATTTAACAACCATGCTACTAACTTAACAACTGCAGTGATCCAGTGATTCTATTGTTAATGGGGAAGCCAAATTCATTTAACAACCATGCTACTAACTTAACAACTGCAGTGATCCACTTAACAACCTGGCAAGAAAGGTGGTAAAATAGAGCAAACTCACTTAACAAATGTCTCCCTTAGCAACACAGGTTGGGCTGAAGTGTGGTCGTAAGTCAAGGGCTACTTGTATAAAAGGAAATTCTCCCCCCCCCACCCCATAGAGAGACTTTGAAAAATTCCAATAAAATGTATACATGATCTTAGGACTCCGTTGCTTTGTTTTAGAGAAAGGCTGCCGAGGCAAAAATCTAGTGACAGATTTGGATATCATTGCCCAGCCAACATTTTGTTAGACCTCAACTCCCAGAATTCCCCAAGCCAGCGCTTGCTTGTGGGAATTCTGGGAGTTGCGGTCCACGCATCTTAAAAGTTGTTGAAGTTGAGAAATACTGATCTAGAGAGGAGCAAATTGGTCCCACAATGTATTTTTTTTTTCCTGCCTTGAAATCGTGTTTTGATGTTTTTGGCCCATAATTTTAGTCAGAAGACACAAGCTTTCTCTCTACCGAGGGAAAACTCTCATGCTTCTCTGACTTCTGTTTCCTTCAAGATATTATTATTATTATTTTTATTCCAGGCTGCGTTCGGCTCATCTGCTCTGCTCCAAGTGTCTTCTGCTGCTGCTGGTTCCAATTTAATGATTTTCACTTAATGGCATATTGTAATTGTCCTGTTTTTTTAAGCGTATTAAAAACTCTCGGTAAACAGGCAACGTTGGGAGGCCAACGTGCCCTCTAAAGCAGGTTAGAAATCCATTAAATTGGAATAATTGAAAAGATAATAATTGGGACGTGTGGAAAGTACCGGAGAAGTGCATTGCGTTCCACTCATTAGCCTCGGGAAAAGCTTTTGATGAATTTCGGAGATTTTGAGTTTTATCTTCTCAAAGCCCTTCTAGAAAAAGTCAAACCGGAGCGAGACTATCCAAGTCGGCGTTATAGATTGGAATTAGGTTTATTTATTTCTATTCAGCCTTTATTATTTTTACGGTAACTTAAGACCCTGCAACCCAACAAGACAGACGCAGACTTCAATGGATAATTAGAACTGCAGAAAAAACAATGGCTACCAACCTGCCTTCCATTGAGGACCTGTATACTGCACGAATCAAGAAGAGGGCTGTGAAAATATCTAGAGACCTGTTGTGACCTAGGCTCACTTAAGCATAAAAGACACAATCAGTCCTAAACAAACATATTTTATTATAACAGCTGAGAATTACTTCATTCCCAGCTTAGTCTAAATTAATTCCAAAACAAGTCCTGCAGAAAAAGTCCTTTGGGCTTATCACAAACCTTTATCTGCTTTTGGCTCCTGGCCAAAGGTTTTTCGCGATGAAGTTCAGAAACAAGAGATGCCGACTAAAAACAGATGTAGCAATGTTGCTTTTCTACAAAGAGCCCAAGAGCTGTTGCTGGTCTTTTAAGCCTTATGGGAGGGGGCAATCATCTCCTGGCCTTACTCCCAAGTTGTCCCTTTTGCTGTAGCTGCACCTGCCTTCTGGCAGCTCTGCGCATGCGTGCACTAGGAACAGGCTCCTCCTGTTCCTCTGCCTCTCCGCTGTCCGCCTCTGGAGGCTCTGGAGTCTGCACATCACTCCCAGATGGCCTTGGCCCCATCTCTGCCTCCGATGCAGAGCCCTCATCCTGGCCTTCCCCAGCCTCCAGGAATAGCCCATTGTCCTCCCCAGCCTCCTCACTGTCCGACTCGGCTGCCAGCTCCTTGTTGTGAACCACAACAAGACCCCTCACATTCTGGACATAAATTGTTTCAATTTCTACCCTCAAAACGAAGCTATAGGGCACTGCACACCAGAACAATTAGACACAAGGACAGTTTTTTCCTGAATGCCATCACTCTGCTTAATAATTAATTCCCACAATACTGTCAGATAATTTACTAAGACTGTATTATTATTATTGTTCCTATTACCTATTATCTCCTCCAACTTAGGACTTTAACCTTGTTGCTTGTATCTTTACGATTTATATTGTTTTATTTGTTTCCTAGTATGGTTTGATTGCTTATTAGTGTTGTATCTTATGATTCTTGATGTATTTTTTTTCTTTTATGTACGCTGAGAGCATATGCACCAAAGACAAATTCCTTGTGTGTCCAATCACACTTCGCCAATAAAGAATTCTATTCTATTCTATTCCAAACATATCCAACACACTTCCTTCTCCTATTTCCCCCACAACAACAATCAACCAGTCAATCAGCTAGATTTTGTGCCTCAGGTAGAACTAGAACTCACAGTCACCTGTCAACTAGCCCAAATTCCCCTAGCCAGCTTTCATGCTATGGCAAGAACTAGAACTCACCATCTCCTAGTGATTGGCTCAAAGTCACCCAGCCAGCTTTCATGCCTAAGGTGGGACTAGAACTCTCTGTCTCCTGGTGATTGGCCCAAAGTCACCCAGTTGGCTTTCATGCCTAAGGCAAGACTAGAACTCACCATCTCCTAGTGATTGGCTCGAAGTCACCCAGATGGCTTTCATGCCTAAGGCGGGGCTAGAACTCACTGTCACCTGGTAATTGGCCTAAAGTCACCCAGATGGCTTTCATGCCTAAGGCAGGACTAGAACTCACTGTCTCCTAGTGATTGGCTCAAAGTCACCCAGCTGGCTTTCATGCCTAATGCAGGACTAGAACTCACTGTCACCTGGTGATTGGCTAAAGCCATTCAGCTGGTGTATGTGCCTAAGGCAGGACTAGCATTCATTATCTTCTGATGAGGAATTCTCTGGAGCTGAAGTCCACAAGTCATAAAGTAGCCAAATTTGGTGACCCTTTAATATATATCATTTATGATGACTCTGAAAGGCCCTCCCTTCTAGAATTTAGCTACAGTAGTGGCCAAAATTGTGGAAACCTTTTGGGAAAAGTGTATTTTCTAAAACTAGCTAATAACGCCACTTTTTTCTTGGGAGTAGTACCATAAAATTATATATCAGTGGAAAGATAATTTAATCAAGAATGTAATGCAGTAACTTTTGCGAAGGATTTGCTATTAGAATAGCAGTTACAGTATAAAGAAGAAAAGTGAAACACCTAGAAAAAATGAGATATACAAAAATTATCACAAATTAATACTTAGTTGGGTAACCTTTAGCATGAATGACGGCCTTACAACATCCTCCCATGGAGTGAACCAAGTCTTTTAGTCCTGCAGCTGTTATAATGTGAAACCAAGATTGAATGATGGCTTCTATTAACTGGGTTTTATTGCTGGGTTCGTTTCTGACTAACAAGTTTCTTTAGTCGGCTCCAAAGATTTTCGATTGGTTTAAGGTCTGGGCTATTCCCAGGCCTTTCCAGCAGTGGAATAGGATTATCTTGAAACTCAAAAAAGGGGGGGGGATGTTATTAGCCATCAAACCTCAAAAATACACTTTTCCCAAAAAGTTTCCACAATTTTGGCTACTACTGTAGCTCCACAACGAGAACTATGATCATGTTAAGTAAGGTGACCAACTTTTTTACAATGAGAAGGAGGACACAAATAAATTGAAGAAAAAAAATCGTAAATAAAAGAAACATTTTATTCATGGCAATAATAATACAGAATACACTGTAATATGATAAATGCATAATAAAAAACATTTGTAACAATAACATTCTACATTGTAACTATGCTTACATGCCTATTAATTATTATTTAAATGAGTACTTTTCCACTGAATGGATATTTTTTGTCAATGTATCATCTTCTAACAACATATCAGAAATATCTGAACAAGAAATACCCTTCATATTGAATTTTACAGCAAGTGCTGCAGCTAGAGTATCAACATTCAATCTCGATTTCTCACTTTCCCAAAAATCATTAGCAATTGAAAAAGCCCTTTCAACTGCTGCATTAGTTCCAAGGCAGCACAACCTAAATTGAACAAGAATAAATAAATGTTCACATGGAATATGTTCATTTTTGAAATGGCTGAATGTTTCCACCCATCTTTTATCAATTTCAACGTGTTTATTTTCCCATTGTATTAATTTTTCAGAATTTAAAAATTCCGGAAAAAATACATCACCTGTGTATGATTGAATGTTCACTGAGAAAGAAGTGAGTCTTTAACGTCGTGTCGTGTTTCGGTAAGATTTTTTATTATTATTATTGGTCAAGTGTGATTGGACACACCAGGAATTTGTCTTGGTGCATACGCTCTCAGTGTACATAAAAGAAAAGATACCTTCATCAAGGTACAACACTTGCAACACTTAATGATAGTCATAGGGTACAAATTTAATGTACAACACTTAATGATAGTCATAGGCTACAATTAAGCAATCAGGAAACAATATCAGTATAAGAAGTAAGCAAAGCCACTTGTGCACGGCGCAGTCTCTCAAAACAATTCTCCTGTGCGGAGCGCATGCGTCTCATAATCGCGTCTCGCCGTACTGTACCGAGCCTTGACGAATCGTCATGTCAAATACAAATACGTCACATCACACGCAGCGGATCGGATCGGCGTCGATCGAATACGGAGATTTACAGATTAGTCTTCAAATGTCGAAAAGGCGGACATGTCGGAGGACACTTTTCGAGAGAGGACAGAACTTACAAAAGAAGGACTGTCCTCCCTAAAGGAGGACGATTGGTCATCTTATTATGTTAAATTGCGTACCTCTAACAACTGCTGAAGAAACAGCTTTTCCTTTCCTCTGTTCTATGAAGGCCTTGATTTCATCTCCTGCATGGAGAACAACTTGTTGTGCCTCGTACTCCCTCCTCTCCTCAGCCGGGCCCCTCCCGTTTCCTCCCGGACCTGCTATCAGACTCCGAGTCTGATAAGGAAGATGAACGTCCTGTCATGCCTCCAGCCCCCGGCCCTGGCCCCATGCCTGGAGAGGATGTCAGGAATGAACAAACAAACCTCACTGGCGTGTGTTCCTTTGGCTCAGCCATCAGAGGAAGTCAGCCACGGATTGGAATTACTTGGGCCTACTCCTTCTGACCCCTCCCTTTCTCAAACAGCAGAAGACAATTCAAAGTGGGAGGATCCTCGCTTCCGGAGATCTGAGAGGCGATGCCAGCAGAAGGAAGGGAGGGGCAGGCCTGGATAAATGCTGAGTCATGGAGTCATACCCCACAGCCTATATAAAGGACCTGCTTTTGACATTCCAACCTTGAGTCAAGCAAAGTCTCATCTAGTTTGCTGAAGTCACAACTTGGACTCCTGCCTGCCCTGAGAAACCTGGAAGGAATTTGGCAAAGCTACAGAGGCTTCATTGCCATGCTTGATACAGACTTCCTAGACCCGGTCGTCGCAGGGGGAGTGGGACACGACACAACTATTCTTTAAAATGAACTACTGGTATGCTTCCGGTAGAAAGAGAATGATAACCAAGGCCAAACTGAGTAGGCCAGAAATCTGGAGGACCATGAATTAAAAGGTGCTGCGATCTCTCTGGGCCTCTTTAGAAAGAGAAATACGCTGTGGGCAAATTCACTGTCTCTTCCTCACATTTCAAAAGAAAAAGCAGGGAAAGGCCTAGAGAACTACAGGACGTGCAGGTAGTCCTCGACTTACAACCACAATTGGGCCCCAAAATTCTGTTACTAAGTGGAGGCAGTTGTTAAGTGAATTTTGCCCCATTTATCAACTCACAAAGCATCCTTGGTCTGCTCTTGAGTTGCCATAGGCAAGGGGGGATGGGAAGCCAACGAAGCAGCACAGCAGCCAAAAACAGAAATGCATTCCAGACATATCTCTCTCAAGGCTGTCTCCCAGGGTTACCCACAGCTGCCGGAGGGGAGTGATCTCTACAGCCCGCGAAATTGCTCTGTTGGCGAATGTGATTGATGACACACCCTGGGGGGAGGGGGAAACAGGGTCATGATGGGGCGTAAATTACATGGGGTCAAAGTTGGCTTCACCTGGAACGTGCTGACATGAAGCTCTGAAGGGAGGTGTGCAAAGCTGAAGGTTCTGCAGAAACAGCTGGCTCCGTTCTAACTCAGGACACACAACGAGAGCCAATTTGGCCTAGTGGTTAAGGCACCAAGCTAAAAAATGGAAAACCATGAGTTCAAATCCCGCCTTAGGCATGAAAGCCGGCTGGTTGATTTCGGACCAATCACCAGGAGATTGGGAGTTCTAGTCCCGCCCTAAGCATGAAAGCTGGTTGGATGACTTTAAGCCAATCACCAGGAGAAAGCAAGTTCTAGTCCCACTTTATACATTACATGAAAGCCAGTTGGGTGACTTTGGTCCAATCACCAGGAGACGGTAACTTCTCGTCCCACCTCAGGCATGAAAACCTGCTGGATGAGAGAGGCCACTCCCTCTCTCTCTCTCAGGCCAACCCACCTCACAGGGCTGTTGTTGTGGGGAAAGTAGGAGGAATGTGTATTAGGTATGTTTCCCATTTTGCATTACTTATAAAACAATCTAATGAATCAATAAACGAACAAATGATTTTTTTAAAAAAAAAACAACCAAGAACTTTTCACAATCAGATCATAATACAAGACATGAATTGATTGATTGATCGATCGACTGACTGTTATAACTACAGGCCATAAGGTATTAGAACCGGAGCAACTGAAAATACAATAAGTAAGATATAGAATAACAGTCTTAAATTTCAAGAGGGCAGTTTCGAATTGTATATTTGTATATTGTATATTGCATGTTTTTTGAAGGTAAAACCCTTCCAAACAAGAGCGATTAAGCAGAGCCAATTTACTCTGCCAAACCAAGCTCAAAGAAAGCGTAAACTGCCCCAAGCCAGAGGAGGGCTGGACTACATGACCTCAAGGGCCCCATTCACCTCTACGATTCTGTGACTTTAGACCCCAGAACTGATGAACGCCGCTTCTGATAAATTACGGCCTGTATCGGAGCAATCTTACCTCCTTCTTCTTGCCTCCCCCCAGCACAACTCAGCTGCCCCACCTCTCACTGTTTTTAAATGCATAATTACCAACCTGCCCCATTAACATATTTTGATGCTCTGCCTTTGAAATAAGCGCTCAGGTGAAGATTTGATTGCCTCCCGAGAGAGCAATCCGTAGAAGGAGGGGGCAGAAGAGGTGAATTCGAGGAGGCTGAGAATCCTTGACACCCAGGGTCAAGGCGGCTGGCAGGATTCGAACAGGGACGTGGAGCCGAACTGACCCCCTTGACACTCACGGAAATCCTGAAGTGCAATTATCTTGTTGTGTGCGCTTGTGTGCACACACATGCTTTGGGGTTTAAAAAAAAAGTGGGGGGGGGCAGGACACTCCTCGCCCTCCCCATGCATATTTTAGGAGATAAATTCTATCTGGTATTAGAGTCACCGCAGTATGAAATAGATGCTGAGACTCTAGAAAGAGTGAAGAGAAGAGCAACGAAGAGGATTAGGGGCAGCGGTGGGATTCAGATAATTGAACAACCGATTCTCTGCCCTAATGACCAGCTGGGTGGGCGTGGCCAAGGGGTGTGACAGGCAGCACTCCTGCACACACACATCCGGGAGCAAAAACGGGCTGCGAGGGGGAGACACGCCACCCCCCCTTGTGCCCCGTTTTTGGTCTAGTAGGCCTCCCTGCACTTACCTGGGAGCCAACCAAGCAGAAAACCAGTTGTTAAATTATTTGAATCCTACCACTGGTCTTGAGGGGTCCGTCATAACTCTGAACGTCCACAAAGCAACCAGTTGGAAGCGGAGGCCTCTCTGTAGATCTGGCTCCATGCCCAGACAGGCTGAAGAAGAGCAAGTATCTCCAGCCCCCAGCTCTGGCTCCATGCCCAGGCAAACGGAGCAACTAGACCCTTCCCCCTCCTCCACAGCATGTGAGCCTGAGGAAGGTCAATTACCAACAGCTGCCGATTGGAGTGACCCTCGCGTCAGAAGACTTGATAGGCGGAGGCAACAGAAGGAAGGGAGGGGCAGGCCTGGATAAGTGCTGAGTCATGGAGCCACACCCCATGGCCTATATAAAGGATCTGCTTTCTGGCATTCTCTGAGTCAGGCAAAGTCTAAACATATCTTGCTGAAGTCACTTTCTGGTCTCCTGCCTGCCCTGAGGACTTTGCTAGGACTTTGGCAGAGCTGCAGAGGCACACCTGATTCGGATTTCCCTGACCCGGCCGTCAGTGGAGGAGTGGGACACGACATAAGGCAAGACTAGAATTCACCGTCTCTAGTCCTGCCTTAGGCATGAAAGCCAGCTGGATGACTTTGGGCCAATCGCCAGGAGACGGTGAGTTCTAGTTCCACTTTAGGCATGAAAGCCAGCTGGATGACTTTGGGCCAATCGCCAGGAGACGGTGAGTTCTAGTTCCACTTTAGGCATGAAAACCAGCTGGATGACTTTGGGCCAATCGCCAGGAGATGATGAGTTCTAGTCCCACCTTAGCCATGAAAGTCAGCTGGGTGACTTTGGGCCAATCGCCAGGAGACGGTGAGTTCTAGTTCCACTTTAGGCATGAAAGCCAGCTGGATGACTTTGGGCCAATCGCCAGGACACAGTGAGTTCTAGTCCCACTTTAGGCATGAAAGCCAGCTGGATGACTTTGGGCCAATCGCCAGGAGACGGTGAGTTCTAGTCCTGCCTTCAGTATGAAAATCTGTTGGGTGACTTTGGGCCAATCATCAGGAGACGGTGAATTCTAGTCCCACCTTAGACATGAAAACTGGCTGAGTAACTTTGAACCAATAGCCTTCTCACATCCCATCCTACCTCAAAAGGGTGGTTTTTATGGGGAAAACAGGAAGACAAATGAGTATTAGGTAAGTTCACCACCTTCGTAGTTTATAAAAAACAATAATAAAGGCAAGATAAATAAATGGCAGGAAGCAGCCCTCATCTTATTCCAGAGCCTGCAAATTCCACTTGGCATCAGGACCGCATGAATTCGGATGGCTCTTTTGCTGAAGCTGCTCCGTGCATTGATACTCAAGTCACCGCCTTGTCATAATTACATTTTAATCTTTACAGCTCTCCAGATGGGGATGATTTACAACATCTGGCCAAGGTGGAGAGAGGCTGGCCGCTGTAGATTAGTGCCCTTCAAAGGCCCTCGGACTGTCCTTTGCCAGAACACTGCCTTGACTATGGAATTTTATTTGTTAGAATTAAATGTTGACTTTCTTTATGGAGTAGAGGGTGGTGTTTTTGGTGAGATTTTGAAAACAACAACAACAACAACAGTTAGAAGGGACCTTGGAGGTCTTCTAGTCCAACCCCCTGCCCGGCAAGAAATCTTACACCACTTCAGACAAATAGTTATACAACATCTTAAAAACTTCCAGTGTTGGAGCATTCACAACTTCTGGAGGCAAGTTGTTCCACTCATTAATTGTTCTGACTGTCAGGAAATTTCTCCTTAGTTCTAAGTTGCTTCTCTCCTTGATTAGTTTCCACCCATTGCTTCTTTTTCTACCCTCAGGTGCTTTGGAGAACAGCCCGACTCCCTCTTCTTTGTGGCAAACTGAGATATCAGAACACTGCTATCATGTCTCCCCTAGTCCTTCTTTTTATTAAACTAGACATACCCAGTTCCTGCAACCGTTCTTCATATGTTTTAGCCTCCAGTCCCCTAATCATCTTTGTTGCTCTTCTCTGCACTCTTTCTAGAGTCTCAACATCTTTTTTACATCGTGGAGACCAAAACTGGATGCAATATTCCAAGTGTGGCCTTACCAAGGCATTATAAAGTGGTATTAACACTTCACGTGATCTTGATTCTATCCCTCTGTTGATGCAGCCCAGAACTGTGTTGGCTTTTTTGGCAGCTGCTGCACACGGCTGGCTGGTTTTAGGATGGCTGCAACGTCCCTGGGTCATGTGATCACCATTTGCAGCCTTCCCAGCCAACTTCCAACAAGCAAAGTGAAGGCGGCGAAATCTGGATCCACTTAACGTCCACATGATTCACTTAATAACTACAGCGTTTAACAACAGTGGCAAATACAGGTCGTAAAATCAGACCCAACTCACTTAGCAGCTGCTCTGCTGAGCAATGGAAAGGCTGGCCCCCAACTGCAGCTGTAAGTCCAAGGATTACGCTGGGTTCAGGTGTGTCATTTACTGCTTTATGGATTTGCTTCTCGGTTGGCTGAATCTTGTTTCATCTCCAGGCCCTCTGCAGACTGAATCCCAGCAGGATCCAAGGGAGGCCAACCGTTCAAGAAATCAGGGCATCATGGATCAATCTGACTGCATCGATGTGTTTCACGGAACATGCTTTACAAGACAGAGAAAAAAAGGAAGGAAGGAAGGAAGGAAGGATGGAAGGAAGGAGAAGGAAGGAAGGAAGAAAAGAAGAAGGAAGGAAGGAAGGAAGGAAGGAAGGAAGGAAGGAAGGAAGGAAGGAAGGAAGGAAGGAAGGAAGGAAGGAAGGAAGGAAGAAAAGAAGAAGGAAGGAAGAAAGGAAGGAAAGAAGGAAGGAAAAAAGAAGGAAGGAAGGAAGGAAAGAGAAGGAAGGAAGGAAAGAAGGAAGGAAGGAAAGAAAAAAGAATAGAATAGAATAGAATAGAATTTTTTATTGGCCAAGTGTGATTGGACACACAAGGAATTTGTCTTGGTGCATATGCTCTCAGTGTACATAAAAGAAAAGATACCTTCATCAAGGTACAACTTTTATAACACAAATGATGGTAAATATATCAATATAAAGGAAGGAAGGAAGGAAGGAAAAGAAAAAAGAAGGAAAAGAAGGAAGAAAAGAAGAAGGAGGAAGGAAGAAAGGAAGAAAAGGGAGAGAGGGAGGGAGGGAGGGAGGGAGGGAGGAAAAGGAAGGAAGGAAGGAAGGAAGGAAGGAAGGAAGGAAGAAAAGAAGAAGGAAGGGAGGAAAGAAGGAAGGGAGGGAGGGAGGGAGGGAGGAAAAAAGAAGGAAGGAAAGAAGGAAGGAAGGAAGGAAAGAGAAGGAAGGAAGGAAAAGGAAGGAAGGAAAAGAAAAAAGAAGGAAAGAGAAGAAAGAAAAGAAGAAAAGAAGAAGGAGGAAGGAAGGAAGGAAGGAAGGAAGGAGGAAAAAAGAAAGAAAAGAAAGAGGGAGGGAGCAAGAGAAAGAAAGAAAGAAAGAAAGAAAGAAAGAAAGAAAGAAAGAAAGAAAGAAAGAACCCTTCTACAAGCCGTAGAACTAATGACAGGCATCCCAGAGATCTACAGCTAGTCCTCAACTTACAACTATTCGTTTAGTGATTGTTCGAAGTTACAACGGCCCTGGAAAAAATGACTGATGGCCAGTTTTCACACTTACCACCATTGGAGCATCCCCGACGGTCACGTATATTTACAACGGGTGCAGCATCCCGGGGTCACGTGATCACCATTTGCAACCTTCCTAGCCAATGGCCAACAAGCAAAGTCAAAGGGGGGAGATGGATT
Source organism: Ahaetulla prasina (assembly GCF_028640845.1). Classification (NCBI taxonomy): domain Eukaryota; kingdom Metazoa; phylum Chordata; class Lepidosauria; order Squamata; family Colubridae; genus Ahaetulla; species Ahaetulla prasina. Next base: position 370,804,924 of record NC_080539.1, on the reverse strand, counting down.
CATTTAATGACCGCACGACTCGCTTAAGACGTGCAGCGATTCACTGAACCGCTGTCGCAAGACAGGTCATAAAATAGCGCATAACTCACTCAACAGGGGTCTTGCTTAGCAATTTGAAACGTTGTGCTCAGTTGCGGTCATAAGGAACAGAATAACAGAATTGGAAGGAACCTAAGAGGCCTTCTAGTCCAACCCTCTTCTCGAGCAGGGAACTCGACACCTCTATTTCTCCTTTCTCCACTACAGGTAATCCTTGACTTATGACGTCAAACGCAAAGTTCTTATTGCTAAGCAAGACAGTTGGTAGGTGCATTTCTGCTCCATTTTTCTATCTTCCTTGCCACCGTTGTTAAGTCAATCGCACATAGAGGTAGTCCTCAACTTATGACTACAATGGAGCCCAAAGCCTATGTTGCTAACTGAGACATGAAGCGAGTTTTGTCCCATGTTACGAACTGTCTTGCCGCGTTTCTTAAAGTCAATCACTGCGGTTGTTCAGTGAGTCACACGGTTGTTAAGTGAATCTGGCTTCCACATATGACTTGGCTTGTCAGAAGGTTGCAAAAGGGGATCACGTGACCCCGGGACGCTGCGACCGTCATAAATACAGGCCAGTTTCCAAGCGTCCGAATTTTGATCACATGACCATAGGAACGCTGCAACGGTCGTAGGTCTGAGAAAATGACCATAACTCACTTTTTTTTTATTTATTTATTTATTTATTTATTTATTTATTTAATCATATTTATATACCGCCCTATCTCCCGAAGGACTCAGGGCGGTTCACAGTGTCGTCGTAACTCCGTCGTAACTTTTTTCAGTGTCGTCGTAACTCCGAAAAGTTGTAAGTAAAGGATTACCTTTAACAGATGTCTTTAACAGATGAACAGAGCTGGAAGGGACCTTGTAGGTCATCTAGTCCAGGGGTCTCCAACCTTGGCAACTTTAAGCCTGGAGGACTTCAACTCCCAGAATTCCCCAGCCAGCTTTGCTGGCTGGGGGGTTCTGGGAGTTGAAGTCCTCCAGGCTTAAAGTTGCCAAGGTTGGAGACCCCTGATCTACTCCAATCTCCCTGCCCAAGAAGGAGACCCTAGTCCAGTCCAGTCTCTTCTTGAAAGCGTCCAGTGATGAAGCTCCCGCAACTTCTGGTGGCAAGCTGTTCCACTGGTTAATCGTCCTCACTGTTTCTCCTTAATTCCAGCTTGCTTCTCTCCTTATTTATTTATTTATTTATTATTTAAATTTGTATACCGCCCTTCTCCCGAAGGACTCAGGGCGGTTCACAGCCAGATAAAATAGACAATAATATTACAATATAAATACTATTAAAATACAATTAAAAACTTATTCAATTGGCCGAAATTAAAAATTTAGAATAAATGATAAAAAACCCATTAAAAAACCCACAAATTTAAAAACTAATCCAGTCCTGCGCAGATAAATAAGTGTGTTTTAAGCTCGCGACGGAAGGTTCGGAGGTCCGGGAGTTGACGAAGTCCTGGGGAGTTCGCTCCAGAGGTGGAGCCCCACAGAGAAGGCCCTTCCTCTGGGTGTCGCCAGACGACACTGTCTCGCTGACGGCACCCTGAGGAGTCCCTCTCTGTGAGAGCGCACGGTCGGTGAGAGGTATTCGGTAGCAGTAGGCGGTCCCAGAATAGCCCGGCCCTATGCCATGGAGCGCTTTGAAGACGTTTCACCAGAACCTTGAAGCGCACCCGAAAGCCACAGGTAGCCAGTGCAGTCGCGCAGGATAGGTGTCACACGGAGCCACGAGGGCTCTCTATCACCCGCGCAGCCGCATTCTGACTAACTGAGCCTCCGGATGCCCTCAAGGGGAGCCCCATGTAGAGAGCATTGCAGTAATCCAGACGAGACGTCACGAGGGCGTGAGTGACTGTGCACAAGGCATCCCGGTCCAGAAAGGCGCGAACTGGCACCAGGCAAACCTGGTGGAAAGCTCTCCCGGAGACGGCCAGGTGGTCTTCAAAAGACAGCCGCTCATCCAGGAGAACGCCCAGATTGCGCACCCTTCCATCGGGGCCAGTGACTCGCCTCCCAACAGTCAGCCGAGGACTCAGCTGACTGTACCGGGATGCCGCATCCACAGCCACTCTGTCTTGGAGGATTGAGCTTGAGCCTGTTTCTCCCCATCCAGACCCGACGGCTTCCAAACACCGGGACAGCACTTCGATAGCTTCATTGGGGTGGCCCGTGGAAAAGTACAGCTGGGTGTCATCAGCGACAGCTGGTACCTCACACCAAGCCACTGATGATCTCACCCAGCGGTTTCATATAGATGTTGAACAGAAGGCGAGAGAGACCCCCGCGGCACCCCACAAGTGAGGCGCCTCGGGCCACCTCTGCCCCTGTCAACACTGCTCGCGCATCGGTCGGAGAGATAGGAGGAAAACCACCGATAAACGGTGCCTCCCACTCCCACTCCCTCCAAGGGGCGCAGCAGGATACCATGGTCGATGGTATCAAAAGCCGCTGAGAGGTCTAATAGGACCAGGGCAGAGGAACAACCCCTATCCCTGGCCCTCCAGAGATCATCCACCAACGCGACCAAAGCCGCCTCAGTGCTGTAACCGGCCGGAAACCGGACTGGAACGGGTCTAGATAGACAGTTTCATCCAGGTGGGGAAACTGATATGCCACCATATTTCTACAACCTTCGCCGCGAAGGTTGAGACCGGACGATAATTACCTAAAACAGCCGGGTCCAGGGAAGGCTTTTGAGGAGGGGTTCACCACCGCCTCTTTCAAGGCGGCCGGAAAGACTCCTCCAACAAGGAAGCGCCAGAATCGCCTGGAGCCAGCCTTGTGTCACCTCCTGAGTGGCCAGCACCAGCCAGGAGGGGCACGGGTCCAGTAAACACGTGGTGGCATTCAATCTACCCAGCAACCTGTCCATGTCCTCGGGAGCCACAGGGTCAAACTCATCCCAGACAATATCACCAAGACCGCCCTCAGACGCCCCGTCTGAATCACCGCAATTTTGGTCCAGATCGTCCCGAAGCTGAACGATTTTATCGTATAGATAACCGTTAAACTCCTCAGCACGTCCCTGCAACGGGTCATCCTGCTCCCCCTGGTGAAGGAGGGAGCGGGTCACCCGAAACACTTCCACCTGATTCACTTCCATCCATGGTTTCTTGTAGTCAGATGAACAGAGTCGGAAGGGACCTTGTAAGTCATCTAGTCCAACCCCTCACCCAAGCAGGAGACCTTAAACCCATGATGGCGAACCTATGGCACGTATGCCACAGATGGCATGCGGAGCCATATCTGTGAGCACATGAACATTGCCCTAGCTCAGCTCCAGCATGCATTGGCCATCTGATTTTTGGGCCTTCGGGGCCACTGGAAGTCGGGAAACAGGCCATTTTTGCCCTCCCCAGGCTCCTAGAAAGGCTCTGGAGCCTGGAGAGAGCTAAAAACAGGCCTTCCAGTCCCACCGGAAGTCGGGAAATGGGCCGTTTCCAGCCTCCGGGAGGAGGAGAAGCCATTTTTCGCTCTCCCCAGGCACCTGGGGTGGGTGAAAATGAGCCTACCAGGGTCCACTGTGCCATCGCATGCCAAAAGTGGGGGGTCACACAGGTGGGTCGCGCGCACGTGCACGGGGAGGGCAGGGCACATTGAATTATGGGTGTGGGCACACACACGCGTGCAACCTCCCCTCCCCCCTCCGCTTTTGGCACGTGGTGGCAAAAAGGTTAGCCACCACTGCCCTACACCATTCCTGACCGATGGCAGTCCAGTCTTTTCTTGAAAGCCTCCAGTGATGAAGCTCCCACAACTTCTGAAGCCAACATGGGTTGATTCTTCTCACTGTCAGAAAATTTCTCCTTATTTCCAGGTTGAATATCTCTCCTTGTTCAGTTTCCATCCATTGTTCCTTGTCCGGCCTTCGGGTGCTTTGGAGAATAGCTTGACCGCCTTACTCCTCTCTGTGGCAGCCCCTCAAATATTGGAAGACTGCTATCATGTCTCCCCTGGTCCTTCTCTTCACTAGACTAGCCAGGCCCAGTTCCTGCAACCGTTCATCGTTATCTTTTAGCCTCCAATCCCCTAATCATCCTGGTTGCTCTTCTCTGCACTCTTTCTAGAGTCTCAACGTCTTTTTTATAGTGTGGTGACCAAAACTGGATGCAGTATTCTAGGTGTGGTCTTACTAAGGCAGGGGTGTCAAATTGGATTTCTTCAAGGGCCGGATCAGCATTGTAGTTCTCCTTCGTGCGCCGGCCACGGAGTGGGGGAGGAGGAGACGGGACGGACACTTCTGTTGTGTCTCGCCCGCTTTCACCGCAGCCGGGGCCTTCTTATCTGCTTCCGAATGCTGAGGAATGTCCTAGTATGCCTCCCGGCCCCAGCCCTGGCTCCATGCCCAGACAGGCTGAGGAGGAAGAAGCGCCTCCAGCCCCCAGCTCTGGCTCCATGCCCAGGCAAACGGAGCAACTAGACCCCTCCCCCTCCCCCACAGCATGTGAGCCTGAGGAAGGTCAATTGCAATGCTCTCTACATGGAGCTCCCCTTGAAGAGCACCCGGAGGCTCCAGTTAGTCCAGAACGCGGCCGCGCGGGTGATAGAGGGAGCACCGCGCTGCTCCCATATAACACCTATCCTGCGCAGCCTACACTGGCTACCGGTAGTCTTCCGGGTGCAATTCAAGGTTTTGCTTACCACCTTTAAAGCGCTCCATGGCTTAGGACCGGGATACCTTCGAGACCGCCTTCTGCCGCCGATTGCCTCCCAACGACCTGTGCACTCCCAGAGTGGGCCTCCTCGGGGTGCCGTCGACCAAACAATGTAGGTTGGCGACCCCCAGAGGGAGGGCCTTCTCTGTGGCGGCACCGGCCCTTTGGAATGAGCTTCCTCCGGGATTACGACAACTCCCCGACCTCCGGACCTTCAGACGTGAACTGAAGACTATTATTTCAGCGTGCGGGACTAGCCTAAGAATAAAATGTTTTAGCTAAATTTTAATGGGGGTTTTACCGGTTTTTACTGTTTTAGTGATCAGGCCATGATAATATTTAGTTTTAATTGGGTTTTAATGTTTATTTATTACATTGTTTTTAATATGCCTGTGAACCGCCCTGAGTCCTCCGGGAGATGGTGCGGTATATAAGTTTGATAAATAAATAAATAAATAAATAAATAAATAAATAAATAAATAAATAAATAAATAAATAAATAACCAACAGCTGCAGACTGGAGTGACCCTCGCTTCAGAAGAATTGATAGGTGGCGGCGACAGAAGGAAGGGAGGGGCAGGCCTGGATAAGTGCTGAGTCATGGAGCCACACCCCATGGCCTATATAAAGGACCTGCTTTCTGGCATTCTCTGAGTCAGGCAAAGTCTAAACATATCTTGCTGAAATCACTTTCTGGTCTCCTGCCTGCCCTGAGGACTTTGCTAGGACTTTGGGCAGAGCTGCAGAGGCAAGCCTGATTCGGATTTCCCTGACCCGGCCGTCAGCGGAGGAGTGGGACACGACAACTTCCTGCAGCACCCTGCTGGCCGAACCCCCCCCCCATGGCCCATTTTCAGCTTCTACGGCCTCCTGCAGCACTCTGCCGGCTGAAAATGGGCCAAGCAGGGGGTCACATGCGGCCCCACCTGTGGCCCGCTTTAGCCTGCAGCAGCACCGCAGTCCGATCCTTTGATATTTCTAAGCCAGCCCCATGGGCCAGTTTTAAGCACCCTGCGGGCCAGATCCAGCCTGCGGGCCTTGAGTTTGACACCCCCTTATTAAGGCTTTTTAGAGTGGTATTAGTACCTCGCTTGCTCTGGATTGTATCCTAATAATAATAATAATATCAGAGTTGGAAGGGACCTTGGAGGTCTTCTAGTCCAACCCCCTGCCCAGGCAGGAAACCCTACACCATTTCAGACAAATGGCTATCCAACATTTTCTTAAAAATTTCCAGTGTTGGAGCATTTACAACTTCTGCAGGCAAGTTGTTCCACTGGTTAATTGTTCTAACTGTCAGGAAATTTCTCGTTAGTTCTAAGTTGCTTCTCTCCTTGATCAGTTTCCACCCATTGCTTCTTGTTCTACCCTCAGGTGCTTTGGAGAATAGTTTTCCTGGAGGAAGCCATTCACCATCTCCGTCCATTTATGACTGTAGGACTGTAACTTTGTTGCTTGTATCCTTATGATTTATATTGATATTCCTGATTGCTTATTTGTAGCCTATGACTATCATTAAGTGTTGTATCATTAAATGTTAAATTTGTACCCTACGACTATCATTAAGTGTTGTAAGTGCTGTACCTTGATGAAGGTATCTTTGCTTTTATGTACTGCGAGAGCGTATGCACCAAGACAAATTCCTTGTGTGTCCAATCGCACTTGGCCAATAAAAAAATTCTATTCTATTCTAGTCTATTCTATTCTATTCTATTCTATTCTATTCTATTCTATTCTATTCTATTCTTATTGCTATTTCAATCTATTCTATTCTTCTCTTCTCTTTTGTAGCCTATGACTTAATGACATTAAGTGTTAAATTTGTATCCTATGACTATCATTAAGTGTTGTAAGTGTTGTACCTTGATGAAGGTATCTTTTCTTTTATGTACACTGAGAGCATATGCACCAAGACAAATTCCTTGTGTGTCCAATCACACTTGGCCAATAAAAAAATTCTATTCTATTCTATTCTATTCTATTCTATTCTATTCTATTCTATTCTATTCTATTCTTATTGCTATTTCAGTCTATTCTATTCTTCTCTTCTCTTTTTTTAGCCTATGACTTAATGACATTAAGTGTTAAATTTGTATCCTATGACTATCATTAAGTGTTGTAAGTGTTGTACCTTGATGAAGGTATCTTTTCTTTTATGTACACTGAGAGCATATGCACCAAGACAAATTCCTTGTGTGTCCAATCACACTTGGCCCATAAATAAATAAAAAAAATTCTATTCTATCTCAGAGGCTAGACCAGGGGTTCAAGGACTGTCATCGATTCCCCTCCACCCTTCCTTTCCTACCTGAAATTCTCAAAATATCCCAAACACATAATTTGTCACTTGTCCTTCGGAGGCGGGGGGTTTTTTTTAATCTTTTTTTTTTAACCTTTTTCGGGAAAATGACAGCCTGGGAAATTGTAGCCTTACCGTTCCGGCTGTCCACTCTTCCTTTCCTTTCCTTTCCCCCCAATTCTCTCTGCTCAGCTCCCCCCAACCCCAACCCAGCGGCTGTTATCTCGGCGTGAAACCCAGAACTGAAGGCACGATTGACCCAGTAATTGTCTAAATCAACGTGGCTCTAATTTAGTGGAATATGGTTTGAGCTGCTAAAACGTTGTCTCCCGCCGAGATGGAGATGGAGGTAGCACCAGGGTTTCTGAAGGCCGGGAACATTTGCTTAAACGGCGTCGTCTGGCTGGAAGACGCCGGAAAGGCTGCACCGAACCATGGGGAGAACTTAACTCTCAGAGAGAGAGAGAGAGAGAGAAAGAAACTGGGTCATCGAAGAAGCAAAGCCACAAACCAAGATTGGAGGCAGGAGGAAGCGGTGGAGTAAACTTTCTGGCATAGAGGAAGGAGCCATGATAGGGGTCTTCCAATACCTGAGGGGCTGTCACAGAATACAGGTAATCCTCAACTCAGAACCGCGACTGAACCCAACATTTGACTGTAACTTGGTTGCTGGCAATCCTTATGATTTATATTGATATATTGACCATCATTTGTGTTGTAAATGTTGTATCTTGATGACGGTATCTTTTCTTTTATGTACACTGAGAGCATATGCACCAAGACAAATTCCTTGTGTGTCCAAGCACACTTGGCCAATAAAGAATTCTATTCTATTCTATTCTATTCTATTCTATTCTATTCTATTCTATTCTATTCTATTCTATTCTATTCTATTCATTTATGTTGCTAAGTGAGCAAACTTAAGACTAACTTAGAATAACTTTATGGTCGCTTTGAATGCACACTGATGATTAGGGGACTGGAGCAGGGATGGAAATCCAGCAGGTTCTGACAGGTTCTGGAGAAGCGGCAGCGGAAATTTTGAGTAGTTTGGAGAACCGGCAAACATCACCCCACTTCCATAGAGGAATAATTTGCAATATCTTCCCAAGTAATAATATTTTGCAACCTTCTGCCACGCCCACCTTGCGACCAAGCCATGCCCACAGAACCGTAATAAAAATTGATTTTCCCTGACTGGAGTACATATGAACATGCTAACTTATAGTCTGATGAAAAGAAGGACTATGACCTGAAGGCATCTTCAATATTTACTGACAAAGAAAATCAATTTCTCCAAAGCACAGAACAATAGCACATAAACTCATCAAGGAGAGAATAAGGAGAAATTTCCTAGGAGAACATTAACCAGTGGAACAACTTGCCTCTAGAAAATTCTTACTGAATTTTAAGATGCATAACCATTTGTCAAAGTGGTGTATTTCATTAAAAAATCTAGAATCCAAGGTCCGTTCCAACTGTCTTTCTTTTCTATTCTATTCTATTCTATTCTATTCTATTCTATTCTATTCTATTCTATTCTATTCTATTCCATTTTTTATTCTATTCTAGTCTAGTCTATATCAAAATGAAATGTCATCGCATTCCTCTTTAAATTCCAATATTGTATAAACAGAACCAAAAATATTATATAACCTCACATATATTATATGACACAGAGAAATAACAGTCTGGATGTATACATGTAAAGGTGAGAAAAAAGAGTCTTACAGTTGGCATAGGGAACAAAGCTAATAATAATAATAATATCAGAATTGGAAGGGACCTTGGAGGTCTTCTAGTCCAACCCCCTGCCCAGGCAGGAAACTCTATATCATTTCAGACAAATGGCTATCCAACATTTTCTTAAAAAGGTGTTGGAGCATTCACAACTTCTGCAGTGTTATTCCACTTACTGATTGTTCTAACTGTCAGAAATTTCTCCAGTTTTAGCTGTTTTCTTGATCAGTTTCACCCATTGCTTTGTTCTACCCTCAGGTGCTTTGGAGAATAGTTCACTCCTCTTCTTTGTGGCAATGAGATATTGGAACACAGCTATCATGTCTTAGTCCTTCTTTTATTAAACTAGTATACCCAGTTCCTGCAACTGTTCTTCATATGTTTTCCTCCAGTCTAATTATCTTTGTTGCCTTCTCTGCACTTTCTAGAGTCTCTTACTTTACCAAAACTGAATGCATATTCAAGTGTGGCCTTACCAAGGCCTTATGTTGTATTAACACTTCACGTGATCTTGATTCTATCCTCTGTTTATGCAGCCCAGAATTGTGTTGGCTTTTCAGCTGCTGCACACTGCTGGCTCATATAAATGCTACAGAATATGATTAAGAATTCACCATCTCCTAGACTGAAGATGGCATTATTTTTCTCTATGGTCAAGGAGAAATTTGTTAAGTGAGTTTTGACCCATTTTACAACTTTTTTTGCCACCCTTGTTAAGTGAATCCCGGCAGTTGTTTTTTTTTTTTTTTTTTTTTATTGAAAGAGTTTTATAAAAAAACAAAAACATTTTCCCCCCTTTTTTCCCCCTCCCTCCCAAAAACAAACAAACAAAACACCCCCCTCCCTCCCCCACCCCCCGGCTTCCCGGTCAATCACAAAGTTATACATAAACCAAACATAGAATAAAATTTTCCTTCCAATCCAAAACCACATCCAAAGCTTCCTCCCAACCCTCCCATTACATAAAATAACTTTAATTATTCAAAGGCAATCTGATATTTCTTAATCTGATATCTGTTTTGTAAATAATCAATCCATTTTTCCATTCAATTAAATATCTTTCCTGCGTATTGTCTTTAAAAGCTGAGATTTTAGCCATCTCAGCCAAATTAATAACTTTCAATATCCATTCTTCTATTGTAGGTATCTCTTCTTTCTTCCAGTATTGTCCAATCAATAGTCTTGCTGCTGTTATTAAGTTCAAAATCAATTTAGTCTCAATCCTGTACAATCCGTTATAATTCCCAAAAGGAAAAATTGTGGCAGGAACTTTATCTTCTTCTTCAGTACATTTTGTATAATCCACCAAATTCTTATCCAAAAGACCTTAATTTTCTTGCAAGTCCACCAAATATGGAAATATGTAGCATCATCACAATCACATCTCCAACATTTCCTTGGATATTAGGATACATACATGATAATTTTTGGGATCTAATCCATCTATAAAACATCTTATAAAAATTTTCCTTAAATTCTGTGCTTGTGTAAACTTAACATTTCTAACCCAGATTTTCTCCCATGTTTCCAACATTATTGGTTCCTGAATATTCTGTGCCCATTTTATCATACAATCCTTTACCAAATCCTTTTGAATCTATTAAGCAACACATTATACAATCTCTATATGCTCCTGGGTCTGATTTCTAATTTGCTTTATTAAATTTTCCTCCTTTGCATTATACCAATTTTTGATCTTCTTTCCATCTAGCATGCATATTGAAACCAAGTATAATTCCTCCCTTCTTCATTTAATACCTGTAATGATTTTAATTGCAATCTACCTCCTTCAGCATACAAAAGTTCTTTATATGTAATCATTTCCTGTTTCTGTTCTATATTTATATTCTCTATTGCATGTGTTCCTCTAATACTGGCAGCAATAAAGGCTCTTGGGTCATCACGCCTTCTTGAGTCTCTTGAAGTTTTTCTATCACTTCTATTTCGACTTTCAAAACTGTAGAAAGAAAATCCTTTGCCTTTAAAACAGTGTCAATTCTATATCTCCTTCCTTGATAGAATAGTGTCAGTCCAACTGGCACCTCCCATCTGAATTGAATCTGATGTTTTTTAAGTTCTTGTGTAAAAAAAGCAAATTCCTTCCTGTCTCTTAACATCTTTGAAGGAATCTCTTTCAACACCTTCAACTCCTGTTCTCCAATTTTTAAAGTTGTCTGATATGAAACTTGCAGAATTTGATTTCTCATAGTCCTTTTCACAAAATAAACCACAATGTCCCGAGGAAGCTTTCTCTGTCTTGCAATCCAAGAATTAACTCTATATATTTTATCAATTTGGTAAGCTACCTCTTGGGGTCCGCTTCAATAAATTCAGCCAATGCTTCTGATATAATTTTTCTTAAGTCTTCCACGCTCTTCTCGCATACCAGGAATTCTAAGAGCTCCTTCCATAAGTTTATATTGTAATATCACAACCTGATCTTCATTTTGATCCACTTTTTTCTCAACACCTTTCATTTCGTCTTCTAAATGCTTTTTTGGCTGAGAGATCTGTTGCATTTCCACTTCCAATCCTTCAATTTTTTACTCAGTCCTTGAACTGCCATAAGAATATCTTCTCTTATTTTTGCATTAAAATTCTCCATCATCTCTTTCTGCCTATCTTCAGAAAGTTTTAATTGTTCTTTCAATATTTCCTCAAGACTTGGTTCAGATCCCCTTCTTCCAGAAGGCTTTAAAGGTTTAGCTGCCATTCTGTCTTCAAAAGAATCAGGAATTCAAACTTAATAACTCTCCTTCCCTCCTTTCAGTATAAAAAAACTCCGTTTGTAACAATCCACAAGTAACGCTGCTTCATCGTACTAAAAAATTTTTACTTTCACTTTTAGACGCCATTTTAAAAGTCAATTAATCAAAGACAAAGAAAGGTTTCAAGTTTCAAAAAGGGAGTCGGTACTTGCCATACTGATTCTGCATCAAAGTTCGAACGCTTGTGAAATTCCCGTCTGCTTGGAATATCAATCAATTTAATAAGCCTTCTAGAGCAGAAGCGACATTCCTCTCCTTTTCCCTGATAAAAACAGGGGCGTGCTGAAGTTGGAAGGAGTGGAATTCGGTGGGGTCATAAATCCAGGAAAATTCGCTCTTGAGAGCAAACCCCCTGTCAGACCTGCCACTCTTCCACAATTCTGATAACCTCTTTCACCCAGAGATTATGCTAAGCTCAGTGAACAGTGATTTATTTTCTGTTTCACTGACTTTTACAATCTTCTAACACGGAGTGCTCTGTTAGAGCACCCAACAGGAGGGTGACGTCACTGGAAGCCCAATCCCGGCAGTTGTTAAATGAATAACACGGTTGTTAAGTGAATCTGGTTTCCCCATTGGCTTGGCTTGTCAGAAGGTCGCAAAAGGGGATCGCATGATCCCGGGACACTACAACCGTCGTAAATGTGAGTCGGTTGCCAAGCATCCGAATGAAAACCATGCGAACACTGGGAATGCTGTAACAGTCATTAAGTGTGAAATATGGTTGCCAGTCCCTTTCTTCAGAGCCCTTGTAACTACGAACGGTCGCTAAGTGAACTGTTACAACTCAAGGACTACCTGTAACACAGTTGGAAGGAATATCCATCTGGGTTCAGTTCCAAGTGGGGACAAAGACACTGGAAACATGGAGGCTGCTTGGAAAGATGGTTTAATGGTGGCCAGGATCACATGGCTTGAGATCCTGAACAGAAAAGGGCTGAGATCTTGTGTGCTCCCTGGTTTTATGCTTTTTCTGAGCTTTGAACTTTCTGGGGCACAGGAAGAGTATCCTGATTGGTTGTCAAACTCCCAGGGGGTGGGAGTCTTAGCTAGCCTTGCTGGTTGATGTAATCTTCCCAGGTGCCATGTGGTGAGTTTCAGTTGCTAGATGGGTTCTATTATGATGCAGATGATGGTTAACAAAGGTGGGGGGAAATGAGTGAGCTTAGCTGAGGCTTTAATGGCCCATTGACAAAGGTGGGGGGGAGTCAGGAAGCTGCTTTGTCTTTAAAACATGTTTCTCCATTTCTCATCCAGGGAAATATATTCTGCCTTTTAAATATTTTCTAAAATATTTCATTCTTCTAGGAGTGGGGTGGGTGCTAAATTCCTACAGGACCTTGGAGGTTTTCTAGTCCAACCCGCTGCTCAAGTAGGAGACCCTATACCAGTGGTGGGCTTCAAAAAGTTTTACTATCGGTTCTGTGGGTGTGGCTTCGTGGGCGTGGCAGGGGAAGGATAGTGTAAAATCTCCATTCCCTCCCCACTCCAGGGGAAGGTTACTCCAAAATCCCCATTTTCTCCCTATCAGCTGGGACTTGGGAGGCAGAGAATAGATGAGGATGAGGCCAGTCAGAATTTTTACTACCAGTTCTCCAAACTGCTCAGAATTTCCGCCACCGGTTCTCCAGAACTGGTCAGAACCTGCTGAAACCCACCTCTGCCCTATACCCGTGATGGAGAACCTATGGAACACATGCCAGAAGTGGCATGCACAGCCCTCTCTGTGGGCGCACGCGCTGTCTCCAGATGGTCTTCTAGTTTCCAGTGCACACATGCACATGGATTACCTGGTCTTCTCGCATGCTGGAGCACCGGAAACCCAAAAAATGGTTGTCCGATAAGCATGTGCATGCTGTTCACCTGTCTTTCGGTTTCTGGCGCTCCGGCACGCTCGAAAAGCTGGCAAGCGTGCAAGCGGTAAGAGGGAGGGGCAGATATGGCGGAAGCGGGGGCTCACATCATGTTCGGGGAGTACGCTGTCGCTGTTTGCGAGCGATTGTGTGCTCCGGGCCCCCAAGCTTGCCTCGTTCCCCGAGTGGCTATGCCTCCAGGAACCTGGACCTTTGGTTGATGCTATGCAATGCCAGGTCTGTCGTGAATAAAGCCCCGTTCATAGCCGATCTTATTCAAGGGGGGGGGCAACCTGATGGGCATTTCATGACACCTCTCCTGCGCAGACTGCACTGGCTACCTGTGGTCTTCCAGGTGCGCTTCAAGGTTTTGGTAACTATCTTCAAAGCGCTCCATGGCATAGGGCCGGGTTACTTACGGGACCGTCTGCTGCTACCGAATACCTCTCACCGACCCATGTGCTCTCACAGAGAGGGACTCCTCAGGGTGCCGTTGGCCAGGCAGTGCTGGCTGGTGACACCCAGGGGAAGGGCCTTCTGTGTCCCTCTGAACAACTTCAGGACTAATTCCTGATGAACCTTTGCCATGAGCTTAAGACATATCTATTTATTTGCACAGGACTGGACTAGATTTTAAATTTGAATTGGTTTTAATGGGGATTTTATTATTTGTATTGTCATTTTTAATTATTCGGCCATTTGTAGTAAGTTTTTTAATGGATGTTTTATTTTTTATTTATATGTATATTTTTATCTGGCTGTGAACCGCCCTGAGTCCCTAGGGAGATAGGGCGGTATAAAAATACGAAAAATAAATAAATAAATAAATAAAATAAAAAATTTCGGAGACCTGGTTGGGCGCTGAAGGGGGGGTTCCCCTTATCGAGATGTGCCCACTAGGTTTCCAGGCATTCCATCATCCGAGGGCCCAGGGTAGGGGTGGGGGAGTAGCGGTTGTTATTCACGAGGGTCTAGAACCGAGGGAGGTCACTGTCCCGCAGATAGTCGGTTGTGAAACCCTTTTGGTAAAGTGGGGCCGTGGGGTACAGGCGGGCATGCTGGTTACGTACCTGGCTCCTTGCTGCGTGGCAGCAGCCCTGCCCGAGTTGTCGGAGATGATAGCCGGGACGGCGGTTGAGACCCCCAGACTTATGGTTATGGGGGATTTCAACTTGCCGTCGGTGGGCGAATTCATGGCTTCCATGGCGGCCTTGGACCTCACCCAGGTAGCTAATGGTCCCACCCACACTGGGGGTAACACTCTGGACCTGATTTTTGTCTCGGGACAGTGGCTAAATGATCTGGATTTAGGTGAATTAATTGTTAAGCCCTTGTCATGGTCAGATCATTTACTCCTTCAGCTAGACTTTCGAACCGCTGCACCTCGCTGCAGGGAGACGGAGACGGTTCGATGGTTCCATCCCAAGCGCCTGATGGACCCGGAGAGGTTCCTGATGGAGCTTGGGCTGTTTCCTGGGGAATTAGCCCACGACTCGGTCGAAGAACTGGTGGCTGCCTGGGAAGGGACGGCTGCCGGGGCTTTGGACCACGTCGTGCCTTTGCGGCCTCTGACCCGGCGTCGAACTTGCCCAGCTCCTTGGTATAACGAGGAGTTGAGGGAGATGAAGCGCCGGAAAAGACGCCTAGAGAGTGCCTGGAGGTCCAGCCACACCGAATCCGACCGAACACTAGTTAGGTCTTGTATTCAGACCTATCTAGTGGCGATAAAAGCGGCGAAATATACCTATTTCTCTACTCTTATCGCATCGGCAGATAACCGCCTAGCCACCCTGTTTAGGGTGACCCGCTCCCTGCTCTCGCAGGAGGCTCAGGAGGACCCCTTGCAGGGGCGTGCTGAGGATTTTGTACAGTATCTGTCCGATAAAATCGCTCGGATTCGGGACGGGCTGGACACTGATTGGATAGATCTGGGCGAGGGGACGGGGACAAGTCTTGTGGATATTACCTGGGCTGAGTTCGATCCTGTGACTCCTGATGACATGGTAGGCTGAATCCCACCACATGTTTATTGGACCCTGGTTGGTACTGGCCACACGGGAGGTGACACGAGCCTGGCTCCTGGAAATTATCAATGCCTCCTTGTTGGAGGGTACCTTTCCCGCTGCCTTGAAAGAGACGGTGGTGAGGCCCCTCCTCAAGAAGCCTTCCTTGGACCCAGCTGTATTGGCGAACTATCGTCCAGTCTCCAACCTTCGCTTTTTGGCGAAGGTTGTTGAGAGTGTGGTGGCGTATCAGCTTCCCCAATACCTGGAGGAAACTGTCTGTCTAGACCGTTCAGTCGCTTCAGACCTGGTTACAGCTGAGGCAGCTTTGGTCGCGTTTGGATGACCTCTGGAGGGCTCGGGACATGTTCCTCTGTCCTGGTCCTGTTAGATCTCTCAGCTTTTGATACCATCGACCATGGTATCCTGCTGCGGGTTGGAGGATTGGGAGTGGGAGGCACCGTTTATCGGTGGTTCTCGTCCTATCTCTCTGACCGTTGAGCAGTGTTCAGGGGCAGAGATCGACCTCTGGGTCTCACTTGTGGGGTGCCTCAGGGTTCTCTCCTCTCCTGTTCAACATCTATATAAAGCTGGGTGAGGTTATCCGTGGTTTGGGTGGATTATCATCTATGCGCTGATGATACTCAGCTGTACATTTCCACCCCCAAACCACCCCAGAAGCTGTCGGTGATGGACGGTGTCTTGAGGCCATCTCTGGATGGGGAGGAATAGGCTCAACTCTACCAAGACAGAGTGGCTGTGGGTTCCGGCATGTAGTCAGCTGACTGCAGCATAGCTGACTGTTGATCTGACCCCCAGGGAAGGTGCGCAACTTGGGCATTCTCCTGGGATCGGCTGTCTTTAGAAGAACATTTGGCGGCGTCGCCGCATTTTCAGGTTGCCTGATCAGTTCGCCTTTCTTGGGGACTCCTTACGCACGGTCACTCACGCCCTCGTTACCTCTCGCCTGGACTATTGCAATGCTCTCTACATGGGGCTCCCAGAGAGCACCGGAGGCTCCAGCTAGTCCAGAATGCGGCGGGTAATTGTGGGAGCATCATTGCTCCCATATAACACCTATCCTCGCGGCCTGCACTGGCTGAGCCTTCGGGTGCAATTCAAGGTGTTAGTGCTCCTTTAAAGCTCCATGGCTTGGACCGGGCTATTACGAGACGCCTTCTGCCACCGAGCCTCCCAGCGACCTGTGCGCTCCCACAGGTGGGCCTGCTCAGGTGCCATCAGCCAAACAGTGCCGGCTGGTGACCCCCAGGGAGAGCCTTCTCTGTGGCACCACCCTATGGAATGAGTTACCTCCTGGGTTCGCCAACTTCCCGACCTCCATTGCCTTCAAGCGGAACTGACTCTGCTATTCAATCGGACTAGCCTAAATATTATTTAATTGATATTTTAGTTTAACTTAGTTTTTTGAATTTTAAATATTAATCTATTTATAATTTTATAGTTTGTTTATATAGGTCTTTAGTTTTAATTTGTTTAAATATTTCATTTTTAAATTTTTAAATTTATTGTGTACCTATGTGTTTAATAAGGCTGTACACCTCCTAGTCCTTGGGAGAAGAGGCGGTCTAGAAATCTAATAAATAAATAAATAAATAAATAAATAAATAAATCTAGAAAAAAGACCATCTAATAATGATAAATTCTTTGGGTTTGATTATATGATATTTATTTAGTCATATTGAAAATGTTGTCATTGAATAGCATTTCAGACAAATGGTTGTCAATTTAAAATATGTAGCAGCAATTTCTTAAAGTCTTTCCAAGCCTCAAAGGCATTTCATGTATGAAAAACATACTATTTAATCACTGGATATTCTATTCTGCCATAAAGAAATCTTATTTCCAATCATCAAGACTGTGAGTTCTATCCTGCTTTCATTTGAAAGCCATTGACTTTCAATAAAATTCTGTATAGGCATTGAAAGAATTCTTCAATCAAGGACTTTATACATTTAAAGATTGATTTTAATCACCAGGAGAAATTCTAGATTGGCATTGAAAAAGCTTGATAATCACCAAAGGAGTTCTATGTTGGATTGAAAGATTATTTTAATAAGAGAAATTCTAGTCCTCATTGAAAAAATAGCTTATTTTCAATAATATTGTCCTGCCTCACTTGAAAAATGCTGGTGACTTTCAATCACAACATTTCTATCTGCCTTTAAACCAGCTTGACTTTCAATCACATTCTATGTTCATTTTAAAGAGCTGGGTGATTTTCCAATCACCAGGACATCTGGTGCCTACATTTAAAGCCAGTTGACTTTAATCACAGGAGATGTTTCTAGTCCTGCTTTCATTAAAAGCAGCTGGGTGACTTAATCAAGGGACAGTTCTATGTTATGAAAGAATGGGTGACTTTCAATCACCAGGAAACTGATTCTGTGCTTGCATTAAAGCCAGCTGGGTGATTTTCCAATCAACTTCTGTTCATTGAAAGAGCTTGATTTTCCAATCACAGTTCTGTGCCTTGCATTGAAAGCCAGCTTATTTTCCAATACAAGACAATTCTAGTCCATAGGCATTAAAAATAGCTTATTTCAATCAAGAATATTCTAGTCCTGCTCAGGCATTGAAAAATATCATATTTAATCATAAAAGTCAGCATGCTGTATGTGTTTGTTTCCAGTCGATTTCTGGGTGAAGTTCAAAGGGTTGTTTTTAACCTCTAAAGTCCTACATGGCAGAAGCTTTTAACCTACAGAAGATTGTTTTCGGTAGCTTCTTCCAGAAAACACACAAACTCCTTCTTTCACTTAGATTCCTTGTAATGCCTTGAATTTTGATAGGATGAATTCTCAGCGTTTGTTTTTCTATCTTCTTTATTTGATTTTTAATTTGTTTATATGTTTCTTTTAATGGAATTTTGTTTGATGTATGTTTATTGTAGTTAAGCACTGGGAGACTTAGAAGATTATGACCAAATAGCACTTTGCCAGTTTAATAAATAAATGATAAATAAATAGGTATCCTAAATAACCTACCTTTTAAAGCTTCAGAGGATTGTTTTCTTGGCTGGAGCCTTACGTATCTTCTATCCAAAACAGCCGTGCCCTGACTTTATTTTATTAGATTGGATTTTTATGTTATTTTATTAAGCTGAAGAATATTGATTATAAATAATATTCTTTCTTTATTTTCATTGATTTGAACATTTATTTGCAAAATAGCTGGATTTATATAAAAGCAGGATAGAATAATTTTATTAAAGCAATTTTTAAACAATATAATGTTTTTGATTGAATCAGAGTTTATAGTAGAACTAGAACTCACATTCTTGATTTTAATCAGCTGATATGCCTCAGATAACTGAATCAGTCTCTGGTGAGAAAAAGAATATTTATAAGGTAGAATAGAATAGATTTGGTCTGAAAAAATCAGCTATTTAGTCAGATAAAAGATTTTATATGGAAGATAAATAGTGCTTTATGATAAATGCACTCCAGATTTGGTGAAAAAAATGCTATTTTTTTATAAGAATGGAACTCAATCTCTGATTTTTAAATAGTAGTTTATGAAGGTAGAATGAATCAGATTTGTTAAGAAATCAGCTATTTCTGATAGAATGAATAGATTAAGTGATATTGTCAACAGATTTCATGCTGAGAATGTCAAATCTTGGTGATTAGAATCAATAGTTTATGTTGAATGAATGTTTGGTGATAAACATAATGCTATTTTTCATAGAGTTCCCATACTGATTAGTGGTGGTTAATTAACAGGTGATTGCGGACCCTACAGACAAAAGACATCCAATTTTTTACCAAAAGTTCCATTTTATGCCTTTATTTTCGCCTGTTAGGAATGGCGACTCCCGTTCGGACCCTTCAATCTTGGGCAAACCAGTACGAGTTCGTTGAATGGATGGTGGCCTAGTCTTCATATGAGGCTTTCCTCAGAGTAAAAAAGATTAATGCGGTCACTTACGGTTCCAAGAAACTTGGAACCCCTGCTACATCCGATCAACTTCAACTCGGACTTTCGCAGCCCCTGGAGAGAGACAAAAAACTGCTATTACGAAGGCGCTAACCATAAATCACAGATCCTGGATCACGCTATAATTACTTTAGGAGCACATCATCAATTAACCGCTGTATACGGAATAAGCATATGAACAAGGCTCAGAGTCTGTAATGCTGGGTGATACTTTTTGTGTCTTGATAAACTCTGATAAGCACACGGCGTTCTAAGTGCCCTTCTTTCACCATCAGTTGGTTTTTTTTTTCCTTTTTTGGATCGCCTGATTTCTAAATCTTTCCGACCAATGCTGAATGTATGAACTTCTCATCAGATCTTCTAGCCGATAGCCGCAGATTTGCTTCTAGTCAGGTCTACCCATGTTCTTTTTCTTTGGGATGGTTTTTGTTGTTACCTGTGACTCCCATAAAAGTAGACTAACCAATGTGACTACTGTTCCCATCACCAAGGCCTGGCTCTTCACTGCAATAGTCTGCCTAATTAAAGGCTCATCCAGGGAACTCATTATATTTGTTATCCAGGTCATTCACAGAAATGAATTTGAAAAACTAGCAATTTTTTTTTTTTTATTGAAAGAGTTTTAAAAACAAAACATTTTCCCCTTTTTCCCCCTCCTCCCAAAAAAAACCCTTCCCCTCCCTCCCCCCAGCTTCCGGTCAATCCTGAGGTATTATACATAAACCAAACATAGAATAAAATTTTCCTTCAATCCAAATAACCACATCCAAAGCTTTTCATCTCCCAACCCCTCCCATTACATAAAATAACTTTCTAATTATTCAAAGGCAATCTGATATTTCTTAATCTGATATCTGTTTTGTAGATAATCAATCCATTTTTCCATTCAATTAAATATCTTTCCTGCGTATTGTCTTTTAAAAGCTGAGATTTTAGCCATCTCAGCCAAATTAATAACTTTCAATATCCATTCTTCTATTGTAGGTATCTCTTCTTTCTTCCAGTATTGTCCAATCAACAGTCTTGCTGCTGTTAAATTCAAAATCAATTTAGTCTCAATCCCTGTACAATCCGTTATAATTCCCAAAAGGAAAAATTGTGGCAGGAACTTTATCTTCTTCTTCAGTACATTTGAATTTTGAATAATCCACCAAATTCTTATCCAAAAGACCTTAATTTTCTTGCAAGTCCACCAAATATGAAAATATGTAGCATCATCACAATCACACCTCCAACATTTCGCTTGGATATTAGGATACATACATGATAATTTTTGGGATCTAAGTGCCATCTATAAAACATCTTATAAAATTTTCCTTAAATTCTGTGCTTGTAAACTTAACATTTCTAACCCAAATTTTCTCCCATGTTTCCAACATTATTGGTTCCTGAATATTCTGTGCCCATTTTATCATACAATCCTTTACCAAATCCTTTTCGAATCTATTTCAAGCAACACATTATACAATCTCTTTATATGCTCCTGGGTCTGATTTCTAATTTGCTTTATTAAATTTTCCTCCTTTGCATTATACCAATTTTTGATCTTCTTTCCATCTAGCACTTATTTGCCCATATTGAAACCAAGTATAATTCCTCCTTCTTCATTTAATACCTGTAATGATTTTAATTGCAATCTACCTCCTTCAGCATACAAAAGTTCTTTATAAGTAATCATTTCCTGTTTCTGTTCTATATTTATATTCTCTATTGCATGTCTAGGGCTCATATAGGAATCTTGTAATCTAATTTATAGGAATATTTTTCCAGACCATAAAGAGCACTTCTCAACACATGATTCTTAAAAGCCCTATCCACTTTTTCCATAAAATAAATCGCATGCCATCCATATAACAAGTCATAACCTTCTATATTCAAAATTCCTTCCTCTGTTAAGTTAAACCAGTCACTTATTACTGAAAGGGTTACTGCTTCATAATATAGTTTAAAGTTAGGCATTCTTAAACCCGGTCTTTCCCGTGAGTCCTGTATTATTTTCATTTTAACCTCGCCTTTTTACCCTGCCATATAAATTTATTAATCCCAATCTGCCAATCTTCCAAATTTTTATCCTTTTTAATTATTGGTATCATCTGGAACAGAAACAAAATCTAGGTAACACATTCATTTTAATAGCAATCCTTCCCAATAGGGATAACTGCAATTTCTTCCAGACACTCATATCATTCTGAACTTTTGCCATAGCAAGTCATAATTATTCTTATAAAGTTTCTTGTTCGATGAGCTAATATAGACCCTAAATATTTAACCTTTTTACTACCTCAAATCCTGTCATTTCCTCTAGTTTTGTTTCTGTTGTATAGACATATTTTTAATTATCACTTTTGTTTTATTCTGATTTATTTTAAATCCTGATACCTTTCCATATTTATCAATTACTTCCAACAAAATCTACTTGAATTTATAGGATTGTTAACCACTACATCATCTGCAAAAGCTCTAACTTTGTACTCATATTGTCTAATCTTAATTCCCTATTTTCATTAATTCTCGTATTTTATCTAATAATGGTTCCAGAGTCAAAACAAACAATAATGGTGATAAGGACATCCCTGTCTTGTTCCTTTTAATCTTAATAACTTCTGTCAAACTACCATTTACTATAATCTGTGCTGTTTGCTCTCCATAAATCGCTTTAATTATTCTAACAAAACAGTCTCCAAATTGCATTTTCTCTATTAATTTAAATAAAAAATCCCAATGCAATCGATCAAAGGCTTTCTCTGCATCCAAAAAAATAAGTGCTGCTGAAGTATTCTTCTTTTCCAAATATTCCAATATATTAATAATCTGTCTAACATTATTCCTCATCTGCCTCCCTTTTATAAAACCAGATTGATCAGTATGAATTCTTTGTTGTAAAACTAACATTAATCTATTTGCTATTATTTTACAAAATCTTATAATCATTATTTAAAAGTGAAATCGGCCTGTAGTTACCAGGTTTAGAGCAATCTTGCTCCTCTTTGGTATCAGTGAAATAAAGATGTTTTCCATGACGAGGTATTCCCACTCTAATTGTATCTGATTAAATAATTCTTTAAGTGGGCCTAATATTTCATCCTGTGTTTTTTATAATAAGTTGCTGTAAGACCATCTGTACCAGGGTTTTCCCATTTTAATTGTTTAATTGCCTCCACTATTTCTCCAGTAGCTATCGGCCGATTCAGCTCCTCCTCTGTTCTAATGTTAGAATATTAACCTTATAATCTTTCAAATAATCATAAATGTCCCTATTCAATATTTTGTCTTTTGCATATAGTGCAGTATAAAATTCTGAGAATGCCTTTTAATTTTATCCTGTTGATATATCTCTTTACCTTTATATTCTATTTTTGTATGTACACGTGCTTTCTGTTTCTTCCTTAAATTATATGCCAACCATCTCCCAGGTTTATTTGCATTACAAAAGGTATTATGTTTAGCATATTGTATATTCGTTGCCACCTGGTCTGCCATTAACATATTAAATTGACTCTGTAATATTTTTATAGCCTCTTTAAGTTTGTGATCTTGTGGGTTTTGAATTAATAACTGTTGCTTCCTTTGAATTTCTTCTTCCAAATATCTCGCTGCCTTTGTTTATTATTCCTTTGCCTGTTGTCCAAATAAATCAATATCCCTCTAATAAAGCTTTGCTCGCCTCCCACACAGTTCCTATAGGTGTCCCTTTGTACATATTAAAATCAAAAATTCTTTAACTGTTTCTTACAATAAGTTACATTATCCTCATATCTAAACAGATTTTCATTCAACCTCCATGTTCTACCACCTTTTTCCCTTGTAATAATTCCATCCATACTGGGCTATGGTCAGTTAAACACCTCGAAATATCTTCGTTTTCTTCACCCTAGAAAGCAAGTCATTAGAAATTAAAATAAAATCAATACGTGAAAAGATTGATGCCTATCAGAAAAAAGTAAAATCTCTCTCATCTGGATTCCGTAACCTCCATATATCTCTAAACTCAAAGTCTTCCATCATTTCAAAAAGATTTTGGTAATTTTGCATGTATAGGTATCTTCTTGGAGGAGGTTCTCTTATCCCTTCTTGTATCAATTACTCCATTCCAGTCTCCTAATAAAATAAACGAACTATAATCCCAGAGGTCAACCTCTCATGTAACATTTTGTAAAACTTTTCTTGTTGCTGATTAGGTGCATAAATACCTATCAACAAAGTCTTTTGCATCTATCACCAGTTCAATAGCAATAAATCTTCCTTGAATATCTGCCTCAATTAACTTAGCTGGTATATCCTTCCTGATATATACAACAATTCCATGCTTCTTATCCAAAGCTGATGCAACAAAATGGTTACCCAATTTTGAATTAATTAAATATTTTTGGTCTGATAATTTTATATGTGTCTCTTGCAAACAAATCACATCATTTTAAATTGTTTCAAGTAGTGAAATATTTTCCTTCTTTTCTGAGCTGAATTCAAGCCATTAACATTCCATGACAAATTCTATTTGCCATTACTGGCCTCCTGAAGCTTTGAAAGACAGGCTCCTCCTCCGGTATCTTCCGTCTAGCTCCTCCACAGCTTCCATATGGGATCCTGACTTTTACTTTGAGACTGTTGCTCTTCTTTAAGGGCTCCTCTTGTCACCCTTTGCTCTTGTGGTTCCTCTAATACTGGCAGCAATAAAGGCTCTTGGATCCTGCGCCTTCTTGAGTCTCTTGATTAATCATTTTAGACTTTCAAACTGTAGAAAATCCTCTGCCTTTCATGTTTATCTAACTCTCCTTTTATAAAGACAGAAAAATCCCTGAAAATCTGATGTTTAAGTGAGTGTTTAAAACAAAATGTAAAAAAAAATAACAATTGCTTTCCTGTTCTCTTTTTGAAATATCTCAATCAAAATCTGTGAATCTAGTTTTATCTGCAATCCTAAACCAATCTCAGTTGCTTCACATAAAAATCTTAATCCACAATGATTCTTAAAAACAATGGAGTGCTTGTCCAGAAGAACTTTAAATATTTTTATTTCTTAATTTAAATTATTTTCATAATTTTCCTCTTCAAATTTTCTTATTGTCCATCTTCTAATCTGAGAAGAGCTCCAGAACAAAATTGAAGACATCATAACATGATTTATTTTAAAAGACCAGCAACACTTTCTCTTATAAAACAACATTGATCTTTGTCTTCTTCATTTTTTGTATCAGTGTCTTCTGACTTTAGAACTTTCTTCAATTCAGTTCATAGGACTGAGGAATTTCTTTAGAATTTCTTTAATTTGATTGAATCTCACTGAAAATAATTCTCCTGTTTTGAATAAAGTTTTTTGTTCACTCAGATTTCCTCAACTCTTGTAAACATCTATGTTAGCTTGGTATGCTGATAAAATAAATACAATTCACCATCCTGTAATGAGAATGTTTTCAATTTTAAAGCAGTTGATAAAAATTCACTAAGCTTGATTCAAAATTTGTGGTTTTCTATTAAAAATCTCACCTCTAGAAAATTTCAGAAGTTTCATTTCATTATCATTGAAATGTAGACTGAATAGAAATCAGAACTGTTCCTGACTTAAATTCTTTAACTTCAAAGTCACAGCCAGAAAAAAAGATTGGATAGTTTTTCAATCAGGTTTTTCACATGATAGCTTCAAACTTGATCCTGCTCAGCAATGCCCTGTTTTGAGAATGAGCAAAGTCAAAAAATTGTTTCAACCATGTTTCAGTGATTCACTTAACAACAGTAAATTCAAAAATATTCAATGATCTTGTAGCAAAAGCTCCATTTGGTTAATATCTTCTTAAGACCAAACTGTCTTCAGATTTCCATTTATAGGTGAAATTTAGAAGGCAAATAGAATAGAATAGAATAGAATAGAATAGAATAAATGAGTTGGAAATTAGTCTTCAACTGCTTACAAAGAAATCATATTCAGACAAATATTTATCAATCTCTCTTTAAAATTTCAGTGTTGGAGCATTTACAACTTCTGGAGCAAGTTGTACTGATTAATTGTTCTAACTGGAAATTTCTCCTTAGTTCAAGTTGCTTCTGTTGATTAGTTTACATTGCTTCTTCTCCTGTCAGGTGCTTTGGAGAATAGTTTGATCCTCTTCTATGTGGCAAGAGATATGGAACACTGCTATCATGTCTAGTCCTTCTTTTCATAAGACTAGACATACCCTGTTCCTGCAAGTTCTTCATATGTTTCAATGCTTAGTCAGTAATATCAGTGGTATTTTTGCCATTCAGAAGTTTAAATTCTAAGCAGTTGGAGAACCTTTAGGAAATCTTATTTTGCATGACTAATCCTGTAAGGAACAGGAAAACATTCTATTTTTCTAGAATCTTTTTTGTTCAAAATCTGTTAATGTCAGCTCAATTCAACTTTAAGATTTATTAGATTTAGATTTATTTGAATTTTATACATCCCTTCTAGAAAGACTCATTTCAGCCAAATAAAACAACAATTATATACAATAAAACCTGTTAAAAATTTATTAAATATAAGGGAATAAAACATTAAAACCATATCATAAAATTTATATCAAATATTAAAACTATTAAAATTTCTATCAGTTATAAATATATTTCATCTGGAATCCAAAATAACATTGACAAATCTGAGGAAGTTCATTCAGACTGGAAAAGAAGAATTAAGAAATCCTGTAGACATTCTAAGAATCACTATATCTGTGCAAGATAAAACATTGATATTCATGTATAAGATCTGAAAGGTAGTAACCAAATTTGAAGTATTGTGGATCAACCAATTGTCTTTGTCATGTATAGTTATTGTTATGTATTCTTATGTACCTTTAAATATTTGGAAATCAACGTTGCTGATTGGACCTCAATAGAACTGTATAAAAGAGGTTTTCCCCAGCCTGTTGCTGGGTTCACCCTATATTAAGAGCTGTTGTCACTACCCTGGTCTCCAGCCTCGTTACTTCGAACTTAACAGGCGAGGTGGGATCTCGAGGCTAAGGAGAACCAGAACCGAGCTGAAGCACGATAGGGCCGAACCCAGCAAACACAGGGCAGAAAAGCGGAGATGGCCAGTTACACTCCGCCCGCACCGTTTGACCGGCTAAGAGAAATGGGGCGTATGACCCGTTTGAAAGCTTTCTAGAACGAACTGCAAGGAGTTCCAGATAACCCAAAAGGGCTTATTTCTTAAGCCACTGTGGTCCGGAGGTCATTGATATCGCGGAAGCCCTGGCAGAGCCAACGCCGTTACAATCGGTGTGGCCAACTCTACAGACTTTACTAAAAAACCAGCACGCCGTCCAAATCGTGCGGTTTGAATTGGAGGCGAAGGCAGATGGAGGCGAATCCGCCGGTGACTACATGGCCGCCCTAAGAAAGCGTCCAAGGACTGCGGATACCGCGACCTGGGCAGTGCTCCTCGAGCAACTCATCCGAGGTCAAAGACATCCGCGGCGGCGGCTGCTAGCAAGAGCAACCTGCGCTGGCCACGCTCTGGGCGAAGCCAGAGCACATGAAATGTCCCAGCGGCGGACACTGCAAAGCCTCTCCACCAAAGGCGGCGAAACAACTCCAGTGCACCAGGAGGAGGTTCAGACCGAATCCGGCGGTGAAGATGAGGAAGGGTCTGCCGAACCGAGAAACGCGACAAAGGGACCGAGGCGAATCACGGAAGCTGCGGTGGTCAACACCAGCGCCAACGCTGCAAGTTTAAGGGCGCATGTCGGTCGGAAGAAAGGGCACCTAGCTCAAGTTTGTCGAACCTTCCGCCGAAAATTCAAATCGGCCAATCAGGCGGAATCGGCAAGGCGACGCGATTGGCTCAAACAAAAAGCGATTCAAACCAAACGACTGTGGTCATAGGCGCGCCTCGACCAGTGGAGAAGATCTTCACCAAACCAAAATAGAGTCGGTGCGGCTGAAGTAGACACGGGATCAGCGATCACCATCATGTCCTGGGACACTTTGGCGAAGTCGCTGCCGTCAGTCGCGGCGCCACCTGCAAGCAGCGGCTAGTCCACGACTACCAGGGAATCGCATCCCTGTTCGAGGACCACCTCCGTCCGAGTCGAGTACGGACCACACAAGACCCTGCCCATCACGATCGTCGAAGGACTCTGCCCAGTCTGTTGGGACTAGACTGGTTTCGTGCCCTGGGCATGGGGTGACTGGCATCTACAGAAGTGACTGTAACCTGAAAGACATTCTCTTTAACGAGTTCGAAGATGTCTTCAAGGACTGCCTGGGCAAGTACAAGGGACCCCTATTTCCTTCAACTTAGACCCCAGGTAGCCCCATTAGGCTTAAGGCGAGGAGAGTCCTTTGCCCTAAAACCAAAATGAGCTGGATAAGCTCATAAATCAGGGATTTTGGTGCCAGTCGATCACGCAAAGTGGGAGGCATCGTCACCCAATAAAACCAGAGGGTCAATTAGAATTTGCGCTGACTACAAGGCGGCGCTTAACAAAGCCTTACAGAAAAGCGCTTACCGGTTCCGTGGTGCAACACTTGCTGCACTCTTTGGGGCAAGGGCAAGTCTTTGCAAAGTTAGACTTGGCCCAAGCCTACCAACAACTGCCCGTGAGCGCCCGCACAGCGAAGCCCAAAGCGATTGTAAGCACAGGGGGCCTTCAAGTGCACCCGATTGCAATTTGGGGTGAGTGTGGCACCAGGGCTGTTCCAAAACCTAATGGAACGACTTCTGCAAGGGCTCCCAGGGGTAGTTCCCTACTTCGATGATGTCCTAATTTCAGGGGAAAACATAGAGGAATTGGGGGAGCGTTTAAGAAAGGTTCTGGGCATTTTCCGGACAGCGGATTAAAGTCAAGACAAATGCCAGATAGGGGTCGAATCCGTCGATTTCTTGGGCTACGGATAGACAAGAAAGGAATTCACCCACTGAGAGCAAGGTCAAGGCAATTAGAAGGCTCCAGCGCCCAAAAACAAAGCAGAGCTACAGGCATTCCTGGGGCTAGTGAATTTTCGGTCTTTTAAAAACAAAGCAACCGTTCTGAACACGCTGCATAGGCTCTTAGGAAAAATACTGTTTGGTCTTGGGGAAAGTCGGAAAATAGGGCTTTTGAAGCAGTAAAAAACCTGCTCTCAAGTGATAGCCTGCTCATCCAATATCATAACTCATTGCCCTAGTGCTGGTTTTCGATGCCTCCCTTATGGGGTGGGGCTGTACTCAGCCATAGACTTCAAGCGGCACAGAAGCCCCTATAGCTTCTACTCTAGAAACGATGTCC
Source organism: Ahaetulla prasina (assembly GCF_028640845.1). Taxonomy (NCBI): domain Eukaryota; kingdom Metazoa; phylum Chordata; class Lepidosauria; order Squamata; family Colubridae; genus Ahaetulla; species Ahaetulla prasina. The sequence goes on along the minus strand of NC_080539.1, from coordinate 370,776,383 downwards.
TCCCCAGAGAGGAACTACAGCCAATTAGATAAAGCACTAGCCATTGTGTCAGGGTTAAAAATTCCACGAATATGTCTTTGGGCGGATTTTGAAATCGTGACTGACCACAGACCGCTACTAGGATACTGGCTGGCGACCGCCTGTGGCACCGCCACGCTTGACCGATGGACTATATTCTTGGCAATTACAAGCTGCAGCATCGACCAGGAAAGAAGTGGGGCATGCAGGCGCGTTAAGCAGATGCCCACTAGGGGGATCGAAGACCCCACCGGGACCATCCTGCTTATTGACTCTTTGGACTCTGGCCCAGTCACATCTAAAGTGGCTCGGGCATCATGCGGGACATTGTGTTAAGGACTGTACTCGGTTGGGTACAAGAGGGTGGCCGCTGCGCGGGAGCAGTTTAAATTTGTTAAAAGCGGATGAGCTCTCGGCTCAAGGGGTGCCTGTTATGGGGTGATCGTGTGGTAATTCCCGATAAATTAAGGGAAAGGTATTGGACCTCCTCCACGAGGTCACCCAGGGATCGTAAGGATGAAGGGGCTAGCGAAGCTATGTGTGGTGGCCACTCATGGACTCAGAGATTGCTGAGAGGGTAGGAAATGCCAGGCTTGCCAAGAGTCCAGACCCTACTACAGCCCCAGTCAGGGAATGGGAAAAACCCCAAGGGCCTGGTCAAGAATCCACATTGATTTTGCTGGCCCTTTCCACGCCAAACTTTCCTAGTGGTTGTCGGCATTCTCTAAATGGTTGGAGATCATACTCATGAAATCCACCACGGCCGAGGCAGTAATCGCAGCCCTCGCCACCTATTCGCAACTCACGGGTTGCCGGACACTCTGGTGTCCGACAATGAGCAATTCACGGCAGCCCAGTTTGAAGAATACCTGGCAGAGGAGGCATCCGACATGCCCTCTCTGCCTTTCCACCCTCGTCGAATGGCCTTGCAGGCGTTCCGTCCGGGCGCTAAGGAGGCGTGTCAGGCTCAAGCCAGGTGACTGGCAAAGAGACTTCTTTCTGGCCGTTCAGCACAGAACCCCAAGCACTGCTACAGGAAAAGCCCAGCCGAATTAATGATGGGGCGGAAACTCCGGTGCCCACTTGACGTTTGAATCCCCATTACACACCAGAGGGTTACAAGGGGAAATAGAAAAACAAGGGAAATGAGCATAGGCGACCGGTGTGGGCCCAACTATGGGCGGCCCAAGTTGGCTCAGGGGAAATAATAAAACAACGGCCCAAAATCATACTTGGTGAATTACAAGACAACCCGGTATGGGCGCCACATAGATCAGATAAGGAAGCGAATAACTGAACAAACTAACCACAGAAACAGATTATGACCACTCCTTATTTGAACCACAGCCATGACCGGGGCGCAAGACTTAGCTGAGGTCCCGGAGGTCCAGCGGCGCCATCAGGTTCCCGAGGAACAGCAGGAAAATTCAAAAGTAATCCAGGCGGATGGCCAAGAAAAAGTCTGCAATAATCCAGGGCCCGATGGCCTAGAAAGAGCTGGGAGGAAAACAGCCCCTCCGACCAGCTCAACACCACCAGAACTGAACCGCAGGTCAGAAAGAACTAGGAGCGCCCAGGTTATTTGCGTGACTACGTCGAAAAATAACATGTAAATAAAATGTAAATAGAGGCAAAGTGTTTTCTGGGAGGGAGGAGTGTTATGTATTCTTGTGTACCTTTAAATATTTGGGCGGAAATCAACGTTGCTGATTGGTGAAACCTCCAAGAACTGTATAAAGGAGAGGTTTTCCCCAGCCTGTTGCTGGGTTCACCCTATATTAAAGAGCTGTTGTCACTACCCTGGTCTCCAGCCTCGTTGCTTCCAGAACTTAACATAAGATGAATAGTGTCTGAGTCTGAAAGTCTAGAAATCCTCATAAGAAAAATGATTCAGAAGATATTTAGACTTTGCCTGACTCAGAGAAGAAGCAGTTTATATAGGCCATTTGCATGATCAGATTATAGGTTTTCCTTCTGTTGCCTGTTATCAAATTCTCTAGAGGTCCTCAGTCTGCAGCTGTTCAATTGACCTCTCAGGCTATGCTGTAAATCTGAATTTCTCCTTTGCCTCATCCAGAGCTCTAATATCTTTCTTGCCTGTCTGGGCATGGAGCCAGACTCCACATACTACATTCCTCCTGTTCAGATAAAACTGTGGTGAGATCAAAACAACAGACTTCAACTTCAAGTTCCTCAATAGTTTGAAAGTTCTTGGAGATATTATTCATCTATAAACTATGCGATCATGTAGTGATTATTTGAATGGTCATAAAGAAACCACACTTATAGCTGGTCTCAGAGAATCAGTTTTTCCATTATTTGAATACCACTGGGTGAATATATTTCTGCAGTTCACAAATGTCTGTATTTGATCACATGTCTCCAGGCATGTGTTCTGATCAGAGATCAAAATGGGATGTGATGACATCTGGGCTAGAAATAGATAGTATGTTCTTAAATGAACTGCATAAATGTAGTCTCCTAATCCTCTTTGTTGCTCTTCTCTGCACTCTTTCTAGAGTCTCAACATCTTTTTAACATCGTGGCGACCAAATAACCGCCTCTCTTCCAGAGAACGTGGAAGAAAGAGCGAACTGGAGGTAATGAGGAACACGTTTCTATGGTTATTAAGTCCCCATCTGTTGTCTCTTGACAATGGTTTGATGTTTCCATTGGAAAAGCTTTTTCACTTCAGAATGGACATCTACAGAGAACAACACCAGCCTGAGAGATCAGCGGCTAGAAAATTTTGAACAGTTTTCAATTTCTTTTTAAAACATGTAATCTTTTTTAGGTGTATTTTAAGCTTTTCTTTCTATTTTCTTGAGAAAATAAAATATAGGCAGCCCAATCAAAGGATGGAGCGATACAGGATAACATTTCATAGATTCAAATATAGATGATAGATGATGATAGGATAGATAGATAGATAGATAGATAGATAGATAGATAGATAGATAGATAGATAGATAGATAGATAGATAGATAGATAGATAGATAGATGATAGATAGATGATAGATAGATAGATAGATAGATAGATAGATAGAGAGGAGAGAGAGAAAAAAGATAAATAGATTACATGGATGGATAGATAGATAGATGAATAGATAGATAGATGAATAGATAGATAGATAGATAGATAGATGAATGAATGGATAGATAGAAGAGATAGGAGAGAGAGAGAGAAAAAAGATAGATGGATTAGATAGATAGATAGATAGATAGATAGATGAATAGATGAATAGATGATAGATAGATAGATAGATTAGATAGAAAGAGAGAGAGAAAAAAGAAAGAAAAGATGAATGGATAGATATAGATAGATAGATAGATAGATAGATGAATAGAAGATAGATGAATTAGATAGATGAATAGATGATGAATAGATGAAAGATTAAATAGAAGAGGAGAGAGGAGATGATGATGGATGATAGATGGATAGATGAATAGATAGATAGATATGAATAGATGAAGAATTAGATAGAAGAGAGGATGGATAGATAGAATAGATAGATGAATGGATAGATAGATAGAGGAGATAGATAGATAGATAGATAGATAGATAGATAGATAGATGAATGAATAGATAGATAGATTAGATAGAAAGAGATAGGAGAGAAAAGGAAAAGATAGATAGATAGATAGATAGATAGATAGATAGATTAGATAGATAGATGAATGATAGATGAATGAAGATAGATAGATGAATGATAGATAGATTAGATGAAAGATAGATGAAGAAGATAGATGATAGATGATAGATGAAGAAGATAGATATTACAGATGGTCAGTCCCTTCTTAAGCAGGATGAGGCTCAACTTGAAGCAACTTCTTCCATTGGTTGATTATTACTGAAAATTTCTCCTTATTTCTGAATCTCTCATGATCAATTTCCATCCATTATTCCTGTCTGGTCTTCAGGTGCTGAAAATAAGTCCTCTCTGTGCAGCCCTCAGATATTGGAAGACTGCTCCTGTCTCTCGTATCTGAGTATCACTTTCAAAGGGTGAAAATTTGGCATTATACAGAATGTAGCCCTGCACCACAGAACTGTTTCTGCATTGTTTCAACCTCCGTGTTTGAGACCTGTTCAGGCTGGGAATGTACAGCCATCGACGTCTCTGTGCCTCGTGTTTAGAGCCTCTGTGCGTCATGTTTTCGGCCTCCGCACGATGCGGTTTCAGATGATTTCAGGTGGCTGGAATCCCTCAGTCAGTGTTCTGTCCCCCCTCACCTCCGTCTGAACCATGGCTTAATTAGCCGGCACTATCAGTTCTGGCAGCAATCTAGGGAGCGTCTGCCAAGTGTCTCTGTTATCTCCCTCGATGCCGATGAGTCACCCAGGAACAAACAGTACTTCAGCTCTTAGTTCAGCAGTTGATTTGCCTGCTACGAGGAAGAAATTCTTGATGAGGGTGTGGCTCCATGACTCAGCATTTTAATATTCTGTTGAAATGTCTTGCTGTAGAATAGGGTCCAGCCAGGCCTGATTGCCATCAGCTGGGTTTGGAGCTGGCCAAAATCACAGGCCTGTTATCTTCCATGGCCTGCCTCTGGCTCCTGGAGCTGAGCCACTTTGCTCAGTATCCTGATATTCACTTTCCAATCACTTTCTGGCAGGAGGCCCCCGCACAGACACAACAGTCAGTGGCATGCCACAAGCCACACCCACCAAGTCAGTCATTGGGAACTTTTTGATCTGCAATAACTCGTAAGTGTGAAAATGGTCCTGTCATATTTTTTTTCCAGTGCTGCTGTAACATCGAACAGTCTCTAAACGCAATGTTGTAAGTCGAGGACTACGTGCATTTTCTGGTTATGGATTTGCTGGATTGCCTTGTTTTTATTGCTGTGTTGACTGTTTGCTATTCGTCTTGGCGCAGAAGGGAGCCATATGCCATTTGGAATCGGCTTCAAGTAATTTATAGGCCGTGAGACAGAAGTAATCTATAAGCTTCGAAAACTCTTGCTGTTGTGACCTTTAACTGGGCGAAACGCTGCATCATAGGGCAACCGTTTTTTGTGATCCAAGGGATCGCAAGTGGGTGAGCTTACAGAATGTACCCCAAATCCACGACCCCTCACTCCTAAAGGAATAAAATGAGGGGACGTTGTGGCTACTTCAGTGCTGCTGTGGTCATGTGATCTTCAGTTTCAATGTTCCGTGACAGTTTCCCAGTCTTGACTCACTTCTACAGAGCCAGTGGCCTGGAAAGGGAAGGATAGTAGGAGCAAGAAGGGAAAGGGAGGACAGGGAGAGAAGGAAAGAAGGAAGAGGGAAAGGAGGAAGGAAGGAACATTTGAAATCTTGAATTCTCACAAAGTCAATAAGCAGCTGGTTGAAATCTCTCCTGCTCCTATTTGCCCACCTGGGGTCATTCTGTTTCTTTATAAGGAAATATCTCTGAAACGATGATGCACCAGGACACCGATTGTCATTAAACAAAGAAAAAGGCTATAATAAGGGAAATCAAAATGAGACCAACAAAGGGAAAGAAAAATAACATAGGAACAAAACCCAAAATAAAATAAAATCCCCTTTCTTCTTTCTCTCCTCCTTCTCCTTGAATTTTTTTTTTTTCTATCATCTCTTCCTTTCCTCCCTTTTCTTTCTTTCTTTTCTTCCTTCCTCTTCTTCTTTCTTTTCCTTCTTTCTCCTCCTTTTCCTTTTCCTTTCTTCCTTTCCTTCTCTTTTTTTTCCTTAATTCCTCCTTCCTTCTCTTTCCTTCTATTTTCCTTTTTTCTTTCTACTCCCTATTATTCTTTCTTTCTTTTATATTTTTTTTTTCCTTCTTCCTTCCTTCTTTCTCCTCCTTTCTTTCCTTGTATTAACAGTTGTGCCTTTAAATATTTGAGCGGAAATCAACGCGTTGCTGATTGGAAAACCTCAACAGAACTGTATAAAAGGAGGTTTTCCCCAGCCTGTTGCTGGGTTCACCCTATATTAAAGAGCTGTTGTCACTACCCTGGTCTCCAGCCTCGTTACTTCCGAACTTAACATTGGCGGAAGGTGGGATCTCGAGGCTAAGGAGAACCAGAACCGAGCTGAAGCACGCTGGTCCCGAACCCAGCAAACTCAGGGCAGAAACACGGAAATGGCAAACACGCCACCCGCACCATTACAACCAGGGCAAGGAGAAATGGGAACATATATGACCCGTTTGAAAGCTTTCTAGAAGCCAACGAACTACAGGATCCTGATAACATAAGCGGGCTTACTTCCTAAGCCATTGCGGGCGGAGGTCGAGATTGCGGAAGCCCTGGCAGAGCCAGCGCCGATACAATCGGTATCGTGGCCGACTCTGCAGACTTTGCTGAAGAACCATTTCGCACCGGCGCCGTCCAAATCGTGCAGCGGTTTGAATTCGGAGAAGCGTAGACAGATGGAGGCGAGTCCATCGGTGACTACATGGCGCTTTAAGAAGGCGTCCAAGGACTGCGGATACCGAGACTTAGGCAGTGCTACTCGAGCAACTCATCCGAGGTCAAGGACATCCGCCTCTGGCGGCGACTGCTAGCCAGGAGCAACCTGACACTAGCCACCGCTCTGGGCGAGGCCAGAGCACCACGAAATATCTACTAAAGCAGCAGAGACTCTGCAAAAGCCTCTTCAATCCAAGGCGGCGCAAAGCCAGCCAGTACACCAGGAGGAGATTCAGTCCGAATCCGAAGGTGAGGCGAGGATGAGAAGGGTCTGCGGACGAGAAGCCGACACTGAGGACCGTGGCGAGTGCGGAAGCTGCGGAGGGCAGCATCAGCGCCAGCGCTGCAGGTTTAAAGCGCAACATGCGGTGTGTGGGAAGAAAGGACACTTAGCTCAGGTTTGCAGGCGGCCCAACCTTCCGCCGAAAATTCAAATCGGCCAATCAAGGCGGAACCGGAAGGCGGCCCGCGATTGGTTCAAACAAGAAAGGCAGTCTAACCAAGCGACTGTCATTATAGGCGCGCCTCAACCAAAGTGGAAAGAAGATTTTCACAAAGCCCAAGATCGAGGGAGTCTGTGCAGGCTTGAAGTGGACACGGGATCAGCGATCACCATCATGTCCTGGGACACCCTGGCGAAGTCGCTGCCATCCGTCGCGGCGCCATCTGCAACACAGCGGCTACGAGTGCCACGACTACCAGGGAATCGCATCCCTGTTCGAGGACCACCTCCGTCCGAGTCGGTCACCCTCACAAAAGACCCTGCCCATCACGATCGTCGAAGGAACTCTGCCCAGTCTGTTGGGACTAGACTGGTTTCGTGCCCTGGGCATGGGAGTGACTGGCATCTACAGAAGTGACTGCAATTTGAAAGACATTCTCTTTAACGAGTTCGAAGATGTCTTCAAGGACTGCCTGGGCAAGTACAAGGGACCCTATTTCCTTCAACTTAGACCCCAGGTAGCCCCCATTAGGCTTAAGGCGAGGAGGTCCTTTTGCCCTAAAACCAAAATTGATAAGGAGCTGGACAAGCTCATAAATCAGGGGTTTGGTGCCAGTCGATCACGCAAAGTGGGAGGCGTAATCGTCACCCCATCAAATCGGACGGGTCAATTAGAATTTGCGCTGACTACAAGGCGGCGGCTTAACAAAGCCTTACAGAAAAGCGTGCCGGTTCCGCAACATTTATTGCACTCTTGGGGCAAGGCAAGTCTTTGCAAAGTTAGACTTGGCCCAAGCCTACCAACAACTGCCAGTAGGCGCCCGCTGGCGAGCCCAAAGCGATTGTGCGCACAGGGGGCATTCAAGTGCACCGATTGCAATTTGGGGTTAGTGTGGCACCAGGGCTGTTCCAAAACCTGATGGAACGACTACTGCAAGGGCTCCCAGGGTAGTTCCCTACTTGATGATGTCCTAATTTCAGGGAAAACATGGAGGAATTGGGGAGGCGGTTAAGAAAGGTCTTGAGCATTTTCCGGACAGCGGATTAAAAGTCAAGACAAATAAATGTCAGATAGTCGAATCGGTCGATTTCTTGGGCTACGGATAGACAAGAAAGAATTCACCCTACTGAGAGCAAAGTTAAGGCAATTAGGAAGGCTCCAGCGCCCAAAAACAAAGCAGAGCTGCAGGCATTCCTGGGATTGGTTAATTTTTACGGTCTTTTTGAAGAACAAAGCAACCGTTCTTGGAACGCTGCATAGGCTCTTAGGAAAAATACTGTTTGGTCTTGGGAAAGTCAGAAAATAGGGCTTTTGAAGCAGTAAAGAACCTGCTCTCAAGTGATAGCCTGCTCATCCAATATCACGACTCACTACCCCTAGTGCTGGTTTGCGATGCGTCCCCTTATGGGGTGGGGGCTGTACTCAGCCATAGACTTCCAAACGGCACAGAAGCCCCTATAGCGTTCTACTCTAGAGCGATGTCCTCCCAGAGGAACTACAGCCAATTAGACAAAGAAGCATTAGCCATTGTATCAGGGGTCAAAAAATTCCATGAGTATGTCTTTGGGCGGAATTTTGAAATCGTGACTGACCACAGACCGTTACTGGGATTACTGGCTGGCGACCGGCCAACGCCTGTGGCACTTTCGCCACGTTTGACTCGATGGACTATATTTTGGCAGCTTACTCATACAAGCTGCAGCATCGACCGGGAAAGAAGTGGGGCATGCAGGCGCATTGAGCCGATGCCCACTGCCAGGGCGACCGAACCCCACTCCGGGGACACCCATCCTCCTTATTGACTCGTTGGACTCTGGCCCAGTCACATCAAAGGAAGTGGCTCGGGCATCATACCGGGACATTGTGTTAAGGACTGTACTCGGTTGGGTACAGAGAGGGTGGCCCGCTGCGCCGGGCGAACGGTTCAAAAGAATTTGTTAAGCGTGATGAGCTCTCGGCTCAAGGGGGGTGCCTGTTATGGGGTGATCGTGTAATAATTCCTGTTAAGTTAAGGGGCAAGGTATTGGACCTCCTCCACGAGGGTCACCCAGGCATCGTAAGGATGAAGGGGTTAGCTAGAAGCTATGTATGGTGGCCACTCATGGACGCAGAGATTGCTGAGAGGGTAGGGAAATGCCAAGCTTGCCAAGAGTCCAGACCGCTACCCCCAACAGCCCCAGTCAGAGAATGGGAAAAGCCCCAAGGGCCTTGGTCAAGAATCCACATTGACTTTGCTGGCCCTTTCACGGCCAAAGCGTTCCTAGTGGTGGTGGACGCATTTTCCAAATGGTTAGAGATTATACTTATGAAGTCCACCACAGCGAGCAGTAATCGCAACCCTCGCCACCTATTCGCAACTCACGGGTTGCCGGACACTCTGGTGTCCGACAATGGGCCCCAATTCACGGCAGCCCAGTTTGAAGAGTACCTGGCAGAGGAAGGCATCCGACATGCCTCTCTGCACCTTTCCACCCTGCGTCGAATGGCCTTGCAGGCGTTCCGTCCGGAGCGCTAAGGAGGCGTTGTCAGGCTCAAGCCAGGTGACTGGCAAACAAAAATAGACTTTCCCTAGCCGTCAGCACAGAACCCCAAGCACAGCCACTGGAAAAGCCCAGCCGAATTGCTAATGGGACGAAAACTCCGGTGCCCACTTGACGTTTGAACCCCATTACACACCCGAGGGTTACAAGGGGAGCTAGAAAAAACAAGGAAATGAGCATAGGCGACCGGGTGTGGGCCCGAAACTATGGGGACGGCCCGAGTTGGGTCGCGGACAAGTAACAAAAAGTAACAGGGCCAAAATCGTCGTGGTAGAGCTACCAGACAACCCGAATGTGGGCGCCACATTGATCAGTTAAGAAACGAATAACTGGCCAAACCAAACCAACAGAGACAGGTAATGACCAATACCACTTTGAATCCACAGCCGACAATGACCGGGGAGGCGCAAGACTTAGCTGAGGTCCCAGAGTTCCAGCGACGCCATCAGGTCCCGAGGAAACAGCAAGGAAAATTCCAAAATTAATCCAAGGCCGGATGGCCAAGAAAAGAGTCGGCCAATAATCCAGAGCCCGATGGCCTAGAGAAAGAGCTGGGAGGAGAAAACAGCCCCTCCGACCAGCTCAAACACCACCCAGAACTGAACCGCGCAGGTCAGAAAGAACTAGGAGAGGCAGGTTATTTGCGTGACTCGTCGAAAAATAACATGTGAATAAATATGTAAATAAGACCAAGTGTTTTCTGGGAGGAGGAGTGTTATGTATTAACAGTTGTGCCTTTAAATATTTGAGGGAAATCAGCACGTTGCTGATTGGCTGAAGCCTCCAACAGAACTGTATAAAAGGAGAGGTTTTGCCCCAGCCTGTCGCTGGGTTCACCCTATATTAAAGAGCTGTTGTCACTACCCTGGTCTCCAGCCTCGTTACTTCCCGAACTTAACATTCCTCCCTCCCACTCTCCCTCCCTCCTTCCTCCCTCCCTTCCTTTCTACTCCCCTCCCCTTTTTCCTCCCTCCCTCCTTCCTTCCTCCCTCCCTTCCTTTCTACTCCTCCCTTTCCCTCCCTCCCTCCCTCCCTTTCTTTCTTTTCCCATAACCTCCCTCCCTCTCCCTCCTCTCCTTCCTTCCTTCCTTTCTTCCTTCCTTCCTTCCTTCCTTCCTTCCTTCCTTCCTTCCTTCCTTCCTCCTTTCCTTTGTTCTCCCCTTTTCTCCGTCCCTCCTTCCATATTTTGGTTTACTTTGGCCTCTGTTGTTTTCTCTTTTCCCTTCTTTCTATTTTCTCCTCTTTGGTCTTATATACCCATTATAAGCAGCGAATAAAAACCCATTGTGCCTCTCCACGTCTCCTCTGGCAACCGTCCCCTTGACTGCAGCTTTTGAACGGCAAAAAGAGGATCCCAGCAATCCTGTGAATGGGAATCTGTGAATTAAACGCCCATTTGTGAGTCATTACACCAAAACCCTCCAGTGTCCTTAGGCTGCTATGTTTTGCTCCACCTGGAGACGCCGGTTGCCAAGCCAGCAAATTCCTGCCAAACAAAATATGCACCATCCAGTAATAAGTGGTATTAGAGGGAAGCAAAAAAAATGCAAAATCCATGCGTAGGAACAGAGAAGAAAAACGGGAGTATCTCAAAGCAGAAGTAGTCAGCAGATGAGAGAGACTATTATTCCATTCTTCTTGGCCTCTTAGGCAAGTGTTCCAGAATAAAAAGAGAATTTCAAAGCTTCAAAGAAACTTCGCGTTTAAGGAATTCTCTCCCATGAAAGAGCTGGAGGCCACTAGCTCACTTCTGAAAATTACGCCCTCTAAACCCAGGATATCTCAGCCTGAGCAATTTAAAAATCTGTGGGTTTCAACTCCCAGAATTCTCCTGCCACCACAATTCATTCATTCGTTCATTCATTCATTTGTTCGTTCATTCATTCATTCATAGTAAGGTTCGACATTTCGGCAAGGAAAACAAAATGCACAGGTATAGTATAGTATAGGACAAGTGGTACCTCGCTCAATAGTAGTAACTGTGAGGGGATCTTGGAATCCCAGTGGACAATCACTTAAACACGAGCCAGCCATGTGCTGCAGCTGCCAAAAAAGCCAACACAGTTCTGGGCTGCATAAACAGAGGGATAGAATCAAGATCACACGAAGTGTTAAGACCACTTTATAATGCCTTGGTAAGGCCACACTTGGAATATTGCATCCAGTTTTGGTCGCCACGATGTACAAAAGTGGAGACTCTAGAAAGAGTGCAGAGAAGAGCAACAAAGAGGATTAGGGGACTGGAGGCTAAAAAATATGAAGAACGGTTGCAGGAACTTGGTATGTCTAGTTTAATGAAAAGAAGGACTAGGGGAGACATGATAGCAGTCTTCCAGTATCTCAGGGCCTGCCACAAAGAAGAGGGAGTCAAACTATTCTCCAAAGCACCTGAGAGCAGAACAAGAAGCAATGGATGGAAACTGATCAAGGAGAGAAGCAACTTAGAACTAAAGAGAAATTTCCTGACAGAGCAATTAATCAGTGGAACGACTTGCCTCCAGAAGTTGTGAATGCTCCAACACTGGAAGTATTTAAGATAAGATTGGACAGCCATTTTGTCTGAAATGGTGTAGGGTGTCCTTCTTGAGCAGAGGATTGGACTAGAAGACCTCCAAGGTCCCTTCCAACTTTGTTATTCTATTCTATACATTCTTCAAATCATTTACAAGTAGCTCTCAACTTACAAGTGTTTGTTTAGGGACCGATCGAAGGAAAAGCAGTGCTGAAAAACGGGGACTTATGACCATTTTTCACACTTGCGTCCGGCATCACAAGATTTACATTTGGATGCTTGGCAACTGACTCGCAATTTATGACCGTTGCAGTGTCCATGAGTCACGTGATCAAAATCCAGGTGCTCGACAACTGACTGGAGAATTTTGGGAGTGGGAGTCCAGATGTCTTCAAGTGTTGTGGTCTGCCAGCAGCCTGCAGAGCTGGCAACAGAGTCGGACAGCGATGAGACTGAGGAAGAGCGTAGGGCTGGGGAAGGCCCGGATGAGGGCTCTGCGTCGGAGGCTGAGGTAGAGCAGGGCCATCGGGGAGTGAGGTGCGGACTCCAGAGCTTCCAGAGGCTGATAGTAGTGAGGCAGAGGAACGGGAGGAGCCTGTTCCTAATGCACGCATGAGAAGAGCTGCCAGAAGGCAAGAGCAGCTCAAGCAGAGAGGACGACTCGGGAGTAGGACCAAGAGATGATTGACCCCTCCCATAAGGCTTAAAAGACCAGCAACGGCATTTGGGCTCTTTGCCGGAAAACAACGTTGATAGCCTTGCTCCTTGTCTTGCTGCATTTATTTCTTGTCGGCGTCTTCTGCTTCTCAACTTTTGCCTAGAAAAGCCTTTGGCAGTTTGCCTAATTAGACCAAGGCTGGTGATAAGACTGAAGAATTGTGTTAAGAAGAATTTGTTTTGATTTAGTTTGGACGACTCTGAGAATGAGTTTAATTCTGAGCTGTTCTAATAAAGTCTGTTTGTTTTCGAACTGATTGCGTCTAATAATACTTACTTGGGCCTGGGCCACAACATCAAGTTGCCAAGGTTCAGAAATACTATCCTAAACTGGGCAGGCAGTCCTCAACTTATAACAGTTCATTTAGTGACCATTCAAAGTTACACCCTGATTGAAAAAAGTGACTTATGATCATTTTTCACACTTACAACTGTTGTAGCATCCCCATGGTCACATGATTTACATTCAGGTCAGGGGTGGGTTCTACTTAACTTTACAACCAGTTCGCAATCACTAAATATGACGTCAGGGCAGGTGGGCGGAGCTTCCCGCTGCTTTTACTACCGGTTTGCAAGAACCGGAGAGAACCCGGAGCAACCCACCCCTGATTCGTATGCTTGGCGACCGACTCACATTTATGAAGGTTGTAGGATCACCTGGGGTCATGTGATCCCATTTTGCAACCCTCTGACAAACAAAGTCAGTGGGGGAACCGGATTCACTTAATAACTGTGTTACTAACTTAACAACTGCAGTGATTCACTTAACAATTGTTGTAAGAAAGGTCATAAAATGGGGCAAAACTCACTTAACCCACTGTCTCACTTAGCAGCAGAAATTTTGGGCTCAGTTGTGGTTGTAAGTCCGGTGATTACTTCTATTCCGGTTGTGAGAATAACCTCAAATTATTTTATAATAATAATAACAGAGTTGGAAGGGACCTTGGAGGTCTTCTAGTCCAACCCCCTGCCCAGGCAGGAAACCCTACACCATCTCAGTCAGATGGTTATCCAATATTTTCTTAAAAATTTCCAGTGTTGGAGCATTCACAATTTCTGCAGGCAAGTCGTTCCACTGATTAATTGTTCTAACTGTCAGGAAATTTCTCCTTAGTTCTAAGTTGCTTCTCTCCTTGATCAGTTTCCACCCGTTGCTTCTTGTCCTGCCTTCAGGTGCTTTGGAGAATAGTTTGACTCCCTCTTCTTTGGGGCAACCGCTGAGATATTGGAACACTGCTATCATGTCTCCCCTAGTCCTTCTTTTTGTTAAACTAGACATACCCAGTTCCTGCAACCGTTCTTCATATGTTTTAGTCTCCAGTCCCCTAATCATCTTTGTTGCTCTTCTCTGCACTCTTTCTAGAGTCTCAACATCTTTTTTACATCGTGGCGACCAAAACTGAATGCAATATTCCAAGTGTGGCCTTACCAAGGCATTATAAAGTGGTACTAACACTTCACGTGATCTTGATTCTATCCCTCTGTTGATGCAGCCCAGAACTGTGTTGGCTTTTTTGGCAGCTGCTGCACACGGCTGGCTCATATCTAAATGGTTGTCCACTAGGACTCCAAGATCCCTCTCACAGTTACTACTATTGAACAAGGTACCACATATATGGTACCTGTTCATTTTGGGGTTTTTTTTGCCTAAATGGAGAACCTTACTTTTTTCACTGTTGAATTTCATTTTGTTAGATAGCGCCCAATGTTCAAGTCTGTCAAGATCTTTCTGTAACTTGAGCCTATCTTCTGGAGTGTTGGCTATTCCTGCCAGCTTGGTGTCATCTGCAAATTTGATGAGTTCCCCATCTATCCCCTCATCCAAGTCATTGATGAAGATGTTGAAGAGTACTGGGCCTAAAACAGAGCCTTGGGGTACTCCACTGCATACTTCCCTCCATGTGGATGTAGTTCCATTGAGGACTACACATCGAGTGCGGTCAATTTTATTTTATTTTATTTTACCTCACCTCATTTTATTTAACACAGTAAGGATGCTTTTACTACAGCCACAATTTAATGAAGGCTCTCATCAGCTTACGTGGAATGTGTAATACAGTTAAAATATCCACAGTACAATAGAAAACCCTTCAGTTGTAAATAAAAGACAAGGACAATAGGCAAAGTCAAAGCAAAACTGCAACAATACCACAATAGAAAGTCAAAAATAAAGAGGGTAACACCAGATGAGGGGAAGGATCTCTGCAATAGCTGTTTTCACGTTTTTGAAAAATCAACAAGACTGGTTGACATTGTTAACTGCCCAAGAGAGATGGATGGATGGATGATGATGAAGATGAGTGAGACAGACAGACAGACAGACAGACAGACAGACAGACAGACAGACAGACATTGATGGATTGGTGGATCGATGGATCGATGGATCGACGGATAGACGGATAGACAGATAGATGGATAGATGGATAGATGGATAGATGGATAGATGGATAGATGGATAGATGATAGATAAAGGTAAAGGTTCCCCTCACACATATGTGCTAATTGTTCCTGACTCTAGGGGGCAGTGCTCATCTCCGTTTCCAAGCCGAAGAGCCAGCGCTGTCCAAAGATGTCTCCGTGGTCATGTGGCCGGCACGACTCAACGCCAAAGGCGCACGGAATGCTGTTACCTTCCCACCAAAGGCGGTCCCTATTTTTTTACTTGCCTTTTTTACATGCTTTCAAACTGCTAGGTTGGCAGGAGCTGGGAAAAGTAACGGGAGCTCACCACATTATGTGGCACTAGGGATTCGAACTATCTATTCGATGATAGTTAGATAGATAGATAGATAGATAGATAGATAGATAGATAGATAGATAGATAGATAGATAGATAGATAGATAGATAGATAGATAGATAGATGATAGAAGAGAGGGGAGGGAGAGAGATTTTATCAGTGAAATGACTTGCCTCCAGATGTTGTAGGTACTCCAACACTGGAGGTTTTTAAGAAGTGATTAGATGGCTATTTGTCTGAAATGGCTTGGAGTTTCCTGCTTGAGCAAGGGGCTAGACTAGAAACTAATAGGAGAGAGGTGTGGATATAAACAAGTGAGTGGATGGATGATGGTTGGAAGAGGGAGAGGTAGGCAGGGAGACACATAGTACATAAAATCATCTACCACAATGTCCTACCTGTCAATGACTACTTCAGCTTCAACCACAACAATACATGAGCAAATAATAGATACAAACTCAAGGTAAACCGCTCCACACTTGATTGCAGAAAATACGACTTCAGCAACAGAGCGGTCAGTGCCTGGAATGCACTACCTGACTCTGTACTTTCTTCCCCAAACCCCCAAAACTTTAAGCTTAAACTGTCTACTGTCGACCTCCCCCCATTCCTAAGAGGTCTGTAAGGGGCGTGCATAAGAGCACCAGCGTGCCTACCCTCCCTGTCCTAATATTCCTTTTTTTACCTACTCTTTTCATGTATCCAAATTACGTTTATACTTTTACTTGTTTATCTAATATATGATTGACAAATAAATGTTGGATAATCATTTGTCTCAAATGGTGCAGGGTTTTCTGCCTGGGCAGGGGGTTGGACTAGAAGACCTCCAAGGTCCCTTCCAACTCTGTTGTTGCTGCTGCTGCTGTTGTTGTTATTATTATTATTAAATAAATAAATAAAATAAATATAAAACAGACAAAGGCACCAGAATAATATTCTGCTGCTATCCCCCGCGCCTTTTTTTTAAAGTCCTGGTTAATCAAATCTATTTTATCTTCACCTGAGTAATTTGACTCTGTCTTCATGAACAGAAAATATTGTTTTGTTGTCTGTCATATTCCCCGTCACATCTCAATAAGCAGAGCTGGGATGCCCTTTAGCTTAAACAAGTTGATTATTTGTTCTTGGTTTTATTCTCTTTTATTTATTCTGTATATACCATTCACCGTTCTGTGTTATATGATCCATGTTTACTCCTGGCTATTGGCAATCGTGCAGTTTTTTGAAGTGGTCCAAGACTGTCGATCAATTCATCGATAGATCAATCCCTGTATTTGTTTTACTTTCCATTCCTTTCCATCTCAAAAGCCTGGCTTGGATGCCTGATCGCAATTGAAAACACCATAAACAACAACATAATAATAAATGCATAATTGGCAGAGGAGGTCAAATCTTTCGTGGGGTCTGCTAGCCATGCCAACTCTTAACCATAAAGACTTCGCCATACAGGTAGTCCTTGATTTATAACCGTTTTTTTTAGTGACCATCCAAAGTTACAACATCACTCAAAAAATTGCTTACGATGGTTTTTCATGTTTACAACGATTGCAGTTATTGTTATTGTTAGTTATCTTTCATCTATCTATAATCTATTATCTACATCTATCATATTTCTCTCTCTTTCATCTAGCTATCTATAATCTATTATCACTCTTATCGTCTCTATCATTTCTATCATCTATCTCTTTTATCTTTTCTATTTCTATCATCTATCTATCTATCTATCTGTCTATCTATCTATCTATCTATCTATCTATCTATCTATCTATCTATCTATCTATCTATCTATATCATCTATCAATCAATCTGTTTTTCATCTATCTATAATCTATTATTTATATCCATAATCTATCTATCTACCTATCATCTATCTATCTATCTATCTATCTATCTATCTATCTATCTATCTATCTATCTATCTATCTATCTTTTTCATCTATTTATCTATAATCTATTATCACTCTATCATCTATATCATCTCTGTCATCTAACTCTTTCATCTATCTATAATCTACCTGTCATCCCTTTACCATATCTATCTATCTATCATCTATCTATCCATCTATCCATCTATCCATCTTATCATCTATCTAACACCACTGATAATGTTACCTTGTATGGGTAATGAAATGTCTGCAAGAAAACAACCAAGTTCATAGAGCACCAAATACCCCACAGTCCTCTTCCTCCTCCTCTCCACAAATCACACCGCCTTCTAACACTGATGATGTTACCTAGCTGGGTCATGAAAAGTCTGCAAGAAAACAACCAAGTTCAGAGAGCACCAAAGACACCTCAGTTCAGTCCTGAGCTACAAATATTCTCCTTTAAGGGAAAGATCTGCTAGGATGGCTCCATCATATGGGGCTGAATTCTCCATTTTCCCAAACTCTTTGTTTAGAAAGCTACGAATGCCAGCTTTGCGCTTCTAGAGAAGCGACAATAATTTAGGAGCAAACATTGGATATTAGTTACACCAGAGATGGTCCTTGCTTGAGTTTAAATGAAGAAGCTGTTGTAACCCAGGCCCAAGTGGGTAGTAATAAACTTAGTCCGTGGAAAAACAAACTTTATTCGAAGAGCTAGGAATTACTTCATTCCCAGCATCGTTCAACTCAAAGTAAAACAAATGCCTCCCAACACAACTTCCTCCGTTATCTCACAAACCTTAGTCCAATTAGACAAACTGCCAAAGGCCCTTCCTGTCAAACGTCCAGAAGCCACAAAAACAAAGATGTAGATGAAGCAGAATGAACAGAAGACGCAGCTACCAACGTTGTTTTCCGGCAAAGCTGAAACACCGGTGCTGGTCTGTTTTAAGCCTTATGGGAGGGGCCAATATCTCTTGGCCCTACTCCCGAGTTGTCCTTTTTATTTATTTATTTATTTATTTATTTATTTTGTCACAACATCATACAAAAAGATTATATAGTATATACACATATAAACATATATAGGAAGAAGAAAAGAAGAACAATAGGACAGGAACGGTAGGCACGTTTGTGCGCTTATGCACGCCCCTTATGGTCCTCTTAGGAATGGGGTGAGGTCAATAGTAGAAAGTTTTTGGTTAAAGCTTTTAGGATTATGGGAAGAGACCACAGAGTCAGGTAAAGTATTCCAAGCACTGATGATTCTGTTGCAGAAGTCATATTTTCTGCAATCTAGATTAAAGCGGTTTACATTAAGTTTAAATCTATTGGTTGCCCTTGTATTATTGCAATTAAAGCTGAAGTAGTCTTTGACAGGAAGGACATTACAATAGATGATTCTGTGAGTTAAACTTAGGTCTTGTCGAAGGCGACGGAGTTCCAAGTTTTCTAAGCCTAGAATTTCAAGTCTGGTGGGATAAGGTATTTTGTTGTTTTCTGAGGAATGGAGAACTCTTCTTGTAAAATATTTCTGGACACGTTCAATTGTATTGATGTCAGAGATGTGGTGAGGGTTTGCTTGAGCTGCTCTTGCCTCCTGGCAGCTCTTCTCATACGTGCATTAGGAACAGGCTCCTCCTGTTCCTCTGCCTCACTACTGTCAGCCTCTGGAGGCTCTGTAGTCCGCACCTCACTTCCTGAAGGCCCTGTCCTCACCTCAGCCTCATCACTGTCCGATTCCGTTGCCAGCTCCGTAGGCTGCTGACGGACCACAACAGAAACCAAGACATGCTGGACTCTCTGAGCTGTCATTTCCATTAAACCAGTGATGGTATTCTGCCAGTTCAGACCGGTTCGGGAGAACCGGTAGTGGCAACCTGCGGGTGGGGTGACTATGCAGTCCCACATTTTCTAAGCTGCACGCCTGTGTGCAAGCTGCACATGCGAGCAAAGCACATGCATGGAAGGCCGCATGCGTGCGCAGAAGACACGTGTGAGCAAAGTGAGCGTGCCCACGCATGCGCTCACATTTTCGGTGCAGGGCGAACCGGTGGTAAAATTATGTGAAACCCGCCTGTGCATAAAACGAAGACGAAACCACCACATCTATTAAGAAGAGCGATGTCAATTCAACCAACGCCATGGACTTTTTTGTCCTCTCATTACTGAGGGGGATCATCAACGCTGCCCGGATGTCTTTACTGCTGTGCAACAAGTAACGGGAAACTCAGAGAAACATATTTTTCTGGTGTCCATGGAGACCAAAGATTTATGAAAAAGGTCCCTCTCTCGGCAGCTGCTCCCCGGTTTCCTCAAAGAAAGGAAAGAGAGAAGTTTCAAAGGGGGAGCGCTCTTTGGGAACGCACCCCAAGAATAATGGAAGGGATCTTGGAGGTCTATGAAGTTCAGCGGTGAAAAAAGGAAGATTCTACACTGAGGCAAGGAAAACCAAATGCACACAGTATAGGTCAGTGATTGCTAACTGTTGTGGCTCCAGCCCCCGAACCTGGCCTCATGCCCGAAAGTGACTCTGAGAGTGAGGGGGAAGGGCCGATAAGGTTTACCTCAGGAGCACCGATTCCTTTGGCCCGGCTCCAGAAGCCAGAACCAGGCCAGTCGGAGGACGTAATGAGGCCGACATCCCCTGATTCCTCCCTTCCTCAGGCTACGCCTTCAGACCCAGCTGATAATCATACCAATCAAGCCTGGATCGACCCGCGCTTCAGAAGATTAGAGAGGCGGCATCATCAAAGGGAAGGGTGGGGCAGGAGCCCCACCCCACAGGATACATAAGGAGCTTTGGGACTGCTCTCATTTCTACAGGAAGCAAATTAGCTGAACTGTGTCGAAGTAAGCTGAAGTCTTAATCTGTTTGAACTTTTTGGCAGGCAGCTGCATTTTCTTGGCCAGGACTGATAGGAGCCATGTAACCACTGGCTGTAGGCCAGCTCGTTACTCCAAAGTGGGGACGGAGACAGAACACTAACCTTTTTGCCATCGTGTACCAAAAGTGGGGGGAGCGCGGGGTGTGTGTCATATGTGTGTATGCCCACATCCATAATTCAATGCATTCCATATCCCTGTGCATGCACGCGCAGCCACCCACGCTCCTCCCCCGCTTTTGGCACGCAATGGCACAGTGGGCCTGGTAGGCCCGTTTTTCGCCCTCCCCAGGCTCCAGAGGCTTTTCTTGGCAATTTCTGCTACCAGTTCAGGTGAACCGGTGCGAACCGGCTGGATACCACCTCTGGCTTAAAGTCAGGGAACTGTGGCTCTGAGTTTCTGTCTCCCTTTAAGGTTTTTCTTTTTCTTTTAGGGGAAATATTTATGCTGCTTTTTTTTTTTTTAACTACTTCTCAAAATATTTCGTTCTTCTACGAGGGCAAATGACACGAGACTTTTGTAATTTGTTAACTAACCTAGTTGCTCTGTATTTTTAATTTGATTTATTTTCTCTCTTTTAAAATGATGTTCCGGTTTATTAGCCCTTTAACATTTCTAAACGGATAAACAAGCTAAAGACTAACTCCAGATAAGCAAAAAAGTTTGTTTGTTAGTTCAACCTGGGGTCTGGTTTATCTCTTTTGTGAACTCCAAACAGCCTTTTTCCTCACAATTTACGCAGACGTTAGACCCAGTGGTGGGATTCAGCCGGTTCGGGCAAATCAGTTGTTAAATTGCTGGTTGGCCCCTCCCCTCCTCGCCCCTTCCAGGAGTCTCCACGCACCGTGTTTTGGCTCCTAGGTAAGTGCAGGGAGGACTACCAGGCCCAAAACGGGGCACTGGGGGGGGCAGCGGCACAGGCCTCCTGTGGCCCCTTTTTGCTCCCAGGAGGCTGCAGGGAGGCCTACTAGGCCCAAAATGGGGAGCAGCCCACCCCACACTGGCGGCCCATTTTTGCTCCCAGGGGGGTTCAGGAGACTGAGTGCTGCCTGTCACATCCCGGGACACACCCACCGTGGCCACGCCCACCCAGCCAGTCATTAAGGCAAAGAACCGGTTTTTAAATTATTTGAATCCCACCACTGGTTAGACCTCGTTTTAATGAACATGTGTGCTCTTATGGGATGCAAATATGTAACATGTACGTGTAAATGATTTCCTATGCAAAGGGGAGGTTACTTTTATCCTATCCCACCAGCTTTCCTCTTGCCTTTTTTCTTAATTTTTTTTTTAAACTACAAAAGGGGGCGTAAGCTCAGGATTGGGGTTCCCTCTTTGCACGAGGGGAATCCCTTTTGTCTGAATATTCGGATAAATTGTAATCAAATGATCTTCCTATCTCGGTTTGTCTCCTTGGAAAATACGCCTGCCAAGGCACGAGCCCGAAAAAGCCGTATTTGGCCTTCAGTCTGATCCCCCCAATAGCCCACCCTATGGGTAGATTTATCGAAGCTGAACTCGGTCTGGAAACTGCAGCAGACGAAGGACAAAATCTAATTACGGTGCACCGGCTTGTTTGCAGCAGGCAGGATTGGGCACCGGTTCAAATGCACACAAAAAAGGGGGGGTCGATTTGACTCTTGATGGGGGCCATTGGTTTGATTTAAAGAGGTTCCTGAAATGTTTGCTTCAGACCATGCAGAAGAAAGGAGAAAGGAGGGTGGGAGGGAGGGAGGGGGAGGGGAGGGAGACAGAGAGACAGAGAAACAGAGAGACAGAGAGAGACAGAGAAAGAGCAACAGAGACAGAGAGAGAGAAAGAGAGAAAAAGACAGAGAGAGACAGAGAGACAGAGAGAGAGAGAGAAATGGAGAGAGAGAGAGAGACAGAGAGAGACAAAGACAGAGAGAGACAGAGAGAGAGACAAAGAGAGACTGAGAGACAGAAAGAGAGAGTGAGTGAGAGAGACAGAAAGAGAGGTGAGTGAGAGAGAGACAGAAGAAGAGAGTGAGAGAGACAGAGACAAAGACAGAGAGAGACAGAGAGACAGAGAAGAGAGACAGAGACAGAGAGAAGAGAGAGACAGAGAAAGAGCGACAGAGACAGAGAGAGAGAAAGAGAGAGAGATGGAGAGAGAGAGACAGAGAGAGACAGAGAGAGAAAGAGAGAGTGAGTGAGAGAGACAAAGACAGAGAGAGACAGAGAGAGAGAGACAGAGAGAGACAGAGAGAGAGATGGAGAGACAGAGAGAGAAAGAGAGACTTTGGGCCAATCACCAGGAGACGGGGAGTTCTAGTCCCGCCTTCAGCATGAAAGCCAGCTGGGTGGCTTTCGGCCAATCACAGGAGAGACGGGGAGTTCTAGTCCCGCCTTCAGCATGAAAGCCAGCTGGGTGACTTTGGGCCAATCACCAGGAGACGGAGAGTTCTAGTCCCGCCTTCAGCATGAAAGCCAGCTGGGTTACTTTGGGCCAATCACCGGGAGACGGGGAGTTCTAGTCCTGCCTTCAGCATGAAAGCCAGCTGGGTGGCTTTGGGCCAATCACCGGGAGACGGGGAGTTCTTGTCCCGTCTTCAGCATGAAAGCCAGCTGGGTGGCTTTGGGCCAATCACCAGGAGACGGGGAGTTCTAGTCCCACCTTCAGCATGAAAGCCAGCTGGGTGGCTTTGGGCCAATCACCAGGAGACGGGTAGTTCTAGTCCCGCCATCAGCATGAAAGCCAGCTGGGTGGCTTTGGGCCAATCACCAGGAGACGGGGAGTTCTAGTCCCGTCTTCAGCATGAAAGCCAGCTGGGTGGCTTTGGGCCAATCACCAGGAGACGGGGAGTTCTAGTCCCACCTTCAGCATGAAAGCCAGCTGGGTGGCTTTGGGCCAATCACCAGGCTACGGAGTGTTCTACTCCGCCACTTCCAGCGGTTCATTCAGCGGTCATAAATCACCTTTTTCAGTGTCTTTATAACATTGGACGGTCACTAAACAAACTCTTGTATGTATGTATGTGTATACACACACACACACACACACACACACACACATATTGGAAGGTTGCATTTCTCTGAAAGGACCAAAGAAGGTCTGTTAAAGAACCGGTCAACAAGAAGGATGACAAAATTCAATTTAATCACGATGCACAACTTCGAATCGCCAGTAGACGCTTCGTCTTCTCCGCCTGCCACTGTGACTGCGGATTTTATTTTATTTTTTAGCCGATTTTGTCTTTGCCTCTGGAACGGCGTCCAAGCGCAGTTTACTGGATTAAAAAAAACAACAACAACCCAACAACTCCGTCAGGCATTCAGAAAACAATTACAATTTCCTGGTTTTTCGGAATTATAAAGTTAGCGGCCTGAGACTAACAGATACGTTGTGCGTACCACTCGGTGGGTGATGGAAGGGAGGGGAGGCTGGAATAGTGGTAAAAACCGGAGAAGGTATTAAAAAAATAACATTAATTGCTCCATCAAAGCAGAAAAATTCTTCTGTCATTTTTACACTCTTTAGATTAATTATACCGTTGGCTGCCAGGCTCCGCTCTGGAGAGATACCTAAAGTAACTTTTCTCCAATGCCCTCTAAGCTACGTTGGACTCAAATAAACCCTGAACAAATTCCGATTTGTCATATCTTGGTTTATGGGGGTTTAAGGGCTCAGCTTTGGAGGTCGGGTTGATGCACCAGGCCTCAACATACGACTGCAACTGAGCCCCAAATGTCTGTTGTTAGGTGAGAGATTTGTTCCGTGAATTTTGTCTCCTTTTACAACCTTTCTGGCCTCGGTTGTTAAGTGAATCACTGCAGCTGACGAGTTAGCCATCCAGTTAAGTGAATCTGGCTCCCTCATTGGCTTTGCTTGTCAGAAGGTCGCAGAAGGGGATCACGTGAACTTGGGACACAGCAACGGTCATAAGTATGAACCAGTGGCCAAACGTCTGAATTTCGAGGGATGCTGCAAAGGTTGTAACTGTGAAACAGGGTCATAAGTCCCTTTTTTCAGTGCCGTCGTAACTTGGGACGGTCACTAAGCGAACTGTTGTAAGTCGAGGACTGCCTGTGTTGTATGGTCCTGACGGGGTCAACAGCATTGTGATGTCTATTTTCACCTTACTGATAATCCTCAAATTACAACCATTCGTTTAGTGACCACTCAAAGTTACAACGACACTGAAAAGATTGATTTGCGACCGTTTTTCACACTTATGACCGTTTGCAGCATCCCGCATGATCAAAATTCAGACGCTGGACAACTGATTCATATTTATGACGGTCGCAATGTCCCGGAGTCACGTGATCCCCTTTTGTGACTTCCTGACAAGCAAAGTCAACGAGGAAGCCAGATTGTCTTAACAATTGTACTACTAACTTAACAAGCGTGGTGATTCCCTTAACAACGGTGGCAAGAAAGGTCGTAAAATGGGCCCACAACTCACTTAAGAATTGTCTTGCTTAGCAGTGGAAATTTTGGGCTGAATTGGGGTCGTAAATCGAGGATTACCTGTGTTATAAAGCCTGAGAAGGTTGAACGTTTTTCCATGGTCTTCTGAGCTCCCGTCAAAGAAATTGGTGATCTTGAAGGAGCTCAAGGAAGATCTCGTCAACCTTGTGAGGAGATCTCTGGTGATCTTCTGCGTCTTAGGTGAAACACTTGAGGTATTTGGTGAATTCACACAATTCTGTGACCCAAGCGCAAGTAGGTAGTAGGAGACGCAATCAGTTCAAAAGCAAACAGACTTTATTAGAACAACTGAGAATTAAACTCATTCTCAGCGTGGTCCAAACTAAATCAAAGCAAATTCTTCCTAACACAATTCTTCAGTCTTATCACCAACCTTGGTCTAATTAGGCAAACTGCCAAAGGCTTTTCTTGGCAAAAGTTCAAAAGCAGAAGAAATAAATGCAGCAAGACAAGGAGCAAGGCTATCCACGTTGTTTTCCGGCAAAGAGCCCAAACGCCGTTGCTGGTCTTTTAAGCCTTATGGGAAGGGCCAATCATCTCTTGGCCCTACTCCTGAGTCTCCTCTTTGCTTGAGCTGCTCTTGCCTTCTGGCAGCTCTTCTCATGCGTGCATTAGGAACAGGCTCCTCCCGTTCCTCTGCCTCACTACTGTCAGCCTCTGGAGGCTCCGGAGTCCGCACCTCACTTCCCGATGGCCCTGGCCTCATCTCTGACTCCAATGCAGAGCCCTCATCCGGGCCTTCCCCAGCCTCCAGGACTGGCCCATGTTCTTCCTCAGCCTCATCGCTGTCCGACTCCGTTGCCAGCTCTGCATAGTGTTATGGCAGACCACAAAACTATGGGGTGAAGCTTCCAATTTGATGGGAGCAGGGAGGTGAGCTGCGGAGTGAATCTTCAAATCTCCTGGTACCAGGAGAATGGGTTATGGAGGGATTCTTTAAATCTGAGACCAGAAGGATGGGCTACGGGATGAATCTTCATACCTCCTGGGATCAGGAAGATGGGCTATCGGGCGATTCTTCAAATCTCCAGAGACCAGGAGGATGGGTTATGAGGTGAATGTTAACCTCTCCAAGCACCAGAGAGATGGGGTTTTTTTTGAGGGGTGTGTGTGAGTTATCGCCTTCATATGTTTGTCCATCTCAAACCCGACTGTTGTTTCTTGCCGGTGTGTTTAAACAGAAGAAATCAATTAACAGGCCTGCGTGGCTGGTTATAAATCAGATATTTACATATTTAATGATTACACCTTTAATAAATCCCATGGAGGGGAGAGGCGAGTTGGCAGATCCCTCAGCGCTTCTTCAGGCATCATCAATTATTCTGAAAGGCCGGCTCAGATACTAAATCTTCTCTTTCAAGAAAAAAGCCACCCGGGTCTTGTCAGAGAAAAATTGGTCCCCTCCTTCGCCCATAGAAAAGCCCTGGAGCCGGGCCACCAACATTACATTAAGGAAATTGCTTAGTCCGCACTTTCCAATAAAACCCCCCTCCCAAAAAAGGGGGGGGCAGCTTTTAATTTTGGCCGCACAGGAAAATCGATCTGCTGCCCTTCAGCTCTGGAGGAAACCCATCCCGGTCTGACTAATCTAATTTTTCGGAGCCTCGTTGGGGAGCATCCGTGGGTCTTCCGAAACAAAGGGCGACCGTTTTAAAGACCCCTCTGGGATTTGGGCTCCGGAATTCCTTTGATTAAGTTAGCTGCCTCGGCTGGAAAGAGAGAGAAATGAATTCTGATTGATCGATCGATAGGCAGGGCTGGTATTTATAGCAGCCCAGCGGTTACAACCTTTTAAAGTAATTTACAATGACACGGAACCCAATTATTACAAGGGTGGGGGAGCCAAGAAGCTCGCAGGATGGCGGGGGGACACACACACAGGACTCCTTCTGTGGCCGTCGATTTAGAAACACGCCCGTTGGCCTGTGGAGATTCTCCGTCATTCTGGTCATAGTTTTCTCAAAGGTGCTTTCTTACTTTCTTTTTTTCAAGTAGGCGACGAGACTGGGTTTTTGTTTTTTTTTCCTTGAGAAAAAAGAAGAAAACGTTTTGTTCGTCATCTGAGAAGCTTCCTCAGTTCTGCTGGAGCAGTGGGGATGGAAGGATAGGTGGTACTGATAGTGGAGGCTAGATGGTGGGGGAGCTGGAAGGATGGGCTCTGATGGGATGGTGGATATGAAGGGAAGAATCGTTGTTGTGACTCCAGCCCTCGAACCTGGCCCCATGCCCGAAAGTGACTCCGAGAGTGAAAGGGAAGGGCCGGTAAGGCTTACCTCGGGAGCACCGATTCCTTTGGCTCAGCTCCAGGCTGAGTAATGAGGCCGTCATCCCCTGATTCCTCCCTTCCCCAGGCTACACCTTCAGACCCAGCTGATAATAATAATCAAGCTTGGCTTAACCCACACTTCAGAAGATTAGAGAGGCAGTGTCATCAAAGGGGCTTCTGCCCCACCCCACAGGATATATAAGGAGCTTTGAGACTGCTCTCACTCCACGGGAAACAAAAGTTTAGCTGAACCATTTCAAAAAGAGCTGAAAGTCTTGCTATGTGAGTCATTTGTTTGAACTTTGGCAGGCAGCTGCGATTTCTCTGCCAGGACTGATAAGAGCTGTGAATCCACTGGCTGAAGGCCAGCTCATGGGTCTGAAGTGGAGAAGGAGACAGAACAGTCGTATTTTTTCGCAGTCATCTGGTCGTTGGTACTCTCTCTGAGAGCTCTTGAAGCCACTTGGGAGTTTATCTGTGCCCTCAGGGTGCAGTGGGTTGCAGGATCTTCTCGCTGCAAAGGGCTACATTGTAGGCTGGCGATAGGTGGCATTGTTGGTATCTGCATATGAAGGACAAAGGCCAGTCTTTTAACATAACATAACATAACAACAGAGTTGGAAGGGACCTTGGAGGCCTTCTAGTCCAACCCCCTGCCCAGGCAGGAAACCCTACACCATCTCAGTCAGATGGTTATCCAACATTTTCTTAAAAATTTCTAGTGTTGGAGCATTCACAACTTCTGAAGGCAAGTCGTTCCATTTATTAATTGTTCTAACTGTCAGGAAATTTCTCCTTAGTTCTAAGTTGCTTCTTTCTTTGATCAGTTTCCACCCACCCATTGCTTCTTGTTCTACCCTCAGGTGCTTTGGAAAACATCCCGACTCCCTCTTCTTTGTGGCAGCCCCTGAGATATTGGAACACAGCTATCATATCTCCCCTAGTCCTTCTTTTTGTTAAACTAGGCATACGCAGTTCCTGCAACTGTTCTTCATATGTTTTATCCTCCAGTCCCCTAATCATCTTTGTTGCTCTTCTCTGCACTCTTTCTAGAGTCTCAACATCTTTTTTACATCGTGGCGACCAAAACTGGATGCAATATTCCAAGTGTGGCCTTACCAAGGCATTATAAAGTGGTACTAACACTTCACGTGATCTTGATTCTATCCCTCTGTTGATGCAGCCCAGAACTGTGTTGGCTTTTTTAACAGCTGCTGCACACGGCTGACTCATATCTAAATGGTTATCCACTAGGACTCCAAGATCCCTCTCACAGGTACTATTATTGAGCAAGGTACCACATAGTACTGGTGCATTTTGTTTTTTTGGCCTAAATGTAGAACCTTACTTTTTTCACTGTTGAATTTCATTTTGTTAGATAGCGCCCAATGTTCAAGTCTGTCAAGATCTTTCTGTAACTTGAGCCTATCTTCTGGAGTGTTGGCTATTCCTGCCAGCTTGGTGTCATCTGCAAATTTGATGAGTTCCCCATCTATCCCCTCATCCAAGTCATTGATGAAGATGTTGAAGAGTACTGGGCCTAAAACAGAGCCTTGGGGTACTCCACTGCATACTTCCCTCCATGTGGATGTAGTTCCATTGAGGACTACACGTTGAGTGCGGTTGGTCAGCCAGTTACGAATCCATCTGGTGGTGGTGCTGTCTAACCCACATTTTTCTACTTTATCTAGTAGTAGGTTATGGTCTATTTTATCAAATGCTTTACTGAAGTCCAAGTAAATTAATAAATTTTGAAGGCAGCCAAGTCCACATTTTGGATAAGAGGGCTGTCGGCTTGAAAGAAAGGATTCATCAGGGTTAAAATTGAATACTCCTCCAGAAATTTTTTTTTACTGCCGGTTCTGTGGGTGTGGCTTGGTGGGCAGGGTGTGGTTTGGTGGGTGTGGTTTGGTGGGCATGGCAGGGGAAGGATATTGCAAAATCTCCATTCCCACCCCACTCTAGGGCCAGCCAGAGGTGGTATTTGCCAGTTCTCCAGAACCTGTCCAGAACCTGTCCAGAACCTGTCCAGAACCTGTCCAGAACCTGCTGGATTTCACCCCTGCCCCTCCCTCAACAGAGGGGGCGAATAAGGAACCTCCTAT
This sequence comes from Ahaetulla prasina, assembly GCF_028640845.1. Lineage (NCBI taxonomy): Eukaryota > Metazoa > Chordata > Lepidosauria > Squamata > Colubridae > Ahaetulla > Ahaetulla prasina. The sequence continues at coordinate 370,747,414 of NC_080539.1, read as the reverse complement.
CTCCAATGTGCAACACAGCCTTGGCAGCAGTTCTAAGAAGATCCCACCTGAGGGCAGGACAAGAAGCAACGGATGGAAACTATTCAAGGACAGAAGCAATCTAGACTTAAGGATAAATTTCCTGACAGTGAGAACAATCAACCAGTGGAACGGCTTGCCTCCAGAAGTTGTGAATGCTCCAACACTGGAAGTTTTTAAGAAGAGATTGGACAACCATTTGTTTGGAATGATATAGGGCTACCTGCCTGAGCCAGGGTTGGACTAGAACAAGGGTCTCCAACCTTGGCAACTTTAAGCCTGGTGGACTTCAACTCCCAGAATTCTGGGATTCTGGGAATTGAAGTCCACCAGGGGATTGGAGACCCCTGGACTAGAAGACCTCAAGGTCCCTTCCAACTCTGCTACTCTCTTATTCCGTTATTTTAAGGCTCCATTAGCAGAACCTTGCATAACGGAAAGTAGAAACCTGCCATTCTCTTTATAGGATTAGAAGCCATGAATGGGCCCTTCTGTGTTTCCTTCTCCATCCATTATGCAGCTCTGGGCTATCCTCTCTCTTATCTGAACATTCCCTTACTAGGGGTCTGCAATCTTAAATAGTCAAAGAGCCATTTGGACCCGTTTGCCCACAGAAAAGAAAACACAGGGAGTCACAAAACCTGGGTGGGCGTGGCCAACTCAACGTCACTCACTCCCACCCGCTTACATGACACACCCCCAGCCACGCCTCCCCAGGTTTTGTGGCCCCCAATGTTTTCTGTGGGAAACAGGTATCTCTCTCTCATCGCTCTCTCTCTCTCTCTCTCTCTCTCTCTCTCTCTCTCTCTCTCTCTCTCTCTCTCTCCAATTGCTATCAACTTGCTTTCCATTGAGGACCTGTATCCTGCATGGGTCAAAGAGAGGGCTATGAAAATATTTATACACCCATCACATCCCAGACGTAAACTGTTTCAACTCCTACCCTCAAAACGAGGCTGTAGAGCACTGCACACTAGAACAACTAGACACAAGGACAGTTTTTCCCCGAACGCCATCACTCCGCTAAACAAATAATTCCGTCAACACTGTCAAACTATTTACTAAATCTGCACTACTATTAACCTTCTCATCAATCCCATCACCCATCTCCTTCCGCTTATGACTGTATGACTGTAACTTTGTTGTTTGTATCCTTACGATTGATATTGATCGTTTCCTGATTGCTCATTTGTACCCTATGACTATCATTACGTGTTGTACCTTATGATTCTTGACGAATGTATCTTTTCTTTTATGTACACTGAGAGCGTATGCACCAAGACAAATTCCTTGTGTGTCCAATCACACTTGGCCAATAAAGAATTCTATTCTATTCTATTCTATTCTATTCTATTCTATTCTATTCTATTCTATTCCAATCCATTCCAATCCATTCCATTCCATTCCATTCCATATTTTCTATTCTATTCTATTCCAATCCATTCCAATCCATTCCATTCCATTCTATTCCATTCCATATTTTCTATTCTATTCTATTCTATTCTATTCTATTCTATTCTATTCTATTCTATTTATATATATGGCTTCTGACTATATATAGTCAGCAAGTACAGGGGCGCTTCCCTCCCACTTTGGAATATGGAGCAAATCTCCATTCCGCACCATCACCCTTATCTCTTCTCAGGCCGGGCGAGGAGTGACTGGGAGGTGATGCGGGGGAAAAGCCAGTGGTGGATTCAGCCGACAAGGAGCCACAACAGGGGAACAAAAGAGCCGCATGCGGCTCCAGAGCTCCAGGGTTGCTGACACCTGCCTCAGGCAGCAATTTTTCCCCAATCTCTGCAGCTCATTCCCACATAACAGATCTCTAATCTGGGTGTCCACAGACCTCCGGGGTCTCTGTGCTTAGATTTTAGGGCGTCCATGAACTTGGATGGGAGGAAAAAAGATTAGGCAGTTTTAATTTTCCCAACCTCCAGTTAAAATGTCACTTTTCATTCAATCAGGCATGCAGAGAAGCGGGTAATTTATCGCCTCTCGGTTCCCGAAATGTTTGTGAAGTTCAACACATCTCCCTGCGTAAAATTATTTCAATTATGGGGTTGTGGTTTTGTTTTTTTTCATCTTTTGAGAACCGTATTTGAGCATAATTGGCTTCTTTTGTAATACAGTCTATGGGTTTTTTTAAATTCTTTTGATGCAGATAACTGATTTTTTTTTTCCCTGAGAAGAATTTCAACAAATATGCAAAGGAGTCCATGACACAAAACATAAAGAAATTTGCAACGTAAGTAGGAAAAAATTGTTTTCCCCATATCTGTTGGGTCAGGACCTTGAACTCAACAGCTTCATTCTTCATGGCCAATGGGAAAGGATTAGGGTATTTGTAATCCAAAAGGCTCAATCCTTCCAGTTTTGGGCACCTGTAAATTCTCTCTCTCTCTCTCTCTCTCTCTCTCTTTCTTTCTTTCATTCTTTCTCTCTCTTTCTCTCCTTCCTCTCTCCCTCACTCCCTTTTTTCTTTCATTCTTTCTCTCTCTTTCTCTCCTTCCGCTCTCCCTCACTCCCATTTTCTTTCTTACTTTCTCTCTCTTTTTCTTTCATTCTTTCTCTCTCTTTCTCTCCTTCCTCTCTTCCTCACTCCCTTTTTTCTTTCTTTCTTTCTTTCTATCTATCTTTTTCTTTCATTCTTTCTCTCTCTTTCTCTCCTCCCTCCCTCTTCTATCTATCTATCTATCTATCTATCTATCTATCTATCTATCTATCTATCTATCTATCTATAATTTTCTTTCATTCTTTCTCTCTCTTTCTCTCCTTCCTCCCTCCCTCCTTCCTTCCTTCCTTTCATCACTTTTCCTTTCTCCCTCTTCTTCCTTCTTCTTTGTGGCTTAGTGGCCTGCTAAAGAAGGAAAACCATCATCCACAGCTTCAGGTAGGTTTTTGAAATCTGAAATTCACCCAGAGGTTGTGAGTTATTCAGAGCTAGTTTAAATAATGAGTCAGCTTGAGGTAAATTATTTAACTTTTTAACAAATTAGCTACCCAGATCACTAACAATGACCCTGGTTGACACACAGGAGTTAAATGAAGCAACAAATATTGTGTCAAGGAACAAACTTCCGTGACCTCAATATAGGTAGTCCTCGACTTACAACCGCAATAGGGATTAAAAGATTTGTCGTTAAGCATTGCTGTTGTTAAGCTGACATCCTGTACCTGCACCACATTACACAACCTCTTTAGCATGGTCATTAAACGAGGACTACCTGTAGCATTTTAACAGACTTAATAGCATGGATCCGGCTATGAAAGCAATCCTCGATTTACAACCATCTGTTTAGTGACGGTTCAAAGCCAGAACAGCACTGAAAAAAGTGATTTATTTTTCACACCATTTTTCACACTTGTGACTGCTGCAGCTTCCCCATGGTCACGTGATCAAAATTCAGACACTCGCCAACCGACTCATATTCATGACGGTTGCAGCGTCCCAGGGTTGTGTGATCCCCTTTTGCGACCGCCTGATGAGCAAGGTCAATGGGGGGAAGCCAGATTTACTTAACAACCGTGTGACTAAGATAACAACTGTTAAGTGTTTCACTTAACAACCGTGGCAGGAAAGGTCGTAAAATGAGGCAAAACCCATTTCACCTGTTATGACCCAGTCTCAAATAGGTAGTAATGAACTTAGTCCGTGAAAAAA